>NC_090448.1:1118637149-1119262149 GCF_031143425.1 Pleurodeles waltl | reverse complement strand
ACCACATTCAGTCCCTAGGCCCCTGGAAAGAGAAGCTACCAGAACCAGAGTGAAAATCCACCCACCAGAGCTGAGTTGCAAAATAATCGTGAGGCATTGCCAGCTCAGCACGGATTCATCGCTGTAGTGCGTCCAGATTTTCCACGCATCGTCCCTGGGCATCAAAATCTTCAACATCACCGCACAGGCCTGAGGCTGCTGGTCTAGAAATCGATGCATCGCATACCTGGCGGAGAAAGAATCGATGCTTGAGAGTAAGGAATCAACCGATCGCTTGCTTTTCCGACACACACCTTTGCAAATTTATTTTTCACGCATACCAGGTACTTTGTGCTAAAACAACGCATCCATTGATTTCCATGGATTAATACTCCTTTTACTGTAAAAGTGTATATATTTGGTTGTGCATGTTAGATTTTTGTCATTTTGGTTGTGCTTGATTTAGATAATTATTGACTATGTTTTTCTAAACTTGTGTAGAGTCCTTTTGTGGTGTTTTCACTGTGTTAATGTGTGTGTTGGTACAAATACTTTACATACTGCCTTTGACATAAGCCTGACTGCTTGTGCCAAGCTACAAAGGGGGTGAGCAGGGGTTATCTGAGCTGTGTATCTCCCTTAACTCTGACTAGAGTGAGGGTTCCTACTTGGACAGGGTGTAAACTGACTGCCAACTAGAGACCCCATTTCTAACAACCCTGCTCCAATGGAAACAGTCCAGCCCGAAATGGCATGGTGGCATGGCAAAATAATGATGGACTGAGATGCAACCCCAAATAATTACCAGTGGCTGAGATTAGTTGAAGCATTCCATCCATCACTGTTTTGTATGCTTCATTGTGACACCCGGAGTGGGAGGGGCATGCCAAGACATGAGTCCCATGTACACTGTGCTACAAGGACCAAGCTATACCCGGCTGATGTGTACTAAGAAGTGTATAACTTGTCCTAGGTTGCTTGTGTTGTGGTTAGGGAGGACCTGGCCTGGCAGTTTGGGCTGGACTATTGTTATTGGAGAAGGGTCAATACTGAGTTCCATGTGGATGGTTCCAAAGTGAGGTACATGGTTTGCAAAACAACAATGGACCAGGATGCTGCCCTCAGTAATTGCCAGTGGCTGAAACTAATTCAAGCAATACAGCCATCATTATTTTTATACATCTTTGTATAGAGTGACAACATTTTCCTGATCACACATGCACAGTCACCTCAAAAGTATTGCACTTCAGTGCCATGTGTGGAAAGCCTGGACTTTTGTGCCACTGTTTTATTTTTAACATTTTTTATATGTTTGACAAACTGTTTTTGCATATTGTATATTTTTGCAAACACATGATAAAACAACATTGCACATTTGCCAAGGTCAGGACTATTATCCACTGCTTGTTTAGTTGGCAACACTCCATTGCTTGTGAGCAAATTTATTACTCAAGTTCCTACGCCCTTAATCTCACTGCCACTTCAGCTGTGGGTACATTAGTTTATATTATACACGTTTTAGTTCACATTATACAAGTTACAACAATATTCTAAATTTGAAACAGCCAAGAGGTGTCCTGAAGTAAGGACAATGGTGCTGTGTTCTGAAAGACTGAACTTTATATACGCTCATGTGTATCCTGGCTACTTTTCATCAGAATGGACACTATTTCTGCTTCAAGGGTCTTTTTATGGGTCATTGTCTTTGCAATTTACAAATTATTAGGATGAAAGGAATTTACTTGAGTTTCTGGAGGAATCTAGGAGTACACGGCTGATCAACTTATGTCGTTACGGCTTGAGGTGAGCGATTTTAAAATACCTAGGGCAGAGGAAAAGGGAGTCTTCTGTGTTTTTTTGTTTTTGTGGAGCTTGTTCTGCGTAACCCAGTGTCATTCAAGACAAGTCCGGGAACACCAAATCCATGCCAGATTTTCAGGATCAGAAACAAAAAGAATGTCCAAAGAGAAATTGAACTCATTTATAAGGTCATTGGTTATACTGAAAATCTGACAGAGATGTGAATATCCTGTGTTTATGATGGACATCTCGGTATAATTTAGGGCCTTTTGTTAGAGTTTGGCGGGAGAGTATCTACACCATCAGTGTGACAGCACAGTAGAGTACTGTGGCACACTGAGGGAGTACTCACCTGCCAAATTTTGAGATGTCCATCAGCCCAACAGACATCTCTTCCATTTACAAGAACCTCCATGACACGGTTCCTTTAAATGCATCGAAAGGTTGACAGATGGCCCGTCAACATGAGGAAGCCATGCAGCAAACTTTCAATGTTTTTATTATTTTCAAAAAGAAAATCCCAAAGCAGGTGTTTGGAATTGGCCAATCTGCAGAGTCACCCTCAAACGTTTTGCCTTTTTCCCTCCACTTTTTGTTGAATTTGTTTTTGTTCACCTTATGACTTTGTGCACTGTACCCATGCTAACCAGTACTACAGTGCTTGTGTTGTCTCCTTTAAACATAGTTTAATTGGCTTATACCCAAGTGGCCTATTTAAAGTACTTGTAAATCCCTTGTTTAGTGGTATACCATGTACCCAAGGCCTGTAAATTAAATGCTAACAGTAGGCCTGCAGCACTTATTGCACCACCCACTTAAGTAGCCCCTTAAATGATGTCCGAGGCCTACCACTACAGTCTGAGTGCAGTTTTTAACTGCCATGTCAACTTGGCATTAAAACTCCCTTGCCAAGGCTTAAACTCCCCTTTTATTACACATGGGTCACCCCTAAGATAGGCCCTAGGTAGCCGATAGGGCCAGGTGTTATGTAATTAAGCAGTTGGACATGTATTTTTAAGTTTGACATGTCCTGAAAGTGAAAAATGCTTAAATGGGTTTTTCACTACTGTCAAGCTTACCTCTTCCACAGGATAGCTTATTACATTTAATAAGTTATAATTTCCAATTGAGCTGGTAGGTCTGTCCTGTTTGATGTCTTTGGAATTGTGGTGAAATTCCCTATTTAATGGAAATTTGGGCTTTTGATCACAATTACAAAAATGCAATTTTTAGAAAATTGCAATGTGTCTGCCCTTTTTGTGCCTATACTGTGGCCTTGGTCATATGACTAGGTGTAACTGACAGTTAAACCTTATTGATTCCTCCTAAAAAGTCACACAATAGAAGTATCAGGTGTGCCTGAATGGGCCATCTGCTGGTAGGATGGGGGGGCGGAGCTGAGCACAGCCCCACTTACAACTGAATAGCCTGTGCTCTGCCTCCACACAAAGGGCATAACAACCCTGCATTGCCACTTCAGTCATCTTGGAGCCAAGGCAGAGAAAGCAGGAAATTCCATGCACTTTAAAGCCACTGTCTAGACACTTCCTCTACCTTCTGGAACCAGGGCACCAGAGTATATAAGGTGGACCTCAGACGCAAAGTACACTCCTGGACCTGTGTGTACTCTACCAGGAGGGACTGCTGTGGGGCTAATAGGACTGCCATTCTGCTGGACTGCTGCCTTGCTGTGTTGACCTGCTACTTTCTTGCCTGTGAAGGAAGAACTGGACCTGCAACCTTATTTTGGACCCAGTGCTACCAGAGTGACTCCAAGGGCTAGTCTGATCTGAGCCTCAGGGACATAAAAGGCTCCGCCAACATCCTGCACCAACCCCTGGATCCAGCGGAGTGAGTTCCTGACCCCCAATTAGTGCCTCTCACGTGCAGGATGCTTGGTGTGGCTCAAGAGAGCTGAAATCAAGCTTCTGGACTTTTTGTGACTGTGAATGGACCCGTTCACACCCAGACCTCACCTTTCGCACGCACTGCAAATCAGCATGAGGCTCTGTCAGCCTGACTCTTCACAGTGCAGTATCAACCGCTCTTAGGGACTGCCAACATGTAGCTTCACAAATGCCAGCCTGTGACCTCTGCTGGGTCTTGGCGATATGCAGGCAGCCTCCCATGATGCTTTCCTGTTCCTTGAAGCCCCCTCCCATGCAAACAGGACTCTTGGCACAGATTTTCAGAAGGTAAACTTTAGCAGGCTTAACCTGGTGAGAGTAGCCAACCATCCATTTTGGTCGGCCTGAACTTCTCACTTTGACCTTTTACAGTGCAATCAGATATCCTTAGTTGGAGATTCCATACCTCCGGTTCTCCCAATTTAATTTTTGTTGTTTTGATGTACAATAATTTATTAAAATGTACTCTATTTTTCAAAATTATTTTGGGATTTTCCTTGTGTTGTGTATTCACGTTATTACTGTTGGCAATACTTTACACATTGTCTCTAAACTCAGCTCTAAGTTAAGCTGACTGCTTTTTGGGCCATACTCCCCAGGGTTAAGCACTGGCTAATTTAGTGACTTTTTGTGGTTCACACTGAAAGGGGCTGTGGGCTCACACCCCAGTCAACCAGCATCCCAATTTTTAACAGCAGTATTTTCTTTCTGAACATTTTAAAAAACAAAACCCCATAACTATGGGAGTTTTTTCCCATGGCCTGGGGTGATTTTATAGTTTTCACTGTCCCTAACTGCGAGGTTTTACCTGGCAATGCAAGCCAGATAGGATGGGTGGACAAATGGCCAATCCTTCTGCAGCTTTTACTCTGTTGAGCCGTCAGATTTGTATGTCAGTGGTTGAGACGGAGTAGTCTCTGCTGTCGACATACTGAATGTCTGCCTGACTCTAAATGAGGTGGATGGACCTTCAGTTTGTTGTAACTATTACAACTATTACAACACCTAGTGCAGCGCCACTTTTCTTGCGCCCCTTAGCGCCCTTCTAACGCCACCATGTGCGCACCATGGAGATAGTCAGGGGTACTAGCATCATCATTTTTTACGTTAGTCCCGCGCTTTGCAGGATTAACAACAAAAATGTTGATGCTAATACTCCAAAGCACCCAGAAGCCCACTGAAAACGATGGGAGCTTCCCTTTAATGCCTGTTCTTAGCAGGCGTTAATAATGCAGATAAAAATAATGCAAAGAAATTTCTGAGATTCCTTTGCACCATTTTTTCGGCCCCTCTTGCGCCGAAACGCCCCCCCTGCATACATTATGCCTGGCGCAGGCATAATGTGATGCAAGGGGTTACAAAGTGAGGCAATGCAAGGGTTTTTGGCCTTCCTCCACTTTAGCATAAAAAAATGATGCTAATGTGGCGTTGGAATGACGTTAGGCCCTCCTAAATCTGGGCCTTAAAGTACAGAAAATATTATAGGCTAGTATGGCATATTAAAATCATAGATGGATAACTGAGTTACGGAGATGTTTTTCAATGAGGGGTTCCAAGTGACATCAAATAAACAATGAGAGCAAAGCTTGAGTTTTCTATGATGTCACTCAGAACCCTGAGGTGAAAAACATCCCAGTAACTCACAATGACCTATCTAAAATTTGATGTTGTGTATGGACCTCAAAATCAGCTGCTGCTTAGAAACTAGTAAGCAGAGGCAAAGAACTAATGGGGGAGCCATACATAATACGGCCTCTCCTCCTCGTCCTAAATGTGAAAAAATACTTTACCTGCCATCTTCAACCAGGCCCCGCCACCTTTCCGGCCGTCCTTTCTCCTCCTGCAGCTGTGCTTTAGGCTTTCAGTCAAAGCAGACAAGCAGCCGCGCGCTGACAGGCTACTACGTCATTCCAATGGATTACCATAGTTAGAATCTGGTAAATAATAGGGAAGCCATGCATAAAAGTTCAAATAGTAATTGCAGGGCAGACACACAAAAGTGGATTCAGAGAGATGTTATCACATGCTTTATAGACGCGTGCTACACAAAACTGTTCATTAGAGGGAAAACAGAGGCTGTGAAACAAAGAGATGCAGTATCCAATTAAACTCTGCACGAGGCTGTTGTAGGAGCAAACGCCAAGGGCAAAGCCACTGTAGGAGCGTGGAGCTGTCGACGAGAAATGCATGTTTTTTTAGCTCTTGGACTCGGTCACGGATATTGCTAGGAGATATTCAAGGGCTGGTGGCAGTACGAGTAAGGAACTGTAATATTTAATCATTATTTGGTGATAAATGAGGGTGAAGAATTCCAGGAATTTTTACTCGAGGCCAGGGTGTGTTAAAGTGAATCTGAGTTGGTAAGTGGCTAGTGAATTCTTCCTGGATGAGGAGAGACTGACATTTTTTTGTTTTGGCAAATTAATGTTCTGGCAGTTCTTTTGGAATTTTGGTTGACTTCCGAGATGGTACTCTGGAATACCGGCATATCATATGGAAGCAGAGAGTTCACAAGCCCAACAAACATGTGGGAAATTTCAGCTGGAACGAGGGACCTTGTTTTTAAGTTATTTATTCGAGTTTCAATTGGCAAGACGGTTTTTAAACTTTCTTAGGAGTTAAGTTGGTAAAACAGCTTGACTACACCATTAATCTCAAAGTTCAGGCCTAAGAGTCCTCACCTTCTTTTTCATGGGTAATATTTTACAAATAAGCATTGGCAAAGTCAGGAGGTCTCACAGTGAAAACTAATGGCTTTGCCAATGTTTTTATTTGATTTACATAGCTGCTGCGTAGGTACATACGTTTGCAATAGCCATTTTGGAACGGGTTTTTATAGCACTACAAAACAAGTTAAATCATGGTCACCACAGAAGCGGTACTAGTGTTTCTTTAATCAAAACAAATCCTACTTTCAACTATCCATGGGGGAGCGGGTTGAGAGATTGGGAGAAGAGTAGATTTTACTTGAAATCTCACTTTCCCCATTTAGGCAATTTCGCTTTAACAATGTTTGTTTACAAAATGAATCCACAGGAATCACCAAGCATCCTTCTGAATAAAGACACTACCCAAAGGAGAAATGAAGACATGGAGTATGGAGAGTGAGGCAGAGGAGGAGCCTAATTCTCCACGTATGCATTTCTGAGAGTATAACTTGCACCACTTTTGTGCACTGCTTATAAACTCACATGTTACAACACTGATTACATATTAAATTATTAGTTGTTCAAGTTAAACTTATTTCTGTTATGTTTAACTGGTGAATTTCAGTGTTCTTTTATTTTAATTGGTAGAGTTTTTTACAAGACCTATGTATAACTCCACTTTAACGTTTGTGTTTTTTCAGTGAAGGTCTGAGGTATTCTTAATGCAAGTTAAAATATTAGTAGCTTACTCACATAAAACTCCTGTAAGAAACTGGGGTACTGGTTCAGGGGTGGGAAAGCCTTCTTAAGCAGCAACCACAAGTATTCTCAGGGTGAAGTCACAAACAAACCATAAATTAACCTATGCTCAGCCCTTGGATAGTTTGGCACAGAGCAGTCAGGCTTAACTGAGAGGCAACGACTAAAGTATCTGTGCAGTACTTAAAACAGTAGCAGCGTGAAAACACGCCACAAAGCATCCCACAACAAGTTTAGAAAATAGGGTGAATTTAATTAAATTAAACATGACCATAACTAGAAAAATCCAATCAGTAAAACCAAAGTTTGGTTCATATCATCCAATCTTGCTCATCAATTCTGATTCAAAAATATATTCACAAATACTAGCCCACTAGCTGGCAAAGCCTATCTCATCGCTGGTAAACCAGAGGCAGCATGGTTTTATTCCATGCAGGGATACAACCTTGCATAACAATACGATTATAAAAACACTGAAAGTTGCCGGGATGCATAGGAGAAATGTTGGGCTGATACTGCTAGCTGCTGTAAAGGCATTTGATTGGATCTTGTGGGAATATCTCTGGACTGTCGCTTCACAAATGGGGTTTGGCCCTAATTTTATGTGCCAGGTAAAAGCTTTGTATAGTGCACTGATGGCATGGATTGTATGAGTTGGGGGGCTGATGGGGAGTATTTGTATACAAAGGAGCACCAGACAGGGTTGCCCCATGTCTCCTCACCTCTTCTCATTATATCTTGATCCTTTGATACAGGCCTTGAATCAAGCCAAGCACCTTTAAGGTATTAAGCTGCATAAGTTTGAGGTCAAAGGAATGACATATGCCGACAACATTGCCATACTTACATCCTCATCCCTCTGTTCATTGTAGAAGAGGTTGCTTGTAAGTTGGGGAACATCTCTGAGTATACATGAAATATAGAAAAACCTGCAAAACGGACGAATGGCACCCATATGCAAACAGACTCCTGAACGGTTTCAAGGGCAGAGTATTTAGGGGTGCAAATCACGTTTAATATGGAGAAAATTATTGACTTCAATTATAATAAAATATGTGAAAAGTGGAACAGATTTCAGTTTAGTCTCATAGGAAAATGCAATGTGTGTAAAATGGTAATCCTTTCAGAGCCATTCCCTTGTACTAGACATTGGGTTTCTTTACTAAAGTTGAGAGGAGCTGGAAAAAAGTTTTAAAAAGCCCCGATGTTCCATTCAAATTCTGCAGTTACAATGGATGGAGGGAGTTCTGGCTTTGATGTCACTAAGACCTTACTTTCTAGCAGCCTTCACCTCACGTTTATACACTGTTATGGGAGGCACAGAATGGCTGCTGGGGCAATATTTGAGGCTTACAAAGTAAATGGTCAGGTCACAAAGTATCTTAATGTCTTGTCTTATACGAATTACTTTAAAAACACAGGAGCATATTTACAATTTTTTGGTGTGGGTCAGCGCCGCAAGACTTCTTGCTGTGCTGCCCTGCGTCAAAAGAAAAGGGTAGGAATCTATAAGATATGGCACATTCCTGTCCACTTCAATTGCGTTGGTGCACAATGCCTTCAATGCACCAACGCAGGCACCCTCGCAGATTGGTGCAAGGGTGTCTGCATTGTAGGAATGAATATTTTTGTGCAGGAAGGAACACCTTCCTACACAAAAACAATCAATGGAGGTATTTAACTCCTTTATTTGTGCTGCAGAATGCGCCAGGCATAATGTATGCAAGGGGGGCTTTCCCCCGCAGGGAGGTCAGTCTGCTTTAGTTGTCATTATGTCTGTGCCTGTGTGCTGTGGGATGCACCGAAAATATGGTATCTACTAAGTAAGAAATGGCTTAGTTACATGACTGCAGGTCAAAAGATCATATCTTGGCATGGGCAATTTAGCCTTTCGTCCTTATAATGCTGGTAAGTGGAGCAGTATGAGATTGACAGTAATCCAGAGTTTATATCAGGATCACAGACTCTGTAGGAACACTCCCGAGCCCATTTGCCTGTGCACATTACACAGGAAAATCCTGGCAAAATGTGAACAGGAAAAGGTGGCCGTGATTTAGGGTGAATTGGAAACAGTTCAGATGTGCATTGCCCGTTTTTCATGGGGAATATCATGGGGGAATACTCAGGCGTAGATTTATTAGCGTTTTGGGTGGAGTTTACACCACAAAAGTGACACAAACCAATTGCACAATGCTTATTTTGCTTATTTTGAATTTATGTTCCAGCATAAAACTTGTTTTGTGTTGGAAAATTGCCTGAAAGTAATGCAAAGCAGTGCTTTGCGCTATTTTTCATTACTTTGTGCCATGAAGACATCCCATGTTTGTCATTCTCATGCAACCACCCATGGGGTTTGACTCAAACACCTATAAACTAACAATAGTAGGCAGGATTCAGCACCAAAAAGTAAAACCTATTAGAGAGTAGCATTAACTTAGAGGAATGCTTTTATTTCTCTAAACACTTCTGACTTTGCATGTGTGCTAACTCTACTGTACTGATCCAATGCGGTAAAAAGTTTAAAATTTGTCTAGTCATAATATCTTGTAATGGAAGGGTGACCTTCCAGTAAAAACCTATGCTAGACATAACGCACACACTCTTGTACTATGGTGCAAAGGTATGTGTGTGGTGCTCAACAGCTAATTGTGTGTCAGGGCTATGGACAGAGCAGAACAGTGTCATATCTCAGTACAGATGGTGGTTTCCTGCTCTTAACCTCTCATGCAACACAGTGCAGCAACTTTAGTTGCTGTGCTGTGCTGTGTTGCATGAGATTTTAGTAAATATAGCACTCAGTGTGTTATTATCAGATATCAATGCTCTTTCCCTACAACAGTTGTAGCTCTTGATCTGATAGTATTCTGTGACTTTTCCACTACTGAGAACTCTGAAGTGTCTGTCACATGGTTTGGCCCAGTGCTTAATTTGAGCCCATTGTCACTCACTTTTGGGAGCGTCACTTATTGTTCGTCAACAGACTTTGATCCAGAGCCACACAGAAAAACATAAAAGTGGGAAGAAGTCAGAAAAGAAAGCATAGTTTAAAAAGAACCTGCATGTGTGAGATAAACAGGCAGGGTTGTCTCGTGGTGGATTCAAGAGTCAGGAGTTGCAATCAAGAGTTTACAGACTTGGTATTCGGCAACCTGACTTTCGAAAGCACTGGACACGGACTTCTTTGTAAGGCTTTGGGACCCACCACTTATTCTTTTACAAATTAGGCACAGGTTTGATGTTATAGAGAACCCCACAAGTAAATAAAGTAAATGCGTCCGATAAAAGGTGATATGGAGAATTGTTTGCACCTGAGATTTACTGAGATTTACATTGCTTAAAAGCAGCATGGTGTCCTTTAGAAAATAGGGGACAAAACTGAAGTAGTGATCGTTGGGAAGAAAATATCTCCCTGGGACTCCACTTGATGGCCTACTAACCTCAGAACCCACCCACCCCCACCAACAAAGCAAGAAATCTGGGAATCATTCTGTATGACAAGCTCAACATGACAGCCCAAGTAAATGTAGTGACCTCTACCTGCTTCCACATCGTCAAGGTGCTATGAAGGATATTCTATTGGGTACTCGAAAACATCAGAAAAATAGTCACTCAGGCCTTGATCACCAAAAGACTCAACTATGGCAACACACTCAATGCAAGAATCACTGAGAAGCTACTGAAGTGGTTCTTACCTGTTGAAAACACCGCAACAAGACCCATACCCAACTCCCTCACCACACCCACATCACCCCGCACCTCAGTTACTACACTGGCTCCCAATCGCCAAAGGCACCCATTTGAAACTGCTTGCACACACATACAAAGCACTACACAAAAACGGCGCGGCATACCTGCGCAGCCACATACACTTCTAGACATCTCCCAAGCAACACAGCCCGACCAGGCTCTCACTAGCAAGCATACCTTGCATTTGAAAAACCACAGCCGGAGGCCTTCTCTTATCTCTCTCTCTCTGTGGAACAACCTCCCTCACCACATCACAGCCTCCTCTTCAACCTCTCCCGGAGTCAGCTGCCTGCCCTCCTGCTTGAGCTCCTGGATACCCTTACAAGCGATTAGCGCACTATACAAATGACTGCAGCATAACAGATAGTCCTTCATAAAAATAGGGGATACTGTTATAGTCTTGTCAAGTTCTCAAAGTCAAGAGCTACAGTTTGTGGTGGGCAGTCTTTTTACATTGCTTCTTGGTCGTGTTCAGAACTAGGGAACTAACTGTTTGAGGAACAGTATAGCAAGGATGCCATTGGCCCTGCTGCAAGTACACAGAACACGCCACCTTGTACCCTGGTTAGCCACAACTGATGTGCAGTGGGCCCTAAGGGCCGTGGGCTACGGTACCTGCTGCACTATTGATGGCCGTGTGCCTTGGAGCTCGCCATAGGCAGGTGCGCCCATCAGCCCTGGAGCAGGCCAGCAATTTATCATCTGTTTGAAGGCCTGCCCTGCGTGCCTGCCGTGCTCATAGCTCTGGCATTTCAAGCATGTTATTTGTCAGTTGTTTATTGTATCCTGCATTTGGAACACACCAGCTGCTCTCATTACAAGGCAGCCCGCTGACTGATGCCACTGTAGCATCGTGGCCGCCATTACTGGTCCCTCGCATCCCTTCTTCCTGACAGCCAGCAGCACTGCCTGCATCCAGCGAGTCATTTGTTAAAATGCAAATCAATGCTGTGCCCAGCAGGCTGCTTCAACCTTTCAAAATGGCCTTTCCCACCATGGAAATGGCTCCCCTCCCTTCTGCACTAAGTGAAAATGGCCTGGGATTATCTCATAAAATGAAGGCACTATATGAAAACACATTCCGGCTCTGCTCTAATTGCTTCAGATGATGCGATTAATTGCGTTTTCCTCTTTCCCTTCATAACAGGAGCTGCATCCATCAGGTTGAGAGGGTTCTCGTCACCGTGTATTGGAGTTTGATGCCCATTAGCTTGGAGCTTACAGGGAAGAGTCAGAAATTGTGTGTTGCAAGGTCCACATAAATAAAGGCGGCTACTGAGCAGCTCAATATTTAATGACATCCGGGACACAGGCTCTGGGCCCCCTGGTATCCCTCAGTGCCAGGGAGGTGATGGAGTTCCATCTGTCACCGTGCAGATTACTTTGAGCGAGAGCAGACAGAGAAAAAGTAGAAGGAATGGAAGAAATGCTAATTTGAATTCATTTTTAATCACTTGTAATTACTTCGGGGTGTATGCCAGTCCGTCATCTTTTGCTCACTGTGTCACTACATATTGGGACCAACCTTATGCAAACAGCATTGACCAAGTGACCAAAGGGGCTGCCCAGCCAAACCTCTTGGCCACGTACCCTATGCACAGGAAAACAAGCAACCCCAGAACCTTTGTAGCCATGTTGAGCTTCATTGGTGCAGTACAACCTGAGACCTATGGCACAGCGAGCTATGGGTCCCATCTTCCCCTGGGTGACTTTGTTATGGCATGGTTGAAATAATGTCAGACACTGGTAAGTACTAAGTATTGAATTCCAGTACATCAGTTTTTTTTTACTTGCAGTGACACAAGTAGACGGGGTCATGGAATTATCTTGATGTTGTGTGCCCATTCAAGCACAACAACTCTGAGTTGACTATGGGATTGGCTGGTGTCAATTTATCCGTCAATGAATAAGAGATGCACTGTCTAACACCAAGACAATGACCACAATCCACCTTTCTGCTGCAAGGTGTGTTGTTTGAGCACTTGCACATAGCATTGGCCCATCCACACAGAGGGAGGGGCCCCACCCCACCACCTCATTTTTCCTGACAAGAAAAGTGTTTGTCAGGCTGAGAAAAAGTCAGCCTGACTGTTGGACCTGGCTTTTTGACAGGGTCATCCCCAAACTTTTTGCCTCCTTCTCCTATTTTTTCTGACCTGTTGTTGTTGGCTTTTGAACTCTGAGCACTTTACCACTGCTAACCAGTGCTAAAGTGCATATGCTCTCTGTGTAAATTGTACTGTTGATTGGTTTATCCAGGATTGGCTATTTAATTTACCTGTAAGACCCTAGTAGAGTGCACTATATGTGCCTAGGGCCTGTAGATTAAATGCTACTAGTGGGCCTGCAGCACTGGTTGTGCCACCCACTTCAGTAGCACCTTAACCTTGTCTCAGGCCTGCCATTGCAAGGCCTGTGTGTGCAGTTTCACTGCCACTTCGACTTGGCATTTAAAAGTACTTGCCAAGTCTAAAACTCCCCTTTTTCTACATATAAGTCACCCCTAATGTGTGCCCTAGGTAACCCCTAGAGCAGGGTGCTGTGTGGGTAAAACGCAGGACATGTACCTGTATAGTTTATAGGTCCTGGTAGTGTAAAACTCCTAAATTAGTTTTTACACTACTGTGAGGCCTGCTCCCTTCATAGGCTAACATTGGGGCTGCCCTCATACATTGTTGAAGTGGCAGCTGCTGATCTGAAAGGAGCAGGAAGGTCATATTTAGTATGGCCAGAATGGTAATACAAAATCCTGCTGACTGGTGAAGTCGGATTTAATATTACTATTCTAGAAATGCCACTTTTAGAAAGTGAGCATTTCTTTGCACTTAAATCTTTCTGTGCCTTACAATCCACGTCTGGCTAGGTTTAGTTGACAGCTCCTTGTGCATTCACTCAGACACACCCCAAACACAGGGTACTCAGCCTCACTTGCATACATCTGCATTTTGAATGAGTCTTCCAGGGCTGGGAGGGTGGAGGGCCTGCCCTCACACAAAGGACTGCCACACCCCCTACTGGGACCCTGACAGACAGGATTGAACTGAAAGGGAACCTGGTGCATTTCTTAGCCACTCTTTGAAGTCACCCCCAGTTCAAAGGCACAATTTAGTATAAAACAGGGCCTCTGCCCTTCCTCATCAGACACTTGCTGGAGAAGAAACCTGAACCAGAAACTACACCCTGCCAAGAAGAACTGCCTGGCTGCTCAAAGGACTCAACTGTCTGCTTTCTACGAAGGACTGCTGCCTTGCTGTTGGCCTGCTGCCTTGCTGAACTCTTGTCTGGCTGTAAAAGTGCTCTCCAAGGGCTTGGATAGAGCTTGCCTCCTGTTCCCTGAAGTCTCAGGACCAAAAAGACTTCTCTTTTTCATTTTGACTCTTCGTGCGCCGAAACTTTCGACGCACAGCTTGCTCCGCGGTGAGAAAATCACCACACGCCGACTGCTCAACGCGACGCCTATGGGGCGACCCGAACTTCGACGCATGGCTTCGCATGGACAACGCCGCCCGACTTCCAGAGGGGAAATCGACGCAACACCTGCTGTGAGAAAGAAAATTCCACGCACAGCCTCCCGGAACGACGCGCAGCTGGAAAACAAGCCGAAGAATCCACGCACAGACCCTGGGACATCTGGTAATCCCGCGATCCATAGAAGGAGACGGTCCGCGTGCCGGAAAACAACGCACGTCTTCCCCGAGTGAAAAATAACAATGCAAGTCCGTGTGTGAAGGGGCGCAACCGACGCACACACCATTTTTCCTCCTGTAGAACGACGCACGTCTCCCCGCGTGAAAAATAACGACGCAAGTCCGTGTGTGAAGGGGCGTAACCGACGCGCACGCCATTTTTCCACGCATCTACTCTTCTGCGGCCCTCTGCGGAGATTTTCCACTCCAAACCATGTACTTTGTGCTTGAAAGAGACTTTGCTTACTTTTTAAAGACTTAAGACACTTCATATCACTTTTTAGTGATATCTTTACAAATTCATATTGCATCTTTGATCGTTTTGACCTGCAAATACCCAGATAAATATTATAGATTTTTCTAAACACTGTGTGGTGTATTTTTGTGGTGCTATATTATGTTATTGTATGATTTAATGCACAAATGCTTTACACATTGCCTTCTAAGTTAAGCCTGACTGCTCGTGCCAAGCTACCAGAGGGTGGGCACAGGATAATTTGGATTGTGTGTGACTTACCCTGACTAGAGTGAGGGTTCTTGCTTGGACAGAGGGTAACCTGACTGCCAACCAAAAACCCCATTTATAACACTGACGGACACTCTTCCTGTTCAGATGAGGCGGCGAGGCTCTAGTTATGCTCTAAATGCGCAGGCACCTGGCAGCCTGTGTGAACTTTACCAGACTGAAGATGTCACAAATCCTTTGGAAATTATCTCTTCAGCCTGGCAAAGCACCTTATGGCCCTTTCCCATGTGATAAGGGGGCACATCACTGATTGCCTTGGACCTGGCTGCTTCGATTCTAACACCGGAAGTGCCCAGGGTTGAGTGTCAATCACTGACACCTCGTCACAGAATGGGGTGGGGTTAGCAGTCTCACTGACCCCATCCCACTCTGTGATGAGTGAAGGTCTGCTGCTTCTTCTCATTGACTGACCTAAAGTGCCAAGTCTCCTGTGACCTCCAAAGTTTCCCTCTCTGGGAGTTGCAGCACAAGTAAGTTTTATGCTTTTGAATGTTTGATGTGTACATACATGTGCGTATTTATGTATGAATTTGTTCTGAGCGAGTGGTGTGAATGGGTGTATGTGTGTGTGAGCATTTGTGAATGCATGTGTGTGAGTGAGTGTATATGTGTGCATGCGTGGTGATTGCTAAAATTACCAGCACCCCTGTTTCACATCTCTGATTGGCTATACACAGATGTATCTTGTGAATACCAGTGCCTGTATTTAATCAAGTGACAGTTGGCAGTGTTGATATATGATTTGTGCTACTGTAGTGATCCTGCACCTGCATTTGAAACTCATTGACCGCTGGCAACAGAGCCTGGGGCTCCTAACCTGCGCAATAAGCAGCATTACCACCCACATTGTGCTCAGCATATATAACTGTACTAAAATATTGGTAAGCTGTCACTTGCAACAAAATATAAAGATAAGATCTTGCGAGTCAACAATCTCTGATACCACAGCCATGTGTCATCCTACTTCTCATTACTCCGATTGATCCTGTATGTTTTTTCTGTGCAAAAAACGTGTGCCATAATTCTGCTTCAAGGTGCTCTTTTTGGATGTTGCTTTCCAAAAGTGTGCTAGTCACTGTTGGCTGATAGTGATACACACAATGTGGAATGTCCATGGCTAGGCAATAACATGACCGCAAGGATGGTGGGTGCTGATCAATTATTGCACATCGCTTTGTACCTGCACCCTATGAGGGAGATTGCCTCTGGACATTCCATGTGTACATCCTTGTGGACTGTCATGAGTGGACCCATGGTAAGCTCTGATTGTTAGAGATTTGTATTAGTGTTGCTTGAGTACATTAGGGGTGGGCTAATCATGGGTGGCAGCCACCTGTGGATAAGTAGCCCTTAAGGTTGTATGGTGTTTCTTAGGCTTAGTGGTAGTCTAAGCTGCTGTCTCCCACTCCCCTCCCTGTCCATTTGCACTGCTCTCTTCATTCCCACCAAATGCAGAAAGGTTTGAATTTACAGAAACCATTAATAGATCAGGAAGGTGTCTAGGTGTTCACTGTTCCTAGACCAACACAGTTTCAGCACATCTGCCTGTAGCCTCAGGGATACAAAGTCTAAACAAAGAACTGTGGTAAAAGGCATGGCCAAGACACACTCATAACAAAATAAATAGGCTGCCATGTCCATCCACTGCATCCTGTGTCTTCAGCTATGGGAAAAAAGAATGGAGTAACAGTCCCTGATTGGCCTGATGAATGTCTGGCTTCAACCAACAAAACACTCTGGGCATGATGCAATTGCTACTTTCCCCATGAAAGCTGGAGTGTAAGTGTACCTTCGGTAGCTGGTTACCATGAAAACAAAAACATTCACTTTTGAATGTCTGGTTCACTCCAAAACCTAGTGATATGGTGGAAACTGAGTGATGAGTTGGGCTGGTGCCAACCATCACTGTTTCTGCATAAGGACTGTACGTTTTGGCTCAGACAGACGTTCTTTTAGTTTCTTCTTTTAATAATAGTAGCTCTTGTACACACGTAAAGACTCAGGACTGCCAGACTCGCAATGGCAGTCGGACTGCCACCAAAGCAGTGGTCCGGCCTCCATATTATGACTGTGATGGAGCTGCCACAGTCCAACTACTGGCACCGCCAGGTTGCCGCCGGTGGACAGCCTGGCGGTGCCGGCGGTCTTAAACCGCCCTGGAGGTTACGAGTCCTCTCTGCTGGCTTTTTTATGGTGGTTCCACCGTCATGCAAAGGCTGGCGGAGATGGGGTGCCGGGGTTCCCATGGGGGCCCCTGCACTCCCATGCACTTGGAATGGGCAGTGCAGGGGCCACCATTTACAGCCCAATTGCGCTATTCACTGTCTGAGTTACAGTCCCAGTCCAGCAGGAAACTCGTAATAGGGCCAGTGGGCTTTTCTGTCTGAAAGGGTTTAGTGGGCGGCCTCCGCCACCCCCCAAACTCAAAATGAGACCCTCAGACTGGAGAAAAGACACTTGGCTCTGTTCCTAAAAAATTAGGGCTGATACTCCATGACTGAAAGAAATACTTTGCTACTGCAGCTATTTGAAGAAGATAGGGACTAGACTATGGCCCTCATTATGACCCTGGCGGACGGGGAGAAGTGGCGGTAATACCGCCAACAGGCTGGCGGGAAAAAAAATAGAATTATGACCATGGCGGTTACCGCCATGGTCATCCGCCACTTCTCCATTCCGACCGCCTGGCGGAGATGACCGTTGGGCTGGAGACTTCGGTCTCCAGCCCGGCGGCCGTCACCAGACTGCCAGCGGTATCACCACCCTGCATACCGCCATGGATTTCATGGGGTTTGGAACCGCCATAAAATCCATGGCCGTAGGCACTATCAGTGCCAGGGAATTCCTTCCTCCACACCCCACACTCCCCTTCCACCAACCAAAGGTGGCAGGACCCCCTTCCCCACCCCTACCCCAACATTGGAACACACACCCACCCTACATGCATACAGACAACACCAATACACATACCAACAAACATACCAACAGACACACACACACAGTCATACACGCACACATACATACAGACATACACGCACATATACACACAGATATACAAACAGACAGACACGGACACATTTTCAAACACACGACACCCCCGCATGCATACACGCACTCACACACCCCCTCTACCTACTGACACGCACACCTCCATGCACGCACACAACACACAACACACCTCCACTCCCCTCCCCTAACAGACGATCAACTTACCTTGTCCGTTGATCCTCCGGGAGGGGACGGGATCCATGGGGACTTCTCCGCCGTCAGCACCCCGTCACCGTAACACCGCCACGCCGAATCATGGAACGTGATTCGGTGGGCGGTGTTCTGATGATGGGTGGAGCCATACTGGCGGCTCTCTGTCCGAAAAAGGACGGAGGGCTGCCAGCAGTCATAATTCGCCGAGCGGAAAACTGCCTGCACTGGCGGTCTTCAGCACGGCGGTTCCTCGGCGGTCTTTGAAAAAGACCGCCGAGGTCGTAATGACTTCCTATGTTTATTCAGCCCAAAGCTCCAGTTAAGCTACCCAAGACACTGTTGGAGAAAATTGTTTTACAACGACCATGGAGAATGGAGTACTGTGACTGCTCCCCCTGCCTGATCCTTATCATGACCACGAGTGAGCCTTTGAATCTTTGGAGTGAATGAAGATGCTGTTGGAGTGTACTGCTTGAAAATGTTGGAACATTATCATCGTTCGTAGGAATCAATGCCCTTAGAAGTTGATGAATCTTTGGACCCAGCATAGGGTGTGGTAGAACCACTAACTCAATTTCAACACAAACCCAATTACTTTACACCCCATGACCAATGTGGCCACAGAAATGAAACTCCATCAATAACAAAGATAGGGGATTTATTACAAACTCATGTCCAAAGTCATGTAGACTATTTGCAAGACCAAGTTATAAAGATACATATTAACCAAGGGTTGTCCAAAGAGACAAAACAGATTCAATCAGAATAACATTAACAAAACTAAGTATTCAAGCAAGACAATACATATCATCAGCAAGAATATCTGTGATACAGAAATTAAGTGTTGCTTGGGATTAGCAATCATCAGTCTATTCCATTTAGCAGAGTCATAATTGTAGCTTGGTACAGAGAAACTCTACAGCTAGCCAAATCTGGGGAATATATGTGTGGGGCAGAAGACATGTGGGCAAGAGAAAAAAATCACAAAAGAGGCAAACATAATTTGGAAAACAATATTCTTGAACTGCAAACTATAAGCTAAGATGGGCAAAAGATAGGTAAAAAGGGAAAGTGTCAGCATATCAGAAGCTCGATCAAGAGTGTTCTAAAGGGGATTAGAAAAAGTTTATAAATCTCAAAGGGACATCTCAAAGGGGCAAAGGCAAAGAGGAAGGTACCTCTCTAAGGGGCACAATGTTCAGGAATCAGGAAAAAAGGGATCAGCCACGCACCTTCCGGCATCTGGATCTGCCCGGAATCTGAAAAGCATCTAACCAAAGTCGAACTTGTCATTGTTATATCAAAGTTCATAAAGCGTTCCAATTCATCAAAGGTATTAGTCCAATTTATGTTGAAGGGCTATTATCCAATAGAAATCAATCATATGACTCCAAGTTGCAACATCAACCTCAATTCCCAGATCTGTCATGGGAACATCTTCCATCCATGTAGCTCCGCACAACGTTAAAACATTTGTACAATTTGTTAGTCCATTTGTTCAGGGTGTTCTAATTTCAAGGACACAATTACACTTTCTCTCTATGTCTAAACAACAGGGCCTATTACCAAAATCTAGTATTCTCATGGGAAAGTAAACTTCACATCAAAAAATGTATCAGCGTTTCCTGCACAGTCACGAAATACAAGCAGGCCTCACTTAGGCTAACGCAAAAGTATTACAGCAATACATTCAATTAATATGTTTTTAGAAAACACATAAAATATGTAACTTATAAATTCAACATTAATAATACCTCATTAAAATGCATAATAGATTCACCTCATTAGATATAACAGAGAAGTACATTTCTCTCATTTTTGCACACATTTTTAATTCATGAATCATTAGAAAGTCAATATCATTTCAATACGTACTATTAGTCTAAATCACATTATGATTTCAGTTTAATCCTTCTAACACGTGATTTAATTCTAATACCACCTATGTTGAACCCTACCATATAAACGAATACACCTTAATAAAAATGTGTCAGGGCAATTTCTACATTCAAACCATTAGTGATTTGATTAACTTGAGTCATAAACAATCACATGTTAATGGCTTTTGTGACACGAGGGACACTACTACATTTTTAACTACATCAGTCCCTCCCTTGATTGCAAATTAAGCCATCACAAAGTATTCCCATTCTTATTTTCAATGAGACAGCTCAAAGTTTCAGTGGTTAATTTCAGGGGAGGTCTTCTGAAATCCTCTAACTGCTTAATGTTACTATCATATAGGCTTCTCATAGTCTTCATTTCAATCTACTCTTTTCTCTTCCTACTCTCTTGGCTATTTTCTCCTTCAGTGTTTTATATAAAAATCCCAACTGCAATTAGGACACACAAAACCACAATCAATATGGGTCTCAAAATGGTTCCCACAAAACCTCTTCCTAAGCTTCCAAACCACCTTCCAATGACTGAAATACCACTACATTTAGCTTGCAAATGCACCTGTTGCTGTCAATATTTTCAGGTCCTGTTTCAAGTCAGTCATGCTTGCAATGTAATTTCTTATCTCCTTACTAATTTCTGGCATGTAAGTTGCACATGTAACATTTTGCAAACTTCGCCTTCACAAGGAGGATGGCTAACTCATGACGATTTTGCGAAACCATTGATCTCACAGCAACCGTTTCTATACCCATTAACAATATGGCACCTGCAGTGTCTGTAGATAACTTTTCAACTACTGGAATTTGATTTCTCCCTCAATACTAGATCATTAAAATGGCCCACATGATAAATCTTTGGAAATACCATACAAGCCTTTCAGCAGTTTGTAATAAGCATTCTTTCCACATATGAAATAAATACCTGGTATGGCAAGGTCTTGGCCGTTCTGCATGAAATTCCAAACATTCTGAAACAAAACTACATGTCTACATTCACTAATACCTACAAAATGTGTGTCACTCTTTAATCTACGTCTATATATGCATATAGCTCCTCTACATGTGCCAATCTATAGCCGGGAGTCCTTCATTTCCACTACTGAGTGTGTTGCATCTTTTTGACAATTCTGTAAAACTACTCCTTTTTCTACCTTTGCCTTCATTGCTTTTCTTCTCTCTTCAACTTGACTCTCTACTGGGCTAAGAATGCAGGTCAAATTGTTCTTGTGTCCGTATACGGTTCCAAATGTCAATGCAGGTTCAAAAAATCATCCCACAGTATCAATGTCCTTTGCTTTTGCAATGTTACTCAAGTGTTTCATGATGGTGACAATTGAAAACACCAAGTCATAAATAGAATAGAAGTACTAATAATACTCCTGCTGATAAAACAGTGTGAATAATAAACTACACCAAATTCCATGGGTTACGGGCAAACTATGATGTGTGATTCCCTCACTTACTGGTGAAGGCAACTCTGTGCTTGCATAGCAATCTACTTATTCATGCAAGAACTTATGATACACATTTGCTGACAAATCTCCTCTGGAACCAACAGTGTGTACATACTTCTGATTATTATAAAGTTGATTTTGGTCTGCAATAGAATTTGCTAAATTCAGAACACATGTGGAATCAATCTTTTCTGAATCATTTGCTAAGGGCAAACACAAACCTATGAGGAATCATATAATCATGATAACTGTCACTACTGCTAAACCTATACATATGTGTTTACACTTACTACCTCTATTGCAATTTGACTCCATGAGTTCTCCAATTCCAGACCAAAAAGGTCCAAATTAAAAAACAAAAGCTCAAAATCAAAAAAGCAAAGTGGCTTTTATATATCGCTGTCCCTTTTCAGTCCTTCCTATTTGTGAGCAAAGCAAATCAAAGTCTCTTCAAAAATACAATTTATTCACAAAATTCCTTGATTTTCTAGAAAGTTCATCACATTTTGTTTTTATTTGAAAATGTTCAAAAAGCTTGCACTAACATACCAAATGTCTCTAATAAAGGCACAGTTCGTAATCACTGATAATCACTTCCTAAACCTAATGTCTTTGTTCATCAAGCGGCAATGAGATTTCAAAGTTTAGCTCCATAGCAATTTCAGTCTGAAGAATTTCAGTCTGAAGATACTGGATTCGAACTGTTAGCACAAAAGGTAAGAAACTCCTGTCATCGGCATCAGTTTAGCTCCATAGCAATTTCAGTCTGAAGAATTTCAGTCTGAAGAATACCGGATTCGAACTGTTAGCACAAAAGGTAAAAAACTCCTGTCATCGGCACCAAATTATGTCCATTCAGGTGCTGAGTACTTTTAGCTTCGCACTCTTTTTCTCTCTGACCTTCTGCTTACTTGACTCTCTGCATCACTGTCACTTTGACTCGACTCTTCAGTTTCTTCAGCAATAGCTGAAGGTACTTGTACAGCGGGCACAGTTTTCTCTTTAGTTTAATTGTCTCCTGGTACAACTCTACTACTTACAGCAATTCGTACTTCATCAGTATCTGAGCTAGCATGCAGCTGTGTCAAAACTGAGAGAGCACATCCATTTATTTCACAGCAAAATAAAGAAAAACTTTTATTATAATCAAGCAGTCCCAGAGCTGGGGGTGCTCTGCTCTGTGAAGGTACGTATGCAGTTGTCATCCAATGGTACAGGATCAGACACATCTTTGTGTGTTAGCCCCTATAAAAGCTTGGCCGAAAGGGAAAAGTTTGGAATACACTGACAACAATAGCCAACCGGTCCCAAAAACATTCAGACTTCTTTCTGTGTTATGGGGGATTCATTTTCATGATTGTTGAGATTCTCTCTTGTGGCACCTTCCTCACACCTTTTTTGATTTGGTGACCTAAATACAGAACTTCTTTCTTGCAATACTGCCATTTTGCACGGGAAACTTTATAACCATTTTTTTCCTAAATGATTCAAGAGAGCACTTATATTGTTCATGCATGCATTTCAGGTGTTTGAAGCAATTAACTGGTCAAATGTACTGAACTATTACTGAATGATAAGCCATTTTAAGAGATTCCAGATTATTTTTCAAGATCTGATTGAAAATGGATAGTGGCTCTGTTTACTCTTGTGGAGATCAGCACCATGCCAAATCATGACTATCGAACTTGAACTCAAAGGGGAATTGGCTTTCCTTATGCAATGGTATGGAAGAAGTGCTTGACAAAGATCAATTACGGTAAACCATGCTGCTCCAAATGGAATTTGAAATAGAATCCCTGCTAGATTCTGTACCATAGGACACATGGAACGACAGTCTTATTCACTTTTCTCAGGTCTTGAACTATGCAGTACTTTCCACTGGATGTTCGCAATCCTAACATAGGAGAATTACATGGAGTCCTAAAAGCTACCCTGCTCAATCAGACAGTTTATCAAAGGGTAATTCTTCTCTGTCTCTGGGGACATTTATGGAGGTGTTTTCAGATACACTGAATTTGGCTTCACTGTTATTTTAACAGGTTCAACATCTTTGATGAGTCCTATTTCCTTTCCTGAAAAATCCCATAGCTCAGGTGTCACTGTTTCATTTAAATCTTCAGCACTTCATTACATGTCAGCATTGGGTACAATGTGACACTCGGTTACTGCTCTACAATTTTACCAGGCACATCTTCCTCATTTGTCCGAATTGCTATTACTTGGGGTGTGCAGCTAATAGAACAGCTTATCTTACACACCATATTGTCTCCAAGCAAGCTTACAGGACTTGAATCACACACCACAAACAGGTGCTCATCTTCGAATGAACCTATTTTTATAAGGACATACTCTGTTACAGAATTGGTAAAATTTTTATTTGTGACTCCTACAACCTCGATTCTCTTTCCCAAAAGGGTCAAATTTGGCACTTCATCTGATTTGACGGTGGAACGTGTAGTTACTGTGTCAAAACGGCGCATCATGGTCCATAACGTTGGCATTTACACAGAAACCATGTCGATCTACTTCTAAGGATGCACCTAGCATGCAATCCTCGTTATCCGAGCTATCAGTTTGAAGAATTTCCTAAAATTCCTCATCATTTAGATCTCTTAAAGGAAATTGGGACGCTATCTGATTCATGTTTGCATTTGCCATTGAATTCATGTTTTGTTGGGGAACAGGCACTTGCTGTCAAACAACGTACACAAATCTTCCCACAGGCATTTTGAAAGTTTCACAAATCTCTGTTTGCTTGTACCATTTCACAGGCTTTTCTTTCAACCTCGAGTAATCAATGGTGAATGACAATATATCACTCCTACTCCTGGGTACATGGACATAACCTCCACCTGGTATTTCTCTCAATGGCATCATTTTCACATTATCCTCAGCTTGATTTGCTCCTGCCGTGAGCACATTTGGCTTTGCTTTCTTCTGATCTCTTTTCTTCACCCATCTACTTTCACACTTATCTAAAGCTCCCCATATCTGAATATTTGTAATCAATTCCTTAATGTTCAGTTTCATTCCGGAAGATCTCATGTTAGCTATGTCTTATGAACTGAACTGTAATCTGTAACTTCTCTTTAAGGATTTCAACTTTTCTAAAACCACATATCTTGCAGCCACTTCTGCTAACCTCTCATAAGCCTGTCCTGCACGTTGGGTAACATCCTTGCACTTGAAGTGCAGTTCATCTTCTGAGTAAGTTCCCAATTGGGATGTGTCTAACGTTCCTAAAATCATTTAATTTAATTCCAATTTCAGTCCTGGCACATTTACTGATCTATCTTTCTCAGGAGTTCCTTCTGTTCTAGTATTGCAATTTGTCACATCTGTTGCACATTGTGGACTCATATTTTTTAGCCAATCAGTCAGCTGTTGTGCTGTGAAACCTTACATAATGATATTATTTATCTGGGGTAGTTCTCCTTGCGGGGTGCTACAATGTACACTCGGAATCTTATCAGGTCTGAGCATGAAATGAGGTGGGGTTCCCTGAAGAAACCTTGCATCAGGAATAAGCCTTGTTTGATTTAACATCAAGTTAGGTTTTGCAATTTGAGGAGGGTCAAAGGTGAACCAAGAGAAGCTGTTGTCTCAATTTCTGATTTGTTTGTGTATACTAATCTCTGTAAACCAACAGGTGATATCGCAGCAGATGAAACTGGTGTAACAGGAACAGTTAGGACATTTATTGAACGGGCATTTCTTCCAGACACACCTGAAGCACACAAAGGAACAAGAGGATGTATTGCAGGAAATGCATTGGGACCCATAAGATTTGTCTGATTCTGAAGGATTGTCATTTCTGCACTCTGTCCTGTTAGGACAGTACTGAAACTTTGTCCTATTTGACTCAGGGTAACATTTGGCATTGACTTAACAGGACTAAACATTGGCACAGACTGATTCGGGGTTCAATTTTAAACATGCGGTTTCATATAAGGTGACTGCACCATTTGAGTCACATTACAATTGGGCACAACTTGGTCTACAACTAGCCTGGGTGCAGACTGAACTGTGTTAACAGTTGAAATTGGTACATACACTAAGGGCACTTGTGTCACTGAATTTGAAGATGTACCTGGTACTATCTGATTTAGGGCAAATCGCACATTCAGGGTTACATTTTGTGCTGCTCCATTTTTAGCTCCTATCTCAACTGAGTGATACGGAGGCAGACGATTCATCAGAATCTGCTCTCCACATTTTCTGCTTAGCATCCCATTTGGACTCTGAAAGTGTCATAATTTCCTTTTGCATTATCCTCTCATACTTTGATGCTATATTCTCTTGTGCAATGTGTTCTCAAAGACAAAGGGCTTCAAATTGTTTGGGGCTTGGAGGGGGTTTCATCTCATACATTAATCACCTCAAATTATCCATAATCTTTAAACTAAATATTCCATAATGGCGAACTGCGAAGGCACCTTCTTACTCAGTAATCTTGCATCATTGTTCAAGCCATATACACACATGAAATCTTTAACAGATGACACATAATGACCTGCACTTCTCTTGGGCAGGACTTCTATACCTTCCCTAACAGGAATGAACGCATCTTCTCTTAATGCACACTTTATTGGCTTGAAAAAGCTCATTTTCAGTCAAATCTGAGCAATTACATTAACTTTTGACTGGATCGAGAAGTAACTTCAATCCTAAAATCATCTGCTCTGAATGTTCTCAACCAATAGCAACACAGCAGTGTCCACCAATACCAGTGCAGCTTCACACCAACTGACCTATACCAACGCAGCACAGAATGTTGTCATACTCACTTCTCACAGCATTGCAGTCACTTCGCAATTGTTTCTCACAAAATCGCTCAAACACACACACCCAATGCAAATTACTGTGAGCAAAAACCAACATCCTGTCTGCACACTATGGGGAGGAACTCAAACACTTCAAAGCTGTACGGGCTTACACCTTCCTACTGTAACTTTCACAATTACACAGCAAGTGAAACATGACCAGCAATTCTCACTCTTGATACAGATCCTCCATGTGCAAGCAGGATTCACTTAATACAAACCAATAACTCAATCTCAGTCCAGGAAAACTGTTGGCAGTGTCAATGACATCTCATGACAAGTACCGTTCGGCAGACAATAAATTAACCAAGTGTCTTCTACACTTGTGGATTATCCTGGGATTTTAGGCCACAACAGACCTGTCAACAACAACAACTGTGGACATTTCTGAGCAACAAGTACCACCATCACTTCGAGCATGATGACTCCGCAAAACACTTCACAACATCACACGTCACCACAATTTTCAAACCAAAGCAATGCAAGTGCAAAAACTCTATTAATAGTCACGCATCTGTCACTTGTAAGCACAGCGCTGGAACTTCATCAATCTTCAGAACAGACCATGGGACAGAATTCGAGGTAGATCATTTTTAACTGGGCAAATACATGGGGATCTATCCTATCTTCCTAACACTACACAGGAATGGTTCTCCCCGTTATGGGACAAAAAAAACTCTCTTACCAGAACTGTTGAAGCATTTTCATCCTTCACAGGAATCCATGCCCTTTGAGAATGATGGGTCTTGTGTCCCACTATAGGGCGTGTTAGTGGTTCCACCACACCCTATACTGGGTCCAAAGATTCATCAACCTCAAAAGGCATTGATTCCTAAGAAGGATGAAAATGCTCCAACAGAAGTTTGTATTTGCACTTGACCTCTCTCCCCCTTTTCGCTTTTACCAACTGTCCATGTGTTTTCCTTCTGTGAAGCCAGTCATGTGTGTGGGAGGGCCAGTGATCCTTCAGCCTCCACACAGTTTCTACATTGTGGTGTCCATCCTAGGAATGGGGAACTGTATCCTTGGGCACCCACAGACAGTGCATGGTTTCCCAATTGAGGGTCTTGTCACCCCCTTTGTGTGTGAAGACCCAAGAGCCTCATCCTTCACCATCCCATTTGCACTCTAGCCTGGTACCTGATAAGTGAGAGTCTTGTGAAACCACTAACTCTGCATTAAAAAACGCACCTGTGAGTGCTTGTGCCTCTTGGAACTAAATGTCTCAGCCTAAGTATCTTGTTTACAGTAGGGAGAAGAACCTGAAACTGCTGAATGGCATGGGAGCAGGTGCCCGATCAAAGCCATCTTTAACTGCACTCACTAATTGAATGGTGTGTGTCCAGCTGCTTATACAAGACTTAGTAAAATGGAAACTGCAAACTTTATGCTCTTAATTAAATGAGGTTCTGCACTTTGGTTAAATTCCTTTGCAGGATTATTATCCTTGTCTCAATACAGATAATGGATAAACTGAGAAATGGCCCTGTGCTCTCACCCACAAAGTCAGATTATCCTTCTGACAAATATTTAATACATTTTAAACAGAGGATTGAGCGGAGAGGAGTATAATTGAATAGACAAAATAAGTAACAAGAAATCCACCACAAATGTCTATAAGATATTTTTATATTATTTCATTGGTGTAAGTGTTTAAGAATTTAACACTTGGTGATACACCCTCTATTTCCATAATACACATAATACTCAATCTGTCCATCAATATCATCCCTTTCAAATCCAAAGTTGGCAGGCGGGTTACATTTGTGACGGAGTAACCTCATCCATCAAACTCTAAATCATGTCCATAGTCTTTTAATAATTAAAGGACACTGCGTGGACAATATATGTATTGTGAGCGATGCATGTGCTACCTGAAACTAACCTTTCTATCCCACACTGCCCTACAAATGTAGGCCTTGTTTGTTCCTAATTGCTGCCCCAGAAGGTCAAAGCTTGAAGTCATATCTGGTTTCTCTGTTTCCAGGAACAACTGCTATACATCATGATCTTCAGAGCTCAGCCTCTACCATGGGGAAGCAAACGCTTTCCAGATTAAATGTATCTGAGTTCGCTGTCCCAGTTCAGGGTAATATTTGTAGAAAAACACTTATTTTCCTCGACCTTCTGCAATATTTATGCTCCCTGATTGCTGATCTTTGCCTCCTGCTGACAGGTGCTGAAACTGGTGTCTTGGGATACATGATGGGTGTTTCCTAATTGGGTAAGAGGGGGTGAAGCTTAAACAGAGCCAGGATAGAGGAGCAGAAGGGAACGATAACTGACAGGTGAAAGTACCTGGAAAATAAGAAGGTGGGGAGAGAGAAAGAGAGAGAGACAAATATATATATATATATATATATATATATATATATATATATATATATATATATATATATAGAGAGAGAGAGAGAGAGAGAGAGAGAGAGAGAGAGAGAGAGAGAGGCCCATGTGAGGGATAGAGAGGATGAGACAAGGAGAGTGGGAGGGAGAATGGGATACAGGAGAGGATAGAAAAAGAAGAGATACAGGGGTTGATAGAGAGAAAAGAAGGGGGTAGAGAGAGACAGCATGAGCAAAAGAGAGAGGAGGAAAAGAGAGGGAAAGGACAAAGGTAGAGAGAAAGATGAGAGATGGGGAAGAGAAAGGAGACAAAGAGGCTGAGAAAAGAGAGAGATGTAATAGAAGAAGGAAAAGATGGTAAAAATGAGATGAGAAGATAGGAAAATAGGAGAAAGATCTAAGCTGGAAAGAGAAGAAAGGGTAGGAGGAGGGATGTAAGAAAGAGGGAGAGGGATAAAAAGGATAAATGGAAGGGGAAAATAGAGTAGTATGAGAGACAGTGAATGAAGAGAGAGAAGAGAGGAAGAAGGAAGGAGAGAGAAAAAGAATGAAGGGGAAGAAAGGGATGGGAAAAGAGAGAGCGTGTAAGAAGGAAAGTGCTGAGGATAAGAGAAGACATTAGAGAAAGAGGAAACAAGCAAGTAAGAAAGGAGAGAGATGGGAGAGAGCTAAAGAGAAAGGAATCAAGAGAGAGTGAAGAGATGGGAAAGTGAGAATGAGACGAGTGAAGAGAGAATGAAGCAGAGATATGGAACGAGACAGAGAACTGGAGAGGACTATAGAACAAGAAAGGGGGGATAGGGAGAGAGAGGGAGAGAAAGAAGCTAGAGAGAGAGATGAGAGAATGGGAGAGAATTGGAGAAAGAGAGAGAAGGAGCAAAGGAGAAAGAGAAATAGAGAGTGAGCGAGGCAGAAAATGTCAAATGTGGGAGGAAAGTAAAAGAATGCTTTTTTTGAAAAGATAAATAATTGACAAATCTTTTATGGTATCACTCTTTCATTTATCAATGTATTTTAAGTTCATGAGAGTTTTCAGTCAACAAACACAGTGACAAAAGCTTTTTAAAGGCACACTTATTGACTGACCTAATTCCTAAGATGCCAGGTAGCATTTAAACACTCAGCAAATCATATGTTCATTGCATGCATTCAATTACAGTCTTAGAGGCCCTTTTCACAACCCGCACTTTGTACTACAAAATGTTATTCACAAATCTACAAGTGGAGTTTACCCTTCTGCCTCGCCTCCCTTTTTCTCGGTGAAGATCTCACAGAGTCCTGTACATATAACCATACATTTCAGTGGTAATTGTTTGAGGGACAGAAAGAAGAGGCTGGAAAATAGGGAAATTAATACAACTAATGGGGAGGAAAACAGACGGCATGAAGGAGAGGTAATAGGGGATACAGGGAGGGGTTTAGGGAAGGACGTCTACCCACCCACGCACTTCTAAAGTTACTACAGACAAAAAGGGACCTAAACAGTGGTAAATGACTCCTGCTCAGAGCTGAAGTAAGGAGAGCACCACAGATGGCCTGCCACTGATCGCGAGCGGGTATACTGGCCATTAAAGGCCTACTCCAGTGTTCAGCAAGGGCCTTTAACAAGCGAGAGGGACTTTAATGCCAGTATAACCCGCAATGGAGGGCTCTAAAGCTATTAGAATATTGCACCAATAGAGGACAGAATGTTCTAATAAATAAAACAAAGGCCTCAAGGAGCCACAAGGAATTGATATCCAACACTGGAATGTTAAAGCCACGTACTTCTAGCAGCCATTAGAAGCCCGGATCACTCTAATGTTCTAATAATTATTAATGCATAACAAAATATTAATTTTACTCTAGGTGGGATTTCTTTTTAATTTAACCTTAAGAAAAATTATAATGCAATTTTAAATAATTTCATTTTTAATTCAAGCTTTAGTTATTAGTGCTGTAGTGCATGTTTATTTAGTTGTACAGTGAAAATAAATGCATACAATTAATTTACATTTACATTTAACATAAAAGTTATTTAACCAAAAAAAATTCCAAGTTGAATACATTTCCAACTTTTCCCTATATTTGACCATTGGGAGAGCCTACAGTCAGGGTGGAGCTCTCTATCTGGTAAGGTGTAGGGAAAAGTTCCCTTATATGTTACCCTAGGGAGACTCTGTAGTTGGGGTGGGGATCTCAGTGTGATCTAATTGAGCCTTATTTAATTGCAATAGGAGTAGAATAGTTATCATCCCTGCACAAACAACATTTCTTATTTCACAGTTTTGGCAGTGAAGGTGGAAACGTATATGAAAGTCAACCTGAGCCTGTGATTGGCACCGTTGATGGGGCAGATGTACAACAGGATGTATTTTGAATGGCCATAAAAACCTGAAACCAGAACAGATCAGTGTTTTTCTGAAAAGACACGTTTTGGCTGACTCCAAGGCAAAAATGAGAAACTGCAATAGCTTGAGATCTTTATTTAACATGTGAGGGTTTGGGGCATTAAGTAACTCCATAATAAGAGACCAGTTGGTGCATGAATGGCTCCTGCCTTCAGGAGAAACTGTTAATCCATAGCTCAGCTTTGAAAGAAGCATGTCATAAAGCACTAATCTTATACTCTTGATCCAATGGAAGTGATACACTCTTCAGTCTCTCACGCCATCAACAATCAACCATGCACAATGAAAATACAATAATAATTCATGGCCAATATTAGGAACAGTGGAAGGGAAATGAGATAAGAGAGAAAACAGAGATATTGAAGACCACCACTTTGACTAATCTCTCTGTGGGAACTGTGTCTAAAGACGAAAATAGATCTCTAAAGGCAAGATGACATGTATTAATATTCTGTCATTAAGGTGAAACATCTAACCTTAATAGTGAAAAAGAAATGCCTTAAAAGTATTTCTATGTAACAAGCGCTCTGGCCCTGGTGTTAAAATGGTATTCCTTAAACTGAAGCATAGCAAAATGTAAGTATCCAAATAAGGCCCACTTCACAAAAGTAACTTACACTTTTGAGTTACCAAGTTGCAACATTGCTCTTGATGGCTGTGTTGTTCCACTGTTTTATGAATCTTGCCCACCATTTACACTAATTGACAGCAAGTTATTCAATTACATGTTTGGTTACAATGGGTACATCTTAGAGGAACCAGATTTCTATTCTGTGGGCTACACTAAATACCCCATTTCATTAGAATACAATGTCAGATGCACATTTCCATTAAAGGTAGATCTACAGTCGTGAAAATGTACATAGCTTAATGAAGTTCTTACTTGTTAGATTGGAGGCACAAGTAGGAACTGGATATTAAACTCAACTCTAACTAAGAGGTGCCATTTCTTCTTGTGGACATAAGTAAGATTGAAACTTGCAAAGAATTCACAGGAATTCACAGAAGACTTAGGCCCTCTTCCTAATTTCCAACACAAAATGAAAATTAATACCAATGCTGTGCCTGTCACACACAGTATATGGCCCATCCTAGATCTGATGAATGAGCCATTAAAGATTACATTAGCTATGTTTATTAGTGAAAATGTTATCAAATTGTTTCAGAGTTCAGAATACTTAGAACCCTTTGTTTTGGTTTCCAAGCCTGATGATAAAGGCGTACAGTTGTGTGTGAATCTTAGAGATTTAAAAGTGAGCATTTAGGTCGATATACATTCTCTTACAAAAACAAATGACATGCTCAGCTTGTTGAAATAGGTTTACTGCTTTAGTGCCATCTATTTATCATGAACCTGCCATTGGGTTGCGCTAGACCCAGATACTAAGGTCTCTTCCCTACAAGATCACACCAAATGGAACAGACAGATTTCAAAGAATGTCATCTGCTATACTTCTGTGACCGCTGTGTTTCAGAGGGTAATACTGCATGTCAGAGTGACTTCAGAAAGTCACCTTTTTGTTTTCAAGATGACATTTTAATTTTTGGGTCATCAGAGTTAGATCTTGATGTAGTTTGGAGAAACGTGTTGAAAAGAGGGTTAACAAGAAGGAAGGAGTGTCAAATTGGTTAGGGCCAGTTGATTACCTGGAACACACCTCGTCAAAAGATAGAGTTAAACCCAAGATTGAGCTTGTTGAGGAAGGAAAAAAGCTCCAGCCCTAACTAATAAGGAAGACCTTAAATCATTTATTTTTCTATCCAAATACTATTCTAAATTTTTTAATGTTTTTTGCTGATTAAGCAAATTCTCTGTATCCACTCGTAAGAATATGTGCTGTTGCTTAGGACAAGCATTATCGAGCTGCCTTTGATTAAACACAGTGAGCCATCTCAGATCCTACATCGCTGAGAAATGTTGGTAATAATGGGAAAGCTATTTTAATAATGAACATAGTAGTACAACAGTACCATTACTTAGATATTACAAAATGCAATTCACAAACCTACAGTTGTAAATCTCCACCTCCACCTCTCCTATCTTTTATATGCAAAATTACTACTTATTACTAAGTGTGAGGGGGATGAGGGGAGTGATGGGAATATTAGGACTATCTACTACAAAATGGAACAGGTTTAGGAAGGAGTACATAGACACCCACCCACAACAGAGTAAACCTTTTGCTAGTCACAAACTGCAATTCTAAAGTTACTACAGGCCAAGAGACCACTAAACTGTTTTAATTGCATCTTAGTGCAGCCTTTAATGAAGTTCAGTACCATACATGGGCACTCAGGCACTTGAACACACTCCCATAGAAAGGAATAGAGGCAGCCACTAAATAACGCCCTATAGGAAGTAATGTTAACATTAATTATTTATTTTGACTTTAAAAAAATATATATATGGTCATTTTTTTTTAATATAACACCTTTGATAATGTTTTATTTTAAACATAGATGTAACTATTTTTTAATTAGTAAATGATCTTACATTAGTTCAGTATGTAATGTTTTTATTACTTGTCATATAAAAAATAAACATTTTCCTTTAAGTGGGAATTTTTCATGTGTTTACAAATATGTAATTCAATTATATATTTCAATTAAATAAATATTTAATTCAAAATCAAGTTTATTGTACTGTAATATTTTCTATTTTGTTCTCCATTTAAAATAAATAAATACATTTAATTTATTTTAATGTTTAACATAAGATATTCTTACTAATTTGTTTTTAAAGTTTAATGATACTTTTAGAATATTCCTAATACTTTACTATAGGGAGATCCCTGCTTCAATAGTGGGGACCTCCACCCATGTGTGAAAAGTTACTAGTACTAACTTTGCAATTGTAAGTTTGGCTCCACGCCCTGTTTCAGGGGTGGACAAATGTATTTCTACACTTTGTATTTAATTTCCACTCAAAAATTGTGAATAGCTAAAGCAGTCGATTTACAACAACATGTACACTTATACATGTAGTTTGTCTTATATGTAAATGCATCTTTGTGAATAGACCCCCTAGGTGCACAGGGGCTACTATAACACAAATGATTAGGGGAGAAAAGTGTGTGGTAGCTTTTGCATCCAATACACTAAGGTGCTCTGAATGTAATCACTCTTGTGAAGCAAAAAGCACTTTGGGACTAGAAGAATAACATTTTAATGTTGAGTAATTTCTGTAAATTGGGTGCAGATTGTCTGTCTTGCATGTTTTTAGATAAAACTGAACAGGAAGTAGAACAAAGTGAGGATTTCAAGAGAGGATTTTACATGGTTGGCCAGAAAGGTACAGTGACCTACCTAAGATGATTAAGAGTTTTGAAAAGAAGGGAGTTGAGTGTGGTCGATTGCAAAATCTTCAGAGTACCAGGTAATTGCATTAAGACTATTGGTGGAAAGAACTTTGGACTTGGCTCATCTAGTCCATTTGGGAAAAATTGCTCACTAAAATCACTGCCAGAACTCAGCGGCTTTTCCTCAGAAAGTATGCTTTGGTAGAACAAAATATAGAAAATTGTGTCAATTGTGCTGCAAGCAAGACATCCAAAGTAGTCAGAAAAACACTGTTGTTCCCATCTGAGAAACCAAGCAAACCATGGAGCAAATAGGCCATGGATATTATTGGGCAACTCAACCATACCAGAAAGGAAGAGACATTCGCTATAGTTCTAGTGGTGTGCTGCTCTTGCGTGGTTGTCACCAAAGTGCTGAATACCATTACTGCTACTAAAGTGATTGAAATGCTAAGTACGGACAACGATGTCCATTCACCTCAGAAAATACAAAAGAATCCCTTATGAAGTTGTGAGTGTGGCAGATCAGAATAGGTCTTTACTGTCCTAGAGCAAATAGGTTGGTGGAAAAAAGTCCAAAGCATGATGAGTGAATGTATTCAGTGGCAACTGTAATGGGGAACAAGATGAAACACCAATGTGTTGTGACTACCATAGTACTCCGAGAGCGCCACAACAATGTTCCTACTTATATCCTGCAAGGGAAGACTGCCAGGAACTAAAATGACTCCGAAATGTTTGAATGGTGGTAATTCTGCACAGGTGCAGAGAGATGAACTAATGAGCAGGCAATTCACTCATCAGGCTGGTTCCCAAACGAGATATCATATGTTCCGTGGATTTAAAAGCAGAAATAGAACGTTGGGAAATGAGTACAAGTAAAACATTAACAGAAATACAAAAAGAAAACAAGTATGTTTTTAAGCTCCGTAAAACATAATGTGATTGTGTCGGAAAATGGGCAACTTTGGAGTATAAACAGGCTGATGCGTCAATAAATTCTAATTCCACACAGGTAACCTCCAGCAATGATCAGAATTAAGGTTAAGAGAAGCCGCGGGATACCACTATGGCACAAAACATTAGTCCTTGGATACCAGATCTTCAATCAAATAAGACTTAAATAACTTTACAACTTGTTTCCATGGCAATGAGGGTGTACTAGTATCGCTTTGAAATGGAGCATCTGCCATGACAAGAATGCTACATATAGATGTTACCTTTCTTAAATGTGTATTGTGGCTCGTTTTTCCATAACGGAATAGGGGAGAGGTGTAATCTCATGATTGCATTTATCCATTTACTATTCCTGCTACATGTATACTTTTAGCTCTCATTCCCACCAGAGAAAGAGGCAGGTGCCAATCCATCACCTGCACTTGCATTACTCATTTTCCGTGCAATGTTTTACGCCTTGTCTGTTACATACACTTTTTCCTGCATTGGCTCATTGTTACCTGCCTTCCGAGTCTTTCCCTCCCCCTTCTGTTGGAATGTCCTTTATTATGTGAGGGAACAGATGATACCCCTGGAAATGTGTATGGATTTCTCCTACTAATAAACTATTGACTTACTCCTGCTTTCTGTGCCTGCACTTATTCTTATAACACCCCCCCTCCTCCCCCCAGGAGGTGCACGTTCCACCTCCGCCGCTTGCATCTTGTTCTCGTCACTATTGGAAGAAGAGGCTAGAAATCGCACTTTATAAATTCCCATACTATAACAATACCATATGTTAGTTTCCCATTTCACAATGTTCTCTACTTCTGCATTGCAAAATGACATGAAATATTGAAAGTGCTAAACAATCGGTTCACTTACAAAGAAGACCCTCACTGGTGACACAGGCCCTCTTTCTACCACTCCGAAGCCTGTGATGTCATTATTGTGCATCAGCAGATTCTCACAAAGCACTGTTTGTCATCCTCCCATTTTACAAAGTATTCCTTGTCCAGTCTACATTTAAACCTGCAGGACAATAGTTGGGTAGTGCTGACCAATCAGCTCACTTACCAAGTGGATACTGTCTGCCAAAAAGGCTCGGTTCCTCCCACCCTGGAGCTGGACATGTCCTCACGCTCCATCGGCCAGCCAGAAGGCGACTCTCTGCTGCCCGGTACAGTGTCACACCACAGTGCCTAACAAAGGCCATTGCTCAGCAAGTGTGTTAGGCAAAACACGGTTCACATTGGTTTTGTTGTCAAACTAAAGGCGAAGGATTAAAAAACATTCTAGAAAGCAGCATTATTAAGATAATGTCCCAGAAGTTTCATTATGCGTTCTTGGCACGCATAACTGGGCCAAAGGCAAGTTTGTTTTTTATTATAAAGTCGCATAGTACCTGCTATTATATTATATTATATTATAATGATTGTGTTCTATTTTCTTTCTTCTTTACTTCAACATTTTTTAACTATCTTTGCTGGCTTTCTGGGTTAAGAACTAACATTACAGCAAAACAATCCTTCCTAATGGAATGTCGCAGAGCCTCTGGGAACGTGCTGTGTGATGGAAGAGGTTACGTGCACAAGACGTGCTCTGAGGATGCAGCTACCTGTTTGCAGACCTAAAAGTATCCTCAAAAGACATCGATTAAAGGAGGTAATAGTGAGGCTGCCCTTGCCTTCTATTTGATGGAAGAAACACAGGCCCATATTTATACATATTTTTGACGCAGAAGCGGTGCAAACTTACAAAATACAATTGTATTTTGTAAGTTTGCATTGCTTTTGCGTCAAAAAGCGGCACAAGTGCGGCACTAAAATAGTATAAATATGGGCCACAGTGTTTACAGTGGCGTAGCGAAACTTGAGGGGCACCCCTGCAAAGTGCCTGGAGGGGGCCCCTCACACCTGGACCCAGTCAGGGTCCTGCTGCCCCTGCACAGTGTACTGTGTTCAGGGGCTGCCCTGGAGCTCGGGCCCAACCGGCTCCACGGGGGCTACGGGGGCCTTTGTTACTCCAATGGTCATTTACTGATGACAGTAGAGGCAAGGCTCAATTAGAAAAATGAAAATAAATGCAGGGGCTTTAAGTTCTTAGTAGCATGCTGTCAGCACTGCGGTTTCACAGTCTCAAAGATGTTTACTCTTCATTCCAAACGTTGCACCTCTTACTTGTATCACCTTATACTTCCTGTCTCTTTATTCAACTCATCCCTTGGCTCTTTGCCACTGTTTTCCTATCTTTCTTTGTTTTTTTTCTTTCGTTCACTCTCTTGGTCAAAGGTTAATGATGAAAAATAATCCCTGTCCTCCAAAATAAGTGTGGGTGCCCCCCACCTGCAGCATTTGACACAAATGAGGTAGAGGTAAGTATGCTGACAGAGCACTGTCTGGATTTTGATCATGCTCAGAGAAAAACTGAGGCAAACAACTGAGTGAGCACATTTGGATGGATCACTTTTTAGACCAAACCACAGAAGAACGCAGACGATGCATGATGGAGTCGTGAACGCATCATATATCTGACCATACCAATACCTTCAAAAACAACAAGGTGATGGGTGGAATGCTTTAATTAATCTCAGCCACTGGCAATCGCTCGGGCCACAATCCCAATCCATCATTTTTTGCCCACAATGCCACCTCAGTTTGGACCAATCCATATGCAAAACACTGTTGACCCTGCTTCCCATGGGAACAGTCCAGCAGAACTGCCAGGCCAGGTATTCCCTGGACTGGAAACAAGTATCCGGGGACCAGTTTCGGGGTATCACCCTTCATCAGCAAGGCTCACATGAATCCAGTGGCGTAGTGAGCTCAGTACCCACATCTGGGCATACCCTTTCACATAGGGTGACAAAAGCAAAAACAACAAGGTGATGGATACCAATACCTTCAGCAGTAAGGAAAAAAGACAGGACCTGCCTGAGATCCAGTGATTAACAGCCTTCGTGCTAAGACTGATTTGGAGGTGAAGACCAGTTGGCATCATAAGTACACTTTACACTTTGAAGTATATTATGAAAGCTTGGCTGGAATCAGTGAATTGGTATGTCACCGATTTACGATGTCCTGCAAGTCCATGCACCGCCCAATGCAGCTTATCTTTTACGTAAGGCAAGGCTTTATCCCCAAAGCTTGAAGATGCAGGGACAAACAAGCTCAATTAAAGGTGAGGTTGGTGGTGTTTCTGTCCATTCAGAACACAGGGCACTCCGTTTGTCTTTCAGGCCTTCTCAACTCTTGCTGTAGCTGTGGTCAAGCTTAACTCTAACTCAACTCTGGTGTGGCGATGAGGTGTGGCAAAACACAGCTGCAAAAATGATGTAAATCTCAATCCAGAGTTTTGGATCTTTTGTAAAGATGGATCACTTCAATTACAGCTCTATATATTATGATATATTTTGATAATAGCAGAAGACAAACTGTAAAAATGACACAAACCAAAAATCTTAATAAGCTACTAACGCAGTATCGAAATGCAAACACACCTAATGGAGAACATTATCTACAATCTGCAATCACTCTATGGCCACAAGCACTGAAACAGTCCGGAAAGATGAGAAATCCAAAGACAGTTCAATCCATTTACAGTAAAATGGTAGGATGGTTCATACAGGGGTTCACAAACATGAGGTGTCACTGGAACCATTGAATTACACAGTAAAAGGAAGTACTACAATGCTCTACTAAAACCTGGATTACTTTGTTATTGGTTTGGAAATCTTACTGTTCACAACCCTAGTGAATGTGACCACCAAACATTGGCTGAAACAAAGAAACCCAGTGAGAAACTAATAGAACATTCCTTAAAATGGGACTATTTCAAGAACTGACACAAGAAATCGGGGGTGGTGGCGGAAAGACCAGCATCATTTTTACTGGAGAGAGATTTCAGTATGTAACCCCAAAAAGCAAATGACACACTGGAACCACTGGTGCATTTCTTGATCCAACTTTGCACATGCCAGCTAAGTTTTGGATTTCTATCCATAAAGACAGTGTCTATGAATGATAAAAACAAACAATAGAAGGCTTCTAGTAGGCTGTTTGGCTACATTTCCTAGTGGACAGCCATCATATAGGCCTACACAAGCCCTAGGGCTGTTATTCTGACAGGGAGAGGACACAAGCTACCCAGTCAAACATATAATTTATTACGTGATAGTTCATGACCTGTGGCACATGACCTATGAATAGCTAGAAAATAGTAAGTTGTAGAAAATAATCGAGGAAGGGGCAGATAATGGCCCACACAATTCACCTCTTTCTCTCGGACTGTTCTGTCAGCTGATTCAACTCTTTGTGCTTTAGCTCTCACACTTCAAAGTAGACCAACAGCAACCACCAAGAGTTAAAAGCAATATCATCACAATAGCGCATAAGATGACTAGTTGCATTGGGTAAATGATGGGATGCATGTGCACACATAGGCCTTACCACTACTGCTGACTCCTAGCATCTACTGTAGCATTTCTCTCACCAGGTCTTTCTAATTATTTACATCAGCAAATGTTTCCTGCCACTAATTGAATAAGCACAGTAGGTTGAAGTGGTGAATGGGCACAATCTGCATATGTATAAACATGAAGTATTCTGGGGAAGAAGAGTAAGACCCAGCTGTGGTATTATCCCAAGTACGTTTTATCTCTTGTAACCAACTGTGAAGCAGATTCTATTGTCATCTTCCTTAACACTGCTGTTATTACCACAAAGGGTCCTTACCAAGCGTAAGTTGGCATGCTTCATCATACCGCTCTTCCACGTGTTGATTGAAGGTTTTCAACCACTGTGGGCATCAACCCCTACCAGTGGAGCTCTTACTGACTCTTCTTAATTGGCTGGTATGGTAAAGGATCAAATGCAGGCAGAAGAGGAGTGGAAAAAAGATAAAACTATTGATTAGTAAACAACAAACGTTAGTTATGTTATTAGCTGGTAGAAAAAATTAAGCTGCTGTGGAATAATTCCACCCTGTTTCTGAGACCTTGTATAGTCCTCTCAGACAGATCCTGAAGTTAAATGAACAGGAAACGAAGACATGTGGGATATCCTTTTCTTAATCTCTGTGTGTAGCAGCCAGTATCCGCCTTGCACAGACCATTGGTAGAAATATGAAAATGATAAAGCCATCCAAGGATAACCCTAACAATAGATGCATGGTCATTGCAAAAGTGGCCTCTGTGCATACTCATGTGCATGTCATGTTCCAAAACATTTGCTTTCATTTAGAAACTAAACAACAAGAGGCTCAATTGGCCCCAGGCAACATGACTTATTTTAGATGGCGTGACCAGTAGGCATCACCTTTTGGTGCAACTAGTGCACTCCAAATGCCTAGATTGTTGTTAACAGTTATGGTCTATACAAGGTGGTTGACAGGGGTACCACCCTTTGAAGACGTCTTGGTGCAGAACCTAATAGGGAGTCTGCCCAATCTCAGGGCACAACAGATGCGTCTTTTCCTGATGAGCACCAGATCTACAGTATTGGGGGTGGGGTAGTCTTTCGGGTTCAATGACCAAACACATGGTTACGAAAAAAGAAGAAATGCAGGGGCACCTTAAGGCAAACGAAAAATGATGGCCGTCGTACAATTGCACAAATATTAGGGGACTTCCTTAAATCTACCTTAGAGGAATGAACTGACAAGCTTTTCAGACTTTTCAGGTGCTGTAAAAAGCTAAGCCCTGGCAGATCCTGTAGAATAGATCTTAGACTATTGATATCTCTCAAGATAACCTTTTAAGCCGAGGAGGGCTGTGCAGGACCTTTGGTGTAAGGTTCTGACGTTGGCATTACTCAATGCTTATACAGTCTTTGAACTACCTTTTAGCAGGTTGTATATCGAAATACCGACAAAAAAATCACTGTGCTACCAAAATAGTGTGGCAAAAACACCAAAGACCAAAATATTGAGAAGGCCAGTGCACATAGGTCACAACAAATGTACTTATCCTAACTGCTTTCTAAGTACCTTGAAGTTATATTTATTCATTGGAAAGAACAGACAATGTCAGAATAAAAAAGAAACTATTTCTTTGCACAAGCATAATTACATTTCATTTCAATATCTGCCATGATTTGAAAACAAGGCTGTATGCATTCTCCTCAACCCTGACTCTGACATTTACTTAACAAGGTGGGAACTGGAGAGCGAAATGAAAGAAAAGAGATTACCTCTGGTGATGGCTCCCCTATATTTGAAGAGAATATTGCTGCATGTCAGACTGTCGGGTTTTCAAGTCTTTGTTTTTCAGTAATTATGTGTGCGGAGGGATTAAGCAGTGAAAGATGTGTTCCTAGGAAATCCTGCTATAGCATTAGATGAATGTTTCTGAGATTGAGGTTGAGATAGCAGCCCCTGCCTGCATTCACCTTTGTCCTATTACAACATTCCGCAGTGTTTATGTTACAGTGTCTAAGCTGGACCCCCCCACCCCCCATACTACTCCTCAGGAGGTCAATGGGACCTAGTGGACAATTTGTATTTAGCATAGAAAAGTTATGTAGATGGCCACAGCGCAAACTCTGGCTGTCGTGTAGGGAAGGTTGGGACTGTCACATGTTTACTATGATTCCGGTGATTGCATTACCACAATCTGTAATGCTATTACACCAAATTAAGGTTTGAATGGGAAATAAGATTTGGCTAGTGATAATAAGAATAGATTTTTGGTGTTGGCATTACTACATTTCCTAGTACGGTAATATCATTTATTTCTAAATAAAAACATAACTAAATACATAAGTGTGAGAAAGGAAAATGGAATCTACTAGGAACACACCCAAACACCTAGAAATGCCTTCTGCACAGTGCAGTAACTCAAATCTGCAAAACAGTCAGACCAAGGATCATCTGCTCTGCTCAATAACTAACAGCACCCCTTTTTTTTACAATGCAAATGCCCAGATATGGGGATTTGGCTCAGGGCAGCACAGCAAGTCACCTTGCTGTGCTGTCCTGCTTCAAGTGAAAGGGCAGGAGTGTGCTGTATCTATTACATACAGCGCATTCCTATCTTTTCCCCCTGTTTGGGCACCGTTTTTAACTGACTAGTGTCAACGCAGGTTCCCTTGCACCATGGTGCAAGGGTGCCTGCATTGCATGCAGGATTGAATGCACTATTGTTCTTTGTGCAGGAAGGGGCATATTCCTGCACAAAAACAATCCTGGGAGGTTGTGTCCTCTTTCGATGTGTGCTGCTGGATGCAGAAAGAAGAAAAAACAAGGAGAAATATGTTAGGGAAGGCCTAAGGTTTTGAGGCACCCCCGGTTTACATAGCCTTGTAAATCTGAAAATGCGTCAAAATCCATGGGTATTATGTGGGGAACAACCACCTCAACGCCCATGGAACGCCTTCCTAACACAGAGTAAGGCAATGCAGCGATTTGGCTTTTTTTGTGGCCTAATAGATATGGTTGAAAGGTTTGCACCGCCGATCCACAACAGTGGTGCATGCCGCTCACAAATATGCCCCAAAGTATCATACACAACGCATTCAAATAAATGAAACCAAAAATACATAGAAAAGATGACAGAACACTTTTATCTCAGAACTCCTCTTATTCATATAACAAACCCAAGAGAACCAGGAGAAGAAAAAATGAAACTAAAACTATTAAAATGTTACATGATAATACCAACAATTCATAAAAAACACAGAAAAAATCAGTCTATACTCTATAGAAATCAAAGAGCCTTTTAAACATGCTTCCAAATTAAAGGTTGAGCATTTAAAAACAACCACATTACTGTCTTTTGCAAAGTGAGTAAACTTACAAAATTCTTTGTTGAGAAAGCCAAGCACATAAGAACAAGCATTTGCAATGCAATGGATCTCGATTTTGCTCGGGTTAGGGCTATTAGCATTGCAAATTCCTAACTGGACTTTCCTTGCCACTTGAATTGAAAATGAAAAGTAAAACAGTTGACATTAGCAGCCGATTCAATGCACCATGAGTGCGAAGGAGAGACATTAAAGAAAAAAGAAGTTCACTCGCAGTTAAACGTATCGGCAATCATGCAATTATCCATGTAACAGAGGCAGTCCGCAAGGCGGAAAAAAACACACCCCAACGAGGGACAAACGTAAAGCATTTACCAATGATAAAGGATTTTTGAAAGGCAAGCCCACGAACGAGTGAAAGTGATGGGTTGTGCTCATGGTCAAAAGCCCACAATACTTTCAACAGGTCAAAGCGCTTACACGCTCGATCTAAAAAGGAGAATATTTACAAAGACTTTCCAAACCCAATAAAGGTGTGCTAATCTTGTAAGACTTCTTACTTTGCAGTGCATACAATTTTTTGAGCAGAAAATGTGCCTTTTTTCAGAGCAAATAGCACTTCACTCTCATTTGCACCTTTTTACCTAAGGGGGCGTTACTTGGGTTGAACATAGATGTTAAAGTGCACCCATAGTATATGACACAAAACCCAATCTACTAAAATAGATTAGACTTTCCGTTAAAAAATAATGCCTCCTTGAAACAGGCACTAGAAAGAGGAATGTTTTTATTTCTCCAAAAATTCCACACGTTCAATGAACATGAAACTGTACAGCACACATGCAATGTGTGGCATGTTTCATAATTTATCTGGTACGATAAGAAATTGTACTGGAAGCATATGGTGCTAATGCGAATCCTCAGTTAGACAGCACACACACCCCTCTTCATTATGGTGCAATGGTTGTTCATGGCTCCAGGCAGCCATAAAGAGCACCAACTCAAAGGATGACATCAGCAACACATTTTAAATAAATACGGCGCTGCACTGCTTTCTCGAGTTGCACTAAAAAAAGTAAATCTAACTGATTGTTCAGACTGTAAAGAAGAGAGACTACAGTCCTAGTATGTGTTGTAGCTCAAATACCACATAGTCAAACAATTTGATTTTCAGTGGGATGAACACTCGTCTATTCATCAGCCCCCTTGCAACCTCAATATTAGGCGTGTGCAAAAGTTTTACACCCCCGGCCCCCCACAAACAATTGTGAATTTAAGAACAGCAACATTTTTCATTCTTTTTCAAGGAGTGATTGGTTTGAACCGAAAATGTCTTCGGGGAGACATTTTCATCTAAAGCTAGTCAACGTACTGTATTTCAAGTGACATTTGACACAAGATATGCCCTTGCATTCACTTTTCACAAGAGGTTTCACCAAGTGAATTTCATGTAATTTCACAAACGTGTGATAACTTTCTGTAAGATTTTACAAAAAGACTCTTTCCTGATTTTACAACAGTGGAACTTTTTGCAGCTTTTGACATCCTAAACAACTTTAGGCCTTGTTTAGGGTTTAGCCGACAGAATACAAACATGGCTGATGTCATGTCCTCAATATTGTAAATGCAATGATTGTGGGTGGGTCTTCAACCGCACTAACAAAATTCCTCTATACAAACTCTAAATACGGTCGCTGGTACTCTCAAGTAGAGTTGTCTAATTGGTCAAATGTGCCAAGGGTGCAGGAATGAAAGTCCTGATTCCTGTTGGAAAGACACCTCACACTACGAATATTTAACTCGCATTGCATCCATCTACCTACCCCTCAACTCCACAGAAAAATCTATTGTCCATGTTGCCCTTACCATTATTGTTCGGTGTGTGGTTTAGACTACCATGATTCCAAAACAAGAACCTTGGAGCATGGCTTCCACACCTAGGCAAGGGAAACTCACCTTGAGAAAGGCTTCATGGAAAACCAGTAAGGAAAATAATCGTCACACACCTTCGAGCAAACATCAGATACAGATTTTTGGCTATACAACTGAAAAGGGCATAATTGTTCTACGATTTTCACTGTCGTCTAAAAAATTAAGGTTGTATCATTTTAAAATAGTCAAACTCTGTCATCAAAGTTTAGGAATGACCATTTTTGACTAAGGTTGTAGGTCCTCATTGTTATAAACTAATTTGCATTTGAATCAAAGGTAAATATACTGATTTCTTTGGACTTCAACATCTGCCTAGCAACCAATGATTTAAAAATCAGAAAAATCTTGATCGCAACTAAAATGGATCTCGGTAACGCACGTTCCAAGAGCAAGACACCTATCAAAAAATCTTCATGGATTGAGAAACTCAGCAGCATCACTGATAATTGGATTCAAATACAGACAAAACATCACTCGAACGTTGACAATTGTACACTGGCTATAGTTAAGACTGGGAGCCACTGCATGTGTCCTATCTCCACTCCCCTCTTCGCAGGAAGCATGTATGCACTCACATACACATCCCAGTCTCAAGGGCAGAGATCAAATCAAGAGGCTGCAGCAGCAGGAAAGAGTGAATTGAGGATATCGCTATTATGCAGGGTGTACTTCCTCACAACAGGCCCTCCATGATATGGAAACACCAAGCAAGGTTTGCTTTTATAATACCATTCATCCTGGTGGGATACCACCATATTTCACACACATGGCCAAAGCACCTAAAACCAAAGAGAAATCTGTATAATGTCTACAGAAAAGGCCAGGCCACAGAAGAGCAGTGTCTCAGCAACTTCCGCAGTACAAGATATGATATACAAGACTTTTCCTGTTCCCAGACCTACGCCTGCTTTCCTGCCCCTAATTAGGTAATTCAACTTTTTACATACCTTGTACTAACTTTGTTCTAGCTCCTGCCTTATTCCACTCTCTCCCTCCACAAGGAGAGTTTCCTTGGTTCATGCTCTTCCTTGCTTTTCACCCATCTTCTACTCGTTCAAGTTGTCCCGCCATCCTTGGATTCTTCCCTCTGACCCAAGTTCCTGTCCTGAACTTATGACAACTTCTTATCATTTAAATGAGTGATTGTTCACCTTGTTTTAGATGTTGCTGCTGGGGATACAGATTATCATCATCAATGTATTCTGGATGAGGTAGTTAACTTGGGAAGTCTGCATGTTGTGGGGAGGAGTAGGAATACAGATACCAGAATCTCACATTGTGCCATAGCGGGGGCATACTGTTTTTCTTTCCTTGTCTCGGTTTAGCTCCTTCTGTTTCAGTGCTTTCGGGGAGACCTCTAAATGTCCACTCTGACATACTGGTGATTGGTGATGTCTTGAAAGTTGGATAATGGCTCTTCAGATCTACTCTTGGGGTTCATCTGACTCATGTCCCCAGATTCAAGCAACCACCAGGGACAAAACACACCCGGTTCAATGCCCTACTATCCTGAGACAAAGGCTCCAAAATATCTTAAAATGGCAGTGCATGACAAAACCCATCCAGGACCCATCCAACAAAACACATGGTCAAGATTACAAATGCATCCGCTGATGACAAAGCAGCTTCCAAAATGGGCCCTTCTCATTGAATTTTCTAATAGAAAACCTACTCCATTTCCCATAAACTCACAATTCTTACTATATCAATAACTAGCACAATAGAGATGTTCAGGAACATCTGCTTAGCTAGGGAAAGACCATGCCAGCTTACTGAGGACTAAGATGGTGTCATAGCCAGTATTTTAAGTCTGGATATTGTGGAGTGAATGAAAGAGTCACATCTATAATATCTCCATCAGAGCACTATGAGAACTGCACAAGAGGCCACGTCCACAGTTTGGTACAGAATGCCAACCACGTACCTATCAAATAACCCCATCTTTTTGCAAACACTAGAGCACTCATTGAAATGTTGACAGGGAACAGCTTTAAAATGGAGGCACTCACCTGACGCTCTCTAAAAAAGGACAGCTGAGAAACAGGAGGGATAACAACAGCACCGTAATGTCATGTGCTAAATGTATTATACCTTAGAGATGCTTTGTAATGATAAGCATTTTGACAACCTCACAACGTTTGCGACTCGGGCCCCAAAGTTATGTTATAGCAGCGGCTGCCACGGCATAACTCAAGGGGAGGGGCGAGGGAAGGAGGGGTGTTGGGACAGAGACGAGGTAAAAATAAAAAATAAAAAAGCACTTACCTTGCCTCCGTCCCTGCCGCTTTCTGCTTCTGGTGTCCCAGCATTCACAATTGGGGACACCAGCACAGGCTACCCAGCAATCCTGGTGCTGCTTTCATGCAAAACATTGCATGAAAGCAGCACCAGGATTGGTCTGTGCTGCAGTGACTGCCGCTCAAACACAGTCCTGGGGTCTGTGCAGTTTCTCCAGCCCATGGAGAAACCTAAGTGCGCATGTGTGTTTGGCCGGGCTGAGAAGGCTGGCCAAACACACGTGCACATTTAGGTGCACTCTTCCGTCCTCCCCCCTCCCACCTCCCGTGGCCCAGCCCCACAACTCCCTGCACTGCTGGCTGAGCCAGCAGCAGAAAAATAAAACAATAGTACACTATCGTTTTATTTTTGTGCTTCTGGCACAGCCAGTGAGGCGATGCTCCTTCGCTGTGGCGAATGAGCTGCCCCTGTGTTATAGTCAATACATGTAGACAATTCCTGGTCAGAAATGCTACAATTCAGAAATGTATGGGCTAATTCATCACTTGCGTCATATTATAATGTTAGTGTTATTTTCTGTTTTCTATAAGGGACCACACAGACCAGCAATCCAGTACAGACTTTGGACATGAAGCGGAATGGAAAAGGAGCTGAAAAGCCAAATGTCGCCGTGCCAGGTCTTAGGGCGACAAACGACGAAATTCACAGATTTGCGCTGTGCTCTCCTAGGTTCTCACATCATAATGATTAATGCTAGCAGCGGAATGTCCTGCCACTTTTTGCTGGGAATATTTATGCTGGGATTAGGTTGATCTATGGCACATTAAATAATTCAGCGCCAATTCATTAAAACTGCTTCTGAATCCTGTTGAAAGCAAGAGTGCCTTTGGGTCTAACCTTAGACAAGGTCGCTTTAACTTCATAGAAAACTTGTTGGGGTTACATAGTGCAACCTATTATCCCACAGTGAGGAATGATTCACCCTTCTCACTGCACACACCAGTGCTTAATTAGAGCCGGTGGTTGCAGGTGGCACCCATCAGCACTCATTTTTGGGGGAGCAACACTTATTCTTTCACAAACTAAACACTGGCTAACACATTGTGTTTATATATTCATTTTTATGATTCTCCCACATGTGAGGCATGCATCAGTGTATTTACCAGCGGCTGTTCCTCCGCTAAGGCTGAGGCGTGTCGCCCCACTGCTTTGATCAGTGCAGAAAAAGGAACAAGAAAATGATAATAACGCAATGTTATTATTATATTTTTCATTGGGAGCCACGTTAGGGCGGGATGGGTGTGTCACAGGGAGGAGGGGTATGTGCACCATAAGTGCACATGACCGTATGGCCGACCGTGTTGGTCCAGCCAAAGAAGCATGCGCACTAAACATCTCTCCATCCGGCTGTGTTGCACAGGTGTGAGGAGAATGTGCACAAGCTTCAACTCCCTGAGTGAGGGCCGAACCTGGCTGCACAGACCAATCACGACGCTGCTGTCATGCTGGTGACAGCAGTGACATGATTGGCTTAGAGAGTCTTGGAGCCTGTGTGCTGCTGGCAGTCAGGAAGAGGAAGAGGACGAGGACGGAGGAGAGATGAAACCCGTCTCCGGACTGTAAAGGTAAGTGCTCTTTTTTTTTTTTTTATCCCCCTTCCCCACCATCCCCTCTCAGTGGCAGCCACCACTGGTATTTATATACGACCAACAATGAGAGACAGCACAGACACACATGTGTGTATGTTGAGAGAGCCAAGAGAGTGCAGACCTTCCAAGGGAATGCTTGCCCCACCTCGGGGGGCCTGAAGAGGAATCACATTTTGAGACGAACACACTGCCTGCTAATTTGTGTGCGGTTAAGAAATCAATGCAAGCAAATTACATGCTCATAACTGAAAAACTCTAAGTACTTCACTAAGGAGGATAGCCTGATTATTTCTGTAAAATGCCATTAAAATCCTAAAAAAAAAATGCGTTTGATCTAACTGGTGCCAAGCTCAATGCGTTATTCTACGACGTACCATGTTGTGAACACTATGCGACGAGGAGCTTGATTTTCAGTTTGCACACCTCAATCTCCAGTTTCCCATATCCTACTCTCCTGTCCTCATTCAACTTTCTCTTTCCCTCTCGCCTCTCACCCTTCAGGTTGCCACTGTCTCCTACCACCCATCATCCTGCCACTTCCAATTTTCGATCTCCCCCACTCCCACCACTCCTCCCCTCTCTTCCCCCAGCTTTTCTGATTTCTTTCTCCCACCTCTGCAACTCTCCCTACTCCTCCCCGGCTTCTAACCCTTATTCCTTCCACTAACACATAATTAATTTCCTTTGCCGCAGTAACCCTCTCTCCTCGCTATCTACTCCTGCAGCCCTCCACCACCTCTCCCCCCTGAAGGACCTCTTCCCCATCCTTCTCGTTCTGCACCTCTCCATCTCACTCCTCCTTGAGCTCTCATCTCTTGAAACTCTCCTGAAACTTTCCTTCTAACATCTCTGGCTGCAGCTTTCCCTCCCCGGTGCTTAATTTGCAAAATAAATAAATAAATACAATAAGTGATGATAGCTAAAATTCCACCATCCACCATCACTGTCCCCATGGCGGCCACTTTCACCACTGGTGACAGCCAGGGCCGAATTCACAAAGAGCCTCCGCAGCTGTGGTGGAGTCTCCGTACTCCTGGCGGAATCTCCGTAGAATTCTTATTGCGGACATTTCCCCACGAGTGTGGAGAATCCGCCACAGCTGCGGACGCTGTTTGTGAATCGGACATCTACTCTTTAATTGCTGCTATCAGGCCTTCTGTCGTTTCTTGTTTTTGTTGCATGTGAATATCCTCCCTTTGAAATCCTTAGCTGCTAAATTGGTCACTGATGCATAGTAAGAATAGAATATGTGAATAGTGTAACAATGTTTTACAGGATATCAAACATGTATTATTTGTATATTCAGCACTGCACTTTCAGCGCCCCCAATTACTGAGGACTTCGTTTTTAAAATCTAACGAACGCACTACGGATGATTGCTAGTTTTCTCAGATAATGAATGATTTGTAAAAAAAGCTCTTACATTTTTAAATGTTTTTTTAAAATTTGTATTGAAGTGTATTTTATTTATGAAATTATATTAAATTAGCTTGTGGACCTAGGCGTCCCAAATCAAGAAGAAATAAAAATACAGAGGAATAGTGTCAGACCTGCCTTCAAGCAGTCAAGGCTGTGAACTTTTTAAAAACACTTCCGAAAGACGAATTTTACAGCACAGTGCTCACACAAGAGAACTAAAAATCCTGAGATTCCGAAGACGCACTGATAAAACATTCTAATCATTTTAGGGTGTTCCAAATAAGCCTTCCACTTCCTAGAGATTACTGGAGTTTCCATCTTTAAACTGAATTGTAACCAAACGATGACAACACAGAAGAAGTACATAAATGATGTGCGTTGTCTGTGGTTTACGTGGGAGGGCGAGGAAAATAGTTCACTGAACTCTCAGGAACTCGGTGTCTGCTTCTCTGTCCATATGGAAGCAGGAGTCAACCACATTTTCATAAAAAATGCAGAGCACGTGAAATTATGAGGCATACTGCTTCCTTAGTGGTGACTTTTGTGCATTAAGTTGTTCATTATGGTGGTCATTATGACATTGGCGGTGACTATTAAAGTAGCGGTAATACTGCCAACAGGCCCATGGCGGTGATAACTCCCATAGACAGCCAATGTACCACACCAACCGCCAGGGTGTTAACACCACTGACCACGGCGGTAGCCATCAACAGCCAGGCAGAAGACAAGGTACCGCCCACCATATTAAGACATAGCAAACCGCCACAAATGCTGGGGCAATACCAACGCCATCTAAAGCCTGGTGGAAACAGAACACAGAAGATGAAAGAATCACCAACAGAGGCATAGAGAAGATCAATGCCGCTATGGAACCGGAACTTCAAGTCTTCCTGATGCTCTTTTACGCCATGCTCCACCTGGAACACCAAATCCGACAAAGACGACGACAGTGAGTACAGCCACCTAGCACATAAGGGAGGGAGGGAGGAAAAGGAGAGTGACACACACACGCACAACACACACCATTCACACACACACAATACATACAACCAGCTGCAGAGGAAAACCGGTCTCACAAGACACATGTCATAATAATGCAAGGACTACATTTATCCAGAACTGATAGTGTAATTTGATGCTAACTGCCACCATATTGTCCATGTGACAAGAAATACATGAGTCGCTGTTCAGAAGGGGCCAATGGCCAGTCCAAAGTACAAAAGGCCCACATGGCCACAGGCCAAAGGCCCAACTCATTCCCTGACGTAAACCGCACTACACTGTGCAGAGGCATCATGTTGGGAATGGCCAGGCACCTCAGGGGGAAGGTGGGTGGGGGGCACCTCAGCTGAAGTTGGGAACTTGCCCACTGGTTCTTGAGGGGGCTCCATGCCCATTTCAATTTTCTGGGGAGTGCAAGGTCACAGTCTCTCAGGTGGGGAACTTGCCCACTGGTTTTGGAGGGGGCTCCATGCCCATTTCACTTTGCTGGGGAGTGCAAGGTCACAGTCTCTGAGGTGGGGAACTTGCCCACTGGTTCTGGAGGGGGGCTCCATGCCCATTTAACTTTGCTGGGGAGTGCAAGGTCACAGTCTCTGAGGTAGGGAACTTGCCCACTGGTTCTGGAGGGGTGCTCCTAATAGAACAGTCCCTTGAGGGTGGCCTACATGCCCTCTGCTGGAAGTCAGGGCTGCTGTGTCCAAGCTGGAGGTGAGGGCTGCTGTGTCCTAACTGGAGGTGAGTGCTTCTTTCCTACTGCTGTTGGAGGGGAGATCCTGCCAGCCTCTGCTGGAGATGAGGGCTCCTTCCCCACTGCTGTTGGAGGGGAAGCTCTGCCAGCCTCTGCTAGAGGTGAGGGCTTCTTGCCCACTGCTGTTGGAGGGGAAATACTGCCAGCCTCTGCTAGAGGTGAGGGCTTCTTGCCCACTGCTGTTGGAGGGGAAATACTGCCAGCCTCTGCTGGAGGTGAGGGCATCGTGCCCACTGCTGTTGGAGAGGGCCTCTTGCCTCTCTTAGTTGGTTAAGTGGGAACCTTCCCTTTCCTGGCTGGTGTAGTGAGATCCTTCCCACTCTTGGGGGGTGGAGTGGGATCCTTCCCTCTCGAGTGGTGGAGTGGGATCCTTCCCTCTCTTGGGTGGTGGAGTGGGATCATTCCCCCTCTTGGGTGGTGGAGTGGGATCCTTCCCCCGTCTTGAGTGGTGGAGTGGGATCCTTTCCTTTCTTGCCTCCACAACTAGGAGGTGCCTCCACTGTCCCCGTGGCCTGTTTGGCTGAGGAGCTGGGCTGGGTCGTTGTGACCCTGCTCTTAAGGGCAGGACGGGTGTGGAGGGGGGGGGAGAGGTTAAGTTGGGCAAGGAAAAGCTTCTTAGGGACGGTGTGGCGGGATGAGGGAGGAGGGATGGGAGTGGAGGTTAAGGGAGTGGTTGTTGGAGGTGTATGTCTGCTGGACTTGGGTGCAGGTGCATGGGCAGTGTGCTGATGTGAGGTGGATGGCTGTGGGGTGTCTGAGTGTGTGCGTTTGTGCCTCTTAGGAGGGGGGGCAGACAGGGTGGGAGAGGACACAGGGGATGCATGGTTGAATGTTGTGGAGGTGTCTGCAATGAGCTGTTTGTTCTGCTTGGTGTGATGGTGGTGGTGGCTGTTGATGCAGTGCATGCAGGTGTGAGTGCAAATGTGACAGTGAGGAAGGAGGAGGGGGAGACTGTGGAGGCAGTGGATGTTGTTGTGTGTGCAACTGTCTGTTGTTTGTGTGAGTGCTTGTGGCCTGAAGTGTGCTGCCTGCGTTTGTCTGTGCCACTCTTGTGTGATGTTTTGTGTGCATGCTTGTCTGTATGTGTGCATGCAATGGGTTGGTGTTGAGGAGATTGGGACTGGGAAATGGTAGTTGGAGGGGGGACGGTAGGAACAGGGACAATGGCTGCCATCAGAGAGGAGGCTAGACCCTAGAATGATCTCTATTGGGCTGCCAATACACCGTGAATGCCCTCCAAGAATACATTGCATTGCTGCATCTGGGACGCCCGCCCCTGGATGGCATTCACAATGGTTGACTGCCCTACAGAGATGGATCTCAGGAGGTCAATAGCCTCCTCAGTGAGGGCAGCAGGGCTGACTGGGGCAGGGCCTAAGGGGCATAGGGCGAAGGAGTTGCCCACCCTCCTGGGTGAGCGGGCACTGGCAAATCGGTGAGGGGCTACTGGGAGGGGGGTGCTGTTATGCGGGTGGCGGCTGTACCTGTAGCTGGGGTGGTCCCAGAGGTGTCCACCACCACCATGGTGCTTCATCAGAGGAAGTATCTGAGTCAGTGTTGTCACCTCCTGTCTCCGCCGTGGTGCTCCCCTCGCCCTCCGTCCCATTGGTCCCCTCAGCGTCAGCGGACTCTGCCTCCTGGGTCCTGTGGGATGCAGCTCACTCTGTCGCCGGTGCCCCTGCTCCTCCACCAGATGATGCTAATGCACACATGGACACAATGACAGAAGAAAAAAGGGGGGGGCGAGAGAAAGGGAGCACTGGGCCAACTGCAGCACCAACACCACAGATGGCATACACATTAGCGTCACACACAGGGATCAGGATTGAGCACCATGCATCGCACTGGCATTACATTGGCTAGGTACCACAGCAAGATGTGAGCCAGCCCCTCCCAACTGCACCCCTCCTGGGAGTTACTAAGCCCTGACTGACATGGAATGCAACCTAGCTAGGTTACCAGATTTAGCAATACAACCATTAACTTTGAGCTGGATCACGCTGTGATCTCCGAGCTGGCATTAAGGGGCACCCACTAACTGACACCCACCACCAGGTTCCCATGCCACCTACCAATCATAGTTGTAACGCACGCTGTACTCACCCCCTTGTGGCTGCTGTGATGCCCTCAAGCGCCCATCCAGCTCTGGGTAGGCCACCAACAGTACTTGGGCCATAACGGGGGGTCAGGTTCCGACGGGCACCCCGCCCTTGTTGGGAGGCCATCGCCAGCTGGGCCTCCATGGTCTTCCACGACCAGCGTCTCAGGTCCTCCCACCTCTTCCTACAGTGGATGCTCTGCCCGCTGTAGACCCCCAGGGTTCGCACGTCCTTGCCACAATCTCTTCTTCTGATGGGCCCTGACCTGCAGAGGAAACATAGACAGAAGGACACCTTTACACATATAATCCAGCCTGTCACAAATATGGCCCACAAATCCCCTTCCATCCCTATTGGCACACACATCACCCAGTGCCCACCATGTACACTACCACCAGACATACGATCCCCCCCAAATGACACGATGCTTGCACACACATCTCCATACAACCTTGTCACATGCCTCGTGCCCAAGGTGTACTCACTGGTGGTCTGGAGGCCCATACAGCTGCCCATACTGGGGTAGGGCCCCATCCACCAAATTCTCCAACTCCTCAGAAGTGAAGGCAGGGGCCCTTTCCCTGGTCACACGGGCCATGACAGGATCCAGACACAGGTCACAGCAGCACACACAGTGTAGATGTTGTCCTGTGGAAAGTTAGGAATCAAGTGAGGTTATGAACAGAAAATGGCAGTCACATCCGCGGCGGTGTTCACCGTCACCGCAGCCGGTGATCCCCATTGGCCACTGTACTCCATAGAGCACCATGTTATCCAATGAGGAATAGCACGGTGGTACAAGACCGCCTTCCGCCATGACACGCAACGTCTGCGGAGTTACCTCACTTCCACCTGTCCCTACATACAGGACAGGCAGTCGCCATTTTATGGTGGTGGACAATATTCAGATAATCGAGAACTGCGTCATTTCCATAATTTGCACATACATTGCCATTCTCAATGTCCTATCACGTTAATGCTCTATGTACACTGAGGTGGTGATTCCATTGTTCAAATTGTGACAGCCTACTCACTCTTGTGTCCCTTAGATACCTACCACTGTAGAGGAATCGGAGGAGGAGACAAGACCCTATGTACAGACCCCTCGTGGATTTGGCTACACTGGAGGACAGGTAAATAATACTCACCTATAGACTGGACAGGGCCACAATCACAGAGCTGTGTGCTCAATTGGAGCCTGATCTGATATCAGCTATCCGTCATCCCACTGGGATCCCCCTTCTAGTGCAGGTTATATCAGTGCTCCATTTCCTGGCAACTGGTTCTTTCCAAGAAAAAGTGGGCTTAGCAGCAGGAATGTCACAGACAATGTTCTCAATCATGCTGGCAAGGATTTTGTCTGCCCTGGTGAAACACATGTGCAGCTACATTGCTTTCCCCCAGGTGGACGATTTGGCCACTGTGAAGGCAGGATGCTATGCAATGGGATATATACCCAAAATTATTGTGGTGATTGACGGTACACATGTTGCGTTTGTCCCCCCACCCGCCAGAATGAACAGGTGTTCAGGAATCAGAAGAGTTTCCACTCACTCAATGTGCAAATGGTGTGCCTGGCTGACCAGTACATCTCCCACATCACTGCCAAGTATCCTGGGTCAATGCAGTACACCTTCGTCCTGAGGAATAGCAGCATCCCAAATGTGATGGCACAACTACAGAGGCACAGGGTGCAGGTAATTGGTGAGCCTGACTCCCCACCCAATGTTTTGTTAGTGTATGTCTTTTGGTGTTAACCCCATACCATTGTGTAAGGCTAATGTTTTTCCTGCAATACTTGCAGGTGACTCTGGCTACCCAAACCTATGGTGGCTCAAGACCCTTTTGAGGAATGCCAGGACAGGGGCTGAGAATCATTGTAATGATGCACATGGGCGAACCAGGAGAATTATTGAAAGGACCTTCTGCCTCCTGAAGGGCAGGTTCAGATGCCTCCATCTAACCAGTGGATCCCTGTGCTACTCACCCGAGGTCTGCAAGATAGTAGTGGCATGCTGCATGTTGCACAACCTGGCCCTCAGACGACATGTACCTTATCTGCAGGAGGAGAAGACTGGTAATGTACCTGTAGCAGCAGTGGACACTGAGGATCGTGAGGATGAGGAGGCAGAGGATGAGGATGTGGACAACAAAACATCAGTTATACGTCAATACTTCCAATAACACACAGGTGAGACAGTGAAACTGACCATTCCTATGATTATTGATGTTTTCTGTGTGGCTGCAGCATGATGACATTCATTTCCTTTGCATCTCTACTTACTGTCACCTATGGCTTCTCATTTTGCAGATGTTGGTGATATGACAACTGTGTACTGATGTGATGCAGGTCATTAAATGTATGCTATCCCAGAGTTCAGATCATTTGCACATGATATGATTGTTTTAATATATGCACATTTTCATCACATAAAACACTTTCACTCAGGTTGTGTTCAAGGTCGTTTATTGTAGTGCAAATAATTGACGGAAAAGTGCAATGGAATGGAGTGATGGTTGAGGAAAGTCCAGGGTGTTGTTACAGTCTGTTTGTAGCACAGGTCCAGTGTACAACAGGCTATAGGAAGGGGAGCAAAGGCAGTTCAAAGTGTACAAGGTGACAAGGTGGGACACAAGGGGGACATTCAGGAGGGTCTCATTTTCTGGCGGTGGTCTTCTATCTGGGTTGCAGGGAAGGTTTGCGGGGGGGGTTCACCTTCTGCAGCAGGAGGGGTGCTGAAGGCCTGTGGGTCCTGTGGCAGGGCCTCCTGCCCTCTAGCTGCAGTTGAGGAGGTGGGCTGGTCAGTAGACTGGCTAGTGGTAGGGGCCACGCTAATGTGCTGTCCATTCCCTCATGATGTTGGCCATATCTGCCAGCAACCTTGCTATGGAGACCATGGTAGTGCTACGGGCCTGCAAATCCTCCCTCATCTCCTGATGGTGTACCTCCTGCAGCTGCTTGTTCTCCTGCATGTTGGTAAGAATCTGGTCCATCTTGTCCTGGGATTGTTGGTAAGCCCCCAGGACATTAGTGAGTGCATCCTGGAGAGTTGGTTCCCTGGGCCTGTCCTCCCCCTGGTGCACAGCGGTCCTCCCAGTGTCCCTGTTCCCGTGCCTCTGTCCCCTGAACAGTGTGCCCACTGCCACTGACCCCAGGTCCCTGATTGTCTTGGGTGTGAGGTGTGGACTGGGGTCCCTGTACAGGTGGGCACATTGCTGATTGACATGTCCTGGGGACAGATGTGTGGGGACGTTAGTTGGGTGCTGTGGTGTTGGATACTGAAAGGGGAGGCTCTGTGGTGGACTGTGAGTGGGCTGGGGTGGCCGACTGACCAGTGGTCCCTGATGGGCCAGGTAGTTCATCCAGATCCAGAACTCCAGAGTTCCTGTCATCACTGGGGACATCTTATGTTGGGGGACTGGTTAGTCGTGGCACCTCCTCGACGCTGAGGTTGGCTGGGGCACCGGTGGGGATGTAAATGATGTATTATACTTCACGTCGGTGACATATTGTACATCCCTTGCTTCCCCTCTATTGTTGCTATTGCCCTCTAACCTTTGTTTGTGTATGGTGATGGATTGTGTGATTGTTAGTTTTCCATGCTGTGCATGTTTCGTTGATGGGTGTCCATGCAGGGCTGGGAGGGGTGTCCATGCATTGGTATAGCATGCAGGGCTTGGCATTGGCATTAATCAGATGTGTAGGTGCAGTGTGTGGGATAGAGTGGAGTGATGGGAGTGAGGGTGAGGGGTTGGGATGGCATTCAGGTATGGGGGGGTGATAAGTAGTAAATACTGACTCACCAGTGTCCAGTCCTCTGGCTACTCCAGTGAGTCCCTCAGGATGCAGGATTGCCAAGACTTGCTCCTCCCATGCTGTGAGCTGTGGGGGAGGAGGTGGGGGTCCAGCGCCAGTCCTCTGGATGGCGAGCTGGTGCCTTGCTGCCACTGAACGTACCTTCCCCCGTAGGTCGTTCCACCTCTTTCTGATGTTGTACCTTGTTCTTGGATGCTGTCCCACGGCGTTCACTCTGAACACGATTCTCCTCCTTAGCTCCATCTTCCTGGCAATGGATATTTGCTGTACCTCTGCTCCAAACAGCTGTTGGCTCTACCCTGACTATTTCCTCGACCATGACCCGCAACTCATCTGTGAAACGGGGGTGCCTTAGTGGGGACATGGGTGTTGTGTGTTGTGCAGAGGGTGTTAAGTGATGTGGTGGGGTGTGGGATGTGGGGTGCGTGACGGATGGATGGGTGTTTGTGGTGTGTGTTTGTGTAGTTGTCTCATTGGTCTTCGTGTTAGTCTTGTGGCGCTTATTGGTATTCGTAAAGGGTGTTGTGTAATGTGGGTGGGTGTTTTATAGTGCTATGGGTTGGTGGGTGTGTTGTGTGCATGAGTGTCAGGTGTGTGATTTTAGTTTTGGCCAATGTTGTGTTGTTTTGTTTTTGGGTGGCCATTCTGAGTGTCCGCCGTGGTGATTCATGGGTCACAATGTGGTGGGCGTTGTTTTGTTGGCGTGACGGTATGGGTGTTCGTACCGACACTTTACCACTGACCTTTGGGCTGGCGGATTTGTGCATGTAGCAGTATTCTGTCTGTTTGGTGTGTGTGTGTCATAATATGGCAAATGGATATTTGCCACCACGGCGGTATGTTGTCGGCCGTCACCGCGGCAGTAAGCGGCATTTACCGCCAATGTCATAATGAGGGCCTATGTGTGTTCACGAACCTACACAAGTTTCTGACCACATGTGCCAATACTATTTTGCATCTTAAAACAGTATATTGTGTATACGGAAACCACAGCCCACTCATAGCTGTGATTTATGATGAATAACTGAAGGTGTACTCAGCACAGATAAAGGCCCTCATTATGAACATGGCAGTAAACACTGCTAAGCCGGCGGTGGCGGTAAATACCGCCAACAGTCAGGCGGTCTGGACGGGCGAATAAAGAACCACCTGAAAAACAGGCAGCCTGAAAACCACTCACCGCCAGCAGCGGAGTGCCAACAACGACTGCAGAGGCTGCCCACAGGCCGACGGAAAGGACCTACCCGCCCATCAAATAATGAAGCACTAGACCGCCGTCAGTTCCGGGGCGGGAACCACTGCCACGCAAAGCCAGGTGGAAACAAACCAAATAAAAGGAAACATTCACCGGAGGCACACACAACACGCCAAAGCAGACATGGATAGAGAGTTGCAAATCATGCCAGTCCTGCTCCTTGCCATATACCTCCACGACAGAGACCGCCGACGAAGATGACGATGGTAAGTACCGCAACCTACTAAACAAGGGAAGAAAGGGCACAGTTACAAACCCACCCACTCCACCCACCCCGCAACACACCCACAAACCCTCACAACAGCACAAGCCATACACCCCACAGCAAGATGTACTTACCTGACACAAGGCAAATGAAACCTGCCCAAAGTACACACATGTGCACAACACCCCCCACACAAAGAAACGATGAACCACGGATCCTGAGAGTGCCAAGACCAACACTGGCCACATGAACTTTAATGAAGCTCCATGAGCAACAGAAGTCCAACAGAAAGTCAATGGCCAGTCCGTACTCCAAAGTCCGATGGGCCCAAATGGCCCCAACTTGACTCCCACAAGTGCAAAGGTACTCCACCTCATAGGGGCAAAAATGGGGCATCCAAGCCTCTCTGGGAACAGGGGCAGGGGGTGGTGGGGTGGAGAGTTACGACTGGGAGGGGGCTTGGCTTTACATTTGGGAGGTGGAGGGGGCTTGGGTCTGGTTTTAGAAGTTGGTGGAGCGGCTTGAGACTGGGGTGCGGCAGATGTTCCGGGGCCAGCACAGGGTCTCTTGCTCACAGGTGAGGTAGCACGGGAATGGGAAGGGCGGACAGGGGCGGGCTGTGATGTGGGAGGAGTGGACAGGGCAAGGAGGTGGGCACATTTAGGGACAAGACAGGGTGGGCCAGTGGGTTCAAATAGGTCAACACAGGATAGGAAACGTTTTTTAGGGGCAATCGGGGTGGACCTGGAGAAAGGTGTGGGATTGGAGGTAGAGAGAGTGGTTGTGACAGGTGTAGGTGTGCGTGACGTGGGTGCAGGTGACTGTACAGTATGCTGAGGTGTGGTGGATGTGTGTTGGGTGGGTGTCTTGGAGCGTTTGAGTGTCTTGGGAGGAGGGGGTGGACACAGTGGGACAAGACAGGCTGCTAGTGTAAATGTATGTTGTCTGTGTGTCTGCAAGTTTAGTGAGTGTGCTGCACGTGTCAACTAAAGTAGTTGTGGTGAGTGCAGGTGTGGTGTCTGGGGTGCATGAATGGATGTCTGATTTTGTGGTGACTGCAAGAATGGGGTCAGCAACAGTGAATGAGGGTGCAGTGCCTGTGAGTGTGCATGTAGAGGTGACAGACAGGGAGGCAGAAGAGGCGGACACAATGGGGGAGGTGGATGTTGTTGTGTGTGCCTTTGTATGTTGGCTGTGTCTATGCCTGTGGTGGGAAGTGTGGTGTTTGTGTTTTGCAGTGTGCTTCTTGTGTGTTGAGGTGTGTGCATGGCTGTCAGAATGTGTGCTTGGGTCAGCTGAAGGGAGTGGGGTGCTGGAAGGGGTAGAGGTGGTTGGAGGGGGGACAGAATGACCAGGGACACTGGCTGCCATCAAAGAGGAGGCCAGAGCCTGAAAAGATCTCTGTAGGCCAGACACGGCGCCGTAAATGCCACCCAGGTAGGCATTGGTAAGCTGCACCTCTGATGCTAGCCCCTGGATGGCATTGACAATGGTTGTCTGCCCTACAGAGATGTTCCTCAGGAGGTCTATAGCCTCCTCCATGAGGGCAGCAGGGCTGACTGGGCCTTCTGGGTGAGCGGGAACAGGCAAATGAGAGGGCGGTGATGGTATGGGGGGTGGTGGAAGATGACAAAGAATGGGTGGGCCTACTAGGGTTGGCCACCGCCAGGGAGCTCCCATCGGAGGAGGTATCAGAGTCACTACCTCCAGTGGTAGTTGCCTCCCCTGTGGTACTCCCCTCGCCCTCCAACCCACTGGTCCCCTTGGCTTCGCTCGACTCTGCCTCCGTGGAACCGTGGGCCACTGCATCCCCACTCGCCGGTGCCTCAGCTCCTTCACCAGATGATGCTGATGTACACAGACAACACAAGAGAACAGGGGTGGGTAGACAGAACAGGAGAGGCACTTGTTAATAGCTGAATGGAGGTACATAACTGGTTCACACATACACCAACCCTGCAAATATTCCATCATGCAGCACCTACCACTATACACATGGCTGTGCCCCTGACTAGCGGCCACAGCCCTTCTCTCCAGCCATTCCCTACATCACTGAAGGACCTGAAGTACTGCAGACCTGATCCTTACAACCCAGCTGCCCACGGGGGCCATTATGTAAAAGGACATCAGTTAGAGTCCCTGCCACTAGACAGCATACATACCACGGCCAACTCACACATCCATCAAGGAGGCATACAATGGTTTCTGTACTCATCCCCTTGTGTCTGCTGTGCAGCCTTCAAACGCCTCTCCAGGTCCGGATACGCGACCGCCAGAATGCGCCACATTAGGGGGGTCAGTGCCCGGCGGGCACCCCTTCCTCGTTGGGAGGACTTCCCCAGCTGGGACTCGCAGGTCTTCCTCGCCCAGCGCCATAGGTCCTCCCACCGCTTACTGCAGTGGGTGCTCCGCCAGTTGTAGACCCCCAGGGTCTGCACTTCCCTGGCGATGCCATGCCAGAGTCCCCTCTTCTGATGGGGGCAGACCTATATGGGACACACAGAAAAAGTAACACAGAGGTCAGACAATGGCCATTAGATAGAGCTGGCTATGGGACGGACACCTACAACAGCATAACATGACCTCACACACGCAGTATGTCATGAATCCCACGACTGCACAGTGTCAAACGTGCACACATGTCTACAGCCATCTGCCAACATTACACACATCCATGCCCCCCAATCCACCTACTCACCTGTACCTCTGGTCGACTGTAGAGCTTGGTGTACAGGAGCAGGACACCGTCCATGAGTTTGTCCAGTTCCTCACTGGTGAAGGCCGGGGCCCTTTCCCCTGCTTCTCGTGCCATTTCCAGGACCAGAGGTAGGACACTGCAGCACACTCAGTGGAGTACCTTCATGCACGTAATCCGGGAGTCAAGTGAAGTTTGGGTGATGAGATGGCTTACGCTCCGTGGCAGTGTGCACTATCACCGCCGGCGGTGATCATGATACACTAAAAATCCCCATTGACAACCATGTTAACCAATGAATGATTGCACGGCGGTGAACACCGCCTCATGCTATTACAACAACCGCTAGTGGTATGAGGTCACTTCCACTACAACATTTCTGGATTACAGGGGGCAGACATTTTGGCCATTACTACAGCAGTTATTATTTCCTCATTTGCCCCATGCAGGCCCTATTGACCCCAACCCCCATAGGCATTTATAAATATGAATTTACTCACCACAACAGTCCTCATGTATCATTGAGGACATGTCACTCCAGTTTAACATCCTACTATGCATATGTGTCGTCGACTAGTATGCCAGCAGTGCTGAATATTTAACATTGTGGTTAGATGTATGTGTGTTCCTCACATGTGTTCTCCACTCCTCCTAGGTACAGACCCATGTGGCGTGGGAGGGCCCCATCGGCATCTTGTTGATTTGGGGACCATGGTGGAGCATCACATCATTATCAATTACAGACTCAACCGTGCTACTATTCATGAACTTTGTGCATTACTGGATCCTGTACTGAGACCTGCTAATCGGAATCAGCATGCCATCCCTACTGAAGTGCAAGTGCTCTCTGCACTCCATTTCCTGGCCACGGGCTCATTTCAAGTGACAGTGGGCATGGGTGCAGGTTTTTCACAGTCAATGTTTAGCATTATACTGTCCAGATTCCTGAATGCATTTGTATGAAACCTGCAGACATATGTGAGGTTTCCCCAAAGTGCTGACCTCCCTGCCATCAAGTCAGACTTCTATGCCTGTGCCAACATTCCCCATGTGATAGGTGCCATCAACGGAACCCACTTAGCTCTCATCCCCCCACGAGTAAGTGAACAGGTGTACAGAAACAGGAAGAACTTTCACTCCATGAACATTCAATTGGTGTGTACTGCAGACCAGTACATCTCACATGTGAATGCCATGTTACCTGGATCAGTCCATGATTCCTTTGGACTGAGGAACAGCAGTGTGCCACACATGATGGAACAACTACAAGGAGACAGAGGATGGATCATAGGTAAGTGCTTCTGACACTTTTTGGCACATAGCAGACAGCCAGGCAAATGAGGTTTGTCAGTGACAGTCCTGTTTTGCCCCCTTTTTCAGGTGATTCTGGCTACCCCAACATGCGTTGGCTCCTGACACCAGTGAGGAATCCTAGGACAGATGCAGAGAGGAATTAGAATGAGGCCCATGGATGTACTAGGAGGGTGATAGAGCGCACAATAGGTCTCCTGAAGGCTAGATTCCGTTGCCTCAATATCTCTGGGGGATCCCTGGCCTATGAGCCTGAAAAGGTGTATAGAATAGTGGTGGCCTTCTGCATGCTGCACAACGTGGCTGTGAGGAACTCTATTCCCCTCTTGGAGGAGGAGGGTGCTGTATAGCCAGACCAGCTTCCTCAGAGAAGGGATGAGAGTGATGGTGATGATGAGGAGGGGGAAGATGTACACTCCAGGAACCAACTGATCCAACTGTACTTCCAGTAACTAAGTGGTACTATTTGATGCTGTTGCTATCTGTGCAGCATACTGTCAGTACGCCTTATCCTCTATGGGGGTGTTGGGTCTATAGACATTGTCACTGTGACCAGGTGTGCATGGGACATGTGACATTATGGGCAACTTGTTTGACAATTCTGTTGGCGCAACCACATGTTATGCGTGGGGTGCCATTCCTGCTCTTAAGATATGAATAAATTATTTCAGAGACAGTTGCATGCACACTTCATTTTCATTCAACAGAATGACAGGGGACATTTACATTGGTGAACAGGTGTTTTATTTGGTGTCAGGGATGCTATGGTGCTCATTACAGTAATGGGAGTGGTCTACTGGTGTATGTCCATATTGGCTACATGGTTTCAGCGATTGTTGGCAGTGGTAATAAGTCCATCTGTTATTTAACGTTTTTGGGATTGTTATTTCACGTTGTGGACTGTGGTTCAGCGGCACACTTGGAGGACAGTTCTTGTCAAAGTCACTTCTTAGAGGGGGCCTTGGTCTCACAGGTTTTCCAGTGCCATATCTGGGCCTGAAGGACCGTTTGGGTGCCTGGTGTTGGCCTGTACGGGCTGAGGTGCAGGTCTCATGTGTGTCCTGGGATGGTGGCAGAAGTCCAGTTGCTTCTGCTGCTGTTGTTGGCCGGTCTGTATCTTGGCCTGTAGTGGGGGCTTCCTGGTCTGTGGGGGTCTCAGGCTGGGTTGGGACAAGGTGCAGCATTGCACCTGCTATGGTGGCCATTGTGGCTTTGTGCAGTTTCCACTGCTCAATGGTCTCTTGGTGTTGGACTCTCTGCAGCCTCTCACTCTGCTCCAGGGTGGCAACGATCTGGGCCAATCTGTCCTGGGTATGGTGGTATGCTCCCAGGACCTCAGAGATCAAGTCCTGGGCTGCAGCATCCATCCTGTGGCCTCCCCCCTGGGCCACTGATGCCCTCCCACTGGGCCTAGGCCCCTATGCCTGTGTCCCCTGCACAGGTCTGGCGGTACCACTTGTACTGGGGCCATCGTCTTCCTGTCTGTTGGTAGGGGGTGACTGTGGCCTCTGTCCTTGTGTTCCACCAGTCTGGGGCCTGGATACACAGGTGTGGGGCCGGTTGCCCTGGCCTGATGTTGGTGGCTGGGTGGTAGGGGTGTCAGTGGTGTCGTGGGTGGGGCTGCTGGATGGTGACAGTCCAGGACTGTGTGAGGGGCAAGGGCATTCCTCACTGCCCAGGGTTCCCTCTCCAGTGTCCTGGGTGGTGCCTCTGTCTCATGTGGGGCACTGCCACTCCTTGTCCTGTTCATCAGGGTGGCATGGGTGGTGGTGCCTGTTGGGGGGAATGGACATGTCTGTTATAGTTGCATATTCTGATGGGGGGCAGAGGGCTGGGCTGTTTTGTGCGGGTTTTCCACTTTTTGACCATGCAGGGTGCCTTTGTGAGGTTGCCATTGCATTTTACTTTGGATGTGGTGGTGCATTGTGGGTAGTGTAGTACCTTTGTGATTCCTTGCAGGGGTGGGTGGCTGTGCACAGGGGGAGGTACGTAGGCCTATTGATGGATTTGTGGGCATGCAGGGTGACTGGCTGTAGTGATTGTGGCCTGGGTGGGGTAGTGGTCCTTGTGGATGTCGGAGGTGAGGGGTGGGGTGGGGTGGTGCATGCATTACAGGTGTGGGGGATAAGGGGTAATTGTAGACGACTTACCCGAGTCCATTCCTCCAGTGAGTCCAGTGAGGCCCTCAGGGTGCAGGATGGCCAGTACGTTTTCCTCCCAGTCAGTGCAATCGGGTGGTGTTCGTGGAGGTCTTCCCCCAGTCTTCTGGACCGCTATGTTGTGCCTCGATGCCATGGACCTCACCTTCCCACGCAGGTCATTCCTTCTCTTACGGATGTCGTCCCTCATGCATGGATGGTGTCCCACTGCATTGACCTTGTTCACTATTGTCCGCCATAACTCCATCTTCCTGGCGATGGGAGTGTGCTGGACCTGTGCCCCGAATAATTGTGGCTCAACATTCAGTATCTCGTCCACCAGGGTCCTTAGCTCCCTTTCTGTGAAGCGTGGGTGTTTGGGGGGGGTGCCATGGTGTATGTTGTGAGTGGTGTAATGTGTGGATCTAGGTGAGGGTGCTGTTGTGTGGTTGGGTGTGTGATTCCTGTATTGTGTCGTTCAGTGTCTGCTTGTGGTGTTCTCTATCTCAGTTGTCCTATTGGAAATGCAAAGGATTGTGGGGTGTGTCTGTGAGTGTTTTATAGTGTTGTGGATGTGTGTCAGGTGTGTGGGTTTCAAACTTGCTAATGTGTGCAATTCTTACTGTTGGGTTCCATTTCTGGCCTTGGCGGTCTGTACCGCCAATGGTCGTTCGACTTCCACTGACTGCCTCAGTGATTTGTGCATCTTTATTTGGAGAGCGGGGAGTTTGTGAGCTCTGCGGTGGCGGGGTGAGATGTCCTGCATTTCCGCCGACAATGTCCTGGAGGTGACTGGTGGCTGTGAAAATTTTGGCGGATTCAGATTTTTGCGTCTTTATATGGTGGGTTTCTGTTCACCGCCAATGGTGGGATTCTGTTCAGCGTCGCCACGACAAGGAACTGGGTTTACCGCCATGTTCATAATGAGGGCCAAAGTGTTTTTTGGCCTCACATACCAGACCCCAAATGGTGTCTCGCTGGAAAAGATCTTTTGTGGTCTTACCAAGAACCTAGATGGACTCAACAGTGGCTGACTTTATTGTCAATCTCATGTGTTTGCTTCTTATTTGATGGCTTAGCTTGCCCATCTTGTTTCATATGATGTTTGTCCTCCTCCTGGAGCAAAGCCTCTTAAGTATCCTTTGCCTTGATGTGAATCCTCCCACTGTTCACTCGTGTGCTTCTCTTCCCCCACCCTCTTTGGTGCTTTCCCTCATATTCTGCTTTTCCTCTCCTCCCACCTGCTCCTCCAATGACCTTCCACCCTGCAGTATTTTTTTTTTTTATGTAATTACTTTTTTAGTGAGGAATAGGACAAGGCAGCAAATTGCTCCCATCCCCTGTGCCTTAATGATACACTTTCATCTTGAATTGGTACATAAATAGAATGGTGCTAGCATAATCTTGTAGGTGTGTGCATGCGTAATGGAGCATTAGCGTGTGCATGTGATCATACATGCACATGCCATCGTGCCTCTTTTTGATTTTCTTGCTTTTGGCCATGCTGCACAGTATGTTGCCTATGGATCGCAAAAAGTCATTGATAAAGCCAATAGATCTTAGAGGCACGATTGCCAATTCTTGTTAATCCTGTCCTGCAGCGCATCATTCTCCTTAGTCTTATGCCAAGGGGAGCTTGGCGGTGTCCAACTTGTTGTGAGGCAGCACACTGGCCACACTCGCTGTGCCACCACCTTGATTTTCTTATCCTGTGTCTGTCTCTTCAGACACATTGTAGCTGCTGATGCTTTTAGTGGAGATGATCTTCTTGTATATATAAGTGGACAGCAATGCAGGTTTACTTCTTACAAGATGCAGTACCAATTTAAGTGAGGAACGCACTGCCACTCACCGCGACTTAAGACAGATTTCGGAGTTGACAGATATGAAACCCCAATTATCACCTGGATCATTTATGATGGAAATATGTTGGAGCCTCTTGGATAGAAGCACATTGAGACTTCTAAGAAGCACATATTTCTTCACTAAAGAATTGGGTGTCTCGATACATCATTCTGAAGAGGACCTCAGGTATGAAACAAGTGTCGCACAGACCACATGGGGTCGAAATGTCGACAATGAAGGCAATCTGTGTCATATATGTGGGCTGGTCGAAAAAATAACTGACTTAAATACTAACCAGTACCAACTAAAGTAACTCAAGGGTGGAAAGGCTACACTAGGGGACCCAAAATAAGCTTCAAAATTTTACATACTTCCACATGCACACTTTTGTCACTTCATGAGGACATTGCACATTGCACACAGAACACCCTGTAATATGATATTCCCTCCTTAGATACATGAACTAAACTGAGGCAGTATACCATTTACAAAGATATCCAATCTGTGCAAAGTAAATCTGCATAATCTGCTGCTTTTCACTAGAAGTAAATTGTTTGAGTACCTCTGATGTTGGACCAGTGTTGAATTGCTAAACTAAAATTTACGTTGTTCTACATAACCACATTTCTTCATTATGTCATAGTAAAAGGACAGTAGTGTCAAAAAGAAAGAGTGACAAGAATGCACTGCAGAGGGCCGTAAGAGGGCCCCACCCTGAATTTCAGTGTCTGCTTAGCAGACACAGAAATTCGCGACGGGTGCCACTGCACCCGTCGCACATCCTCCACTCCGCCGGCTCCATTCGGTGCCGGCATCCTCATGGAGGGGTGTTTCCCACTGGGCTGGCGGGCGGCCTGTTGGCGGTTGCCCGCCAGCCCAGTGGGAAACCCAGAATACCTGCGGCGGTCTTTCGACCGCGCAGCGGTATTCTGGCGGTTCCCTCCAGGCGGGCGGCTCCCGCCGGCCGCCGGGGTCAGAATGACCCCCATAGATTTGTGAAAGATCAAAGATAAATGCTGTTGTATTGTTGCTTTGTGTCAGTAATTGGTCGCTTGGGGAGGCCGCACCTTTCTTTTTTTTCTGCATGGCGCCCGCAGCTAAAAAAGAGCAGGCTGCCTACAATGGCTTCCTCCTTCTGCCCGCAACAGATCAGGCACTTTAACTTTTAATATACAGAGTCTCATAGCGGATGAGCTGAGTCCGAGCACAAGAAGCAGAAGATCCCCTTGGCATGTAATTTGGCCACCATATGCTCAGGCACAGTATCTAAAAGCACCAGGTAAGACATTCTGTTTTGCACTAATAACAATGCCCTTCTGTTTATTACAACATTCATTCCAACGCTGGTTATTTACATGAAGCACTTCTAGAAAGTTCCTGCACCTTTAAATCCTGGTGCTCCTCCGACTTTCCATGCAGCCCTTTTTGTTAACAGCCAAGTGATCCGACCGAGTTGCACTGAACGGGAATGATTTTTGGGTGAGTGCCCTCTCTGCTCGTGTTGACTTTAGCTGGGCTTGTTACTTCTTCCATCCCCTCAGTATGTTCCTCTGCAGCCACATGGAGGCCTGTTCCTTCCTACCCCATCTCTGCCATTCATGCAGCTGCCCTTCCTTCTGCCCCTCCCCTCTCTCTGTAGCAGTTCCAGTGATATTTTTACGGGGTAGACACAAACGGGTGCAGGGCATTACCAAACATCTTTGGTAACCCCACCATAATTCACATTAAGTGATTATTGTAGAGTCCTTGCTGCTGTTGATTGTCATGCTGGATTCATAGCACAGAGTTGACCTCTATCCCACCCCAAGATGTTGTGGAAGGGAGACAGGAGGTCACACAGTGATGCATGAAATAGTTCAAGCTTTGGTCTCCCAAACGGGTGTCCACAAGACTTCTGGTACCAAAGAGACAGCTCTGTTCTCAAAGAAGATTAATGTTACAAGATGACGTTTGGCCATCTAAAACCACTTTAATCATATGAATTTTGAAGGAGTACCATGTGCTTTGCAATTAGTATTTGCCATGTTGAAGGCCTCTTTGATGTTTTTACATGCTTGCATTATGTTGGAAACCAGTAAAATGCCTGAGCCGGGCACGTACCTTCTAGTAAGGGGTAATCGTAGTAGAATTAAATGCATTTTAATTTAAGTGCTACAGCCAGAAACGTGGCATTCAAGCACTTGTTTTGTCACCAGAAGTCTTGCTTTTTTAACCGACTGATCTCTCCTGGTAGGCATTCACTTTCCGTATACTGATTCTGGGATTTTCAGATAGTTATGGTCCAGCGCGAACAGTGGTTTGTTTACATGTTAAAGCTAGATCATTAAATCACATGTCATTGAGGGCCCAGGCATTCATTCTTTACCTAGGAAATCTGTCCATTCACAACCTTGGAGGATGTCCCTAATATTTTTTATTCACATTTTTGGTTTGCGTTCCTTTTATTGTGGTTGTGGCAAGCCAAAGGGGTGCTTTTGTTCTGTCTTCCTCTATGCCCAACCAAATGTTACATCTAAACCCATGAGATATTTAAAAGCGATCAACACTAGTGTACGGCAGACACTAAGGCCCTCATTATGACATTGGCGGTAAATCCCACTTACCGCCATGCTGACTGCTGCCAACATACCACCGCCGCGGCGGATATCCGTTCACCATATTATGAAACACACTCGCCAATCCATAACTATTCAGCCACATACACAATTCCGCCACACCAAAGGTCAGTGATAAACTGGCAGTATCAAAACCCACACCGTTACGCCAACAGAACAACGCCCATCACATTATGACCCACGAATCACCACAGCAGACATTCAACAGCGGTAAACCATTGGCGGTACATACCGCCGTGCTCAAAATACACACACACATACAAAACAACACCACATTGGACAATTCAAACTACACACACCTAACACCCATAAACACACCACACCCACTCACTCACACCACTATAAAATACACATACAAATTACCCACAACCCTTTACCATTACAAACAATTGCCACCAGAGACAGACAGCAAGACCACAGACACAACCAGAGCCACACACCACTCACACCTGTACACCACTCACGCACCCCACATCACACACCCCAACACATTACCCTACACACCCTCACCTACACACCTCACACAACACCCATGACACCACAAAGACACCCCTGATTCGCAGAGGAGGAGCTAAGGGTCATGGTGGAGGAAATCATCAGGGTAGAGCCTCAGCTATTTGGAGCACAGGTGCAGCAGATATCGATAGCTAGGAAGATAAAGCTATGGCGGACAATCGTGGACAGGGTCAACGCCGTGGCACAGCATCCAAGAACATGGGATGATATCAGGAAGAGGTGGAACGACCTACAGGGGAAGGTGCATTCCATTGCAGCAAGACACCAACTCGCTGTACAGAGGACTGGCGGGGGACCCCCATCTACTCCCCTACAACTAAGAACATGGGAGGAGCAAGTCTTGGCAATCATGCATCCTGAGGACCTGGCCAGAATAGGAGGAGGACTGGACTCTGGTAAGTCAACTCTATACTACCATCACCCCCTACCTGCATGCCATCACATACCCCCACCCTCACTCCCATCACTCCACCACCTCCCACACACCCCACCATCACAGCCCACTCATTCTAGTGCCAAGCCCTGCATGCACTACCAATGCTTGGACATCACTCACAGCCCTGCATGGACACCTATCACCAAAGCATGCACACTAGAGAGAATCAGCTGGCCCACCACATACCAACTTACACAAGTTAAAGCTGCCAGGGCAAAAACATCCAAAGAGGACAACCCACTGATGCACAATATGTCACACACAGAAACAATAACACATCATTTACATCCCAACAGGTATCCCAGCCAATGTCACCGGAGAGGAGGTGCCAGCAATATCCAGTCCCCCAACTGAAGAGGCCCACAGCGATGACAGCAACTCTGGTCACCTGGACCTGGCCCATCAGGGACCTCTGGACAGTCAATTACCCAAGCCTAGTCACACACCACCATAGAGCCTCCCCCATCTGGAAACACCACCACAGCACTCAACCATACCTCTATCCCTAAGACACGTCAATCAGCAGTGTGTCCACCTCTTCAGGGACCCCAGGGTAAACCTCATACCCAAGACAATCAGGGACCTGGGGTCAGTGGAAATGGCACATGGTTCAGGGGACAGAGGCACAGGACAACAGGGAAACTGGGAGGACTGCTGTGCACCAGGGGAAGGACAGGCCTAGGGAACCGACTCTCCAGGAGGCACTCACCGAGATCCTGGGAGCCTACCAACATTCCCAGGACACAATGGGCCAGATCCTGGACAATGTGCAGGAGAACAGGCGGCTGCAGGAGGGACAGTACCAGGGGATTAGGGAGGACTTGCAGGCCATCAACACCACCCTGGTTTCCATAGCAGGGGTGCTGGCAGACATGGCCAACATTATGAGGGAGGCAGTCTCACAACAGCGGGCACTTGCCACTAGCCAGACATCTGAACTGCCTTCCACCTCTGCTGCCGCTAGTGGACAGGATGCCCTGCCACAGGACTCACAGGACTCACAGGCCACCAGCACTCCTCCCCCTGCAGAAGGAGAACCACCCCACAAACATTCCCTGCGATCCAGGCAGAAGCCAGAGTCTATTGGCAAGACCCCCGGTAGGGGAAATGAGACTCTCCTGATTGTCCCCCTTGTGTCCCACTCTGTCACCCTGTCCACCTTGAACTGCCATTGCTCCCCTTCCTATGTCCCCTTGGACAACACATCTGTGCTACAAATAGACTGGAACAATACCCTGAACTTTCCTCCATCATCACCCCATCCCATTGCACTTGCCCCTCTTTTTCTTTGTACTTCAACAAACACTCTTGGAAAAAATACAATTATGGAGTATGCCACAATTTTCAAGTACATATACGTTTAATCAGGTACAAACATTGCAATTCAACGGTACAGTAAATGAGCACATAGGAAAGACCTGTAGTTGGCTGCAGTGATCACACCAGGAGCTATATTGGGGCACCAACATCTGTAAAATGAATTGCTAAAGGGTACAGTAAGTGGGCATAGAAGTGGGAAATAACAGCATGGCAGTGCTAAATAATGACAATGAAATGTGAAGTAACACTTTCTTACCTGTGTGTCATTGGAAGCATTGTCGTATCACTGCTGTTCTGTTATCCTCATCCTCTGGCTACTCATCCTCACTGTTCACAGGGTCCACTGCTGCCACACGGGCATCTCCAGCCTCCTCCTCCTGCAGAAAAGGCACATGGCATCTCAGGGCAAGGTTGTGCAACATGCAGCATGCCACTATTATCTGGCAGACCTTCTTGGGTGAGTAGCACCTGTTAGATGGAGGCACCGAAACCTGGCCTTCAGGAGGCCAAATGTTCTTTCTATTATCCTTCTGGTTCGCCCATGTGGCTCATTGTAACGTTCTTCTGCCCTTTGTCCTGGACTTCCTCACAGAGGTCAGCAGCCATGATAGGTTGGGGTAACCAGAGTCACCTGCAATATTGAGGGACAACATTTAGCCACACACTATCCCATATGGCCCACACCATACCCATATACCAACATATACTGGGTGGGGACCAGGGCTCACCTATTAGCCACAGCCTGTGCCTCTGTAGTTGGGCCATCACATTTGGGATGCTGCTATTCCTCTCGATAAACACATCATGCACCGACCCAGGGTACTTAGCATTGACATGGGAGATGTACTGGTCCGCCAAGCACACCACCTGTACATTCAGGGAGTGAAAACTCTTACGATTTCTGAACACCTGTTCATTTTGACGGGGGGAAATGCAATGGGGATATGTCCCATTGCATAGAGGTCAGCCTTCACTGTGGCCAAATTCTCCTCCTGGGGGAAAACAATGTAGCTGCACATGTGTTTAATCAGGGCAGACAACACTCTGGTCACCACTACTGAGAACATTGGCTGTGACATTCCTGCTGCGAAGCCCACTGTCACTTGGAAAGAACCAGTTGCCAGGAAATGGAGAACTGATAGAACTTGCACAAGAGGGGGGATCCCAGTCGGGTGACGGATAGCAGACATCAGGTCAGGCTCCAGTGACTGCGACTGTGGCCCTATCAGTCTATAGGTGAGGATGATGTGCCTGTCCTCCATTGTTATCAAGTCCACCAGGGATCTGTACACAGGGGTATGTCTCCATCTCCTATTCATCCGCAGCGGTAGCAATCTAAGGGACAAAAGAGTGAGGAGCCGGTCACACACTGAACAATGGGGCTATAACAATACAATGCATGCTGTCAATTTGTAATGGGTCAGTGAGAATTGTCCTGTATGTCCAAATTTTAACAGTGATGCAGTTATTATCCAGAGCCTGCCCCCCCAAAATGACGTCCACTTTCCTGTGTGGAGGGACAGGTGGAAGTGAGGTAATTCCGCTGACTTTGTGCGCCGTAGCGGGAGGCGGTTGGGAACCGCCGTGCAACTCCTCATTGGTTAACATTGGGCCCTATGGGGTACAGTGGGCAATGGTGATGTACGCTGGCGGTGACAGTATGCACCGCCACGGATGTGACCGCCATTTTCTATCTGATCACTCACTTGCTACATGACCTTCTACAGGAGAGGACCCCCACTGCATGTGCTCCTGTGACCTGTATCTGGAACCTACCATGGCCCGTGTGACTGGGGAAAGAGCCCCTGCCTTCACCTCGGAGGAGTTGGAGCTACTGGTGGATGGGGTCCTACCCCAGTACGGACTGCTGTATGGGCCTCCAGACCAACAGGTGAGTACACTGTAGGCACGATGCATGTGGCATGAATGCATGGAGTGGTGGGTGTGAAGGCCTCATGGAGGGGGGTGGGTGGACGTCCTCAGAGCAGCGTATTGATTGTGTGCTGGGCCATGTGTGTGTAAATGGTGATGTGAAGGTGTATGGTGGGCCAAATTTGTAACAGGCAGGACTGTCTGACTGATACTATTTTCCTGTGTGTATTTCCTGTGCAGGTCAGCGCCCATCAAAAGAAGGGTATATGGCGTGCCATCACCAGGGATGTACGGACCCTGGGGGTCTACGGCAGGTGGAGCACCCACTGTTGGAAACGGTGGGAGGACCTGAGATGCTGGGCACCGAAGACGGCGGACGTCCAGCTGGGGATGGCCTCCCAACGAGAAAGGGGTGCCCGTCGAACCCTGACCCCCCTGATTGCCTGCATACTGGCGATGGCCTATCCTGAGCTAGATGGGCGCATGAGGGCATCACAGCAGCCACTAGGGGGTGAGTACAGTTCCCATCATTACAACTTACGCATGGTAGGGTGGTATCCGGGTAGGGGATGTGTGTCAGTGGGTGTCCCTAGGCCAAGCCTGCCTTTGAGGAGTAGGTCCCCTGGTGGCAAGGGTCCTGAAGGGATAGGCATCCACAACTGGTCAGGGCTGCATGGGTCCCAGGTGTGCTGCATTTGGCAGTGTGTACCCCTCCCCATGCCTTGGTGGCTAGGAATATAACTGGTAGTGCAATGCATAGTGCGTAGGGCTGTTCCCTGTGTGTGAGGGTAGTGTGTATGCTGACGGTGGTGTTGGTGAAGCCATTGACCAAGTGTATCCTTTGTCTCTCCCCCCCCTTCTTGTTTTGTCACCCTGTCCTTGTGTGCATTAGCATAATCTGGCAGAGGAGCAAAGGCACCAGCGCCAGAGGGAGCTGCATCCCACAGGACCCCGGAGGCAGAGTCCACCGACGGTGAAGGCACCAGTGGGATGGAGGGCGAGGGGAGCACCACAGTGGAGACTGGAGGGGACAGTTCAGACACAGATACCTCCTCTGATGGAAGCTCCCTGCTGGTGGCAGACACCTCTGTGACCACCCCAGCTACAGGTACAGCCGCCACCCCCATACCGGCACTGCCCCCCCAGCAGCCCCTCAGCGATTTGCCCGTGCCGGCTAACCCAGGAAGGTGGGCATCTCCTTCGCCCAAGGCACCTCAGGCCCTGCCCCAGTGAGCCCTGCTGCCCTGAGTGAAAAGGCTATTGACCTCCTGAGATCCATCTCTGTAGGGCAGTCAACCATTGGAAATGCCATCCAGGGGCTGGTAGCACAGATGCAACAGACTAATGCATTTCTGCATTTCTGGAGGGCATTCACACTGGCTTGGCGGCCCAACAGAGATCGATCCAGGCTCTGGCCTCCTCTCTGATGGCAGTCATTGTCCCTATTTCCACCCTCCCCCTCCAACTTCCTCTTCCCAATCCCATTCTCCTCAACCACAAACTATCCCAAGCACACAGACAGATAAGCATGCACACCAGACAACACACAAGAGTGGCACAGGCAAACACAAGCACCACACATCATCCCACAGGCACTCATACAAAGATGCAGACATAGCAACATCCAAAATTTCCACTGTCTCCCCCTCCTCCTCCTCCACCACCCTCCCAGTTCCATCTACACTCACACCTGCATGCACTACATCCTCATCCCCTACCAGCATCACCACCACACCTAGAAGAACACAAACCTCACTTGCAGACACCTCTTCAACAGCCATGCACATGTCCCCTGTGTCCTCCCCCACTGTGTCTGCCCACTTCTAAAGTACACAAACGCAAACACTCAGACACCCAACAGCCATCCACGTCACAACAGCATCCATCCCATGCACCTACACCTAAAATCAGCAGACACCTCCTACAACCACTCCCTCTTACTCCACTCCCAAACATTCTCCCTCTTCCCGCCCCATTGTCCCTGAAAAGCTTTTCCTATCCTTCCCTACCCCTCCCTCCTTCATGTCTGGCCAGGGTGGCAAAAACCCAGGCAAGCACTTCAGCCACCCAGTCCACGGGCCCAGTAGTCACCACACCCACTCGTGGTGGGAAAGGATCCAGGGCACATATCCAGAGGGTGAAGGAGCCTGTACCAGGCAGCCGGAAGGGTAAGGAGCCTGCCCCAGCTGCTGCCCAGAAGAGCAAGGAGCCTGCCCCAGCTGCTGGCAGGAAGGGCAAGGACCCAGCACCAGCTGCTGTCGGGAAGGGCAAGGAGCCTGCCCCAGCTGCTGGCAGGAAGAGCAAGGAGACAGCACCAGCTGCTGCCAGGAAGAGTAAGGAGTCAGCACCAGCAGGCAGGAAGGACAAGGGGCCTGGGGCAGAGACTCTGACGGAGCCCCCACCACCAACCATGGTTGTGCAGCCATCTGAGGCTGCAGGGGATGGGCTGGAGCCTCCCCTACCAGCAGCAGCAGCACAACCACCACCAGTGGGCAGCTGTCTGAGGCTGCAGGGGATGGGCTGGAGCCTCCCCTCACTATCAGCACCACTACCACCACTGAGCAGCCGTCACCTCCGGCGGGCAGTACGTAGTCCTGCCTCCATGGGCTGCTGTGCGGCCTGCCCCCTGCAAATCCAGTGGGTATGACACCCCCCTGAGAGACTGTGATCTTGTACTCCCCAGGATCAAGAGCACAGGGTATGATGCCCCCTCCAGAACCAGTGGGTAAGACACTCACCAACCCCAGCCTCCCCAGGATCAAGAGCACAGGGCACGACGCCCCCTCCAGAGCCAGTGGGTAAGACACCCACCAATCCCAGCCTTCCCAGGACCAAGCACAGGGCATGTTGCCCCCTCCAGAGCATGTGGGCAAGTCACCCACCCGAGAGACTGTGGCCTTGCACTCCCCAGAACCAAGCACAGGGCATGTTGCCCCCTCCAGAGCATGAGGGCAAGTCACCCACTAGAGAAACTGTGGCCTTGCACTCCCCAGGGCCAAGCACAGGGCATGTTGCCCCCTCGAGAGCATGTGGGCAAATCACCCACTTGAGAGACTGTGGCCTTGCACTCCCCAGGACCAAGCACAGGGCATGTGGCCCCCTCCAGAACCAGTGGCCTTGTTCCATCTCCCGGCTGAGGTGCCCCCCGTTCCCTGTCCTCCTGAGGTGCCTGCCTATTTTTCGACTGATGCCCCTGCAGTGTTCTCTCCCTGTTGATGCATGTGACAAGTGGGGCCTTGGACTTTGGCCTGTGGTCCTGTGGCCCACGCACACTGAAGACTGGGCAGTGTCCCTTGAACTGTACAATTGTATATATCTGTTACATTGCATGTTTCTTATTTATACTGTGTTGATCTTATTACACTCACTTTAGTAAATTCCTGTTGTTCTTGCGTTATTCATCCGAGGTACGGGGTAAATATGTTTTCTTACTGCAGCTGATTGTGTGTATGGTGTTGGGGGTGGGGGGGGTGTGGTGCATGTGTGTGTCACTCTTTTTCCTCCCCCCTCCCCTGTGTGCTAGGCGGCTGTACTCACCCCCATCGTCTTCGCCGTCGTTGCTGTTTGTTGTGGAGCAGGATGTAGAAGAGCATGGGGAAGACACGCAGCTCGGACTCCGTAGCGGCGTGGTTCTTCCCTGTGTCTCTAATGATGAGTTCTTTCCCTTCTGTGCAGTGTTTCTGCCAGGCTTTTGATGTTGTTGGTACCGCTCTGGAAAAGGTGGTAGATTGTGTGGTTGTAATATGGTGGGGGGGACATTGACTTCCGCCTGGCTGTAGGAGGGTACCGCCGTGTTACCTGTTGTTTCCACCATGCTCATAATTTGGCGGTATTTACTGCCAGCCTGTTGGCGGCATTACCGCCACTTTTACACCAACCCCTAGGGTTGTAATGAAGGCCTAAATATGTTAAAATCAGACTAACTTGACGCCTGATACACAATGGGGGGCTACCATGCACTAAAAGCACGCACCTTACACCCAACCACCTCCTCTGTACTTTCACTCTAACACTTAATTACGCACTGGAAATGTTTTAACCTTTTTTTTTGACTGTTTAGCATTTCCTTTAGAAGAAAGGAAGCATGCCGGCTGGGCCAAACATTTGCAATAGCTTTTGTCTCGCACACCCATTAGCGCCCTATGTGTACATCAGATCGACCCATCCTGTCTTTTGAGGCTGTGCAACATATGTTCTCCAGAGGTGGGATACTGTGCTGCATTCTTGTAAGGACTTGACTACAAACAAGCTAGAACTTAGAATGCTACCTTCTGTAGGGAAATGATAGGCTGCATTAGTCTGAGAACCTTTATCTACTGACACTAAAACTGTTAATTAACCACCCTTCAAGAATATTTTCCCCTCACTATATCACCCTAGCACCAACAGGGCAAATAGCATCTGTGGTTGTTAACAGTTTTAGACAGCATTTGTTCTTTCTGCACACTGCGTAGCTTTTAAGTTGACCCATGTATAATGCTGTGCTTTTTCCAGTTCTGTTAGAGTAGGCCTTATCTGTTCACTTTTCTTCTTATAAGATTGGCCCTATTGATCCCAACGTGCTGTGATGTTGGAGTGTGTGGGCATGCTAGTAAGGGATAATGTGCTGCATGCTAAACGCTTATAAAGTCCGAAAGGCAAGACCTATTGGCTATGACAGGGTTCTACAAAGTCGGTCCTGGAGAGCCGGGTCCATGCCAAATTTTTAGTATATCCACATTTAGAAAAATGTAGATTTCTGAAACATCTTTTTTCTAAATGTGGATAGGCTAAAAACCTGCCATGGACCCGGCTCTCCAGGACCAACTTTGCAGAACCCTGGGCTATGCCAATGCTGGCTTCAATGGAGGGCTCCTCATAGGCCTCGGGTACCGAGGAAAGCGGCATGGACTGAGTAAATCGGATCTCACTGGCATTGGATGATGGTACATTCCACATAGAGGGAGAGACAGAGAAAGAGAGAGAGGTTTGCAGTGGGTGCTGCACCCCCAAAGTAACCATGTTGGAGATCAAAGATAAAGAGCAATGAAGCTATCTTTAAATTGTGTTTTTATCTTATCACATTTTCTGTGTGTTCAAAGGCAGAGGTATTCCTGGGGCACATGAAGTATGAGAGAAAAGTCTGTAGATGCTAATTTTTCTTTAACACACAGCAAATTATAAATACCTGCAAATGAGCTGGTCAGATATTTCAAAATATATAGGGGGTCATTCCGACCCCGGCGGTCAAGGACCGCCGGGGCTGGGGTCGGCGGGAGCACCGCCAACAGGCTGGCGGTACTCCACAGGGTATTCTGACCGCGGCGGTTCAGCCGCGGCCAGAAAGGGAAAACCGGCGGTCTCCCGCCGGTTTTCCGCTGCCCTGTTGAATCCTCCATGGCGGCGCAGCTTGCTGCACCGCCATGGGGATTCTGACCCCCATACCGCCATCCTGTTCCTGGCGGCTTCGGCCGCCAGGAACAGGATGGCGGTATGGGGTGTCGTGGGGTCCCTGAAAGAGGGCCCCACCCTGAATTTCAGTGTCTGCTTAGCAGACACTGAAATTCGCGACGGGTGCCACTGCACCCGTCGAACATCCTCCACTCCGCCGGCTCAATTCGGAGCCGGCATCCTCATGGAGGGGTGTTTCCCACTGGGCTGGAGGGCGGCCTGTTGGCGGTCGCCCGCCAGCCCAGTGGGAAACCCAGAATACCCGCGGCGGTCTTTCGACCGCGCAGCGGTATTCTGGCAGTTCCCTCCAGGCGGGCGGCTCCCGCCGCCCACCGGGGTCAGAATGACCCCCATAATCATTTAGAAAAGCAGAAATGAACCACTTTTTTTGTAATACTAAAGTGTGATGGAAACAAAGATTGTAATAGGATCATAACAAATCAAGACAGTTAACTGGGTAATGTACAAATGCTAAACATTTACTGAAACCTGATTCCCAAACATAAAACTGCATATCTGTACACATTTAGTGGCTATTTCAATTGAAATTGTGCTTCTGTAAATGACATTGCTCTAACACACTGTGCTTTAATAATACATTTGATACAGCTTGTTCCTAAATGCACCATTGGATACATACCAACCCTTACCACTCTCCTACTAAAGTGGCATAGCAGATTTGCTACACTTGTTCTTTATGTAACAGCTTGGATTTTTCATAACTTTATGACTTCGGTGATTTAGTATTGCAGTCAGCATCTCCGCTCTGAAAATTGTTCCAACACCAGTGGTTGCCAGACTACTTACTGAAGTTACGTGAAACTGTTATCCTGCTAATGTAAGTGATTCTTTTGTGGTATTATTTTGTAGAAGTGTTTGCTCACATGGGAGCCTGCAATATGAGCTGGGATGTTTACTCGGTGAGTGTAGCAAAAGTAATCCAGCCCAATAGTGGAAAGAAACACATCCAGTACAACTGAGGTGCAACACTTTGTGTGATGATGCACCAATGTATGTAACAGGAAGGTCTTTCACATTGTTGCTATAGTCTGCCATTGTGCTTGTTTGCCCTTGCCCCCACTGATCAGGCAGAGGATCCAGCTTTCCATGTAAGTCTTCTATTTTTCCAAACACCAGTAAACCCTTGAGCAAAAAAAGACAATGTTGAACACTTTAGAACTTAGGGCCTGATTTAGAACTCGGCGGACAGGTTACTCTATCACGGTTACAGATATCTTGTTCACCAAAATCTAAATCTCATTCTATCCTATGGGATTTAAATTTTAGCGGACGGGACATCTGTCATCCATTGTGATGGAGTAACCTCCCCATCAAATTCTAAATCAGTCCCTGACTAGTTCAGTGCAACTGTTTCTATTGGCTCTCTCAGCTAGGGTTTCTATTGGCTATAGGGGTAAGGTTTCTATTGGTGCTAGGACTCAGGGCTGGCATTTGTATTGGTTGTCATTTCTAGGGTGTCTATTTGGTCCCAAGGCTGCAGTTTCTAGGCCTTATGGCTTGGGTCCCTATTGGTTACAGGGCTTAGGATTTACATTGATTTCAGCCACCATTACTACTCAAACAGAACATTTAGGGCATATAGTCGGGGTGTTGAGGTAATGGACCTTCACTAAGGGTGCTGCCTGTTTGGGCCTGCTAGTCCTTGAAACTCTGACGAAAATCCCACCCACTACATACAAGCAGAGATAGCGGTTGCTGCATATAGCCCCTGTAACAAAAACATAATATAATTATAATCATCTCTGGAGTAAAGCATATTCTTTCTACTCAGACACCCACCCTGTTACCTCACAGCAGATCACAACAATTCACACATCTCACAACCACCTAAAATACTCACTGAAAATCTTCATTGACTTGCCACCCACATATCCTGTAACACATCTGTAATACTCTACTATCTCAACTCTTAATTCCTCACCCCAAGCCCAAAACCTCTCACTCTCAAACACCCTCCACACATAGTGTCACCGTCAGACTCTTTACTCTTCTAACACCCTTACCAACTAGACCACCAGAACAGATCACGTAAGCCCACATGCATCTTTTACAAACGCCATCCTCACAATCTCCTTCCGCTTCCAGCACCTTAACCAAGCAGCTGAACCCAACAGTGCACAAGCCAACCCATCCATGACCCATCCACAACTCCTTATTTTCTGAATTTAGAGCACTAACATTAGATCATTATGTCCTCTGCCTGCCTTCAACAATAATCACGCAAACCTTGCATCAGCCATATTACATCACAGTAGAACTTAACTCTGTTTTAACAAATTTCCAAAATACAATTCTACTCCAACAACCATTCCACAGACACAATTTAAATAATACTCAACCGAAACATCATATCCCTAATAAACGTGCTTGAGGATAGCAAAATTGAAGAATTCTACAATCCAAGCAGATGACTTCAGCACCATTTCCTACCTACCCACCTACACATACAGATAAAGGACACACGTCAACAAAATAAGTACATATGCACAAAGAGTTCATAGGATGAGACCAACAAATACCCTAGCACATACCCTTCATTCCGGAAAAGAAAGCTAGTATGTGTAAATTGTTTGCTGATGAACACAAGTTTAATGAACAAAAATAAATGCAAAATGTTTTCATCTACTGATGGGTACAGAGGCAGGCAAAGTATTTATCACTGAATCCTAGATAGGGAAAGATATGGTTCTAGTACTGCATGCAGCTACTGCCCTGGATCTAACAGACAACAAAAAAGGAAAGAAAGGAGACAGGCTAGCCTTTGCATGTAAGTGCATCATACCAATCACCAAGATGAAAGAGGATGTGAAGCCCTTCTTGTTAATTGCCACCTCTCAACAATAATGTCACCTAACTCTTACTAATCTAATCTACTACAAGGAATGCGAGGAAATGCCTCCAACAACTTCCTAACAGCAGAAGTCCAACCTATTAACCATCAACAAGCAACAATAACCAATAAACACTGGATTAACCACTAATTCTGGTTTATGGCGTAACATGCTACCCACCAAAAAGTGCTTCTACACCTCATCAGGGGTATTAAGCGCTATATAAATCAAATTACAATACAACACAATTAAATTTGTTGTGTCGGGTAAAATAGCCTTCTTCGGGCACAGCATTTTCTGTCACTGAAGTGCTCAGAGGAAGAACAGAATGCATGTGAAGTCATATAAATTGAGACATTGCTGTTATCAAAAAGTTTCCCTTTAAATGTTTAAAGCTGAGGAGTCTGGTGTGGGCCTTGGCTTCAGGAAACTGAGCTACTTTTGTCAGGGATGGAAGTCCAGCAGGACATCTTGCAACACCATGAATGGCAGCCCCCGTGAACTCTGCAGATTCACTGTATGGGAAACGCTCACCTGTAGGGATTCAGCCACAGTTCTGCCCCAGCAACTATTGGGTCCCCGATAATGCCGTTTGGCTTCAACGCCTATGCTGCTTGTTGTCTGGAAGTCAGCCAGGCAGAGGGGAATGGAAACCACCTCGCAGGAGTTCCTCCCATATTCTCCACACTACTGTGCACTTAAAGCCACTGGGTGTAAAGTAGGTGGGAGCAACAGTGAGCTGTCATGGCAGGCACTATGCCATCATGTGGCCACTGGAGTACCACCAGAACACCTCATAGGTCCCAGCAACCAAAACAGCCCTCTGGTGCAAATTAAGCATTAGTGTGGTCCTTTTAAAAAATATTGTCCGATTGGCTGCTGGCTATTTTATTATTAACACCAGTGGTGAGATTTTGTGTAGATGAAATTTAAGACACAATATTTATGTCAGATGACATTCTGACAAAGATATCCTTGTACCACACCCCCCTGTGATACTCTGCTCCTGCATCTCTCCCTCCTTCCTTCGATGCATGCAATTCTCCATTCGCCTCTCTCCTGCACGTTCCCTTGCCTTTACCATTCTCTCTCCATCTCATCTCTCTTTCTGCTTCTTCAGCAGCAGGTTCCATTCTCCCTTCAATACTCCCTCAGACTTTTCTGGGGCATTTGCACTCTTACACAATCATCTCTTGGCTGGGGGATGTTGAGTGCGGAGGGAGGCAACGTTATTGGGGGGGTAGAGGGGTGCGGGTTGGCAACGGTATTGTGATCTGGGTATAGCACTCTCAGGCCTCTGTGACTCCAGATGGGAACAGTAGCTTTCACTGTGAACACTACAGACTGTAAAAACACTCTGCTCTGAGAATTAAATACACATCTAATTAGGTGGAAGCCATGGATGATGGGAGTGGCTGTCCTCTTGGATGCCTGGGACTGGGCGTAAGCCAGGATCTCTTCCTCACAATGGTCTAGGCTTGTGGAGGGTCAAGAGACATCATTTCGACAGCGCTGCAGTCACTCCCGCAGGTCTTCAAATGGACTACCCTCAGCACAGGCAGCCGGTCCCTTCTCCGGATTAGATCCTAAGAGGTCAGAGATTGCCCTTGAAGTGACCGAGGCATTCATTGATCCTCACCCCATCCCCCAGTCTCCTCTAGTTTCGACTCAGATGCTGGATCCTCTACATTCACCAATCTTCAAGACCAGGACTCACCCCACAGGGTGCCCTCCTAAATGGACAAATATGTTTTCTAAAGGGCCTTGCTCACTTCAGTGCACCCTGCCTCACGTGCACTGGAGAAAGGTCCGGCCACGTTGAGGGCCCTCAAGCATCCATCACTTGATGGGACTCGAAATTGGGCTTCTGGGACTCTTCTGCCCCCTCTCCCACCTCATAAAGCCATCTGCCTGGCCGGCCACTTATGGACTACACCTCAATGTTATCCTCCACCACAGAGCCTAACCCATCTCTTCGTATTGGTACTACTCTACAATCACAGTCCCTATGTAGAGTAATGGTTCTGCAGTTTAGGCAGTGGGCCTGGCATCTCCTGCTCGTGGTATTCTCTTTCTTGTTGCTTTTTACCTTGTTTAGTTATACCTCTCCAGCAGCCCCTCTCCAAACCCCCTCCAGGGCGACCCCCAACACTACAATCACCCGAACTTCCCATGGGTATGCATGTAAGGTACACTCTTCCCAGAATGAATTGTAGACAATTCTACTGGATCATCTCTTGGAACATATGAGGCATGCATACCCCCTCCAAACGCTACAAAATACATACTTAACTCAAGTGGCTGGAACTACAGATAGCCTTAGTTCAGAAGGTTCACACCACCTACGTTGCTTAGGCTCTAAAACAGCTGGAGGGGTTACGTCTTTACAACATATTTCTCCTCGTATATCCGGGGGTAAACTGATTTGGGTGCGGGCTGCAGGGTGGTATCAGAGGATTTACATCTGGAGGGACATTCCCACCTCTTGGAAGCAGCCTTAGATGGCTCCTCTATGCCTCTGGGTACTATGTATGCCCCCAACTTCGTTTGACTGCAATTTCTTTATCGCCTCTTCTCCTGCTTAGTTCCCCGGAACGACTTACCATGGTTACTGCGGGGATGACCTTAACTGTGTCCTGGACTCCACGCTTGCCTGCTCCCATTGCCAATACCCCGACCATCGCAAACACTCAGAGCTTGGTGGCATGGCGCAATCATTGGTCATTGGCAGATATCTGGTGCCCCATTCACCTGGGGACTGGCCTCTACTCCTACTACTCCCAAGTACATGATGTATATGGCCACTTGGACTGGGTGTTTGGCTCACTGGAGCTGTGTTCCTCCATCTCTTCACCAAAATACCTGGGCTGGGAGGTACTGGACCATAGTCCCTTGATCACAGACATAAATTAGGGGAGACTTCTCCTTCCACCCATCTCCATTTGATGACTGCAATCCTCCGCTTAAGAGGACCCCGCTTTCATAGACGCAGTCTCAGATAGCATCGTAGAGGATTTTGTACATAATAAGGGCTCAACCTCCTTGCCTTTGGTTGAAATGGAGATTTTTAAAATGGTGTTCTGGGGTTTCTATATTCAGGCGGTCTTAGGGAAATGGAAGACATTGCTCCGCACTTTGGAGGCCGCTGAGCGTGAGTAAGTACACAAATCAGGAACAGAACGGGGTTGAGGACCCCTTCTTGCCTCCCCCGCTGTCCCAGCTCTGGGAAAATGATGGCCAACTCTTGGAATGCCTGCAATGCCTAGACTACACATCCTATACAGCTCGTACACACATACGCTAAGGACAACAAGTCCGGTCACCGCCTGGCATGGCTGGTTAACAGTGATTCTCAACTCTCCCAGATAGCCTCGGTCGGTGACCCCTGGGGCGTCCTACTCCACACCCAGAATGAGATCCCTGGTGCCTTCACCATCTACTACTCCACTCTCTACGCGGCGTATGATTATTTGGCAGAAGCACCCCTCCTTCACTTTTCTCTTTGGGAGCAGACAGATCTCGATGCCCCCATCACAGTCCAGGAAGTTCACACTGCCATATTGGGACTGGCAACAGGGAAGACACATGCGACGGTCAGCCTCCCAGCAGACACCTACAAGACCTTCACTGGCATTCTGACCCCTAAGCTAACAAACCCTATGAAACTATTGCCAGGGAGGGTTTGAGTCCTTCCACACTTTGAGAAGTGTCTTTGGTATTCCTGCTGAAATGCAGGAAAGACCTGGTCGATCTTGCCTCTTACCACCCAATAGCCACCCTAAATATGGACTAGAAGATCACAGGTAGACTGAGACCAATAGCTACTTCCACACCTCATTCACTCAGACCAGAATAGGTTTGTCCACAGGAGGAACACCTCCCTCAATTTCTTTCACCGTTATAGGATCATGAAGGCCATACAGGGATCGTGGCCTGGCGTGTCTACCATGGTCCTGGGCCTTCACAGGGCCTTCAATACCCTACATTGAGATTTCCACTTTGGGGTACTGGCGCTGATTGCCATCAGGTCCCACCTTACTCACCCAAACCATGTACTCTATGGACCATAAAGTCAGGGTACATTATGGGAAACAGCTCTCTGAATCTGTACCATTGGGTAGGGGTATGAGACAAGGATGCCCCCAGTCACCTCTCCTCTTTGCCTTAGCAATGAAATCCCTGGTGGCCTGGGCTCGGATACTTGGCGGGGATTGGGGCCTACCCACTCCAGACACCAACACCCATTGTATTGCTGTATGCCAACAATGTCCTATTTTATATTAAAGGTGCATCTGCCAACCATTCTCCGATTCCTTGGCTTCCAGCTGATTTGGCGATCCCTCAGGCCTCCAAGTCATCTGGTACAGGTCATGCATATCTGGGGGTGGGTCCAAACCATTGGGAGTCCCCCTCCTTCAGATATCTGGGCATCTGAATAGTTCACACCATTTCAGACCTATTACACAAAAACCTGTCCATGATAGTGTGACAGTGTCGACCCACCATTCCCAAGTACTATTCTGGAGGTCACTTCTGCCGTCCACAATGTGCATGGTTGCTATCTCTAAGATGGTGATGCTTCCCCATCTTCTACACTATTTTTTTTTAACCTTCCGTATACATTCTTCCTAGACTGTATGCCCTCTTGGGGGATCTAAATGACACAATTTGTGCCAGTGCTCAGCACCTTCTGAAATTACAGTATCCTCTTGATCAGGGTGGCTTCAAGGTCCCCAATTTTGAATATTATTTCCTACTGGCCAAATTACAATGGCAATCATAGAATGCCCATAGAATGTTATGTCATGTTGATTTGTATAGCGCACTAGTCACCCAAGCGGGTATCCAGGTGCTTAGGCAAGGTGTGTGGTCCCAAGATGCTTATATGAAGAGCCAGGTCTTTGGCTTCCTGCAGCACTTTATAAGTGTGGAGGAGGCTTTGATGTGTTGAGGGGGGATCGTACCATGTCTTGAGTGCAATGTAAGAAAATTAGCGACCTCCAGTTTTGCTTTTGCAAATGCGGGGCATGTGTGGGAGTGAGAATGAGGCAGAACATAGAGGTCTGGTGAGTTGGTGAAAGTGTATGCAACTGTTCAGGTATTATGATCCTGTGTTGTGTAAGGCTTTGTATGGTGACGTGACAAGTTTGAGTAAGCTGGGCTTGTGAATGGGGGGAGCCAGTGGAGCTTACTGAGGTGCGGTGTGATGTAGGTGCAGCGTGGGAGGTTAAGTATGAGTCTTGCAGCTATGTTCTGAATGGTCTCAGTAGGAGTTGTTTGGAGATTTTGGTGTGGAGAGTGTTGTCGCAGGCCAGCCTGCTGGTGATGAATGCTTATGTGACTCTCCGTCTGATGTTCTGAGGCAACCATTTGAGGATCTTTTGCAGCATGCATAGGATGTGGAAGCAGGAGGTGCACACAGCGTTGACTTGAGCCATCATGTTGAGCTTGTCATCTCAGATATTACCTAGATATCTTATGTGGTCTGTTGATGTGGGTGTTGGTCCTAGCTCTGACAGCCACCAGATGGATTCCCATGGAGAGGTCTTCTTGCCGACGACCAGTACTTCTGTTTTCTTGCAGTTGAGCATCACGCAGCTGGTTTGATCCAGTCTGCTAACCATGGTCATGCAGAGGGTGAAGTTGGCTCTGGTGGTGCTTGCCTTGTCCGTCAGGGAGAGGATGAGTTGGGTGTCATTGGTGCAGGAGATCATAGTGATGCCTTGTGATCAGATGATGTTGGCGAGACGTGTCATGTATATGTTGAAAAGAGTGAGGCTGAGGGACGATCTCTGTGGAACACCGCATATCAATTTCTTTGTCTCTGATGTGAAGGTTGGCAGCCTGACCTTTTGTGTTATTCCCTTTAGGAAGGAACAGATCCATTTGAGACCATTTGAGAGCGGATCCTTGTATGGCAATCTCGTGGAGTCTTCTGATGAGGGTGTTGTTGGAGACACTATCATAGGCCATGGAGAGGTCAAGCAGGATGGGGACCGCTGTTTCTCCTCGGTCCAGGATGTTTTGAATGTCATCAGTGGCCGTTTCAGTGCTGTGGTTCTTTCTGAATCCTGATTGGGTGTTGTCTAGAAGATGGGGAAGTTCGAGGTGGGCTGTGAGTTGTTTGTTAAAGGCCTTCTCAAACACTGTGGATGCATAGGGGAACCGGGTGATAAGTCGGAGGTTGCTCAGTTGGTTCCCAGCAGCTGTGGGTTTCTTGAGGAGGGTGCTGATTTCTACAAGTTTCCATTCACCCAGGAAAAATGGCGGATGTAATGGAGATGTTGTTGATGTGGGTCAGAGTGGTGCTGATAGGTGATGTTCCCTGGTTGTAGATGTGGAGGGGCATGGGTCTGTTGCGCCTCCTGGGTGAATGGTCCGCATGATTGCCACTGTGTAATTTCTGGTGAGACCCATCCCCTACTGAATCCCCATGCTTACTTCGGATGGCCCTCAAATGTCAAAACAGAGCACTATGGCTCACTTGTTCATCAACTCAATATGCCCCAGCCATCCCTCTGTTGGGCCTGCAGACCTGGGGTGTCTATGCCACAACTCACTGACGCAGTCCCTGGGCCACACCAGATGACTTGTTCTAAAATGGCCAGCTGCTAACCTTTGCAGCCTGAAATAACCAGTTCGGTCTTCATAAAGGTCAGATCCTGAAATATGCTGCACTGGCTGGTGTACCCCGAGACATTTGCGGAAACCAGGGTGAGGAACTTGCTACCCACCCTCTATCCAAACAATATACACCTTGGGTCGGATGCCAGTTGATTAGTTTGGTCGCCGGTTTAATTGCAAGCGCTTAGGGAGGCATTGGAGGCAGGGCCCTTCTTGAGAAGGAGTGGACCCCGGCTCAAGTCTACCCCAGGAGGGCCTCTAGGGCTTCCTGCTACTAGCCATTTCAATTCTACATGCTCCAAAGAGTTTACCTCTATCCCCAACAAATTTCCAGTTTTCCTGGGAGCCTCAGATGCATTGTCAGATGCTCTGTCTCGGCTGCAGGAATGAATCATGTCCTAAGGGATTGCCCTGAAATCTGTCCATTCTGGGATAAGGTGCTGTGCTGCCTTGGAGCAGCTTCGGGACTAAGGGAGATCAATTCATGGGTGGCCTGACCTTGGGTGTCCTTATCGCCCCAAGAGTTGAAAGACAGCAACTGGCTGCCTGGACTTGGCACTTATATTGACCAAACAATCCATCACGACGAAGTGGAAACTCCCATTGCCCTCATCTATAGAGGCCTGGGAGCATACCCACCTCAGGTAGACAGAGGCTGGGAGGATGGCCCTCCACCGGGAGGAGGTAAGGGGTCACCACTGCTGACCCATTGCACACACCTGCTAAAATCCACTGTCCTACTGACTGACTCTCTGACTCTTACCGAACTCTCATTGTTTGCTGATATCCTGGATCTGCTCCCATCCCAAAGAGCACTCACAATATGAGGGAGACAAAGGAGGAACAGCAAGGCCTGGATTCAGGATTCCCGCATCTGCTGAATGCTCGCCTTCCTCAACCTTCCTGCCGGGCTTTGGTAACCTCTGCACTTAATCCTCTTGCCAGCCGGGCATGGGCACATCCACCTCCCTGTCTTGGCCCACCCTGATCTCCCCACCCCTGACTTAGCCCCTCCCTATTTCCAACCACTATTTACCTCCAATTTTTCATAAACTCCTCCGGTTAAGTCCTCAGATACCCTCACCTTTGCATATGCTGGCCCCTCCCACCTTTAGGGCCTGACCCACAGCCAGCGATTTTTCACCACACTATCCCCACTGCACCCATTTTGTATACTTGTTAATTAACATACTTTGTATAGTGCGTTGTGAGATATCAGGAAATGTCATGTTGGGGTGTGATTGGACTCGTTTTTACTCCTGTTTGGAGTAAACATCAGGTAAATCAAAAATCATTTAAACGAACAATTATGGGAGAGGCTTGTCCAGCATGAGCAGTTGATTACTCAAAACTGGACGTTGGGCATTTTGCCATGTTATGCCAGCTTAAGAGTCGCTCTGAGAAGGCAAACATAGCTCAGCCTAGATCTTTTCATAGAGACCACTCATGCTAGGTTGGACCCTATAAAGGAGAAAATGCATAGGAACACCAAGTGCAGGTAACCAAAAAGTCAGTTTACTACACACTTTTCAGGCTCCACTGAAACAGGGTAATAAGACCTGTCTGCAGATGTGACCGACAACAACAGGATTCTTTCAGCGCTGAATCTGGAGTGGACTGGTGTGGGCTGGAGTGGGCTAAGCTTAAAAAAGTCAGATAAATGACCTCAATGGTTTCTAGCATATTACAGTTCGAATAAGTTTTGCCATTTGAAAAAGTGATGAAGGATCATATGCAAGAATCTCCTTTACAATTTCCTTGGTCTTCGCAGTATTCGAAAAAGGTTTTGCTGCATAACTTACAAGATTCTACATGCTCAAGAGAAGGGCACCTCATGTCAGAAAAGGACAGAGTGAGACTGCAGGCAATATTCCAAAAGGCTAATTTTTAATTGGGTAAATCACGCATTGTTAAATCCTGGAACAGATAAAGTTCATACAGCCAGGAATGTTTTCACTATCAATCTTAGGATTTGGTTTGTTTAGGGGAAGATTTGATCCGTATGATATACTCTAAGTGCAAAGGTGAAAGACAGCATTATGGGTGGAATAAGATATTATTGGTGAGTTTCATCTAAATAAGGAGGACATAATGATGTCGTTTATAAGCTAGCAAAAATAATATTCACTTACGCATAACCAGAAGTATTGAATTATATGTCATCAAAAGTGGTCCGAATGGAGTGTTTATTTGATCATTGGGTAGAGTCTGGTGGGGACTGCAAGAGTCACTCATTTGAGAGTCTTTCCAGGGGGTGAATTAAAAACTGTATAGTCGGGTCTTTATGGATGTTTATGGTGTTTTGATGATTGAAGAGGAATTTGTGTGTCACAGTAACACGTAAAACATAAAGAAAATCGTTGCTATTGGTCTCTGCTGTGTAAATTGAAATGTCCTATAGCCTCTCCCCAGAGAAGAAGCAATGCTCATTTTTTGATGATGTGAAGGAGGCATTCATGTTCCTTCACTGGCATGTGAGGGACATGACTGGTAGTCACCATTTTGGAGCCCCCCACAACAGCTGGAGTTGGAGAGTTGGTGATGCTTTAGGACCCTCCCAGACACATTTCACTGTATGCACAACAGTGTAGTTAGAAAGGAATCCTGGTGTTATCCCAGAGTAAGCATCTTCGTAATCGTTTACATATGATTTAATAGAAAAAATATCTCATGGAATACCATTACCGAGAAACCATTTCACCTAAACTGTTTTATGGCATTTTCAGAATGAATGACATTCACCATTTCATAGAAATCAATTCATGGAATGTCTTTTTGTTCAAACTTGGCTTTTGCATGCTTTTTTTTTTTTAGGTGTAAATGCAATAGTTGTAGGTATTACTTTCAGAAACACCTTTGTCGGAAGTAGTTATTTCAGTGCTTTACTCCTGGGACATTAATTCAGATTGATGTATTTTACATTGTCAAACAATTACTTTGGATGCTTTTAATTTGTTGACTTCTCACCAACACTAAACACCATGCACCCCTGGTCCCTCACAACCTTCAAATCACCATCAATCCCTGACCCCTAAAAACTCCCCATCTCACCTAAACTACACCCATTCCTGAGTCCGAAAAGCCCTATTTACCACAAAACTCCACCCATCCCCGAAACCTAAAACCCCTCACTACACCTAAACTGCACACATCCCTGACCCCTAAGCTACACCCATCGCTGATCCCAGAAAGCCCATTCTACCCCTCCACTCCACCCACCCCTGGACCGTAAAACTCCTTACCACTATATGCTACAGGTCCTGAACCCTAAAAACCCCTTTCTATGCCTAAACTCAACACATCCATTCCCCTTAAAACCTTTCCCACACCCAAGCTCCACTCATCCGTGAATCATACCTAAAAATACCTCACTGCCCATAAACACCACTCATTCATGACTACTAAGAACCCCTCACCACCTCTAAACTCTGCCTATCCCTGAAACCTAAAATCCTCTTTCTACATCTAATCTCTACTCATTACTGAACTCTTACAACCCATCACCACCCTAAACTCCACCCAATCCTGAACCCCGAAACCTCGCAAGACACCTACATTCCAACTATCCTTCAACCCTAAAAACCTCACACTCCTAAACTCCACTCTTCTGTGAACCCTAAAAAACCCTCACCACCCTTAAACTCCACCCATCCCTGAACCCTAAAAACCCCTTTCTGTTCCTGAACTCCACCCATTCCTGACCCCTAAAAATCCCTCATCACCCCTAAACATTACCCATGCCTGAACTCAAAAACTCCCAACTAGTCTTAAATTCCACCCATGTTTAATGAAATTTGGGATTTTTCCTTAATCGAGTTATCACTTTAGATTCCAGGCTGAGTCACAATACATAGAACTCAAATGTTGCTAAAGCTTGAGCTAATCATCATTTTATGACACATCGTGCCTTCCCTTTATTTTCCTCATAAAATCAGGGGCGCAGCTACCATTGGTGCAGCAGGTGCAGTGGCACCGAGGCCAAAGAACAGCAGGGCAGATTGAATCCTCATAGTTGCTATATGTACTGCCCCAACAGCCAAGGAGGCAATTTTCCTGGCTTACACCCGAGCCCCTGGCATCCATGCCAGAGGCATAACACAAGTCCCCTGCAACTGCTGCGGTGTGTGTGGGGGGTGCGGGGCAGTCTGGAGGGAGTTCCTCATCCATCTCTCAGTATCTGTGAAAAAAACGCAAGCATAGCAATCGAAATCAGTCCGTGTATACAGCCTGCTTCCAGCACGGGTCTTCCCTGTAGAGTGAGCAAAAAATTGTTACAAGCTGAGGCGCATCCCGACCTTTGTATCCCTGGCACTTAGCCCATGAGTAGAGAAGAACATTTATGGGAGGCTAAGAATATAATTATTCTTTATGGAGTTAGCACCAGGTTCAAATTGAGGGATGTCACGGGGCACTGCTATTATCGATCATAGAAAGATGAGTGGTTGAGCCAGCCCTGCCAGAATTTAAACATGCGGCGTTTGGGTTATGCGCAGATCTCTGAGCAGGCACTTATTTTACTGCCCAGTCTGGGGTGGATAAAGCCCCAACTTCTTTCTAACACCTCATGAGGCAAGATGACTTCATGTGAGCTGATAGCGCCTTGAGCAATACAAGGGCCGCAGGAATGTCCACAGTGCCCAAGCCTCGTGAGCTGAAATTTGATACTCCCACAACCAGTGATTTCCAAACGTTTTAATGCCACGCCCCCCCAGTTGAAAAATAAAAATAATTGCCCCGCCCCTCAGAATTTTTCACAATTATTTTATAAAGATTGCAATGTTTAAATATGTCTAGACCTATTTAAACATTGCAGTTAAGTACTGTTACCTTAAAAAAAATGCAATAACATGCTTCTGTTTAAAAGAAAGGCCTGTTATCTGTATAATGCTTCTTTTTGGCCAGAGTGTGGCGCACCCCCTGGGATCACTTGAGGCCCCCCGGGAGGCCCACATACCAGTTTGAAGACCTCTGCCCACAACCCATGTTAGTGGCCTAACACAAGCCCTTGTGCTGCAGTGTTGGCGGGGGGGGAGTGGGGGGGGGCGTTCTAAGCTTTCAGGGGGTCTTCAACCCTTGGTAGGGGCCCCCACTGAACTCAAGGCCAATTATCTGTGAGAAATGGGAGATCCAGGGGTGGCCGCTTCACATTATGCAGGGGGCCCCATCATTTTATGTTATGCCACTGCTTAAAATGATTGTGGTCAATGCATTTTTCAGACCAGGCTGCATTATGGCAACTTGGGCCTCTGCAATGCTCCTATCTATCACCTCCCCAAAAACTTTGTAACACTCTTGTTAGAGCCATTTTCAACTTTAATAAGTTTGGCTTGCGACGACCACATTGGCTCCCAGTCTGAAGTCACATTATCTTTAAATTATCCTGCATGATGTATAAAAACTACCATATGACACCTCTTGATTTCCTGTATATCTATGAAATGCGCCGCTCCTCTGATCACACAAGAAACCTACTTTGTTTCTTCCCAATATCCAGCTCGTGAGCCGGCCTTCAGAGTCCAGGGCTCGGTTCTATGAAATTGCATTCCTTCAGAAACTGTGGTCTATAAAAGGACAATGAGGAAATAAATAAATTAAGCTTATCCCTCTAATTCTTTAGAATTATTTGTATGTGTCCCCTTTTGCAAAATATATGGGCAATTAGTATTGCAAATATCCAGTTGCACCGTTCAATTTAGTGCACATATTTAGATGAAACTTTTATAAAACTATTACGTTAATGATTATGTCATTCAGCTTCTGTCCAGGGCTCCATGTCACCTCTGGGTCATATCTAGAGTTCCTCTCTTCATGGTGTTTTCAGTGCTTTTCTGCACGTACTGCACCAATCTGCCATTTGCAGTCCTTAGCTGCAGGCCATTCTGCTTCTACATTTAAGAGCTCGTGTTTGACCAAAGCCCTCCCCATGAGGGTTGAGGAAAATACGGCAGCATAAAATAAAAAAATATGTGCTCACTGGGCTGTGAAAGAGCGATAGCTGCATTCGGAGCTCCTATTCTGGGAGGATGTGGACGGACACCGGCCTTGGGGGTCACGCGCACGCGAAAATGAGGGTTGCGATGCGCGCGCCCATCCAAAGAGAAAAAGGTAAGGCGGACTTGCGCCTGCAGCTGCCAATGGGCTAACAAGAGCATTTTATACCCAGGCAAGATGAATGGCACGAGACGCTTTCGACCTTGGGAAATTGAATTTTCTTTATGTTGTCAAAGCGACCATGGGCCTCTCTAGGTTGGGCAGAAGGTAGATGGAAAAAGTGAACGAATAATGGCTGACGCCATTACGGAGAGTGGGCAAAATATGCAGTATTAATGTGACAAACTGAGTATTGAAGTATCTTGCTAGAAATCTTTGTTTCTTATCACCAGCAAACAGCTGGTGGTAAACTCTGGGCAATGAAACGGTCAGTGTGATAACATGAAGTGTACATTTCCCATGATTTGCTTTTTTGTAGTTACTCAAAATTTCGGCAACATAATGCGAATTTATGTGAGTGTAAATCCGTCATATAGCGCTATATTTTAGCTCGAAATGCACACCTGTGTTAATTTTTGACACAAGGACAAATAAAATAGCGCAGGAAATACAAGTGGTACAATCAAGAGCTGCTCCTGTTCTGACCATTTTGATTGCTCTCGAGCCCTCGCGGTAACATTTTGACACAGACGGCAGATAATTACCGGTTGTGACATAATTTCAGGAATTTTACTTAACAATCGTAAAGTTAAATTCCTGAAATTACACTGCCATAAATGAAATTTGCATTGGGGCTATTGCTAACCTTAAAGGATTTCCCCTTCTTTTACAGAATAGACAACCCCGAATACAGTATCATAATTACTGCATCCGGTTATTATCTGTGCTCCAGCTGAACATTCTAGTATATTTGCAAATTCATTCAAGTATAGCAAATGCATGCTTTGTGTGCACACTGCATGCGTAAATGCACAGACACAGATGCCTGAAATCCAGCTTTGGACCTGGTCTCCCACAACCAATCATTTATTGTTGTGCTTTGGCTCTTTAAGTGTCAAAGGCTAAAATGTCCTGTTGGCAGTAAGGTTAGTGGTAAGTATTATACTGGACTGCCACCCAAAGCACCACCAGGTCACCACCAATATTGGACCACCACCTCTACATGGCACTCTACTACTGTCTCCATGCAATGCTTTACGACCAACAGAAAGCACTACACCGCACAACTTCTAGCTGCACTCCAGCGTCCTGTACCAGTCTACCCTCCAGAGCATCTTGATGGTACCTCATTTCACCACACTACTAGCCCCACCACCGCCCTACCACTGCTGTCCTACCTCACAGAACTGAGCTACCACATTCCTACCCACACACTGCCACTCACCTTCTTTCTACCTGCACTGTCGATTTACATCTTCCTCACCTGTACTACTACCAAACCTCAGTACCACAGCTAAACAATCACTTTGATACAGCACCCCATACACCTGCAGTACAACTCTCACTCCACTGTATTTCCATCCTCCTACCCCAGTCCTCTCTTCTGCAGTACCACCTTCACCGCCGCTCTTTCCTCCACCACAACACGACTACCCCCCCGAATGAACATCTACCCCTGTACTGCAGGCCCACTCCTCACCAGTGAACTATCACAGCACCGTGGGATTCCTCCTCTTAGTACTGTTAACTGCAATGGTGTACTTAAGCCTCACAGACCTATATGGTCACCACCGCTGCTGCTCTAACACTCCCATCACTATCTACCCCTGCATCGCTCCCCTGCCACCTGACTAGTACACATTGCTACCTTGCACCACCTGTCTCCAAGGTATAAAACCAGAAGACCAACCTGTGGTCGCCACTATAAGCACCCATCATTGGGCAACTAACTCCCCTTATGGATGATACTGTTTCCATATAGTTCTGGTGTCCAGGTTGTTCTTTTCCTATCTTCTCACTGGTTTTGAATGCATTCGCAATGTGTTGCATTTGCTGATTAAACAATATATTGATTTTATTGCATAGTGTTGGGTTCATTAAACTAACAAAAAATAATGTTCTCTTTGCAGAGATCTGTTTCCCATTCTGATATATGCACTGTGTGTCTGGCATTGCCAAAGGCAATTCGCCTGTATATGCAACATAAAGTGCTTGGTCTGTGTGCCCTATTTTCCTATAAGTAGAGGGAAGAAGGCATGAAATTGGCTCTTGGTTTGTTCATTCTGTAAAATGCACTTTATTTGTCAAGCTTTGGCCAAACGGGGATTCACTGAGAATCTCTGCCCTCCCGATTCTCAACGGAGGTTTTGAGCACTCAAACACACCACAGAAGGACGAAAGGGACAAAGTGCTTGGTGTGGCGTGGCATTGTTGGTAAGCTTCGGTTTTGGCTGGTGCCTGGTAGTGGACTGGTACACTGATGGACTTTCAGGTACGAGGTTAACAGGATTTTAGGTAGAGATTGAGATGGCAAGAAAGTTGTACAGTGTAACGTCTCTCACATTTGAGGTATCTTACCCTGACCTATGGCAGAAGAGACTGTCTTGAAACTAGACGTCAATGCCAGAGGGCTGGGAGTTCTTCAAACATCAGCAGTTGGCAGACAACATATAAACAATCAGTACAAAGCACAAAAGACCAGGGCAGGGAAAACAACAAAATAGGTTCAGGGATGCAAGGTTGGGTTGACAAACTAAGCAGGGGGGGCGACAGCCATTATAAATATGAATGGTTGCCAGGCAAAGTAATATAAGTGGAGTGTGGTTAAATATGCCCTACCACTATTGACTCAGAAGTGGAAACTTAACGTAGTGCTTCCCAGATACATTGCCCAATCTTCAACGTTTCCAGTCCCTTCCTTGTCTAAACAGGGCGTTTCTATGATGGCAATGGAGGGTAATGCTGTAATAATGATGTTTTTGACGCATACCCAACATGAAGCACGCAGAATGTCCCTTTTGTTGTTATTGGTAGTATCATTTGTGAAGTTGCGAGCTGTGCATTGGGAGGGCGTTATGGTTGCCTTTCTATGGTTGGTAGCTGTTGGTTCATAGTGTCGCCCTATATTACATTTATTTTTTCATGGAAATTGTGAGATTGTTTTAAACGTCATTAGCATCACTGATAAGGAGGTTAGTCCTTGTTGTTTCATGTTTAGTGTGGAGCAGACTCACTGCATGACAACTGTCAGTCCAGTGGGTGTACCATACAGATGTCCAAGCCAATGGCCACTTGCTAACAGCGCCTCTGCCCATGACAAAGGCGATGTCTGAAAGAACTCGTCCACAAACATTCATACTATGATCATAGACTAACACTGACATTGTTTTATAATTGCAATCGAGTAAAGTGCTGACATTACTATTGGACGTGTTGCCACCAAGATACGAAATCTGCCACACACTGTTCTGAAAAAGAGAAACACAGAAAGAAGACATTAGTCGTTGGTCACGCAAAATACTGGCAAGTCACATTTCGTGGCACATGTCATTTTGTGAAATTTTAATGGAATTTTACAAATCATAAACAATTTAGTGCAATCCTATTACATCCCTCTTTTCTGCATTTTTGCAAAAGCCTTGCAGCAGTTCTTATCTTACCATCTTCAACAGGGACATCATTCATCCCAATAATCCTAAAGGCTCTCTTCTAAAAGCACTCTCCTTCCCACTCCCACATAAGACAAGTTTGCTTTTAACAATAATAACCGTAATGTTAAGAAATCTCTCCCCAGGGCCATTCATATCCATTCCCGAAAGGAGGCAAAGCTCAGACTCTCCACCCAGTACCTGTCCCATTCATCTACTGCTGGTATTTAATGCAGGACTGCCCTTCTATTCCGTTTTTCGGAATAGCCATACAAGATACATTTGCTTACAGTTTAGGTTATTCTAGAGTCCTCTAGTGTAGGAAAATAATTCCACTTCTAGAAAGGCTGAGGGCTACTCTTAGGAAGAATACAACAGGATCTCAAAGAAATATTAATGGTAACTTTCTAAACGTTTGAGCCCACTATGGAAATATTAATGTGTGTCCTACATCACTACATCATGGTTAATACTCGGTGTGGTTTTACCCCTAACATTTTGCCTTCAACCCTCCTGTTTGCTGACTTCGGTTTTTTGCAGGCTTTAGGGATCTTTGCTAATGCTAACCAATTCAAAGTGCCTGTGCTCTCTCCTTAAAATGTGGTAGAATTGGCTTATATCCAATTGGCATATTTATTTTACTTGTTATTTCTAATAAGGTGGCACTACCTGTGTCCACGGTCTGTAAATTAAATGCTACTAGTGGGCATGCAGCACTGGTTGTGCCACCCGCCCAAGTAGTACTTTAAACATGTCTCAAGTCTTCTACTGCAGCCTGTGTGTGCAGTTTTAAACTCCCATGTTGATCTGGTAAAATAGAACTTTTTGAAGGCCCCAGCCTTTTTTTTAAATATGCCAGTCACCCATAGGGTAGGCTCTGGACAGCCCATAGTGCTGGGTGCAGAGCATTTTAAAAGGTTGGACGAGTTCTCTTTAGTTTTACATATGCTGGTAGTGAAAAAATCTTCAATTCATTCAGATTGCGCTCCAAGATTTAAGGTACTGTGTTCAGCGGACCTAAGTGAGTTCCTGTAGCCGGTCTATGCCCCATTATGGTTTGCCTGAACTTGTGACTTTGTCCTAGTCTGGCGCGACCAGATAACCGTAGTTTCTACTTTGTGCTTTTTGGTGTTTTTTCACTTAAATCTTTAAAATTGCATATCTCCAGATCCACTTATTGGATTTTTGTCATTTTGGTCATGTTTTATCTATCAAAACTTACTTTACTCTGTTGTTCTAAATTGGTGTGGGTTTTTCTTGTAACGTATTTTCAAGTTATTACAGTTTAAAGTGCTGCGTAAAATACTTTACACGTTGCCTCTAAATTAAGCCTGATCGCTCTGTGCGAAGCTACTAAAGTGTTGAGAACAGGTTAATTTTGGATTTTTTTTGTGCCTTGCTCTGACAAGGATTGTGGTTCCTGCTTGAGAAGGGTTTCACCCCACTCAAACAGTAATCCAGTTCCTCACAGTGGTCCTACACGCAGCATCTGCAACTTTTCTTTGAGCCCCATAACTTGTTAGTCCGTTATCAGACCTGTTTCACAGCAGGTATAGTTTGTGTAACATGGTTTGATGCAACATGGCATCCATCTTGAAAATATAGAAACCAACTTCTTGTTGCTCCTACGTGCATATGTTCTTCTTGAATCAATGGTTTCACTAAGAGCACTGTTCAATGGAACCCAGGAGAAATTGAAACATTTCTGCAGAACTTCTTTACTTCATTCTATCACTCCTTCCATCTACGTTCAGTTAGGAGCATTAAATAAATATGTTCAGCAAAGAGGGAGGATGAGGGGAACACACACACACATTCATCATTCATTTCCTCCTTTAAATTATGATGAAAAAATGTCCTTTCTACCCAGGTGGTTTCAGCTGCAAATTGATGAAAAGGTCTCATACATCAAGATATTCATCCCATTATGTTGCAAATTTTTCAGACAATGCTTCCCCAGCATAACACTTCAAACCAAGATTATATCTTCCTAAACACAAATGAAAAGAATCATAAGGCAATGAACAAGCATCAGAATGTGTTATCAAAGAAGTTGCTCATACCAAAGCAGAACCACTAAAACATCCAATCAGATTACCTACTTTGACATGGTTTTAACTAAACTTTGCACAGCATAAAAGCAAAATGCACTGTATAAGAATCCAAACATTCCTTAAACTTCATATGATCCCCAGAAAAACATAGGACATTATCAGGGACTACTGGGATGCTGATACCAGCAAAACCTGTTTAAGATTGCAGTTGTTTTCGAATCTTTTAATAGATCCTGGGATGAATCAGATGGTAAAAAGTGTCACAATCTGTAAAGGACGGGGTACTTTGATGTCTGAAGAGATTCTGGATTTCCCAAAGAATGTGTGCCTCTTCCCAGTCACCAAGGTGCTATCATGAACAGAATTATATGTGAAAGATGTCAAGGCTTTCGTCATGAGGGTCACAGTTAGGAGGAAAACCCACAGAGTGGAAAACCTTCTTGTAATCTTAGAAGTCTTGATTGAAGATGAAGATCCATAATAAAGAGATTAGGTGAGCATCAAACACCTCTTGACATCAGGAAGAAGAGAGGAGCTTGGAGAAAGGACCTTGCAGACTCCAGAAGTGGATACAACTGCAAAGAGCCAAGATTAGGGACAGAAATGAAAGCATGGGTTGAAGGTCGCAATTAAAAATAAAGGGACAACATTTTTGAGACTAGTCCTGCAAAACGCCAGGCCAGCGGAAAAAATTATGATGCCTTGACTACCGCCATGGTGCGCCATATTTTAAATACGGCACACACATGGTGGCATTGGGGGGGTGCTAAGGGGCGCAAGAAATGTGGCACTGTACTAGGTGCAGCGCCACCTTTCATAAATCGGCCCCACAGTCTGGAACAAGTTGACTCCATATAGAATATCATCACAGCAAATCAGTTCCTCCCTATACCCATTAATACATAATTAAACTAGGATGTTGTGTTCACTACATAATTATTGTTTGACACATAATGAGCAAAATTTTGAGATTTTACCAAAAATGCAGATTCTAGCCCAAATGGATGGGAAAAAAATGCTGTCAGAATGTGAGGTGCATGATTTGCCTTTTTTATAAACGTTTTTGAATTTTTTGCTGGATTATTTAGATAGACTTGGTGCATAGGTTGGTCCTCCGTGCTAAGTGGTTTCGGGATTGTTTTTCTGAAGGGCAACTGTGAAATAGTTTTCATAGTTCATGTTTGCAGTGAAATATGGGTTTCACATCACTGCATTTTGTGCAATAAAACACCAAAACAAGTAATATATGTAAACAAAAGAAAAAAGGTACAAAATATATAAACATGTATGATTAATACTTTTTAAACACGAATTAAATTACATTTATTACTAAATAAAACAAATAGTAACAGAATAATAAGAAACATGAAGCAGTTCATATGTCAAAATAAAAGTATGTGAAATAAGTGTATAGGCACTTACCAGGATGGCATAAAGGTAATCGGAAATTAATGACCTGAAAAAAACTATAACCCTATTTTCCCCGTCCTGGAGAGATACATACAGTGCACGTTGACACATCCTTCCCTTCTCCCTGGCCACAGGTGAATGCACTCCTAGTTTTTTATATAACGCACAGGCCATCTTTGATCCAGCTTCAATAATTCTTGCCTGGGTTTAACTCCTCAACCACCTTTCACGCATTGGCAAACAACTTTATAGCAAATTGCAGTTACCCTTTGCAGAGCCGTGTCTGGCATCTGCATGACTAATAAAACATGGAAATGTTTAAAAGAAAGAGCATGTTTTAATTAAAAAAAGATGTAGTTGAAACACAGTGTTAGACCTGGCATCATTTGAAGTGAATAACAATTGCCTGAACAACTAATATATATATTCTAAACAATTAATAAACCATAAAAACCAAAAAGAAAAACCTTACCTTAAAATTAGTTGTTCAGGCAATTGTTATTCAGGCACAATTGTTGTTTAGACAGTAGTTGTTCAGTACTTAGTTGTAGAGACTTTTTAGTTGTTTAGCAGTAGTGGATGTTTCCCGGTTGGGATGGGCTATTTTCTTTAAGGGACGGGGTAGGGGGTTTATGGAATTTTTGTTAGGGCTTATCAATTTTGTTTGTAAGGGCGGGAGTGGGGGTGTTTGGGTATTTTTTTATTTTATTTAGGGCTTAGGGTGGGGTAGTTTATTTTTAAAGAGGTGGGGGAAGGTTTAAGGAAGGGCTGGAGGAGGGAGGAAAGAAGAGGAGGAAGGATCTGGAGAAGACGCGGTGAGGTAAGTGGGGTTGGGGCAGGGGTAGGGGGTCTAGGTAGTATTTTTAGGGCTCTGGGGGTGAGTGGGTCGGGGTAATTTAGTTTTTAGGAGCATGGGTGGGGGGTCAGGATAGTTTTTTTTAGGGCTGAGGGCAGGTGGGGAGTGTCAGGGTAGTTTAGTTTTATGGGGCAGTGGTGGGAGGTCAGAGTAGTTTTTTTTAGGGTTGAGGTTGGGTGCGGGGTGAGGGTAATTTAGTTTTTAGGGGCAGGGGTCGTTGGGTCGGGATAGTTGTTTTTCTTTTAGGGCTTAGGGTGGGTGGGGGGTTGGAGTAGTTTACTTATTGGGGAAGGTTTTAGGGCTCATGGCGGGTGGGAGGTGTCGGAGTAGTTTAGTGGGGTGGGGGAATCTGGGTCATTTTTTGGGCTCTTCAGGGTAGTTTAGGTATTAGGGGCGAGAGTAGTTTTGGGAATCAGGGTGTGTGGGGGATTGCATGAAAGAACTACGCATGCAGTTTCACATGCCATTTCCATACATGCGTTTACTAGGCATTCTTTTACAATGAAATTCGTTGTGAAGGCACACGTGGTAAAGGCTTGCGTGAAAACAACACAGTTGTGGTTCCGACCACGTTGCCAAGGCATGCGTTGTTCCGGCATGTGTGGTTCCATCATACAACCCACTTCTGGTCCTTTGGACTGATGTGCTGTGGCAAGGACTACTACCCTGCTGGACTGCAGCTCTGAAAGACTGCTGCCCTGCTGTTCTGACCTGCTGGCTGCTGCTCTCTTGCCTGGGTGAAAAGGACTGGATAGCATCTATTGAACCCAGGAGCACCAGAGTAACTCTAAGGTGTGGTGGTTGGCCTCCTAACTTGAGCTTCAGAGACATAAAGCTCTAAAACCTCTAAAGCAGCACCTGAATCTTGCATCTGTGAGTCTACCCAGCCAAGTGGTGCCACACCAGTCCTGGACCCTTCAAAGTTGGCTTATGGTGCTCTGCCAGCCTCTGTTTATCGAGTGAAACCGACGCATCTCCTATGCTTTGTGGTACAACCCAAACCGATGCATCGCCCCTACTGTATGGAGTAGATATGTCAAAAAGACCATCTTTGGAACCGCCACTGTGTGATGCATCCTCAGTCTCGAGGACAATACCGGACTCCCTATCGCAGCCACACAGCTCTTTGGAACTGATGCATTGCCCTGACTGTGCGATGCATCCTAGTCCCTGGACTTCGCCTTGCAAGAACCTCCTAAATAGGATCATCAATGACAATACAGGGCCTCACATAGCAGCCTTGCTGCACCACGGAACCGCTGCATTGATTCGGCTGCTAGGTGCATCTTCAACTTGTATCCTTGCAATACTTCATAAACCAGGATTTAAGCTACTTTGTTCAGCGGGCCTAACTGGATTCCTGTAACCAGTGCATGCTCCATCATGGTCGGGCTGACCTTGTGACTTTGTCTCGGTCTAGTGCGTTATCAGATATCCACAGTTAGTACTTGGTGCTTTCTGGTGCTATTTTCACTAAAGGCTTTAACATTGGATTTTTATTTTTTTGGTCTTTTTTTTATTAAAGTTACCTATATTTTTCTAACTTGGTGTTGGCCCCTTGTGTGGTGTTTTCAACTTATTTCTGTTTGGAGTGTTGCACAAATACTTTACATATTGCCTCTGAGTCAAGCCTGACTGCTCTGTGCCAAGCTATCAGAAGGTTGAGCACAGGCTACATTAGGGTTGACTTGTGCCTCACTCTGACAAGGATTGTGGTTACTGCTTAAACAGGTCTCACATCCCAGTCAAGCAACAACCTAGTTTCTTACACATAGCATAAACAGCAAAAAATAGCAAGCCTTAAAGAAACAAAGTGCCATTTAGAGAATGGGTTTTATTACGAAATGGGCAGGGAATGAATTGCAGATTATTAAAATTAATATTTCTAACTTTTAAGAGTGTCCAAGCAGGTTAGTATGCTTGATGAAATTAGAACACAAAGGAGATGAAGAAACCTCACTCACATTGAAAACATATCTGGAAGAATAAAATTAACTTACAGATGGAGTGGCTCCTTCCTCTCTGATAATGCAAAACTGATATATGCAGCAGGGAACAACATTGCAGTCATTTTGCCCTAAATGTATTGAGTTTTAAAAAATATGTTTGGTAATTCTTTGCAGAATTAAAAGAAGAACAACGTCAGTTATCATGTACAGACAATGATAATTCATCACTTCGTCAGAGGTGATCACTCTAGAACGGGACACAAGCTGGAAATGCCAGTATGCACATTTTCATTGAAGATTGCTTAATTTTTACCTTCTAATTTTCCAGCTGAATGCTCATAATATACATTTTCAAGGTTTGCACTTGTATAACATTTAGGTTGCTTGGTCTCTTTAATTCAAGTTTGATGGAGTTAGGTCCTGGTGTTCGTTAGACGTGGGCAGATATCCAAACTTTTTGGTACCTGACACTTACATATTAAATAGAGGAACACTGTGTTATATATGTTCTCATTGTCCTAATGAGCCTGCTGGATTCGGGTGGAAGAATTGCCTGTAATGCGGGGGACTGAGTCTGAACCCACTACAGGTGACACCTGTCGGCCTAATCTGGGTTTTTTTTCCGGCTAAATAGTAGTGCCTCATCTCCAATTTAGAGCATGGATTATTGGGCTACTGAGCGCATGACACAATTGACTCCTCACGAAAAATCGTGGTCACTTAGATCTCATCTGTTTCTCTCAGTTAAATTAGTCCCACATATGCAAGTACAATCAGAGGAAGAGTACAATTCAATAAGGTTTATTGAGGTAACGGCATCTTAGATAATAAAGCATGTATTCCAATAACTAGGACGATGAAGCATGCCAGGATTTAAATTGTGACAAGAAGAGTGAAACATAAAATTAATGCTATCATATTGTCACTCAAATCATTAGAATAGCTCCTACATAGGCTATGTTAGAGCACAGCATGTTAAGCTCTAATTCTGCCCTTCAGGTTCCCCTGGGAAGACATCATCCCTCATACCTGAGCAAGAGGCCTGTAGTCTACGTAAGCAGCTGCAGCGAAGCACTCAGCAATCAGCATACAGTTGTGGTTATCTGGCTGGAATCTCCCTCTAACATACATGGGTCAATGTAGTGTTTTTATAATAAAACAGCTGATGTTCCAGGAAAGGATCCCCACACAAGAGTGTATATGTTTCTGTGAACATTAGAGACAAAGGGGGTCATTCTAACTTCGGCGGGCGGCAGAGGCCGCCCGCCAAAGTTCCCCCGGCAGAATACCGCTGTGCGGTCAAATGACCGCCGCGGTAATTCTGGCTTTCCCGCTGGGCGGGCGGGCGACCGCCAAAAGGCCGCCCGCCCGCCCAGCGGGAAAGCACCAGCAACGAGGATGCCGGCTCCGAATGGAGCCGGCGGAGTTGCTGGTGTGCGACGGGTGCAGTTGCACCCGTCGCGATTTTCAGTGTCAGCCACGCAGACACTGAAAATCAATGTGGGCATGGGCACTGCAGGGGCCCCCAGGGGCCCCACGACACCCGTTCCCGCCAGCCAGGTTCTGGCGGTAAAAACCGCCAGAACCAGGCTGGCGGGAAGGGGGTCGGAATCCCCATGGCGGCGCTGCTTGCAGCGCCGCCATGGAGGATTCCCTGGGGCAGCGGGAAGCCGGCGGGAAACCGCTGGCTTCCCTTTTCTGACCGCGGCTTTACCGCCGTGGTCAGAATGCCCCCGGAAGCACCGCCAGCCTGTTGGCGGTGCTTCCTCCGTCACCTACCCTGGCGGTCTATGACCGCCAGGGTAGGAATGACCCCCAAAGTGTACCACTTTTGCCGGCAACCTATTTTACTGCAACCTTGAGACAAGCACAGAGTGAAAGAAATGTCTTGTTTTAAAAATGCAGTGCTGGCCTACGCAAAGAACAGCTAGATAGAGAAAATAAAAAAAAGACCACAAATGTGGCTTTTGTTAAAATAATATGAATAAAACATATCTAGGTTAAAGTGCACAGCAGCAGGCCTAGTTTGCTAAAATAAAGTGTATGATGCTATAACTAAAATAGCTACACAACAACTGCTCCATGGTCTACTTGGAGCTTTCACACAATGAGAAATCAGTTTATAAAACAGCTGGTACCATGGACCTATTGATGAAGACAAACTCTGAATAATGTTCCAAATAGACCACTGATTGGCATTTATTCAGAAATATTTCAGGTGTGCAGATCTCACAGTTAATAATTGCTGTAAACAGGGGCGCTCCTCTGCTAAGGCAGAGGAGCGATGCCCAACCGGATTTTAGAAAAAGGAAAAATAAAATGATAATAACGCTCTGCTGGAGTAGGTGTATGTGCACCACAAAGTGCGCATGTCTGTTTGGCCTGAGGTGTTGGGCCAGCCAAACAGACATGCACACTTTGCATGTTCTCTAGCTGGCTGTATTGCACAGCCGAGTGGAGAACATGCACAGGCTCCCACTCCCAATCTGAGTAGCGAAGCAGGCTGCTCAGACCAATCACAATGCTGCTGTCATGCTGGTGACAGGAGCGTCATGATTGGCTGGGAGCCTGTGTACATTGCAGCCGGGAAAAGGACGAGGACAGAGGGGGGCCAAATGCATCTCCCCAAGAAGGTGTTTTTTAAAACCTTTTTTTTTTTTTTTTGTCCCCCTGCCCACCTACTCCTGTTCAGTGGCAGCAGTGGTGGCTGTAAAGCAAAGGACCAGCTCATTGAGGATGTCAAAAAGGGAGCCCATGACGAAATCCGTGCTGCCTATTTCAAACTACAAACGGATAATTACCAGGACTAAAAAATCTGGGTAGAGTCAAATTGGCTAGCCCTACTTGAGACTTCCGAAAATAATGATTCGCAGTCTTTTTGGCAGATCTTTACACATGGTTGTCCAATATCTACTAGTCCTATAAAACTAACAATCCAGCCACCACAGGGTTTTCAATATTTCTCTACAATCTATACACAACCTATTAAAGAGTTGGATGTTGCAGTGATTGAAAATGTAGTCCAGGAGAAGGGTAATGTAACCACCCCACTATGTTTTACTCTCCAAAAACCTCTATGAGTGATTAAGACCATGTTAAAGAGTCGGTAAGACTGCCAACAGGCCGGTGGTAAAAAAAATGCAATTACGACTGTGGCGGAAACTGCCAACAAAGACAGCCACTTTAACACTCAGACCGCCACAGCGGTACAAACAGCTTGGCGGTCACCGCCAACAGACAGGCGGGAGACAATGTACCGCCCACACTATTATGACAGGCCAATCCGCCACCTTTTCCCGGGCGGATTCACCACAGATAAAAACACGGCGGAAACAGGAATTCCGAAGGGAAAACGCTCACCTCTACACACCCCACGAGGAACGAGGACACCATGGAACCAGAACTCCAAATTCTACCTGCGATAGTCTTCCTGCTCCTCTACCAGGAGCACGAACGCCAGTTGCGAAGACCACGGTGAGTACTGCACCTACGCACAGGGGAGGTCGGAGGCAAAAAACAGGGACACACACACGCAACACCCCCACCCTCACCCACTACAACACACACACTAATGCATATCAATACATCACAGTTACACCCCCCAAGTCCCCCGGAAGAATGCAACGACAAAAGGAAATGAGTGTAACCATTGTAATCTATTAAAATCCAGTACTCAAAAATATATATACACTATAAACAAATATATACACCAATAATAAAAATTCAGGTATTGCACCATTTATAGTCCGTGGACCACTGGGCCCAAAATGCATGGGCGAGGCCCACACTCGATACCCGATGAAAACAGAGAGAACACTGCCGGGGCATCAGATAGAAATACAACAGGCACCTCAGGGGGAAAGGAAGGGGGGCACCTCAGCCGGATGAGTGCACGACGCCAGATCCACGAGGGGGCTCAATGCCCACTGTTCAATCCTGGGGAGTGCAAAGCCACAGTCTCTCAAGTCTCTACAGTGGGTGGTTTGCCCTCTGCCATATCCTGGGGAGTGCAAAGCCACAGTCTCTCAAGTCTCTACAGTGGGTGGGTTGCCCACTATTCAATCCTGGGGAGTACAAAGCCACAGTCTCTCAAGTCTCTACAGTGGGTGGGTTGCCCACTGTCATATCCTGGGGAGTGCAAAGCCACAGTCTCTCAAGTCTCTACAGTGGGTGGTTTGCCCACTGCTATATCCTGGGGAGTGCAAAGCCACAGTCTCTCAAGTGGATAACAGTCTCCACTGGCTCTGGAGGGGGACTGGTGCCCAGAGTGCTTCATCCTGTGAAGGGCAGAGGTAGTGGATGGATGTCTCCACTGGTTCTGGAGGGGGACTGGTGCCCAGAGTGCTTCATCCTGTGAAGGACAGGAGGGGGACTGGTGCCCAGAGTGCTTCATCCTGTGAAGGACAGAGGTAGTGGATGGATGTCTCCACTGGTTCTGGAGGGGGACTGGTGCCCAGATTGCTTCATCCTGTGAAGGACAGAGGTAGTGGATGGATCTCTCCACTGGTTCTGGAGGGGAACTGGTGCCCAGAGTGCATCACTCACCCCGTGACGGACCCAGTTGCGTCAGTGCCCCTGCCGCTCATGGGCTAGCGGTGCTTGATTTGGCGGTGCCCTGTTCAGCAGTGCTTGATTTGGCGGTGCCCTGTTCAGCGGTGGTTGATTTGGCGGTGCCCTGTTCAGCGGTGCTTGAGTTGGCGGTGCCCGGTTCAGCGGTGCTTGATTTGGTGGTGCCCTGTTCAGCGGTGCTTGAGTTGGCGGCGCCCTGTTCAGCGGTGCTTAATTTGGCGGTGCCCTGTTCAGCGGTGCATGAGTTGGCGGTGCCCGGCCCAGCGGTGCTTGAGACGGCGGTGCCCTGTTCAGCGGTGCTTGAGTTGGCGGTGCCCTGTTCAGCGGTGCTTGATTTGGTGGTGCCCGGCCCAGCGGTGCCTGTGCTGGCGGTCCTTCATGGCCCAGCGGTGCTTGTGCTGGCGGTCCTTCATGGCCCAGCGGTGACTGTGCTGGCGGTCCTTCATGGCCCAGCGGGGCTTGTGCTGGTGGTCCTTCATGGCCCAGCGGGGCTTGTGCTGGCGCTCCTTCATGGCCCAGCGGGGCTTGTGCTGGCGCTCCTTCTTGGCCCAGCGGGGCTTGGGCTGGGGCTGGCGGGGCTCTCCTGGGCAGGTGGGCTGGGGCTGGCGGTGGCCTCATGGGCAGCGGGGATGATGGCGGTCTTCTCCGCCGTGCAGCTCTTCCCAGATTTGCCGGGTTTCTTGTGGCCCTTCCCCACCTTGGGAGGTGTAACAGCTGACTCCACACTCCCACTGGGACCCCTGGGAGCGGCTTTGGTGGCTGGAGTCTTCCCCCTCTCCCGCCGGGCACTGGCCAAATTCTGATGCTTCACAGGGTGGGGGACTGGTTGTGCTGTGGCTCCGTGCCACACTGGCTGTCCTGGTGGCCGGTGCACTCCACATACCTATGACAACAGGCACCACTGGTCCGGTAGATGTTGTGGCTGAGGTGCTACTTTGGGACCTATGAGATGGATGGGGTGGGGGAGGTGTGGGAAAAAGGTCAAGGCTGGACAGGACAATTCTTTTGGACACACTGGGACGGTAGCTGGAGGGGGTTTGGGAGTGGAGGAAGAGGTGGTGGTAGTAGGAGGTGTACGTTTGGTGACTTTGGGTGCAGGTGCATGCGCTGGAGGCTGTCATGAGGTGGATGGCTGTTGGGTGGGTGTGTGCCTGCGTTTGTGTATCTTGGGAGGGGGCATCACAGACACTGGGAGAGGACACAGGGGACGTGTGAATGGTAGTGGGGGTGGTGACTGCACGTGAGCGGGTGTGCTGTGCTGGTGAGGGACGTAGTGGCTGTAGAGGTAGTGCATGCAGGTGTGAGTGTAGACAAGACTGGGAGGGAGGAGGGAGACGACGAGGAGGGGGACACAGTGGAGGCAGTGGATGTTGGTGAGTCTGCATGTGTGTGATGCTTGCGTGAGTGCCTGTGGGATGTGTGGTGCTTATGTTTGCCTGAGCTTCTCTTGTGTGGTGAGGTGTGTGCAGGCTGGTCTGATGGTGTGCTTGGGATAGACAGAGATACAGGGGATTGGGTCTGGGTGGAAGAAGTTGGAGGGGGAGGCTAGAGACGGGGACAATGGCTGCCATCAGTGCTGAGGCCAGAGTTTGAAAAGCTCGGTGAAGGGCCGCCTGACCAGAATGAATGCCCTCCAGGAATGCATTAGTTTGTTGCAACTGCCTTTCTACACCCTGGATGGCATTCAAAATGGTAGACTGCCCAACAGTGAGTGACCTGAGGAGGTCAATGGCCTCCTCACTGAGGGCAGCAGGGGTGACTGGGGCAGGGGCTGAGGTGCCTGGGACGAAGGTGATGCCCACCCTCCTGGGTGAGCGGGCACGGGGCGAAGGCTGAGGGGCTGCTGGGAGGGCCGTGCTGGTAGGGGGGTGGCGGCTGTACCTGTAGATGCGGGAGGCACAGATGTTGCCGCCACCACAAGGGAGCTCCCATCAGAGGACGAGTCCGTGTCGCTGGTGTCAGCTCCTGTCCCCGCCGTGGAGCTCCCCTCGCCCTCCGTCCCACTGGTGAATTCGGAGTCCGTAGTCTCACCCTCCAGGGCCATGTGGGATGCAGCTCCCTCGTGCTCCGGTGCCAGTGCTCCTCCACCTGCTGATGCTAATGCACACAAGAACAGGAAGACCACAAAAAGGGCGGGGGGAGACAGAAGAAAGACATGTTGAGTGCATGGATTACTGCTACAGTTGGCGGACAAGACAGACACAGAGGCCCCCTGCACTACGCCGCGCTCTTGGGCTCCACAGTGCAATTCCTGGGAAATGGCCTACAAGGCTATGGATGACATCTGCACACATAGCTGACACAGGGGAATGAATAGCTGTACTTGTCACTCTACAGAGGTGGGGTGGGGGGCCACAGGGCCATGCCTTACGGAGGGGCCTAGCCTACGGAACTCGCCCTGGCTAAGGGAAACCCACAGCCCTCCTCCCCCACCCAGACAACTCCACTGCGTGCAAAGTCAGCTGAATGAGAGTGTACTCACCCCCTTGTGTCTGCTGTGATGCCCTCAAGCACTCACCCAACTCCAGGTAGGCCACTGCCAGGATCCTGAACATCAGGGGGGTCATGGTTCAACGGGCACCCCTCCCACGTTGGGAGGCCATCCCCAGCAGAGCCTCCGCCGTCTTCTTGCTCCAGCGGCGAATGTCCTCCCATCTTTTCCGGCAGTCGGTGCTCCGTCTGTGGTAGACCCCAGGGTCCGGAGGTCCTTGGCGATGGCACGCCAAATATCTTTCTTCTGGTGGGCATTGACCTACATGAAATGTACAGGGGAAGAAGAGAAGTCATTACCAACTGCACCGTCAAAGTGAGTGGCCCCCATCCCTACCCTTGCCATGTGGCACATGCACTCACCGTCTTACATGCATGCAGCACTCTGCCCCCTTCCTTCTTACATCCAGCCCTCTCCACACAGGCATAGCCCATACAACATGCTCCCTGTGTACTTACCTGGTCTGGAGGACCGTAGAGTAGTGTGTACTGGGGGAGGACCCCATCAACGAGCTTCTTCAACTCCTCCGATGTGAAGGCAGGGGCCCTTTCCCCAGACGCACGCGCCATTGTCTCTTCCAGACTGAGGTCACAACAGCACTTGCAGTGTAGGTCCTCTCCTGTCGAAGATCAGGTATCGAGTGATTGAAGTGATAGAAAATGGCGGTCACGTCCGCGGCGGTGCGTACCATCACCGCCGGCGTACGTCGTCATTGGCTCCTGGGACCCATAGAGTCCAATGTTAACCAATGCAGCATTGCGCCGCGGTCTCCGACCGCCTACCACGACGGTGTACAACGCCAGCGCAGTTAGCTACCCTCCCATTGTCCCACTTTAGAGGTCAGGCAGCCGCCATTTCAGGGGCCCACATGGCCTCATTTTCAACTGCGTCACACATACCTAGGCCTAGTCTCAACACGGATACAGGCCACCTTTTGTGCATGATTGGTGTTCTGTGTAAACTGTGGGTACGTACCTCTGAGTTGTTTGACTCTGTGGTCGCTGTTGTCCTTGATAGGCACTGTCCGCTGGGACATGTGAGGAGATGGCGGCATCCTCCGGTGTACCGACCTTTGGTGGACCTGTTCCCAATGGAGGAGCGACATTTGATAATCACCTACAGGTTTGACCATGCCACAATCCAGGAACTGTGTACCCAGTTGGAGCCAGACCTGATGTCAGCAATCCGTCATCCCACAGGAATCCCCCCTCAAGTGCAGGTGCTGTCAGTGCTCCATTTCCTTGCAAGTGGCTCTTTTCAAACAACTGTGGCCATGGCATCAGGGATGTCCCAGCCTATGTTTTCCAACGTATTGTCCAGAGTGTTGTCTGCCCTTCTGAAACACATGCGGAGCTACATCGTTTTCCCTCAGGTGGAGGATTTGCCTACAGTGAAAGGTGATTTCTATGCCCTGGGACATATCCCCAACGTCATAGGTGCCATTGATGGGACCCATGTGCCTTTGGTCCCCCCCCACAGGAGTGAACAGGTGTACAGAAACCGGAAGAGTTATCATTCTATGAATGTACAGATGGTATGTTTGGCAGACCAGTACATCTCCCATGTGAATGCCATGTTCCCTGGCTCAGTGCATGACGCCTACATCCTGCGGAATAGCAGCATCCCTTATGTGATGGGTCAACTTCAGAGGCACTGTGTGTGGCTATTAGGTGAGCCCCTAGAAGCAAGACAGTGGGAATGGTTGTCTGGGGTTATCCCTACAGGTTAGTGTGTGTCTAACAGTTGTCCCTCGCCATTTGCAGGTGACTCTGGGTACCCCAACCTGTCATGGCTACTGACCCCAGTGAGGAATCCCAGGACCAGGGCAGAGGAACGCTACAAAGAGGCCCATGGGCGAACTAGGAGGGTAATCGAGCGGACCTTTGGCCTCCTGAAGGCCAGGTTCAGGTGCCTCCACATGACAGGTGGATCCCTATTCTACTCACCAAAGAAGGTGTGCCAGATCATCGTGGCCTGCTGTATGCTTCACAACTTGGCTTTGCGACGACAGGTGCCTTTTCTGCAGGAGGATGGTCCAGATGGCGGTGTTGTGGCAGCTGTGGAGCCTGTGGATAGTGATGAGGATGAAGCAGAGGAAGAAGACATGCAGAATAGGGACTCAGTGATCCAGCAATATTTCCAGTGAAACACAGGTGAGAATACAATCCTGCCTACTTCATGTACTTTTACACTACTACCTCTATTCTGTCTGTCGTTTTCACCCAGTGTATGGTCACTGAGTTGTCACTTTCCCTTACGGTTTCACAGATGTGTGTCCCACTGTGTGTCATCTGCTTAAATTCCTCATGGACTAGAGCTGTGTGACATAGGTATGTTGACATTACTATTTCAAAAACATTTTGTCACTGTAATTGCAAATACACTATTTCGAAATCACAGACAGACTCCAGGTCATTTTGTGCTTTAGGTGTGTTTATTAAAATGCAAAATATTGGAGGGGGAAGTTAAATGGTGAGGGGTGATGGCGGAGGAGTGTCCATGGCAGAGTCCAGTCTATTAGTCTCACAGGTGCATTGCCCATATGGGCATAGGAAGTGGAGCTGGGGCAGTTTAATTATGGACAGGGTGACAAAGTGGGACAGTAGGATGACAATCAGGGTGGTCTCATTTCTTGGCGGGGGTCTTGGCATCATTCTCTGTCTTGTTCCTGGATCTCAGGGACCGTTTGCGGGGTGGTTCTCCCTCTGCAGGGGGTGGGGTGCTGGTGTGGTGGTCCTGTGGCGGGGCGTCCTGTCCACTAGCGCCGGCGGAGGTGGTGGGCAGTTCATCGTCCATGCTAGTGTCAGGGGCCCCTTGTAGTGCCACAGTGTCCCTCCTGGTGTTGAGTACTTCCTTCAGCACCCCTACGATGGTGCCCAGGGTGGAGCTGATGGTTCTGAGTTCCTCTCTGAAGCCCAAATACTATTTCTCCTGCATGCACTGGGTCTCCTGAAACTTGGCCAGTACCGATGCCATCGTCTCCTGGGAGTGGTGGTATGCTCCCATGATGGAGGAGAGGGCCTCGTGGAGAGTGGGTTCCCTTGGCCTGTCCGCCCCCTGTCGCACGGCAGCCCTCCCAGTTCCCCTGTGTTCCTGGGCCTCCGTCCCCTGGACCGTGAGGGGAACCGACTGTCCAGAGGTCCCCGATGGTCCGGGCTGATCATCTAGATCAAGTTGGACAGAGCTGCTGTCATCACTGTGGGCCTCTTCTGTGGGTGGAGTGGACATGTCTGGACCCTCCTGTCTGGTGACGTTGGGTAGGGGTCCTGCAGGGGTGGAAAGGCATGATTATTGCATCTGTGTGTGCCATGGTGTGAAATGGCTGGGTGACCGTGTACCCCAGTGCTGGCATTCCTGTGTGGGAGCTTGTGTGATGATGGTTTAGGGGGGTGTATGGCTATGTGCAGTGTGCATGCTTTGGTGATGGGTGTCCATGCTTGTTGTTGCATGCAGGGCTTGGTGTTGGGATGGGTGGTTTGTGATATTGGTACGTTTGTGAGGAGTTGGTGTGAAGGGGGTGAGGGCGAGGGTGGGGGTATGTGATAGCATGCAGGTAGGGTGGGGGATGTAATAGTAAAGCTTTGACTTACCAGAGTCCATTCCTCCAGCTACTCCTGCGAGGACCTCAGGATGCAGAATCGCCAAGACCTGCTCCTCCCATGGTGTTAGTTGTGGGGGAGGAGGTGGGGGTGGAGGTGGGGGTCCGCCGCCAGTCCGCTGAACCGCCAGGTGGTGTTTTGAGACCACGGAACACACCTTCCCCCGTAGGTCGTTCCACCTTTTCCTGATGTCGTCCCGATTTCTTGGGTGTTGTCCCACTGCGTAGACTCTGTCCACTATTCTTCGCCATAGCTCCATCTTCCTAGCTATGGAGGTGTGCTGCACCTGTGCTCCGAATAGCTGTGGCTCTACCCGGACGATTTCCTCCACCATGACCCTGAGCTCCTCCTCCGAGAACCTGGGGTGTCTTTGCCGTGCCATGGGGTGGTGTAGGTGATGTGTGGGGTGGAGTGTGTGGTGATAAGTGTGGTGATATGTAGTGGTGTGCTATGTGAGGTGCGTGGAAGTTGTGTGGGTGATGGTGTTATGTGCCTGTGGATGCCTGGTTATAGATTGTGGTGTCTCTCTCTGGGCTTCTTTCAGGATTTTTGTCATAGGGGTTTGTGGGTGATATGGGTGTGTGTTTTATATTGTAATGGGTGTGTGGGAGTGGTGTGTGTATGTGTCTCAGGTGTGTGTATTTTTAATCGTCCAATGTGGGGATGTTTTGTAGAAGTGTGTGCATTTTGAGCGCGGCGGTGTGTACCGCCAATGGAATACCGCGGTTGAAAGACCGCCGCGTGGATTTGTGTGTCGTGATAGTGTGGGCGTATTTATGTTGGCGTGACGGTGGAGGTTTTGTTTTCGCCAGTTTATCACTGACCTTTGGTGTGGCGGACCTGTGTGGGTGTCTGAATTTTGGCGGATTCGGAGATGTGGGTCATAATAGCTCTGGCGGAATTCCACAGCCGCGGCGGTTTGTTGGCGGTCTTCTGCACGGCAGTAAGCGGCTTTTACCGCCAATGTTGTAATGAGGGCCTATGTTTTTTACGTAGGCCTTAAAAGGGTGGGTGACCTGGCTATGTTAAAACTCATTTTGTACTGGGTTATATTTGTGGCCAACCCCAGAGCTCAATCATTATAGGCTGGCTCTGGGCAAAGTGTAAAGTGTGTGCACTGTGCAAAGGCTACCCTGACTCAGGTTTGTTAAATTCCATCTCAGCAACCTGGGCCTGTGTGGGTATTGGAATAATCCTTTAACAATCGTGTCTGATGCTAAGGGCATACTTAAAGCAGCATTTTGAACAGAAATGTCATTGATTATAATTGTAAAACCAAATCTGGGGGTTTGGAAAGGCTTTCTTAGTATGCAAAACTTCTCACGCAAGAAAAAAGTATCTAGATCAAATTCAACCTCCTATTGCCAATACACTCTATATAAAATTCAAGTTGGGAGCATTACTTGTTAACATATTTATATATAGCTGGAAATCCCACCAGCTCACTTCAGTTGCCTGTGAGTTCTGTAATCAAGAAATTGAGAATGTTCAACACATATTATCTCTGTGTCCCAAGTACGACAGACCCAGGAGAAGTTGACTGAAACTACTATGTAGTTTGATGGGGGTAAGACACTCTTGGGAAGCCTACCGCATTTTGCGAGGTGACACAAGTCAAGCCCTAGTGTTTGGAATCAGTCGATACCTATACGCTGTATGGATACTTAAAAAAAGGTGGGAATGCTGCTCTAATTTTCAGGCTCATTACTACAGGCTCCTTGCTCTCGTTCCACAACCCCCCGTCTCTTGGATTGTGCGGGGTGACTTGTCCTTTTTGGGAAATTGTGCCACTGATTTTATGGAAACACTATTGCTGCTATCTTTAGGTTTCTGCCCTTGTTTTTTTCAACAAGGGGAAAAACATAGACATAGCAGCAATAGCGTTGTTTTTTATCATGGTGAATTATGTTGTATTGTGCAGTTGTCCTATGGCATATTCTTAACCAGTTGTGAATTAAAATTTGAGAAATGTTAGGTGTTCTACGTTCCTGCTTCATTGGAACAAGAAACAATCTATATGGTGTTCTAAAATACTCTTGATTGGAACAAGAAACAATCTATATGGTGTTCTAAAATACTCTGTTCCCCTTATATTCTTTATATGCTAGCCCTTACGTCAAGATACTTGGACCTTGTAATTAGCTCCGCCCACCCGGATTTTAGCCCATTTCTAGATCTATCTCCTAGGTTTTAGTGTTTCTGGTTTTTGTCCTAGTAGAAAGATAGCTTGGTGTTAATGGCTGTATTATGATTTTTAACCAATCTGGATAGAATTGCTGTGGTTTTAACTTTTGATGTGTTTATGGTTCTCTTTTTTAAATACCTGTATTGGGTACTGTTATGGTCTGTGATAACGCGCCCAGCCCTTGTAAATTACCTGTACCTGGACACGTCGGAGGTCGGTGAACCTTTTAGCCGAGTTGGGCTCTCCTCATCCTTGAATAGTCGGGTCACTTAAATCAATAATCAATAACTAGTGTAATTAATAGCCAATGCTGAGTTAATGGATCAAAATAACTCATTAGGAATCACTAACAATTGGTAATTCGACGCACCATGACCTTTCAGTCATGAATAACCACACCAGTTTATTAAAAGTTAGTGAATTTATTTCCCTATATTAACAAAGCTAGCACAATGTATTTAAGTCTCAAAACCAAATGATATATCTATACGAACATTACTAGCTGTCCATAGCGGCGGAAGAAACGCAATCTATGCAAAATCTGAATTATGATACATTCAGTTATGGCAATACAAATCACTAATATAAATAATTGAATTTGACTAATTTCATACATCGGTCAGCATGACAAGATTTCAATTCAACATGGTGCATCAATTTCATGCCTCGACTAACCTCTAATTAGCATTGGCATGTGGGGCTTCATGCAAAACGAATTTAGTCAACACAAATTTGGAAAACTTCTAACTTGGGCCCTAACAAATATAGCAGTTGGTACCTAAAAGGAAAAGAAACAAAATGCATAATACAATTATCCTTTCATAATTACCAATTACATTCAGCATTCAAGAAAGTCTTCGTCCTTCAGGTACCGGTTCGACCAGCATGGGGCAGAATTTCAATGGGGCAAAGTTAACGGCAAGTTTCCTTGCAGCAGCAAGGAGAATGGGCAAAGTTACTGCATGAGCAAGACAGGGCAAATTAAAGTTAAAGTCTCTAGGGTGAGAATTCTCAAAGTCTCTTTCTCTGGAATAGAGAAAAGGGCATCAAGATGTCGTCTAAGATGACGTCTGGCATTTGGCTTCAAAGGTGGCATCAAGGAAAATGGCTGACTTCTCTTTGTCCAGTGGGTTTAAGTAAGAAACATTCCAAATTCTGCAGGGTCTTCCATTGGAGGGTTCATAAGGTGGCTTCAACTTGACCAATGAAAAGTGTTTTTCTCCTGGTACTCATTTATGCATACATTGTCCTTGGAGCCTTGGAACACAAGTTGCAACATGGCTTGCAATTATTTTGATATCTGTACCTTCTTTGTCCGCACCTGCAGAGACTGACCTTGCTTCAAAGGGGATGAAACTGGCCTAGTACGAAACCTTGGAGATAAGTGTATTAGTCATCTCTACTGGAAAAATACAACTTTAAGCAAGAATATATGGTACATTAGTTCAAGGAAAAGCCACACAGTTAGAATCTGAGACCGGGCAACTAGGCCAAAGCCTCTACTAAATTTAAGCTAAGCACAAACAGTTTCAATAAGAAATCATGGCACACATTTGCAATTATGACGGATTGCTAAACTTTTTCAATTCTTCATGATTAATAAAGCACGTTTATAATATTGGCGAACTACCCCGAGGGCACAATTTCCCCGTACATTATTTTCTTTACTAAAATCACACTACATTATACGATTTTGGTTACATGATATGTGAATATATGTAGGACCCTCTTTTTCTGCGTCATCATCTGCGACAGAAATAAATAAAGTATGAATGAACAATGAGCAATTGCATAACATTTCCTACAGATCGGATGGTGCTGACGGCCGAGTGTGTTTACAATAAAAAAAAAGGCCCAGTTCATCTGGAGGGAAACCTCTGATTCCTCTTAGTTTAAGGAAAGAGCTATTTACTTTCAGCTGGACGAAAATTAGTTACTTAAAGTCAGACACACAAAACTGGCTAAAAGGCAGATATTCTTGCTTCTTACCTTCTCGTTCTACCACATTATTCGGAGTGCGTTATTACTGTCTTTCTGAAGTGGCCGCTGCTAGGTGCAATTTTGAACCCCGATATATCAGACCCAGTGCTGTAGGATTTTGTCTGGGACTCCCGTTTAAAACATGGTGTTCCTGGCAGTGCTTAATTTGTAAATAAAAACGTGGCAGTGCCCAAAGCCCTTCTCTTAAACACGCGGCTCCTGCAATTAAATATGGGAACACGGAATATTGAGGCGGCGTAATCCTGAAGCCATCTCGGGCCTCTTCAATTCATTTACAGCCATTCCCTGCCCCCTCAGCTCACTCTAGCAGCTTTCTACTTTCTCCCTTTGTGACGCTTTTTCGTTTTTCCCTTCCCCTGTCTTTCCCATGTGTGTCTTTTGCTCGTAGCAATTGCTTGAGGCAGAAGAATAAGCCCCGGCCCTCCAAAATAAGTGGTGGTGCTCAGCACAGGAAACCACAAGCAAAAATTAAGCACTGGTTCCTGGCAAGCCCCCCATGCTCTGGGAGAAAATGCTCACTGCTAGGAGAAAATTCGGGGCAGATTTAAGAGCCCCTTGAACCATAATGTTGCCACATTATGGTCATTTTTTTACGCTAGTGTGGCGATATTATGGCAAAAACACTGCACCAGATTTACAAAGTGGGGCAACGCATGCATTGCGCAACTTTGTAACCCTTTGCACCACATTATGTTCGCCCGTTAGGGGGGGCTGGAAAAATGGCACAAAGAAATCTAAAAGATTTCTTTGTGTAATTTTTTGGGCATTTTTATCACCTGCTCAGAGTAGGCGTTAAAAGGGGCGCATTATTATTTATAATGCGTACCTATGTACTGTTCAGGGTTAGCGCCAACATTTTGGCACCAACCCTGAACAGTAAGTCAAGGGCATCAAATTTCTGATGCTATTGCCCCCTACCCTTCACCATATTTTAAATACGATGCTCACATGGTGGGGCGCACGGAAAGTGGCGCTGCACTGGGTGCAGGACCACTTTTCTTAAATCTGCCCCTAGGTATGGAAATGAGCCTTCAGTTTAGGGATCTAACTCCAGGAAAACTGTGTGTGACAAGAAGTCAGCCAGTTCAGCATAACGGGCCTAATGTCAAAGATCCTTTTTCCCCAAAGTGTCTCATACTATATATGCTTGAGCTTTTGCAGGAACAAATGTCAGCAAAAATGGCAGACATCTTTAAGTTTGGCCGCCGGGCTCTTGATGGTGTGGCAGAGGACTTGTCAGGCCACATTGGTCTAAATTATGCCCTAAATATTTCAGATGATCATTTTGGAGCTGCAGCAGACTCATTTGGCTTAGTTCATTAAGATCTGTATGGGACCACACTTAAGGACTGCTTGAACATCACAAAACCAGACCAGACCCCTTTAATGTCATGCAAAAATATTTACACTGCAAAGTAGTGTTGTGGCCATGTTTGTAGGAAGAGCCTCCAGCATCCTCTATCCTTGTTCCCAGACCACTGAAATGTCCACCTCATGCGCTCCCACCCGGCACATACTTGGCTCTTAGGAGCCAAGATGAATCAGCATGCGCTCAAACATCAGAAATTACCCAATGCCTATCTGCCAAGTTACCATACCATTTCCCTGGGGACCAATCACTCTTCCATCCCACCCTGTAGCTCCTGACACCAAGATGATAAATGTAATCTTAATCATGTTCCCTCTGAGCTGTGCAAATTCTGTCACATGCCCTCTATCTCAATGCATATACAACATGTACTCCAATTGCTACGCTCCCCAGGTATGGCTGACTTGTTCACCTTTGTTTGCCCATGGTTCACACGAACCAGTTATCTCAGTTATTCATCCAAAATGTCACAAATTTGAAAACCTTGAAGGAAAATTTCAGTATTCTTCACAAATACTTTTGGTTTACTCTCCTATTCCAAGCCTATTCCAGCTTGTAATGCTTGTAAAAGGTACCTCAGAAACATCCAATTACTCGTGCTAATAAGTAATTTTATTCCAGAAGTCACCAGCTCAGCTGCACAGATTTGCTTGCTTTCTACAACAAAAACTCGGAGATCATATTTTCAGATTACACAAAGCCAGGCCCTGTGCCCAACCTTGCTGTGGCTGGCCAACCTACACACTGCGTACAGGCTTGGGCATGGTCAGTTGCAGTCGCGGCTCACGACGTTAAAGGGGACGAGACGGCACGCGTGGGGGAGAAGTAAGGGGGGTAGCGGGGGGAAATATTAATAAAATGTTTAAAAAAATTAATAAACTTACCTGAAAACCCTGCTGTGCCCTGCTCCTCTTCTGTCTGGAGGCAGGCACAGGCACCCAGCCTGCCCTGCCGCCAATCCTGACGCTGCTCAGAGCAGCATCAGGTTTGGCTGGGAGCGCCCAGCCAAGGCACTCCCAGGCAGACCAAGAGCCTGAGCAGGCTCTCTCCAGCCGAGAGAGCCCTGTGCGCATGTGTGTTTGGCCGGCCTGAGACGGCCGGCCAAACACGCTTGCGCTCTTAGGGGTTGTGCTGAGCCCTCCCACTCACCCTCGTCACCCCTGTGGCCCCACTCCTTTACAAGGAAACAATAATAAACACTGTTTACTTTCATTCCTTGTTATGGTTTTGCAGCTGCTGCTGTTGGCGGGGTGGGGGCGATGCTCCTCCGCCCTCATGGAGGAGCTACCCCTGGTCAGTTGGCTGACCCCAGGGGCGTTTTGTAAAGGGCATGGCCAGCAGCCAGGCCCTGCAGTTAATCCACCATATGTGACCACCCCCAGCTGTGCAAAGTCTTTGTCCTTGTCTAGTGGAGTTCGGCCACAGGGGCTGCACCCAACCCCCTGCAAGCAGCTAACTCCTTCTGCATATGTCCTTCGACAACGAGCACCCAACAAGCATTTCGTTTTGTCAAATGGATAAAAATTATTCTTGCTGAAAATGTGCTCCATAATTTGTCACATAATTTAAATAATGTTGCCACAATAACATTGCAGCAGAATTTGCTTCTCCATACTATGCAATTATAGTAGCCCAGGCAATTTTAAAGCTCTGCAGAGTGGTTTGAGGGGGTCCTATTATGATGATGAAAGCAGTATTTCTCAGACAACCATCATATAAATCCTGCATTTCAAATGCAAAAAAAATATATATATATATATATATATATATGTGTGTATATATATATATATATATATATATATATATATATATGGCGACGCCCCCCCCACCTTTGGCCCCTCATGAAGAGTTTCTGTCAGGCTGAACAAAGGTCAGCCTGACAGACACTCTCCATGTTCAGCTCAGGCAGCCAGGAGCAGACATGCGCGATTTGCACAGACTCCTGGCTGCCTGAGCTGAACTTTGCTGGGCTGAGGAGGTCACAGCTCCTATGGGCGTAACCTCCTCGGCTCAGCAAAGGTGCCTCGAGGCCCTCCCCTGGGTGACGAGGAAAGCCTCACCAATTGACACTCTCCCTGGGCGCTTCAGGTTTAAGCCCTGAAGTGCCCAGGGCGAGTGTCAATCAGTGACACTTTCGTCAGAGAGTGGGGTGGGGGCAGCAATCTCACTGACTCCATCCCACTTTGTGACCCCACTTTGGGGTCCCACTTTGTGATGAGGCTGGGACTGCTGCCTTCCCTCATTAGGGAAGGCAGCAGTCCCAACCCTCCTGGGAACTGGAGGCTGAAGGTGAGTGTGTGTGTGTGTGTATGTGTGTGATGTTTTAAATTGAATATTTGGTGCGCGCGTCCATGTTTGAGTGTTATGAGTGTTGTTAATGGATGTGCATGCGTGCATGTGTGTGTATGTGAAAGAATGAGTGTGTGCGATCTTTTAAAATGAATGTTTGGTGCGTGCATGCATGTTTGAATGGTATGAGTGTAAATGGATGTGCGTGCATGCGTGTCTGTGTGTGAAAGAATGAGGGTGTGTGTGTGTGTGTGTGTGTGTGTGTGTGTGTGTGTATCTGCCCGCCCCCCCTCCCTCCTAAAGCTGCCAGCCGCCACTGACACAGATATAGATATCTGGCAGTTAACACTGTGCAGTTGCAGTTAGGACTGGGTTTTTATTGGAAATGGATTTCCAGGTTGCTGAGAACTCTGGCACAGTTTTACGAATCTAAACCAAACTTTACACAAAAAGGTTAATCCAACCAAGCTCCTTCTTGGAAAGTTTCAGGATGATCTCTTATGCAGGGGCCAAGAAAAAGGGGATCCCAAACTGTGTTTTCCCATAGACAAATTGAACACCGATACAGCCAAAACTGCAGAAGGGAATTATAAGAAATTTGTCCGAAAGCTAGATCTTTATCCAGATAGCGTGCTTTTCTGATTTGGTGTAAATGCATTCAGTAGCTTTTGAGAAATAAAGGTTCAACATTTATGTATATATCACACTGCAGAGGATCTGCTAAAATGACAGATCTAACAATAAGATCTGATTGGCTGCCACCACATCAACAAATATGTGGCAGCTGCCCTTCTAGGAATCCGAGACTCAGTCACCTGTCTAGAAAAAAGAGAAAAAGAGTATGTAGAGCGGCAGTGAGCCTGGTGGGGGGTGGTCTCAGAGGAATTCCCTTTGGCCAAAACTAAAGTTTTTTTATTGGTACTGTGAATCCCTGGAGGATCTGCTGCAGCATTAAAAAAAAGTGGGCTCGTGCCCTTTTAAGTTTTATAACCCCTTGGGTGGGTCAGGTCTGAGGGAGTCATTTTAATATTAATTAAGGGGAAGGAGAGTGTAGTCCCCCCCCACTCCCTGAGCCATTGTAAGCCCTGGGGACAAATCCCATGGGGCTGCAATACACTTTTACAGGAAGGGGAGCACTCCATCCTTCTCCCCCTGCCATTAACAGGCCCTGAGGGGCCCATTCCCTGGGGATGGATTACATTTGAAAATGTTGTGGGTGCCCCGGTACCCACATGGGACACCCACAACAATAGGAGCCCCTTGTTCCTGGGTGTGACCCCATGGCCCCTGCAGCCCCTGCTGGCTGCCCTGCTTGCACCAAGCGCCTTATGGTAGAGGCTGATTGCAGTGGTTTGCTGCTGCCACAGAGGGAGAAGCTTTTCTCTGCTCCCATTTTGCTGGAGCAAACCTGTGTTCCCTGCCTGCAAGAGTGCAGTCAAGGAGTTGAAGTTCTCCATGGCTGCGCTAATGCGGGCAGGGAACAACAGTGTTCCAAGGGATACGGTCCCTGGGGGTCATGGGATGGCTTGGGAAATGGGGCCTCGGACTCACTTCCAGTAAAAACATTGGCCCTTGGGGATGGGGCCCCCAAACACCTTACCGGGCCCAGGGAGGGGGCCTCACACCCTCCTCCCCAAATATAAGCATCTGTCCCCAGTCATAGGGTCCAATAGGCCCTTTTAAGACTCTGGAGGGAAAACCCCATTGCCCCTGCAGCCCCTGCGGACTCCCCTGCCTGCATGTATCACTGTGCGGCAGGAGCCAGCTGCAGTGGATTGCCCCGCCCCAGCGTAGAAGCTTTTCTTTGCTCTCACAGGGCTGCAGCAAAACTGTGCTACCTGCCCACAAGAGAGCAGATAAAAGGTGAAGTTCTCCCTGCCTTCCCCCGTACAGGCAGGGAACTGCAGTGTCCAGGGGGATGGGATCCCATGATACAGTGCTGCCATTGGACATGGGGGTATTGGGTTACCGAGGTCACTGGATGTCTCCGAGAAGTGGGCCACACACCCCTTAACCAAAAAATAAATAAATAAATAATTACTCCCTGGTGATAGGGTCCCAAAGGCCCTTACCTGGACCGGGGGGGAGGGTCCCACACCCTCCTCTTTAAAATAAAGCGTTAGCCTGAGGCATGGGGTCCATGGGGTCTTCAAGGATCAGGGAGGTAGGATCCCCTTCCCAATAAAAAAAAGTGATGGCCCTGGGGGATGGTGTCCCTGTGGCCATGAAATAGCTTGAGGAGGGGGTCACTGGAGGGGCAAATTGTATTTAGGCTATTTCTGCCCGCTTTGGGGGCAGATTGGCCGATTTTAGGTCAATCTGCCCCCAAGGGGGCAGAAACCACTAAGCACCAGGGATCTTTTTTTTGCGCCGTCACACAAGGGGAGCGATCTTGTAGGCAAGGGTCGCTCCCCGGGGGGGGGAGATGGTGGGGGGGCAAATTTATTTTAGGCCATCTCTGCCCCCCCTGGGGGCAGATCGGCCTATTATTAGGCTGATCTGCCCCCGGGGGGGGCAGAAACCTCTAGGCGCCAGGGCAAATTTTTTTTTTGTGTTTTTTTTTTGTTTGTTTGTTTTTTTAGAGATGGGGAGCGACCCATCAGGCAAGGGTCGCTCCCCTGGGGGGCAAATTGTAGTTAGACCATTTCTACCCCCCTTGGGGGCAGATTGGTCGATTTTAGGTCAATCTGCCCCCAAGGGGGCAGAAACCACTAGGCACAGGGGATTTGTTTTTTGTCGCCAATGTCACGCAGGGGGAGCGACCCCGTAGGCAAGGGTCGCTCCTGGGGGGGGGGGTGGGCGTGCAAATTTATTTTAGGCCATTTCTTCCCCCGCTGGGGACAGAAACCTCTAGGCGCCAGGGCAAATTTTTTTTTTGTGTTTTCTTTTTTGTTAGTTTGTTTTTTTAGAGATGGGGAGCGACCCATCAGGCAAGGGTCGCTCCCCTGGGGGGCAAATTGTATTTAGACCATTTCTACCCCCCTTGGGTGCAGATTGGTCGATTTTAGGTCAATCTGCCCCCAAGGGGGCAGAAACCACTAGGCACCGGGGATTTGTTTTTTGGCGCCAATGTCACGCAGGGGGAGCGACCCATAGGCAAGGGTCGCTCCCGGGAGGGGGGGTGGGGGTTGGGGGGGCAAATTTATTTTAGGCCATTTCTGCCCCCCCCCGGGGGCAGAAACCTCTAGGCGGCAGGGCAATTTTTTTTTTTGTGTTTTTTTTTTGTTTGTTTGTTTTTTTAGAGATGGGGAGCAACCCATCAGGCAAGGGTCGCTCCCCTGGGGGGCAAATTGTATATAGACCATTTCTGCCCCCCTTGGGGGCAGATTGGTCGATTTTAGGTCAATCTGCCCCCAAGGGGGCAGAAACCACTAGGCACAAGGGGATTTGTTTTTTGGCGCCAATATCGCGCAGGGGGAGCGACCCCGTAGGCAAGGGTCGCTCCCGGGGGGGGTTTGGGGGTTGGTGGGGCAAATTTATTTTAGGCCATTTGTGCCCCCAGGGGGGGCAGAAACCTCTAGGCGCCAGGGCAAATATTTTTTTTGTGTATTTTTTTGTTTGTTAGTTTTTTTGTTTAGAGATGGGGAGCGACCCATCAGGCAAGGGTCGCTCCCCTGGGGGGCAATTTGGATTTAGACCATTTCTGCCCCGCTTGGGGGCAGATTGGCCGATTTTAGGTCAATCTGCCCCCAGGGGGGCGGAAACCACTAGGCACCGTGGATTTGTTTTTTGGCGCCAATGTCACGCAGGGGGAGCGACCCCGTAGGCAAGGGTCACTCCCGGGGGGGGGGAGTGGGCGTTGGGGCGGCAAATTTATTTTAGGCCATTTCTGCCCCCCCTGGGGGCAGATCGGCCTATTATTAGGCCGATCTGTCCCCAGGGGGGGCAGAAACCTCTAGGCGCCAGGGCAATTTTTTTTTTGTGTTTTTTTTTTTGTTTGTTTGTTTTTTTAGAGATGGGGAGCGACCCATCAGGCAAGGGTCGCTCCCCTGCGGGGCAAATTGTATTTAGACCATTTCTGCCCCCCTTGGGGGCAGATTGGCCGATTTTAGGTCAATCTGCCCCCAAGGGGGCAGAAACCACTAGGCACCGGGGATTTGTTTTTTGGTGCCAATGTCACGCAGGGGGAGCGACCCCGTAGGCAAGGGTCGCTCCGGGGGGGTGGGGGTTGGGCGTGCAAATTTATTTTAGGACATTTCTGCCCCCGCTGGGGGCAGATCGGCCTATTATTAGGCCGATCTGTCCTCAGGGGGGGCAGAAACCTCTAGGCGCCAGGGCAAATTTTTTTTTGTGGTTTTTTTTTTGTTAGTTTTTTTTTTAGAGATGGGGGCAAATTGTATTTAGACCATTTCTGCCCCCCTTGGGGGCAGATTGGTCGATTTTAGGTCAATCTGCCCCCAAGGGGGCAGAAACCACTAGGCACTGGGGATTTGTTTTTTGGCGCCAATGTCACGCAGGGGGAGCGACCCCGTAGGTAAGGGCCGCTCCCGGGAGGGGGTGGGGGGCAAATTTATTTTAGGCCATTTCTGCCCCTCCTGGGGGCAGAAACCTCTAGACGCTAGGGCAAATTTTTCTTTTGTATTTTTTTTTGTTTGTTTGGTATTTTAGAGATGGGGAGCGACCCATCAGGCAAGGGTCGCTCCCCTGGGGGGAAAATTGTATTTAGACCATTTCTGCCCCCCTTGGGGGCAGATGGTCGATTTTAGGTCAATCTGCCCCCAAGGGGGCAGAAACCACTAGGCACCGTGGATTTGTTTTTTGGCGCCAATGTCACGCAGGGGGAGCGACTCCGTAGGCAAGGGTTGCTCCCGGGGGGGGGGGGGGAGTGTGAGTTGGGGCGGCAAATTTATTTTAGGCCATTTCTGCCCCCCCTGGGGGCAGATCGGCCTATTATTAGGCCGATCTGTCCCCTGGGGGGGCAGAAACCTCTAGGCGCCAGGGCAAAAAAAAAATTTTTTTTTTTTTGTTTGTTTGTTTTTTTAGAGATGGGGAGCGACCCATCAGGCAAGGGTCGCTCCCCTGGGGGGCAAATTGTATTTAGACCATTTCTGCCCCCCTTGGGGCAGATTGGCCGATTTTAGGTCAATCTGCCCGCAAGTTGGCAGAAACCACTAGGCACCACGGATTTGTTTTTTGGCGCCAATGTCACGCAGGGGGAGCGACCCCGTAGGCAAGGGTCGCTCCTGGGTGGGGGTTGGGCGTGTAAATTTATTTTAGGCCATTTCTGCCCCCGCTGCGGGCAGAAACCTCTAGGCGCCAGAGCAATTTTTTTTTAAATGTTTTTTTTTTTGTTAGTTTGTTTTTTTAGAGATGGGGAGCGACCCATCAGGCAAGGGTCGCTCCCCTGGGGGGCAAATTGTATTTAGACCATTTCTGCCCCCTTGCGGGCAGATTGGTTGATTTTAGGTCAATCTGCCCCCAAGGGGGCAGAAACCACTAGGCACCGGGGATTTGTTTTTTTGCGCCAATGTCACGCAGGGGGAGTGACCCCGTAGGCAAGGGTCGCTCCTGGAGGGGGGGGGGGGGGGTTGGGCGTGTAAATTTATTTTAGGCCATTTCTGCCCCCGCTGGGGGCAGAAACCTCTAGGCGCCAGGGCAAATTTTTTTGTAATGTTTTTTTTTTGTTTGTTTGTTTTTTTAGAGATGGGGAGCGACCCATCAGGCAAGGGTCTCTCCCCTGGGGGGCAAATTGTATTTAGACCATTTCTGCCCCCTTGCGGGCAGATTGGTTGATTTTAGGTCAATCTGCCCCCAAGGGGGCAGAAACCACTAGGCACCGGGGATTTGTTTTTTTGCGCCAATGTCACGCAGGGGGAGTGACCCCGTAGGCAAGGGTCGCTCCTGGAGGGGGGGGGGGGGTTGGGCGTGTAAATTTATTTTAGGCCATTTCTGCCCCCGCTGGGGGCAGAAACCTCTAGGCGCCAGGGCAAATTTTTTTGTAATGTTTTTTTTTTGTTTGTTTGTTTTTTTAGAGATGGGGAGCGACCCATCAGGCAAGGGTCGCTCCCCTGGGGGGAAATTGTATTTAGACCATTTCTGCCCCCCTTGAGGGCGGATTGGCCGATTTTAGGTCAATCTGCCCCCAAGGGGGCAGAAACGACTAGGCACCGGGGATTTCTTTTTTGGCGCCAATGTCACGCAGGGGGAGCGACCCCGTAGGCAAGGGTCGCTCCCAGGAGGGAGGATGGGGGGCAAATTTATTTTAGGCCATTTCTGCCCCCCCTGGGGGCAGATCGGCCTATTATTAGGCCGATCTGCCCCCAGGGGGGGCAGAAACCTCTAGGCGCCAGGGCAAATGTTTTTTTTTGTTTTGTTTGTTTGTTTGTTTTTTAGAGATGGGGAGCGACCCATCAGGCAAGGGTCGCTCCCCTGGGGGTCAAATTGTATTTAGACCATTTCTGCCCCCCTTGGGGGCAGATTGGCCGATTTTAGGTCAATCTGCCCCCAAGGGGGCAGAAACAACTAGGCACCGGGGATTTGTTTTTTGGCGCCAATGTCACGTAGGGGGAGCGACCCCGTAGGCAAGGGTCGCTCCCGGGCAGGGGGTGATTGGGGGGGGTCAAATTTATTTTAGGGCATTTCTGCCCCCCCCTGGGGCCGGCTGAGCTAGAGGCCAAAATCCACAGGTAGGCACTTTGCAAAAAACACCTCTGTTTTCTGTGAAAAAATATGTTGTGTCCACGTTGTGTTTTGGGCCATTTCCTTTCGTGGGCGCCAGGCCTACCCACACAAGTGTGGTACCATTTTTATCGAGAGACTTAGGGGAACACTGGGTGGAAGGAAATTTGTGGCTCCTCTCAGATTCCAGAACTTTCTGTCACCGAAATGAGAGGAAAAAGTGTTTTTTGGCCAAATTTTGATGTTTGCAAAGGATTCTGGGTAACATAACCTGGTCAGAGCCCCGCAAGTCACCCCATCTTGGATTCCCCTGGGTTTCTAGTTTTCAAAAATGCGCTGGCTTGCTAGGTTTCCCCAGGTGCCGGCTGAGCTACAGGCCAAAATCCACAGGTAGGCACTGTTTTCTATGAAAAAATGTGATGTGTCCACGTTGTGTTTTGGGCCATTTTCTGTCGTGGGCGCTAGGCCTACCCACACAAGTGAGGTATCATTTTTATTTGGAGACTTGGGGGAACGCTGGGTGGAAGGAAATTTGTGGCTCCTCTCAGATTCCAGAACTTTCTGCCACAGAAATGTGAGGAACATGTGTTTTTTTAGCCAAATTTTGAGGTTTGCAAAGGATTCTGGGTAACAGAGCATGGTCCGAGCCACACAAGTCACCCCATCTTGGATTCCCCTAGGTCTCTAGTTTTCAGAAATGCACAGGTTTGGTAGGTTTCCCTAGGTGCCGGCTGAGCTAGAGGCCAAAATCTACAGGTAGGCACTTTGCAAAAAACACCTCTGTTTTCTTTAAAAAATTTGGATGTGTCCACGTTGCGCTTTGGGGCGTTTCCTGTCGCGGGCGCTAGGCCTACCCACACAAGTGAGGTATAATTTTTATCGGGAGACTTGGGGGAACGCTGGGTGGAAGGAAATTTGTGGCTCCTCTCAGATTCCAGAACTTTCTGCCACAGAAATGTGAGGAGCATGTGTTTTTTTAGCCAAATTTTGAGGTTTGCAAAGGATTCTGGGTAACAGAACCTGGTCCGAGCCACACAAGTCACCCCATCTTGGATTCCCCTAGGTCTCTAGTTTTCAGAAATGCGCAGGTTTGGTAGGTTTCGCTAGGTGCCGGCTGCGCTAGAGGCCAAAATCTACAGGTAGGCACTTTGCAAAAAACACCTCTGTTTTCTTTAAAAAATTTGGATGTGTCCACGTTGCGCTTTGGGGCGTTTCCTGTCGCGGGCGCTAGGCCTACCCACACAAGTGAGGTATCATTTTTATCGGGAGACTTGGGGGAACGCAGGGTGGAAGGAAATTTGTGGCTCCTCTCAGATTCCAGAACTTTCTGCCACAGAAATGTGAGGAACATGTGTTTTTTTAGCCAAATTTTGAGGTTTGCAAAGGATTCTGGGTAACAGAACCTGGTCCAAGCCACACAAGTCACCCCATCTTGGATTCCCCTAGGTCTCTAGTTTTCAGAAATGCACAGGTTTGGTAGGTTTCCTTAGGTGCCGGCTGAGCTAGAGGCCAAAATCTACAGGTAGGCACTTTGCAAAAAACACCTCTGTTTTCTGTGATGTGCCCACGTTGTGTTTTGGGGCATATCCTGTCGCGGGCGCTAGGCCTACCCACACAAGTGAGGTATCATTTTTATAGGGAGACTTGGGGGAACATAGAATAGCAAAACAAGTGTTATTGCCCCTTGTCTTTCTCTAAATTTTTCCCTTCCAAATGTAAGACAGTGTGTAAAAAAGACGTCTATTTGAGAAATGCCCTGTAATTCACATGCTAGTATGGGCACCCCGGAATTCAGAGATGTGCAAATAACCACTTCTTCTCAACACCTTATCTTGTGCCCATTTTGGAAATACAAAGGTTTTCTTGATAGCTATTTTTTACTCTTTATATTTCAGCAAATGAATTGCGGAAAAAGTTACAGAGTAAAACGTAGAGAAAAATTGATGTTTTTTTCACCTCAATTTCAATATTTTTCTTTTTCAGTTGTTATTTTCTGTAGGAAACCCTTGTAGGATCTACACAAATTACCCCTTGCTGAATTCAGAATTTTGTCTTCTTTTCAGAAATGTTGCGGTTTCTGGGATCAAGCGTTGGTTTCATGCCCATTTCTGTCACTGACTGGAAGGAGGCTGAAAGCACAAAAAATCGTAAAAATGGGGTATGTCCCAGTAAAATGCCAAAATTGTGTTGAAAAATTGGGTTTTCTGATTCAAGTCTGCCTGTTCCTGAAAGCTGGGAAGCTGGTGATTGTAGCACCGCAAACCCTTTGTTGATGCCCTTTTCAGGGGAAAAACCACAAGCCTTCTTCTGCAGCCCCTTTTTCCCATTTTTTTTAAAAAAAACGAAATTTTCACTGTATTTTGGCTAATTTCTTGGCCTCCTTCTGGGGAACCCACAAAGTCTGGGTATCTCTAGAATCCTTAGGATGTTGGAAAAAAAGGACGCAAATTTGGCGTGGGTAGGTTATGTGAACAAAAAGTTATGAGGGCCTAAGCGCGAACTGCTCCAAATAGCCAAAAAAAGCCTCGGCACAGGAGGGGGAAAAGGCCTGGCAGCAAAGGGGTTAAAAGGATCACCCTACTATGGTATTCCCTCTCTGAATCAACTTTTTTACATTACGAATGCAATTAACATTCCTGTTAATTGTAGACTAGACGTGCTGTTACAGCACATTTAGTAGCACAGGGACTCTCTTGCATGGGTGAAGATGTTACCTTTGTGGTAGAGGCCCACAAAGCATATAAATACAACGTTTTTCATTCATGGGTCTATTTTCCTGCAGCAGAAGCAAACACACAAGTGTTTCACACACACAGTGAGGCCACAGCACCTAACCAACACAGTCCTTATCAACAATTAGAAACACCATTAACATTCAGGAACATCAAAACTGGTTCCAAGCAGTGCTTAATTTGAGCCAATGGTTGCCGGTGGAGGGTACAGTACTAAGGTTTGGGGGCTGGCAATTATTTCTCCACATCAGACTTTTCCTGGGACCAAAATACAGAAAAACAAACAAAACTAAAATACAGAAAATGCATTGCCAAAGGAGAAAACAGACACCTGTAAGAGTGAGATCACGGAGCAGGGAGTGCCTTGCTGTGAACTGAAAAGGCATGAAGTGGATTGGGGACTGCGCACGCTTGCTATTCGCGCTCTGACATTTTATAGCGCCAACATTTGGGGGGTCATTCTGACCCTGGCGGTCATGGACCGCCAGGGCCTACGACCGCGGGAGCACCGCCAACAGGCTGGCGGTGCTCCCATGGGTGTCCCGCCGGTTTCCCGCTGCCCCTTGGAATCCTCCACGGCGGCGCTGCAAGCAGCGCCGCCATGGGGATTCCGACCCCCTTCCCGCCAGCCTGGCTCTGGCGGTTTCCACCGCCAGAACCTGGCTGGTGGGAACGGGTGTCGTGGGGCCCCTGGGGGCCCCGGCAGTGCCCATGCCATTGGCATGGGCACTGCAGGGGCCCCCTAACAGGGCCCCATTCAGATTTTCAGTGCCTGCGTGGCAGACACTGAAAATCGCGACGGGTGCAACTGCACCCGTCGCACCCCATCCATTCGGAGCCGGCATCCTCGTGGAAGGGGGTTTCCCGCTGGGCTGGCGGGCGGCCTTCTGGCGGTCGCCCGCCAGCCCAGCGGGAAACTCAGAATGAGTCTTTCGACCGCGGTACGGTCTTCTGGCGGTTCCCGCCAGGCGGGCGGCTTCCGCCACCCGCGGGGGTCAGAATGACCCCCTTGGTGTCTAAGCAGCGCTTTGAGCACCGACACTTACAATTTTACAAATAAAGCACTGGTTCCAAGGTGTCCTTCCACATGCACTGCACATGCAAGACTGGGTCTGCACAGCAATGATGGGGCACCAGGCTACTCCTAGCCAGCTCTCACCATACCCAAATTCGGAACCATTGAACACTGGGGAACTCCATACTTTGAATACAGGTCTGGTTAGTCTATATAGACAGTTAACACAATTGGTCATGAGTACAAAACCAACTGTCCCAGCAAGGGCTGTTCTGCAATTAGTCCTGTCACTGTTTAACACAATTATGGATAAGGTTCCCACAAGGCGGGAAGAGATTCTGTTCTGGATTGCACAAAAAAATACCAACTTGAAGCAGTGTGTCCCCATATGAGACTCGACGATAAACATATAATTCTCACAATGAGCCTAAAACTTGGTATGCTTCCCCTTAATGAAGATTGTGCCACCCGAGGCACCGTCTTTGCTTCCATATATACCATAACACATGGTACGCCTTTGGAGCATCGTAGATTTGCTGCAACCCCTAACATTATAATCCTAAACAATATGTACTCATGGCATCATATATATTGTGTGTTTTAATAATATGTGAATGTAAAGTGCTGCACTTGAAATCAATAAAGTGCATTCACTGTAGTTTTAGGGACAATGCATTCAGTGTGCTTTAACCTTATTAAATGAAATACAATCATTGAATGTAATATAACCATTCTTGTTATTTGAGTATACTTGTACTAGAAATAACAACAATTTATGTGAGGGTTTGCACTAATGTTCACAGTTAATGTTGAGAATGTATTAACAATTTCATGTCATATATGTTAATTGTAAAATGCAGGTTAGGTTGAGAAAGTGTAATTGACATTATTTGAATGTAGAAAAAAATGTGCACAGTATAATGTGAAATTAAATTTGCATAGTGAATAATGGTATAATTTGACATGACTCAGCTGCATTTCTTTTAATGTGAGAAATTGCTTTACATTTGTCCTAACCTGGCATTTCATTGCAGGTGCATTCACATGAAAAGTTAGGTTGGAAATAGATGACTATTGTTTTATTCATAGAGAGTCTGGGAGTAATACCTTGAAAACTGCAGATGCTGGGACAAAAAAGGTTTTGTAACCTTCTAGGAAGAAGCTATTAGTAGTCTTCCAGCTTTCCTGCAAACAGATCAGGTCACATTCCTTAATACACTTCAACCACATGGGGTCTGTAAAGTTAGAAGTGAGTTCTGCAATATTCCAACCTATCATCTGTAGTTCCCCACAGGTAGGTATTAAGTGAACATTAGGCTGGTGGTCTCTGGTGCTAATAGGGCTAGCAGGGGCTGAAGCTAGGATGGGTAGAGGCGCAGGTGGCTCCAATCAGTTGCAAGAGTCCAAGAGACTCAAAGTTTGAAGTCACCACTCCTGGTGGGATATTTGCATGATGGGGCCAGCCGAGCATAGGGGTCTGGAGCAGACTGATTCTGGTTTATAAAAATACCCCAGAGGGAGGACCTGAATAGAGGATAATGCACTAGACGTATAACAACAGGCTGCCACAAGTGCATGACCTTCTACGTTGGTTGATTGAAATTATAAGTATAACACAGTTCCCTCCCCATGCCATTGTGGCCAGTCCCACCCAGCTCATCTTCCTCACCATGTTTATGCGATCATATAGGGCTGGAGCCAATTACAGGTTAGAGCCCATCCAGTTAGTCTTTTTTTTTTTTTTCAATTGGGTACATGATTCCGGGTTAGTGGGCCCTTAAGGGGTGTACGTTACCTAGATCCACTACGTAAGGGGCGGATTCAGGTGGTAGATTAACTGTTGGATCGAGAGACGGTCTTAAGTGCTATCCCTGCTCAACCACCCTGTGATTCACCCCAAGGCCATGGTTCTACTGCTGATGGCACAACTATGGGGTCTTTGCCACTAGGAGGGCCCCCTCTAGCCTCTTCTCGCTCCTGCCCAACAGATCATTCGACTGCAGTGATAAGATTAATTTTGGGATCCATTTCCATTCAGCATGACCCACACCTGCTTGTCCCACCTGCGGGCAAGCCTACAACTAAGTGTATGCAGTGGTAAGCGGATGACCCCCTGCTGAGGACCCATCTTCAGGCTCCCAATAGCCTGTTCGATATTATCACAGGTTCTCCAAAGGAAGACGCAATCCCATGAATAAATGCTCCAATTTTACATACAGGGAGTCTAAGCAGTTCTGCAGTTTGATATTGATAAAGTCCTCCACCACAGGGCTCATGTGTACGTCCTTGCCTGGGGGTGGCATGCCACAATGGCCCTTCAGCACTGTACCATCCTTTTTTCACTTGCTTGACGGTGGAAGGGGATCAGCCACCAGCTCTGGTGCACTGTCAATTATGTGGGATGGGCCAGCACAAGATGGAGGACAAAGGCAAGGCAGTGCAAAGTGCAAGCCAGAGGCAAGCCCGTCTGCGCCCGTCCGCGCCCGTCCGCGCCTGGACCGAGCCCAGCGCCACCCCCCTGGTCCGCACGACCCCCGCACCACCAGACGCCGCTACTCGGCCAACCAGCTCATCGCCCTCAACCCCGGCTGCTCCACAACATGCTACCAGGCCTCACCAAAGTACACCAAAGGACCCTTCTCCTGCCGCGCCTGCAACTTCACCTGCGACAGAACAAGGAAACCTGCAACAACCGGCACAAACCACCTCCATTGCATACTCCCCAACACACGCTCCGCACGCAAGCAGGCCATCGAGCTCTGGGACCTGCTCGACACCACCTCCCCAGATGTAGCCTTCCTGACCGAAACCTGGTGGAACGACTTCTCAGCACCTGACTTTGCCATAGCCATCCCGGACGGCTACAAGATCATCAGAAGGGATCGCCCCAACGGAATCGGAGGAGGAATAGCCATCGCCCACAAATCCACCCTCAAAATTCACACCTACACGGACGACACCCTCAAGACCGCCGAACACCTACACTTCCGGATCCACACCGACCCCAACACCACTCTCAGAGGAACGCTCATCTACAGACCCCCAGGACCACGAGCACCCTTCAGCGACTCCATCGACGACCTCACGAGCACCCACGCGCTCCCTTCTACGGACTACATCCTCCTTGGAGACCTCATTTTCCACTTGGAGAACAATAACGACGCCAACACCGCATCTCTGATTGACAACCTCTCCAACCTCGGCCTCAGACAACTGGTCAACATACCCACCCCCACCGCCGGCCACACGGTTGACCCGATCTTCTCCGCAAGCAACCACGTCACCTTTAACCACACCACCGAACTTCACTGGACCGACCACCACTGCATCCACTTCACATTCAAGAAGCACACGAGCACCACTGCACCCAACAACCACCACACTGTCGCTGGAGCAAAGTCACCGATGACCAGCACCCTCACCCAGAACCCACCCACCGACTCCACCGACCCAGACACCGCCGCACTCAACCTACGACGGTGGATCAACAACTGCGCCAACACCCTTGCACCACTCAAGAGGTCCACAGACAACCAAGAAAGAAAAAAAGTCGCCTGGTTCACTGACGAACTCCTAACCTCCAAACGCGTCTGCCAGAAACTAAAGAAGAAATGGCTCCTCGAACACACACCCAACAGCCTGTCAGCCCAGAAGGAGGCCACCCGCAAGCACCACCAGCTAATCAGACTCGCCAAACGATCCCACTTCACAGAACGCCTGAACAACAACGCACACGACAGCAAAGAACTCTTCTGCATCGTGAAAGAGCTCTCCAACCCCAGCGCCAACGTCAACGACATCCCACCATCCCAAGAACTCTGCGATGCCCTGTCCACCTTTTTCTATCAAAAGATCACCGACATCCACGACAGCCTCAACACCACGCCTCCGTCAGACCACACCCCCGGAAACTCCACCTGCACAAACCGCCTGACCACCTGGACCTACGTAGATGACACTGAAACACGCAGGATCATGAGCTCCATCCACTCAGGATCCCCTTCGGACCCATGCCCCCACCACGTTTACAACAAAGCCGACTCTACCATCGCCCCCCAACTTCGAAAGGTCATCAACTTATCCTTCGAAACCGCAACTTTCCCGGAAAGCTGGAAGCACGCCGAAATCCACGCCCTCCTTAAGAAGCCCAAGGCAGACCCCAACGACCTCAAAAACTTCCGACCAATCTCCCTGCTCCCTTTCCCGGCGAAGGACACCGAGAAGATCGTCAACGCTCAGCTTACCCACCACCTCGAGGACAACTCCATCCTGGACCCCTCCCAGTCCGGTTTCAGACGCAACCACAGCACCGAGACAGCACTGCTCGCCGCCACAGATGACATCAGACAGCAAATGGACAACGGCGAAACATCAGCCCTCATCCTCCTGGACCTATCCGCAGCCTTCGACACGGTCTGCCATCGCACCCTATTAACACGCCTCCACGAAGCCGGAATACAAGAAAAAGCCCTCAACTGGATCTCCTCATTCCTCTCCGGCAGAACCCAGAGAGTCCGCCTCCCACCCTTCCGCTCCAAAGCCACCAACATCATCTGCGGCGTACCCCAAGGCTCCTCACTGAGCCCGACGCTGTTCAACATCTACATGGCCCCCCTCGCACAACTGGCCCGTCAGCACAACCTCAACATTCTCTCTTACGCCGACGACACCCAGCTCATCCTCTCCCTCACCAAAGACCCACACACCGCCAAAGACAACCTCCACGAGGGAATGAAGTCCATTGCCGAGTGGATGAGACACAGCCACCTGAAATTGAACACCGACAAGACGGAGGTCCTCATCCTCGGACGCACCCCCTCCGCCTGGGACGACTCCTGGTGGCCCACTTCTCTGGGAGCCCCGCCAACGCCAGCCAACCACGCACGCAACCTGGGTTTCGTCCTCGACTCCGCCCTCACCATGTCCAAACAGGTCAACGCAGTTTCCTCCTCCTGCTACAACACCCTCCGCATGCTCCGTAGAATCTACAAATGGATCCCGACGGAAACCAGAAGAACGGTGACCCAGGCCCTCGTCAGCAGCAGACTAGACTACGGCAATGCACTCTACACAGGCATCCCAGAAAAAGACATCCGACACCTCCAACGCATCCAAAACGCCTCTGCCCGACTGATCCTCGACGTACCCCGCTGCTGCCACATCTCCCACCACCTGAGAGACCTCCACTGGCTCCCCGTGGACAAGAGGATCACCTTCAAGCTCCTCACCCACGCTCACAAGGCACTCCACAACGCCGGACCAGCCTACCTGAACTACAGACTCAACTTCTACGCCCCCACCCGCCAACTCCGCTCTGCCAACCTCGCCCTCGCCATTGTTCCCCGCATCCAGCGCAAGACCTCCGGTGGCAGATCCTTCTCCTACCTTGCCGCCAAGACCTGGAACACCCTCCCGACCTCCCTGCGACCGACCCAGGACCTTCTCACCTTCAGGAGACTTCTTAAGACCTGGCTCTTCGACGAGTAGCAGCACCCCCCCCCCCTTTCTCAGCTCCTTGAAACCCTAAAGGGCACATAGGGGGTGATTCTGACCCTGGCGGTCGGTGATAAAGCGGCGGCCAACCCGCCAACAGGCTGGCGGTCCGAAAAATGGAATTCTGACCCTGGCGGGAACCGCCAACAGAGACCGCCACTTTAACACTCCGACCGCCACGGCGGGACAAACAAACAGCGCGGCGGTCACCGCCAACAGGCAGGCGGCAGACAATGTACCGCCCACCCTATCACAACTCACCAATCCGCCACCTTTTCCGGGGCGGGAGCACCACCGATAAAAACACAGTGGAAACAGACTACGAACGGGAAAACGCTCACCTCTACGCACTCCACGAGGACGGAGGACAGCATGCAACCCGAATTGAACATCATACCTGCACTCGTCTACCTGCTCATCTACCACGAGTACGAACTCCGCCGCAGACGTCAACGGTGAGTACTGCACCTACGACACACGGGAGGGGGGAGGAGGAAAGGTTACGGGCACACACATATGCGACCCCCACCACCCCCCCAAGATGTACACACCAATGCAGAGCAACAAGTCACAGTGACACCACCCAAACACCCGTAAAAAATACAATCACATAACCAAATTGAGAATAAATATTATGAACAAAATAGTCTCAGAAAAGTATTTTTCAACCATCAAAACTTTCTTCTGATAAACAAATTATTTACACAGCAGTGGATAACTGAAGCAAGTAGTCCTGCACATCTTACGAATCCATCATGTCCGTGGGCCAAAGTGTAGCGAAACAAGGGCAAAGCCCACACAGGAGACCTGAGTCCTTTGGAGAGAACACTGCAGGGGCATCTGGTTACAAAACCACAGGCACCTCAGGGGGAAGGGAAGGGGGGGGCACCACAGCCACATGAGTCCACGACGTCAGATCCACGAAGGGCCCACCATGCCCACTGTGCCATCCTGGGGAGTGCAAAGCCACAGTCTCTCAAGTCTCTCCAGTGGGTGGGTTGCCCATTGTGCCATCCTGGGGAGTGCAAAGCCACAGTCTCGCAAAGTCTCTACAGTGGGTGGATTGCCCACTGTGCCATCCTGGGGTGTGCAAAGCCACAGTCCATCAGGTGGATAAATGTCCCCACTGGACAAGGAGGATGCATGGTGGGCACAGTGAACCCTGAACAGTGCCTGACAGGAAGGGCCCAGCGGAGCGGTGCTTGAGACGGCGGTGCCCAGCGGAGCGGTGCTTGACAGGAAGGGCCCAGCGGAGCGGTGCTTGAGACTGCGGTGCCCAGCGGAGTGGTGCTTGACAGGAAGGGCCCAGTGGAGCGGTGCTTGAGACGGCGGGGCCCAGCGGAGCGGTGCTTGACAGGAAGGGCCCAGCGGAGCGGTGCTTGAGACGGCGGGGCCCAGCGGAGCGGTGCTTGACAGGAAGGGCCCAGCGGAGCGGTGCTTGAGACGGCGGGGCCCAGCGGAGCGGTGCTTGACAGGAAGGGCCCAGCGGAGCGGTGCTTGAGACGGCGGTGCCCAGCGGAGCGGTGCTTGACAGGAAGGGCCCAGCGGAGCGGTGCTTGAGACGGCGGTGCCCAGCGGAGCGGTGCTTGACAGGAAGGGCCCAGCGGAGCGGTGCTTGACAGGAAGGGCCCAGCGGAGCGGTGCTTGAGACAGCGGGGCCCAGCAGAGCGGTGCCTGACAGGAAGGGCCCAGCGGAGCGGTGCTTGAGACGGCGGTGCCCAGCGGAGCGGTGCTTGACAGGAAGGGCCCAGCGGAGCGGTGCTTGAGACAGCGGTGCCCAGCGGAGCGGTGCTTAACAGGAAGGGCCCAGCGGAGCGGTGCTTGAGACGGCGGTGCCCAGCGGAGCGGTGCTTGACAGGAAGGGCCCAGCGGAGCGGTGCTTGTGATGAAGGGCCCAGCGGAGCGGTGCTTGAGACGGCAGGGCCCAGCGGAGCGGTGCTTGACAGGAAGGGCCCAGCGGAGCGGTGCTTGACAGGAAGGGCCCAGCGGAGCGGTGCTTGAGACGGCGGGGCCCAGCGGAGCGGTGCCTGACAGGAAGGGCCCAGCGGAGCGGTGCTTGAGACGGCGGTGCCCAGCGGAGCGGTGCTTGACAGGAAGGGCCCAGCGGAGCGGTGCTTGACAGGAAGGGCCCAGCGGAGCGGTGCCTGACAGGAAGGGCCCAGCGGAGCGGTGCTTGTGATGAAGGGCCCAGCGGAGCGGTGCTTGAGACGGCGGGGCCCAGAGGAGCGGTGCTTGACAGGAAGGGCCCAGCGGAGCGGTGCTTGACAGGAAGGGCCCAGCGGAGCGGTGCTTGAGACGGCGGGGCCCAGCAGAGCGGTGCCTGACAGGAAGGGCCCAGCGGAGCGGTGCTTGAGACGGCGGTGCCCAGCGGAGCGGTGCTTGACAGGAAGGGCCCAGCGGAGCGGTGCTTGAGACAGCGGTGCCCAGCGGAGCGGTGCTTAACAGGAAGGGCCCAGCGGAGCGGTGCTTGAGACGGCGGTGCCCAGCGGAGCGGTGCTTGACAGGAAGGGCCCAGCGGAGCGGTGCTTGTGATGAAGGGCCCAGCGGAGCGGTGCTTGAGACGGCGGGGCCCAGCGGAGCGGTGCTTGACAGGAAGGGCCCAGCGGAGCGGTGCTTGACAGGAAGGGCCCAGCGGAGCGGTGCTTGAGACGGCGGGGCCCAGCGGAGCGGTGCCTGACAGGAAGGGCCCAGCGGAGCGGTGCTTGAGACGGCGGTGCCCAGCGGAGCGGTGCTTGACAGGAAGGGCCCAGCGGAGCGGTGCTTGAGACGGCGGTGCCCAGCGGAGCGGTGCTTGACAGGAAGGGCCCGGCGGAGCGGTGCTTGAGACGGCGGTGCCCAGCGGAGCGGTGCTTGACAGCAAGGGCCCAGCGGAGCGGTGCTTGACAGGAAGGGCCCAGCGGAGCGGTGCCTGACAGGAAGGGCCCAGCGGAGCGGTGCTTGTGATGAAGGGCCCAGCGGAGCGGTGCTTGAGACGGCGGGGCCCAGCGGAGCGGTGCTTGACAGGAAGGGCCCAGCGGAGCGGTGCTTGACAGGAAGGGCCCAGCGAAGCGGTGCTTGAGACGGCGGGGCCCAGCGGAGCGGTGCCTGACAGGAAGGGCCCAGCGGAGCGGTGCTTGAGACGGCGGTGCCCAGCGGAGCGGTGCTTGACAGGAAGGGCCCAGCGGAGCGGTGCTTGAGACGGCGGTGCCCAGCGGAGCGGTGCTTGACAGGAAGGGCCCAGCGGAGCGGTGCTTGAGACGGCGGTGCCCAGCGGAGCGGTGCTTGACAGGAAGGGCCCAGCGGAGCGGTGCTTGAGACGGCGGGGCCCAGCGGAGCGGTGCTTGACAGGAAGGGCCCAGCGGAGCGGTGCTTGAGACGGCGGTGCCCAGCGGAGCGGTGCTTAACAGGAAGGGCCCAGCGGAGCGGTGCTTGAGACGGCGGTGCCCAGCGGAGCGGTGCTTGACAGGAAGGGCCCAGCGGAGCGGTGCTTGAGACGGCGGTGCCCAGCGGAGCGGTGCTTGACAGGAAGGGCCCAGCGGAGCGGTGCTTGACAGGAAGGGCCCAACGGAGCGGTGCCTGACAGGAAGGGCTCAGCGGAGCGGTGCTTGTGATGAAGGGCCCAGCGGAGCGGTGCTTGAGACGGCGGGGCCCAGCGGAGCGGTGCTTGACAGGAAGGGCCCAGTGGAGCGGTGCTTGACAGGAAGGGCCCAGCGGAGCGGTGCTTGAGACGGCGGGGCCCAGCAGAGCGGTGCCTGACAGGAAGGGCCCAGCGGAGCGGTGCTTGAGACGGCGGTGCCCAGCGGAGCGGTGCTTGACAGGAAGGGCCCAGCGGAGCGGTGCTTGAGACAGCGGTGCCCAGCGGAGCGGTGCTTAACAGGAAGGGCCCAGCGGAGCGGTGCTTGAGACGGCGGTGCCCAGCGGAGCGGTGCTTGACAGGAAGGGCCCAGCGGAGCGGTGCTTGTGATGAAGGGCCCAGCGGAGCGGTGCTTGAGACGGCGGGGCCCAGCGGAGCGGTGCTTGACAGGAAGGGCCCAGCGGAGCGGTGCTTGACAGGAAGGGCCCAGCGGAGCGGTGCTTGAGACGGCGGGGCCCAGCGGAGCGGTGCCTGACAGGAAGGGCCCAGCGGAGCGGTGCTTGAGACGGCGGTGCCCAGCGGAGCAGTGCTTGACAGGAAGGGCCCAGCGGAGCGGTGCTTGAGACGGCGGTGCCCAGCGGAGCGGTGCTTGACAGGAAGGGCCCGGCGGAGCGGTGCTTGAGACGGCGGTGCCCAGCGGAGCGGTGCTTGACAGGAAGGGCCCAGCGGAGCGGTGCCTGACAGGAAGGGCCCAGCGGAGCGGTGCTTGTGATGAAGGGCCCAGCGGAGCGGTGCTTGAGACGGCGGGGCCCAGCGGAGCGGTGCTTGACAGGAAGGGCCCAGCGGAGCGGTGCTTGACAGGAAGGGCCCAGCGGAGCGGTGCTTGAGACGGCGGGGCCCAGCGGAGCGGTGCCTGACAGGAAGGGCCCAGCGGAGCGGTGCTTGAGACGGCGGTGCCCAGAGGAGCGGTGCTTGACAGGAAGGGCCCAGCGGAGCGGTGCTTGAGACAGCGGTGCCCAGCGGAGCGGTGCTTGACAGGAAGGGCCCAGCGGAGCGGTGCTTGAGACGGCGGTGCCCAGCGGAGCGGTGCTTGACAGGAAGGGCCCAGCGGAGCGGTGCTTGTGATGAAGGGCCCAGCGGAGCGGTGCTTGAGACGGCGGGGCCCAGCGGAGCGGTGCTTGACAGGAAGGGCCCAGCGGAGCGGTGCTTGAGACAGCGGTGCCCAGCGGAGCGGTGCTTGACAGGAAGGGCCCAGCGGAGCGGTGCTTGAGACAGCAGTGCCCAGCGGAGCGGTGCTTGAGACGGCGGGGCCCTCTTCAGCGGTGCTTGTCTTCACGGCGGGGCCCTCTTCAGCGGTGCTCTTCTGCACGGCGGGGCCCTCTTCAGCGGTGCTTGTCTTCACGGCGGGGCCCTCTTCAGCGGTGCTTGTCTTCACGGCGGGGCCCTCTTCAGCGGTGCTTGTCTTCACGGCGGGGCCCTCTTCAGCGGTGCTCTTCTGCACGGCGGGGCCCTCTTCAGCGGTGCTTGTCTTCACGGCGGGGCCCTCTTCAGCGGTGCTTGTCTTCACGGCGGGGCCCTCTTCAGCGGTGCTCTTCTGCACGGCGGGGCCCTCTTCAGCGGTGCTCTTCTGCACGGCGGGGCCCTGTGCAGCGGTGCTCTTCTGCACGGCGGGGGCCCTGTTCAGCGGTGCTTGTCTTCACGGTGGGGCCCTGTTCAGCGGTGCTTGTCTTCACGGCGGGGCCCTGTTCAGCGGTGCTTGTCTTCACGGCGGGGCCCTCTTCAGCGGTGCTTGTCTTCACGGCGGGGCCCTCTTCAGCGGTGCTTGTCTTCACGGCGGGGCCCTGTTCAGCGGTGCTTGTCTTCACGGCGGGGCCCTCTTCAGCGGTGCTCTTCCAGTCAGTGTAGGGAGTCAGACCTGGCCTGGACAACCTGCTCACTCGCCCTCCGAACGTGCAGTGTCAGGCCCCTTCGGAGACAGAGTCCTGGGCCCTTTGGTGTCGTCCCTTGCAGCCGGGATGGGGCGTGTGGGGCCCTCCTGCTCCGCGCTCCTGCTGGCTGGCCTCTCCGCCCTGCTGCCCTTCCGCTCCTTAGATGGGGCTCTCGGGTCCTTGCCTCCCCTGGCTGTTGTGGCAGGTGAAGTGGCCGGAGTCACCTCCTTAGGGGCATCCGTCTCAGTCCGCTCACGGCGGCCCTTCACTTTCCGGGTCCTCTTGCCTGGGGGGGGGCTGCCAGTCCCCTTGCTGCTCAGTGAAGTGTCACTGCCGCCAAAGGGTGGACTCCATATTCCATGCACCACTTGTACCTTGGAAGCTGGGCTGGTGGTGGCTGAGGTGCCTTTGGGACTTTTCCCAGATGGAGGGGGTGGGTCAGGGGAGGGAAAGAGGTCAACATTTGAGAGGTAATATTTCTTTGGACCAGGGTAAAGGGTAGGAGTAGTGGAGATAGAAGTGGAGGAAGAGGATGTGGTTGTAGGAGAGTCAGGTGTGCTGTCCTTGGGTGCAGGTGACTGAGACGTAGGCTGTCGTGAGGTGGTTGGCTGTTGTTTGGGTGTCTTCCTGTGTTTATGTGTCTTGGAAGAGGGGGTGACAGACACAGTGGGAGAGGACACAGGGGACGTGTACATGGCAGTGGGGGTGGTGACTGCACGTGTGAGGACTGTAGTGGAGGGTGTGCTGGTGATGGAAGAACTGGCTGATGTTGGTGTGCATGCAGGTGTGAGTGTAGACGTCACAGGGAGGGAGGAGGGAGACGAGGAGGAGGGGGACACAGAGGTGGTAGTGACTGTTGGTATGTCTGCAACTGGGTGTTGCTTGGGTGAATGCTTGTGTGTTCTGTCGTGCTTATGTTTGGATGAGCTGGCCTTGGGTGTTGAGGTGTGTGCAGGCTGGTCAGATGGTGTGGATGGGATAGGCTGAGGAACAGGAGACAGAGAAAGGCTGGAGGCAGTTAGAAGAGGGAGACTGGAGACAGGGACAATGGCTGCCGTCAGTGCTGAGGCCAGAGAAGTGAACGCTCGTTGATGGGCAGCCTGACCCGAATGAATGCCCTCCAGGTAGGCATTGCTCTGTTGCACCTCCCTTTGCACCCCCTGGATGGCATTCAAAAGGGTAGTCTGCCCAACAATGAGCGTCCTCACGAGGTCAATGAGCTCCGCACTGAGGGCAGCAGGGGTAACAGAGGCAGGGGCTGAGGTGCCTGGGGCGAAGGAGATGCGCGCCTTCCTGGGCGAACGGGCACGGAGCGAAGACTGAGGGGCTGCTGGGAGGGCGGTGCTGGTGCGCTGGGTGGCGGCTGTACCTGTTGTTGCGGGGGGCACAGATGTTGCCGCCCCGCTAGGGAGCTCCCAAACGAGGATGTGTCCGTGTCGCTGGTGTCTCCACCGGCCCCCGTTGTGGTGCTCCCCTCGCCCTCCGGATCACTGGTGCCCTCGGTGTCTGTGTCAGTGCCCACCGGGGCCTGGTGACCTGCAGCTCCCTCGTGCTCCGACGCCAATTCTCCTCCGCCTGATGATGCTAATGCACAAGAAACAAAGAATAAGGGTGGGGGGAGAAATAAAACAAAGTTGAGTGCATGCCTTGTCAATAGCCTTGGCGGAGAGGACAGACACAGGTGCCTCATGCACTAAGCCGCGAACTTGGGGTACACTACTCTGTACTTCTGACTAGGCCAACAGGTCTAGGGACAACAGACGCGCTCATGGGTGATGTTGGACCATGGATAGCTGCACTTGGCACCCTACAGAGGTGGTGGGCGGGGGCACAGGGCCATGTCTAAGGGAGGGGACTACACTACAGAAAGCGCCCTGGCCTACTGTCACCCACAGCCCTCCTCCCCCACCCAGATGCCTCCACTGCGCGTATAGATAGGAGAATGTGCTGATACTCACCCCCTTGTGTCTGCTGTGATGTCCTCAAGCGCCCATCCAAATCCGGGTAGGCCACCGCCAGGATCCGGGACATCAGGGGGGTCAGGGTACGACTGGCACCCCTCCTAGGTCGGGAGGCCATCGCCAGCAGTGACTCGGCGGTCTTTCGGGTTCCGCGGCGGATGTCCTCCCACCTCTTCCGACAGTGGGTGCCCCGTCTGGTGTAGACCCCCAGGGCCCGGACTTCCTTGGCGATGGCACGCCAAATATCGATTTTCTGATGGGCGCTCACCTGTTTGACATGTACAGGGTGGGAAAGAGAAAACGTCAAATTTCTGCATGTTTGGAGTACATGCCCCCCCTCCCCACCCTTGCCATGTGGCCCATACTCTCATCAGTCGTGCGTTGCATTCCTCATTTTCTCCCCACCCCACCAACTGACAGCCACCCCACTCCACACAGGCATTACCCATTCAATGTGCACTCAGTGTACTCACCTGTTGGTCTGGAGGACCGTAGAGTAGCGCATACTGGGGGAGGACCCCGTCCACAAGTTTCTCCAACTCTTCAGACGTGAAGGCAGGGGCCCTTTCCCCAGTCGCAGCAGCCATTGTCACTTCCAGACCGAGTTCACAGCAGCACTTGCAGTATAGGTCCTCTCCTGTCGATGATCAGGTCTCGAGTGATTAAGCAGATAGAAAATGGCGGTCACGCCCGCGGCGGTGCGTACCGCAGCGGTGCGTACCGCGACCGCCGGCGCACATCGTCATTGGCTCCTGAATCCCATAGGGTTCAATGTTAACCAATGCGACTTCGTACAGCGGTCTTCGACCGCCTACCGCCACGGTGTGCCACGCCAGTGCATTGACCTCACATCCCATTGTCCCAGTTTAGAGGTCAGGCAGCCGCCATTTCAAGGGCCCACATGGCTTAAATTCTACTGCGTCACACAGGCCTAGGCCTTGCATTTGCACACATACAAACATAGCAGTCAATACATTTTTGTGTACTGTGCAAGCTGTGTTGTACGTACCTGTGAGTTGATTGACTCAGTGCTCCATGTTGTCCTTCCTAGGCACCGTCCGCAGGGACTTGCGAGGAGAAGGAGGAATCCTCCCGTGTACCGGCCGCTGGTTGACCTGTCGACAATGGAAGAACGCCATATAATACTCCGATACCGACTTGACCGAGCCACTATACATGAACTGTGTGCCCAGCTGGAGCCAGACCTGATGTCACCCATCCGCCAACCCACAGGAATTCCCCCTCTAGTGCAGGTTCTATCAGTCCTCCATTTTTTTGCAAGTGGCTCATTCCAGACAACAGTGGCCATGTCATCTGGAATGTCTCAGCCTATGTTTTCAAAGATTCTGTCCAGAGTGTTGTCTGCCCTGATGAAACTCATGAGGAGCTACATCATATTCCCAGAAGAGGCTGATTTGGCCACAGTGAAGGGTGATTTCTATGCCCTTGGACATATCCCCAACATCATTGGTGCCATTGATGGGACCCATGTGGCATTAGTACCCCCAAATGACGATGAACAGGTGTACAGAAATAGGAAAAATTACCATTCTATGAATGTGCAGGTTGTCTGTTTGGCAGACCAGTACATCTCCCATGTGAATGCCATGTTCCCTGGGTCAGTGCATGACGCGTATGTTATGCGTAATAGCAGCATCCCCTATGTGATGGAACAGCTACAGAGACAGCGTGTGTGGCTAATAGGTGACTCTGGTTACCCCAACCTGCCGTGGCTATTGACCCCAGTGAGGAATCCCAGGACCAGGGCAGAGGTACAATGAGGCCCATGGGCGTACTAGGAGGGTCATAGAAAGGACCTTCGGCCTCCTGAAGGCCAGGTTTAGGTGCCTGCATATGACAGGTGGATCCCTAATGTACTCACCAAAGAAGGTGTGCCACATCATCGTGGCCTGCTGTATGCTTCACAACCTGGCTTTGCGACGCCAGGTGCCTTTCCTGCAGGAGGATGGTCCAGATGGTGGTGTCGTAGAAGCCGTGGAGCCTGTGGAGAGTGAAGAGGAGGAAGACGACGGTGAGGAAACAGACAACAGGGAAGCTGTCATACAACAGTATTTTCGGTAGCACACAGGTAAGGTTCAGCCACGCCATTTCCCATTTACTTAGAGCCTCATGCATCTCAACTTTCTGTATTTCCCCCCAGCTCTTTTAAATAACATTTCTTTTTCCCTTCCCTTCTCAGTGCTTAATGACTCATAGCCCGACTTCTGCTTGGTTTGGCCATGTACTACAGCGTATTGACATTGGTATGTTGTCATCACTAACTGACATCACATATTGTGAACTGTTATGGGTTGTACGATTTTTTGAGAATACAGCATGACTCCAAACGGTTTTCTGTGCAATAATTGTTTTATTTTGTGTGCTTAGATAATGGTACATTATATGAAAACGGTGATGGGTGGGGGTGGAGTGATGTCCATGGCAGAGTCCAGTTCTCAGTCTGACAGGTCTATTGTCCATATGCCTGTGGAAGGATGGAGCAGGGGCTGTTTGAGTTTGGACAGGGTGGCAAGGTGGGACAGTGGGATGACTTCTGGGGGTATCTCATGCTGGTGGTGGTCTTGGCATGCTACTCTGGTTTTTTTTTGGGTCTTAGGCTCCTCTTGCGGGGTGGTTGTTCTTCAGCAGGAGGTGGGGTTCTTGTGGCCTGTCGTTGTGTGTGGGCCTCCTGTCCACTAGCGCCGGCGGAGGTGGTAGGCTGTTCCTGGCTAGTGACAGGGGCCCTGTGTGGTGCCACATGGTCCCGCAACGTGTCTTCTATCCTGTTGAGGGCCTGGACCATGCTCCCCATGGCGGTAGCGATGGTGGTGAGTTGGTTGCTGAACCCCATGTAGCGTTCTTCCTGCTGTGCCTGTATCTCGGTGAACCTGGCCAGTACCGTCGCCATCGTCTCTTGGGAGTGGTGGTATGCTCCCATGATGGTAGTGAGGGCCTCTTGGAGAGTGGGTTCCCTGGGCCTCTCCTCCCCCCCCCCTGTTGCACGGCAGCCCTCCGAGTTGCCCTGTTTGCCTGGGCCTCTGTCCCCTGGACGGTGTGCCCACTCCCACTGCCCCCAGGTCCCTGTTGTTGTTGGGGTGTTGGGTTAGCCTGGGTGCCCTGTAGTGGCAGACACACCGCTGCTTGACCTGTCCTAGAGACAGAGGCATGGGCCCGCTGGGTGGGAGCTGTGCTGTTGTTCCCAGGGGGGTTTGGGTCTGCTGTGGCCTGTGTCTGTGTTTGGGGAACCCACTGCCCAGAGGTCCCCGATGGTCTGGGCTGGTCATCAGGTTCCAGGTCGACCGAGCTGCTGTCCTCACTGGGGGCCTGTTCCGGGGGTGGGATGGACATTTGAGGACCCTCCTGACCGGTGTGTTGGCGTTCGGGTCCTGCATGGGGTGAGAGAGTATGGTTATTGTTTCTATGTGTGAAATAGCGTGCGATTTATGGGTGCCCTTGTCCCCCAGTGCAGGCATTCCCTTGTGGGTGGTGTTGTGAGGGTGGTTTGTGGGGGGGGATGGGTATGTGCAGTGGTCATGCTTAGGTAATGGGTGTCCAATGTTTGTGGTGGAATGCAAGGGTTGGTGAGGGGTTGGGTGGGTTGTGCTAGGGAAACATTCTCAGGGATGATGTGTGATGGTGGGTTGGGGGTGAGGGTGGGGGTGTGGGTTGGCATGCTGGTGGGGTGGGGGGGATGAAGTATATGAGATAGGACTTACCTGAGTCCATTCCTCCGGGTACTCCAGCGAGGCCCTCAGGATGCAGGATGTTTAATACTTCTTGCTCCCATGCTGTGAATTCTGGTGGGGTGGGTGGGGGTCCTCCGGCGGTCTTCTGCACCGCGATGTTGTGTCGCGACACCATTGAGCGCACCTTCCCCCGTAGGTCGTTCCATCGTTTGCGGATGTCGTCCCTATTTCTGGGGTGCTGTCCCACCGCGTTGACCCTGTCCACGATCCGCTGCCATAGCTCCGCCTTCCTTGCTATGGTGGTGTGCTGAACCTGTGAGCCGAAGAGCTGGGGTTCCACTCTTATGATTTCCTCCACCATCACCCTGAGTTCTTGGTCCATAAAGCGTGGGTGTCTTTGTGGTGCCATGGGGTGGTATGGATGAGGTGTGGGGTGGTGTATGTGGTGATGAGTGTGTTGGTGTGTGGTGCTTTGTGCTACTATGTGGTGTGTGTGATGTTGTAGTGTGCCTCTGTGTGTCTGGCTCTCTATTCTCTGATGTGTCTCTCTCTCCTTCGTCTCTGATTTTTGGTTGTAGGGGTTTGTGGGTGATGTGGGTGTGTGTTTTATAGTTGATTGGATGTGTGGGAGTGTTGTTTGTATGTGTATCAGGTGTGTGTATTTCAAATTGTCCAATGTGGTAGTGTTTTGTAAAGGTGTGTGTATTTTGACCGCGGCGGTGTGTACCGCCAATAGACTACCGCGTTTGAAAGACCGCCGCGTGGATTTGTGGATCGTAATGGCATGGGCGTATTTCTGTTGGCGTGGCGGTGGAGGTTTAGTCATCTCCAGTTTATCGCTGGCCGCTGATGTGGCGGACTGCAATGGAGGTCAGATTTTTGGAGGTTTGGCAGTTGTGGGTCAGAATGACCGTGGCGGCTGACCGCGGCCGCGGCGGTATTGTGGCGGTCTTCTGACCGGCGGTAAGCGGCTTTTACCGCCGAGGTCAGAATGACCCCCATAGTGCGCTTTACAAATGTTGTGATTGATTGATTGATTGACCCTGCATCAGGGATTTGTTCCATGGGCCTTACGGAGAGTTTACCCATGCAACTGCAAATGCATTTGAAACATTTCCAGATGTACAAGGCCCTGGGAAACTGGAAATGTGTTAAAATATGTGCTTCCTCAAGGGAGGTGTAACAAGGAGAAATAACTTTATTTTTCATCGTTAGTTACTCTTCTTATGTGTGCTGCATGCTGCAGCACACATACAAAGAGGCAAAAGCCTACCTTGTTTGTTTATGTGCAGGAAGGTGTCCATTACAGCATAAAAACAATTAAGTCCACAATGCAGATACACGTGCACCATGGTGCAAGGGGGCATGTGTTGTCACTATTCACCAATGTGTGATCTTGCACATGCAGAAGGAACACCACTGTGCCGTATTTCATCAATTTGACACATTCATGGACTTTTCTTTTGATGCAGGGCATTGCAGCTACGCGTCTCCCTGTGCTGCCCTGTGGCAACAACCTGGAAATGAGGCCCTGGGTGTGTTTCAAAATGGTGGGAAGATACTCAGCAATGCAACGCCATGTAAAATACTATGTCACAATACCGTGTTGAAGGAAGGGCCTCCATTTTTGATGTCTGTGTGTCCACAGGTAAGTCCCATGGCCATGAGGCATGTCATGTATCCAATACCCATAAAACTGAAAAAGTACCAAATATTGGGACATACCCAGCTCATGGGCACCATAGGAAAATTACCTTATTCGTCATACTAACACACCTGCTATCCTGGGTCTGCTCCATTTTGTGCCACACAAACCTACTGAAACAGTCATCCAAGGTTTCAGATTGTGCAGCAAGGTACAACCGTATGCACAAAGTTCAGCTCATAGACCAAGCAGCCACACCTTCACCATTCCCATAATGTGCCTTTCTTGGTGCTGTGCTGCCCATTGCCTGCAAGTGCAGGTGGCAAACCCAGAACACACTGCATCATGTAGAAAAATATGTCCTACACTGTCCTCAATCAGTGTGGCAGGACTGTTCTGAGAGTTTCACAGTTGGATTGTACAGAGCAAATCTCTCCCCTTTTGTACTGTCAACATAGTGGACACAGTGCACTGCCGTATGTAGCCTATCATGTCGCAAAATGACATGCACTAATTAACACTCCATGATAGTAGCTAATGAACAACAGTGACTACTACTGTCACATACAAATATGTGTGAATGAATGCGACATCATCACCTGGTCAGGCAAAAGTCTGCAAAATCTGACGGTCACTTCAGAAATGCCTAGAGTAGCCACAAACAGACATACTTTAGAAGTGTGAAGGAAGTGTCTCCTCAATGGCTAACTGACTCTCCATACTAAATAATGACTCACCACAATCATGGCACTGGCCCTCACAAGTTTGGCAAATAGTAAGTGTAACATACAGGCCAGTATTCTTGTATGTGTAGTACAGTGTCAGTCATACCAAAAATGAAAGTGGGTGTATGTCCGTCCATGTCAGTACACCTCCCATGCTGTTTGCAAAGTGATTTAGCCATTCAGGACACAAACTGAATGAATGTGGGCACATCAACCATCATTACCATTGTCTGACTGTCCCCATCCTGTCTTTTAGGCTAATCAAGAATATGGTCTGCAGCCTAGGGTCAGGACCCCCTATGCACATCCCCAGTCGGAGGCACATTGCAGCTACACCCATGCCCTCAGCAGGACCAGATCCATAGCTGGGCAGACATTTGGACTACTCAAGTCACGCATTCACTATCTTGATATGTCCAGGGGGAGATTGCTCTATCTCCCGCCTCTGGTTTGACAAATTATACTTGTTTGCTACATTTTGCATAACATCTGTTTGTAGACCAATGAGGAAAATGTGGACCATAAAGGCCATGCTGAGGATAAAGAGGAAGATGAGGACCAACATCAAAATGTTGCAACAATTGTTAGGACACGGCAGAGAGACCAAATTGTAAACAATTTCTTTTTAGATGCATCACAAATGTATGGACTACATGACAAAAGGGTAATGAAATGACAAATAATTGTTGAACACTACCAATATGTACGCAATCTTAATTCCCTACCAGTATATAAACAATCTTAATTCCAAGTTAATGAAAACTACAGACAAAAATCATTGCATACATGCTAGTAATTAGCACACAACAAAAGTATGTAGCAATGTGTAAAAAACAGGGCTGGATAACATCTTGTAATCCAAAAGTTGTGTGCATGCCAATGACCTGTTCCAAATGCAGGCCCGTTGGGAATACAGACAACAAATAAAGATTGCAGTGTGGCAAAGTTTGGACAGCTCATGATAATGTGTTCTGTTGCAGTGTAAATAATGTCAGACAACAAAACACTTTCAAAATTGTGTGATAAACTAAATATTGTCAAAGTACTATGGGGGTCATTCTAACCCTGACGGTCGGTGATAAAGCGGCGGCCAACCCGCCAACAGGCCGGCGGTCCAAAAAATTGAATTCTGACCCTGGCGGGAACCGCCAACACAGCCCGCCACATTAACACTCCGACCGCCACGGCGGGACCGACAAACAGCGCGGCGGTCACCGCCAACAGGCAGGCGGCAGACAATGTACCGCCCACCCTATCACAACTCACCAATCCGCCACCTTTTCCGGGGCGGGATCCCCGCCGATAAAAACACGGCGGAAACAGACTACGAACGGGAAAACGCTCACCTATACACACTCCACGAGGAAGGAGGACAGCATGGAGCCCGAATTACACATCCTACCGGCTATTGTCTACCTGCTCATCTACCAGGAGTACGAACGCCGGCGCAGACGACAACGGTGAGTACTGCACCTACGACACAGGGGAGGGGGGAGGAGGAAAGCTTACGGGCACACACATACGCGATACACCCACCCCCCCCAACCCCTCCCCAACACCTACACACAAATGCAGAGCAACAAGTCAGAGTGACACCCCCCAAACCCCCCGGAAGAATGCAAAGACATAATTCAAATGAAGTTTACAATTTATGTATAAAATAGGTTCATTTAAGTCATGGTAAATATGCCATATGAAATATACAAAAGAAATAATGAACATAGTGCAAAGTATAAACATAGTCAATAAGTCCTGCACAGTCCGTTCAATATCCATAGTCCGTGGGCCAATGTGTACAAACATATGGGCAAAGCCCACACAGGAGACCGGAAACCATTGGAGAGAACACTGCTGGGGCATCAGATGAGAAAACAACAGGCACCTCAGGGGGAAGGGAAAGGGGGGCACCTCAGCCACATGAGTCCACAACGCCAGATCCACGAGGGGCCTCCATGCCCACTGTACCATCCTGGGGAGTGCAAAGCCACAGTCCATCAGATGGATAACCGACTCCACTGGTATTGGAGGAGGCATGGTGCCCAGAGTGCTTCGTGAACACCTGCTCGACACAGAACCGGCACTGTCAATGGACCAGCGGTGCTTGAGACGGCGGTGCCCAGCGGAGCGGTGCTTGAGAGGAAGGCCCCAGCGGAGCAGTGCTTGAGACGGCGGTGCCCAGCGGAGCGGTGCTTGAGATGAAGGGCCCAGCGGAGCGGTGCTTGACAGGAAGGGCCCAGCGGAGCGGTGCTTGAGATGAAGGGCCCAGCGGAGTGGTGCTTGAGATGAAGGGCCCAGCGGAGCGGTGCTTGAGACGGCGGTGCCCAGCGGAGCGGTGCTTGAGATGAAGGGCCCAGCGGAGCGGTGCTTGACAGGAAGGGCCCAGCGGAGTGGTGCTTGAGATGAAGGGCCCAGCGGAGCGGTGCTTGAGATGAAGGGCCCAGCGGAGCGGTGCTTGAGACGGCGGGGCCCTGTTCAGCGGTGCTCTTCACGGCGGGGCCCTGTTCAGCGGTGCCTGTCTTGGCGGGGCCCTCTTCAGCGGTGCTCTTCACGGCGGGGCCCTGTTCAGTGGTGCCTGTCATGGCGGGGCCCTCTTCAGCGGTGCTCTTCACGGCGGGGCCCTGTTCAGCGGTGCCTGTCTTGGCGGGGCCCTCTTCAGCGGTGCTCCTCACGGCGGGGCCCTGTTCAGCGGTGCCTGTCTTGGCGGGCCCTCTTCAGGGGTGCTCCTCACGGCGGGGCTCTGTTCAGCGGTGCTCTTCACGGCGGGGCCCTGTTCAGCGGTGCCTGTCTTGGCGGGGCCCTCTTCAGCGGTGCTCTTCACGGCGGGGCCCTGTTCAGCAGTGCCTGTCTTGGCGGGGCCCTCTTCAGCGGTGCTCTTCACGGCGGGGCCCTGTTCAGCGGTGCCTGTCTTAGCGGGGCCCTCTTCAGCGGTGCTTGTCCTGTCTTTCAAGGGAGCCAGACCTGGCCAAGACTCCCCGCTTAGTCGCCCTCCGACCTTGCGGTAGCGGGGCCCTCCTGTGATGGAGTCTTGTGCCCGTGGGTGTCGTCCGTCACACCCGGTATGGGGCTGGTGGGGCCCTCCTGGTGCGCACGGCTGCTGCATGTCTTCTCCGCCCTGCTGCCCTTGCCCTCCTTCGCTGCAGCTCTCGGGCCCTTGCCTCCCTTAGATGATGTGGCAGGTGACGTGGCAAGGCCACTCTCCGTGGTGGCAGCCGTCTCAGGCTTTTCGCGCCGGCCCTTAAGTTTTCTTGTCCTCTTCCCAGGGGGTGGGCTGGCTGTCCCCTTGCTGCTGGCCGATGTTCCTTCCCTAGGAGCTGGTGGACTCCAATAGCCCTGCACTATGGTGATACTAGATGCAGGGCTGGTGGTGGCTGAGGTGCTCTTTGGACTCTTACCAGATGGAGGGGGTGGGTCAGGTGATGCAAAGAGGTTAATTTTGGAGAGGAAAAGTGTTTTAAGAGCAATGGGAACGGTAGGTGCAGTGGGTATGGGAGTGGAGGAAGAGGATGTGGTTGTAGGAGAGTCAAGTGTGCTGTCTTTGGGTGCAGGTGCTTGGGCTGGAGGCTGTCGTGAGGTGGATGGCTGTTGGGTGGGTGGCTGCCTGCGTTTGTGTGGTTTGGAAGAGGGGGTGACAGACACAGTGGGAGAGGACACAGGGGACGTGTAAATGGCAGTGGGGGTGGTGACTGCACATGTGCTGACTGTAATGGAGGGTGTGCTGGTGATGGAAGTACTGGCTGATGGTGGTGTGCATGCAGGTGTGAGTGGAGACGTCACAGGGAGGGAGGAGGGAGACGAGAAGGAGGGGGACACAGAGGTGGTAGTGACTGTTGGCATGTCTGCATCTGGATGTTGCTTGTGTGAATACTTGTGGGATCTGTGGTGCTTATGTCTGGATGAGCTGCCCTTGGGTGTTGAGGTGTGTGCAGGCTGGTCTGATGGTGTGGATGGGATAGGCTGAGGAACAGGAGACTGGGACTGGGTGGAGGGAGTTAGAAGAGGGAGGCTGGAGACAGGGACAATGGCTGCCGTCAGTGCTGAGGCCAGAGCGTTGAACGATTGCTGATGGGCAGCCTGACCCGAATGAATGCCCTCCAGGTATGCATTGCTCAGATGCACCTCCCTTTCCACCCCCTGGATGGCATTTAGAAGGGTAGACTGCCCAACAATGAGCGTCCGGAGGAGGTCAATGACCTCCTCACTGAGGGCAGCAGGGGTAACTGGGGCAGGGCCTGAGGTGCCTGGGGCGAAGGAGATGCCCGCCTTGGTGTGCGAGCGGGCTCGGGGCGAACGCTGAGGGGCTGCTTGGAGGGCGGAGCTGGTGCGCTGGGTGGCGGCTGTACCTGTAGTTGCGGTGGGCACGGATGTTGCCGCCACCGCAAGGGAGCTCCCTTCCGAGGACGTGTCGGTGTCGCTGACGTCTCCACGGGTCCCCGTTGTGGAGCTCCCCTCGCCCTCCGTCTCACTGCTGAACTCGGAGTCCGTTGCATGGCCCTCCGGGGCCATGTGAGATGCAGCTCCCTCGTGCGCCGATGCCACTTCTCCTCCGCCTGATGATGCTAATGCACACATGCACAGGAAGAAAAAGAAAATGGGTGGGGGGGAAAAATGAAGACAGGTTGAGTGCATGCATTGGCAACACCGTTGGCGGAGAGGACAGACACAGAAGCCCCCTGAACTACGCTGCGCAATCGGGGTACACTACTCAGTTCTTGTGACTAGGCCTACAGGTCTATGGACGACAAATGCACACATGGGTGATGGCGGACCATGGATAGCTGTACTTGGCACCCTACAGAGGTGGGGGGCGGGGGCACAGGGCCATGGCTAACGGAGGGGACTAGCCTACAGAAAGCACCCTGGCCTTGAGTTACCCACAGCCCTCCTCTCCCACCCAGACACCTCCACTGCGCGCAAAGATAGCAGAATGTGCTGATACTCACCCCCTTGTGTCTGCTGTGATGTCCTCACGCGCCCATCCAAATCGGGGTAGGCCACCACCAGAATCCGGGACATCAGGGGGGTCAATTGGCGGCTGGCACCCCTCCTACGCTGGGAGGCCATCCCCAGCAGAGACTCAGCGGTCTTTCTGGTCTCACGGCGGATGTCCTCCCACCTCTTTCGGCAGTGGGTGCCACGTCTGTTGTGGACCCCCAGGGCCCGGACGTCCTTGGCGATGGCACGCCAAATGTCGACCTTCTGATGGGCGCTGACCTATTTGACATGTACAGGGTGGGAAAGGAAATATCATCACTTTTCAGCATGGTAGATGTGAGTGGCCCCCCCTCCCAACCTTGCCATGTGGCACATGTTCCCATCTGTCGTGCGTTGCACTCCTCATTCGCTCCCCTCCCCACCATCTTACAGACACCCCACTCAACACAGGCATAGCCCATTCAGCGTGCACCCTGTGTACTAACCTGTTGGTCTGGAGGACCGTAGAGTAGCGCATACTGGGGGAGGACCCCATCAACAAGTTTCTCCAATTCTTCGGAAGTGAAGGCAGGGGCCCTTTCCCCAGTCGCAGCAGCCATTGTATCTCCCAGACCGAGGTCACAGCAGCACTTGCAGTATAGGTTCTCTCCTGTGGATGATCAGGTCTCGAGTGATTAATCAGATAGAAAATGGCGGTCACGCCCGCGGTGGTGCGTACCGCGGCGGTGCGTACCGCGACCACCGGCGCACATCGTCATTGGCTCCTGAGACCCATAGGGTTCAATGTTAACCAATGCTGGTTTGCGCCGCGGTCTTCGACCGCCTACCGCCACGGTGTGCCACGCCAGCGCAGTGACCTCACATCCCACTGTCACACTTCACAGGTCAGGCAGCCGCCATTTCAAGGGCCCACATGGCATGATTTCTACTGCGTCACACAGGCCTAGGCCTTGCATTGCCACTCATACAAGCCGTTCCATGCATAGCGATTCGTGTACTGTGCAAGCTGTGTGAACGAACCTGTGGGTTGCTTGACTCTGTGCTCCATGTTGTCCTTCCTAGGCACCGTCCGCTGGGACTTGCGAGGAGAAGGATGAATCCTCCCGTGTACCGACCGCTGGTGGACCTGTCGACAATGGAAGAACGACATATCATACTTACATACCGGCTTGACAGAGCAACTATACATGAACTATGTGCCCAGCTGGAGCCAGACCTGATGTCCCCCATCCGCCAACCCACAGGGATTCCCCCTCTGGTGCAGGTTCTGTCAGTACTCCATTTTTTGGCAAGTGGGTCGTTTCAGACAACAGTGGCCATATCATCTGGGATGTCTCAGCCTATGTTTTCAAAGGTTTTGTCCAGAGTGTTGTCTGCCCTGATGAAATACATGCGGAGCTACATTATTTTCCCTGAGGTGGGCGAATTGGCTACAGTGAAGGGTGATTTCTATGCCCTTGGACATATCCCCAACATCATTGGGGCCATTGATGGGACCCATGTGGCTTTGGTTCCCCCCAAAGACAGTGAGCAGGTGTACCGAAACAGAAAAAGTTATCATTCGATGAATGTCCAGGTGGTCTGTTTGGCTGACCAGTACATCTCCCATGTAAATGCCAAGTTCCCTGGGTCAGTGCATGACGCGTATGTCATGCGAAATAGCAGCATCCCTTATGTGATGGAACAGCTACAGAGACACCGTGTGTGGCTAATTGGTGACTCTGGTTACCCCAACTTGTCGTGGCTACTGACCCCAGTGAGGAATCCCAGGACAAGGGCAGAGGAACCGTACAATGAGGCCCATGGGCGAACTAGGAGGATCATAGAAAGGACCTTCGGGGTCCTGAAGGCCAGGTTTAGGTGCCTGCATATGACAGGGGGATCCCTCATGTACTCACCAAAGAAGGTGTGCCAGATCATCGTGGCCTGCGGTATGCTTCACAATCTTGCATTGCGACGCCAGGTGCCTTTTCTGCAGGAGGGTGGTCCAGATGGTGGTGTTGTTGCAGCTGTGGAGCCTGTGGAGAGTGAAGAAGAGGAAGACGACGGGGATGACACGGACAACAGGGATACAGTCATACAACAATACTTTCAGTAGCACACAGGTAAGAAACAGCCACCCCAATTTACATTTACTTGAGGCCTCATGCGTCTCCACTGTCTGTGTTTCCCCCCAGTTCCTGTTAACTGATTTGTGACTTTCCCTTCCCTTTTCAGAGCTGTATGACCCACTGCCTGACTTCAGCTTTGTTTGCCCATGGACTAAAGCTTATTGAAATTGGTATGTTGTCATCACAAAGTAACTGGACATTATTGAACCGTTATGTGTAATACATTTGTTAAGAATACAAGCAGACTCCTGTTTATTTAAGTGGAATAAGTGATTTATTTAAAGTGCTAGATATAGGTAAATGATTGGGAAGCGGGGATGGGTGGGGGTGGAGTAATGTCCATGGCAGAGTCCAGTTCTCAGTCGCACAGGTGCATTGTCCATATGCCTGTGGAAGGATGGAGCAGGGGCAGTTCAAGGTTGGACAGGGTGACAATGTGGGACAGTGGGATGACATCAGTGGGTATCTTAGGCTGGCGGGGGTCTTGCAATCCTACTCTGTCTTCTTGTGAGATCTCAGGTTCCACTTGCGGGGTGGTTCTTCTTCTGCAGGAGGTGGGGTTCTGGTGGCCTGTCGTTGTGTGGGGGCCTCCTGTCCACTGGCGACGGCGGAGGTGGTAGGCTGTTCCTGGCCTGGGCTAGTGACAGGGGCCCTTTGGGGTGCCACATGGTCCCGCAATGTGGTGACGATCTGGGTAAGGGCCAGGTCGATGGTCCCCATTGCGGAACCGATGTTACTCAGTTCCTCCCTGAACCCCATGTACCGTTCCTCCTGCAGTTCCTGGATCTCCTGGAACCGGGCCAGTACCGTCGCCATCGTCTCCTGGGAGCGGTGGTATGCTCCCATGATGGTGGAGAGGGCCTCTTGGAGAGTCGGTTCCCCGGGCCTGTCCACCCCCCTGTCGCACAGCAGCCCTCCCAGTTCCTCTGCGTTCCTGGGCTTCTGTCCCCTGGCCGGTGTGCCCACTACCACTGCCCCCAGGTCCCTGTTGTTGTTGGGGTGGTGGGTCAACCTGGATGCCCTGTAGTGGTGGACACACCGCTGATTTATGTGCCCTGGAGACAGAGGCATGGGCCCGCTGGGTGGGAGCTGTGCTGGTGTTCCCAGAGGGGGTTGGGTCTGGTGTAGCCTGTGGCTGTCTGTGGGGAACCGACTGTCCAGAGGTCCCCGATGGGCCGGGCTGGTCGTCTGGCTCCAGGGAGACAGAGCTGCTGTCATCGCTGGGGGCCTCTTCTGGGGGTGGGAAGGACATCTCTGGACCCTCCGTGGCGGTGTGGTGGCGTTCGGGTCCTGCAGGGGTATAAAGGTATGGTTATTGCTTCTGTGTGTGGGATTTCGTGTGATGGGTGGGTGTCCGTGTACCCATGTGCAGGCATTTCCTTGTGGGGGCTTTTGTGAGGGTGGCTTGTGGGGGTGATGTGTGTGTGCAGTGGCCATGCTTTGGTGATGGGTGTCCATGCTTTGGGGTCGCATGCAGGGCTTGGTGTTGGGATGGGTGGGTTGTGATGGTGAGGCTTTTGCTAGGGGTTGGTGTGATGAGGGAGGGGGTGAGGGTGGGGGTATGATTTGGCATTCAGGTGGGGTGGGGGTGGGAAGCAGTAGTGAAGATTTGCCTTACCAGAGTCCATTCCTCCGCCTACTCCAGCGAGGCCCTCAGGATGCAGGATGTGCAAGACTTCCTCCTCCCACGTGGTAAATTCTGGGGGAGTAGGTGGGGGTCCGCCGCCAGTCTTCTGCACCGCTATGTTGTGCCTTGATACCATGGAACGCACCTTCCCCCGTAGGTCGTTCCATCTCTTCCTGATGTCCTCCCGATTGCGTGGATGCTGTCCCACCGCGTTGACCCTGTCCACTATCCTTTGCCATAGCTCCATCTTCCTGGCAATTGTGGTGTGCTGCACCTGTGCCCCGAAGAGCTGGGGCTCTACACAGACTATTTCCTCCACCATGACCCTGAGTTCGGCGTCACTGAACCTGGGGTGTCTTTGGGGTGCCATGGGGTGGTGTGGTTGAGGTGTGGGGTGGCGTTTGTGGTGATGAGTGTGGTGCGTGTGGTGGTGTGTGGTGTTTGGTGCGTGGATTATGTGTGGGTGATGGTGTTGTGTGCCTCTGTGTTGTGGGATTGTCTATTCTGTGCTCTCTCTCTAGCCTTCGTCAATGATTTCGGGTGGTAGGGGCTTGTGGGTGATGTGGGTGTGTGTTTTATATTGTGTTGGGTGTGTGGGAGTGGTGTTAGTATGTGTATCAGGTGTGTGTATTTCGAAGTGACCAATGTGGCTGAGTTTTCTATGGGTGTGTGTATTTTGACCGCGGCGGTGTGTACCGCCAATGGAATACCGCGTTTGAAAGACCGCCGCGTGGATTTGTGGGTCGGAATGGTATGGGCGTATTTCTGTTGGCGTGACGGTGGAGGTTTGGTCAGCGCCATTTTTTCACTGACCTTTGGTGTGGCGGATTATTGAGGATGTCGGGATTTCGGCGGTTTGGCAGTTGCGGGTCAGAATGACCGTGGCGGTTTACCGCGGCCGTGGCGGTGTTATGGCGGGCTTCTGACCGGCGGTAAGCGCCTTTTACCGCCGAGGTCAGAATGACCCCCTATGTGTGTATTGTATAGCTACCCATTTGTACAGACCCATACTTGTGAAGGATAGTAGAGTTAACTTATAGTCTGATGGTTGTCAGCTGAGGCACATAGTATATGCATGGGAACCCAGTCCAACACATACAGTCTACATATTCTCCTTCAATGTGTGCAGGCACATATAAAATACATTGTAACATATCACAACACACATACAAATACAAAATACACAAATGTGGCAGTACAAGATTGACTACCTAGTACCAGTGCTGCAGCGCTTGCCCCAATAGGCTAATAGGCAAATGGACCAAGCAGGGATGTCTCCTAACATGTTGGCGCGTTGCACAAAGATACAAACAATAGGTGCACTCGTATAACTACATTTCATGTGTGATTATTAAAACACAACACAAAGAGTTTGATTTTGAATCCTTTGCCCATAAGCAATGACTAAATGAAAGGTGAATCCTGCCAAGTTACCATGCACTGATGCATTCCAGATCAGAGTGGCAGAATGCCCAGGTGAACATCTTGTATGAATACATACCCACATCCTAAGTACAAGTAACCCCTCAATATTGCAATATAGCGTGATGCATATCAATAGCAAACAGGTACCTCCTTAGAATAAATCAGACTCTTTTTGGCTAGCCAAGCAGGCCTTGTGAGCACCAAAATGTTGAGAAAGACATGAGGCAAAAATGAATGTGCATTGGCACTGTGCACATGCAACACATATCTTTCCAGATCCAAGCTAATACAGCAGATGTGTGTGTACCATGACATGATATGATGGTTGTTGAAGATTACTCTAAGGTACCTGTTGCTATGCACATATCAACATGTGTCATATTTGCTTAGATATATCCATTGAAAACCTACACAGGCATTTGGTCCCCTCGGTGCCACATTGTAGGAAAATGCCTCTTTTGACATGGTCATCCCCCACCACCACTTTTTGCCTGGTTTCTGGTGTGATTTTGATTGTTAGTGCACTGGGTCCCTACTAACCATGTCCCCCTGTGTCAGATCTCTTTCCCCAAAACTGCACAGTTGTTTTGAACAAATGCCAAACTCTGTAGCTACCACTGTAAGTCCGTAGTGAATGGTACCTCTGGTACCTCAGGGCTGTGGTACTAAGGAAAGTCTCTGAGGGCTGCAGAAACAATTGTGCCACCCTCAGGGGCCCCTCACCAAACTCACACAAGTGCTGCCACTTCAGACTGCATGTGTTGGTGCAGGCCAAATTGAAGACATGACCTGTCACACACCCCTGTGTGCCAGGTCCCCTAACACTGCATGTGCCAGGTGTAAAGCACCCCTAAACCAGGGTGCATCCAGATACGTGAGGGCATATGTGCATGAGCAGATATGCCCCTGCTATGTCGCTGTCGATTCTGAGACCTGGTAAGTGCACAGGGAAGCCATTTTAAATTAATGTGCTGGACACCGATCATTATGAATTCTCCAGTTACATGATGACTTCTCTGAATCCTGGGATGTTTGGTATCTAACATCTCAGAATAATAAACTCTCACTGACCCCAGTAATGGATTTATAAAAAAATGCGAACAGCAGGCACCTTAGAGGTGCCCCCTGAAAACCTACCAATTACTAATGTGCTGACTGACTCGTCCTGACCAGTTCTGCTACCACAGACGCATTTCTGCCCCCCCAGAGGTGAGAGCCAGAACTCTTGAGGGCCTGAGACAAAAGCCTGCAGTGGGCAGAGATGTGACCTTCTCTCCCATGCAGTATCAACATTCCAGGGCGGGGAGCATCAAAGGCATAGCTGCCTTTGTAATGTGGCCCATGTCTCTCCAGATGGTGGAGATGACCAACCCCCCCGTCCTGACCCCACTTTTGACTGCAGCACAGGCGGGAAAATTAGGCCGAATAGGAGGTGTGCCCACTTCATGCCAGTCTCACCCCTAATGTAGATGAGCTGAAGTGGACACGACTTTTAGAATTCGTCCATCTTGTTTGGAAAGGAATTAGGCCACTAGGGTTGGGGTTATGCCCACTTCCCAGAGGAAGTGGTCATAAGGGTATAGCCACCCTAAATGTGGTCAGCCCACTGGCTCCCACCTGGAACTCCCTGGAACGCCCCTAAATGGAGTATTTAGGTGGCACCTCTGAACCCTAGAACTCAGACCCTGACTACCTACAAAGAAGCATAAAGAAGAATCGTCTAAGCTGCAGGAACCCAGGAAGCCTGCTGGCCTTCTAAAAAGACTCAGACTCCCTTGAGCAGCGGACCTGTTCAGCAACAAAGTATCCAGCAAGGATTCTGCAGCCTGGACACCCGACACCGGAAGTGACCTCTGCACCAGAGGACTTCGACCCGGTGAGAAGCCTACCAATTGTAGCAGCTGGGCTCCCTATCTGTCCTGAGCCCGAGTCCACCCGAGAGTCACCTCTCCTGGGCTCATCCAAGTCACCTGCAGCCCCTGCACACAGGCCCCCTCTCCCACATCCTGGTGGTGAGAGAAAACCCAGCAACTACTGCACCGATCACCCCCGACACCACCTGAGAAGAGCCACTGGTGCCAGTGATGTCCCCCATCTCCCAAGAGTTTGAGTCCGCCTTGGTTGACCACCTGCTGGACTCCCTGACGATGCCTGCAGTCTCAACATGCAAGACCGCCTGACCACGAGTACTCCCAAATGGTGAAACTCAACACCAAAAAACACCCCTACATCCATCACCCCTGGGCCCTGGAGACAAGGACCAACAGTGCACCTACCTGACTTCCTAGCCAGAGCCTGCAGCCTGTCTTCACGTGAACCAAACTCCCATAGGAAACCATTGGGTACCTGACGCCTTACTGCACCTCTGCACCCGCCCGCCCCAGTGCCACCCGGTGTGACCTGTGGGTGTTGTTCTGATCAGTGCCCAGTACTTACCTTAACTCCATGAGATTGGCTGCATAAGTCATTGTTAACCCTGTGTTTGCTGAACATAGTTTTCCTCCATAGGATAACATTGAGTGAACTCTGAAAATTGCACTGTGTCTATTTCTGAAACTGCAAAGTATTTATGTTTAAAAATCTACTTATCTGATTACAAATTTCTTGAGTTTGAAAAATATAAAAAAAGAATTGATAGTTTTCTAATTTGATCTCTGATTTATTCTCTACGTGTGTGTCTCAATTATTGCCTCTGTGAATACAACAAATACTTAGCACTATCCAGTTATAAGCCTAACTGCTTGCCCGCCCTACCACAAATAGATTAGTCCTGTCTGATTTTGCCTCTGCAATACCAATTGGGGATCCACTGGACTCTCTGCACAGTGTACTTCATTTTAGTGCACTATTTAGAGAGCCAGCTTTCGACACACATATACTGTAGACTGGTTGAACTAACCAGTGTATGTCACTACCTGAGTGGGTAATGCATCCGAAAGATATACTAGTGTAGCAATGTGTTGAGTGGTTGAATATACCACAAGCAGGTGCGGTTGGTATCCCACTACTCATGGACCTCAGGTGGTACAAACATCTAAAACATATCCATGAGGGCATTCCAGCTCACCCTGTGTGGCTCATCCTGGTCTCATAGCTATGAGCAATAGCTATAGCAATAGGCTGCCTTGATCTACTCTATGTCATGGGTGTGTTGTATGGGACTTGCAGGGGATTTTTCCAGCCAACACCCATGAATATTTAGGATGACTAGTGTACATTTTAGGATGAAAACATGTTGTAGTAGAAAAGTTTTATGCCTTCATTCAATCTGACATCAATTTCAATCAGAGTCATCTCTGCATCTTCCTAGACATAAACCATAAATGATTTGGTTTGGCATGTTCCATGTAAGCTGCATGATGTGGCACACATGGAAATGGAAAAGCCAAGGATGTTTTTAAAAACTTCACTTTGTTAAGCCTCTTCTGGGATAATGCGAGCCTAAGACCATGGGTCATTGTCAAATTCCATGGGTGTTGAATGTGACCCCCAACTGCAACGCACATGCAATACTTCCTTGATGCAGAGTCAAGCAATGCTGTGCTTCATGCTTCCTTGCCTCTCCCAATGATTATGAAGTTACACATAGGCATGCATGGTGGTATTACATTGCGCCATCAGTATGAGAGAGAGTCCTGTGCACCCAGACATTCAAAAAAGGGAGTCCCCTGTGGGGAGGATCCTTAGATATGAGCACCCTAATGTCACCCTAATGTCAACAATGGAAGAACACTCATGGCTACATTACCTACCATTTTGTGTCATGATTGCACCACTGTTGTTGCACATCCATTTCATAAAATGTCAGTACAGAATTCTAAAGCCAGAGAAGGAGCAATCTGCCACACCTTGTGTGTGTTTGAAATAAAGGTACTGCAACTCAGTGTCAAGTGCTGCAATACATAACATTTCATTCTGTATGGCATTCCATGGGGGGGTACATAGCCGTTCCCAAGCATCCACCCACAGATTTCATGCAGATTAGACAAGGTATGTGCCCCAGGGATTGCAAAATTTCTCCACGCATCACGGAGGCTGTTGTGACCATGAGAAAAATATGACTGTGACGTTGCCTTTGCCTATTTCTATGTGTACTGCATTAGGTATCACACATAGGAAAAATGGAAACTGCATAATTTATTGTCTTTTATGCAGGAAGGGGTCCCTTGCTGGACATAAACATTAATGTAACCAACACAGACACCCTTGCACCATGTTGCCAGGGTGCCTATGTAGGTGCTAGTCTACCTGCACTGCCTCAGGGCAAGGAGACACAAGAAAACATCAATATCTTCATCTTTATGGGGGATTTCTGCCCTCTCAATTCCATGCAACGCAGTACATCAACTTGCCTTGCTGCATTGCATTGCGTTAATGATTAGTCAATAGGCCCCTTCACATGCCAGCAAATAGGAAAATGCTACCATGTGTGCCCCATTATCCAGACCAAGGGCTGTATCAGTGAAGTGATGTGGGGGCGCAACGGGCATTTGTCCCTGCTTTGTTCCCCCCATGAGCACTTGGGAATACCAGAAGGTCCTGCAGACCTTAGTGTGGCCCTTCAAGAAGAAACAATAGAGTTGGGCCACTTATGTTGGCTGCGCTATCAACAGAGGGTGATCACCCTTTTGCAGGGGGCGTGGCCCCATGCAAATGAGTGACTCACTTTGTCTCTGCATCTGTGCTCTATCAAAAACATGGGCGCGGAGGCAAAAAAGATGTCATGCAGCACACTGACAGTTAACCCACTAATGGCAGCCCTCTTTGGGGGTGAAAGTGGGTCCTATGGCCCCAACCAGACATTCACTTGCAGGTGAGTACAGTCACTCACTACACTCACCTGCAAGGGGATCTGTGATACCCCATGAAATTGCAGGTAAGTGCCGAATTCACTGTGCAACACGGAGCAGCTTAAAATAAACTGCTCCGTTTAACTGTTCCAAAATGTTGATGCTAATCCTGCATAGCCCATTGAGGCCTATTGTAAACAGTGGTGTTCCTGCTATGAGCAGGCATTAAAAGTGCTGAAAAAATTGAAGCAAAGAAATCTCTTTGCGCCATTTTCTCGCCCCCCCCCAATGGGGGACCGCCCCCTTTGCATACAGTAATGCCTGGCACAGGCATAATGTAGAACAAAGGGTTACAAAGTGGCGCAATGCATGCATTGCAAGACTTTGTGAATATGGTGTGGAGAAAAGGCCACCTTAGCGTCAAAGGAATTATGCAAAGGTGGCGCTAAGGGCCCAAGATTCTTAACTGTGCCACTCTGAAAGCCTGGGGAGGAGTATTATTAAGCCAGGAGGATAACCACCCGTTGAGAGGCAGATCACCAAACATGAGAATTTCAGTCTTCTCAGTATTACATTTAAGCTGGTGTTCAGGCACCTTCTAATCTGGCTCACAGGGAGCTTGCAGCTCTTCTCACAAGAGAACAAGAGCTGCATTTCGTCAGCATAGGAAATTACCTTAGCGTCCAGAAATTCAGCAAACCCAACAAGAGGGGTCAGATATATATTAAAGAGTGTGGGGCTCAATGCTGACCCTTGTGGGACCCCATCTGACAGATCCCGAGGTTCGGATGAAAAAGGTGGAATCCAAATCTGCTGTGTCCCTCTAAAAAAGAAGACAGACAATTTAAAGCTTGACTAGAATTGCCCCCTGATGACAGACACCTCAGCAGGCAGGCATGGGGAACCGTTTCAAATGCAGCCGATAAGTCCAGTATAACCAGCACCGATCTTTCTCCTCCATCCAGTATACCTTTGATATACTTGCTGACCTCCAGAAGCACTGTCTCAGTACTATACCTGGGCCTAAACCCAGACTGACTGGAATATAACAGCGTATTGGATTCAGGTTAGCAGGAAAGTTGTGAGTTAACATGTTTTTCCAGAATCTTAGAAAAAAACAGGAGTAAGAAAATGGGTCTGTAATTTGCTGGAACCTCTGGATCTGCTAAGGGTTTCTTTAAGAGAGGAAGGATTTTGTACTGTTTCCAACTACTAAGAACCTTAGCCGAGTCAAGTGAGGAGTTCAGTACCTGATTAACTACAGGATTAATTACAGGTGCAGATAGCCCGCAAATTCTGGGTGGACATGGTTCCAAGGAAGAGCCGAATTTCAGAGCGCATAACACCTTTAAAGAGTCATCCATGGAGATGGGTTCAAAACTAGAGTGGGATGCTTCCAAAAGTGGTGGTCTAGACCACTGAATAACCTTCAAAGTCATCTCACTCAGAGGAAAAGCCAAGAGAAGACTAGCCCGAATGGACTGAATGTTCGACTAAAATAGGAAGCTAGTTGCTCACACCAACCTGTGGAGGATGGGTGAGAATAAGAGGCCGCAGTAGGTGCAAGAAATGTTTTAACAAAGTTGAACATTTCCCTGGACTTATTCCCGGATTCCATAAATTTCAGCTCAAAATAATGCGATTTTGCAATTTTAATACTATCATGGTATTCTTTCAATGCTAGTTTGTAATTTTCTTTATGTAACACATTGTAGGTTTCCCTCCACTTCCTTTCCAGGAGTTTGCATTTTTTCCTCTCTATGAACAAACTACTCGAGAACTAAGGACTGGTCACCTTTGTCCTTTTTGTCTTAGACAAATGGAGATGAGCTGATTTCTCCACCACCTCTTGAACCAATTCTCTTCTGCAGGGACTTCTGCCTCAATATGACCCTCTAAGGTGCGGAGCAGAAAAAAATCCTCATGGCTAGTTTTGTGAAAAGCTCTAGCAGGTGATGAAAAATTGAGATGAGGGGAGGGCTTTCATAGGGAAACCCCATGAAAATCTGTTAAAATAATGATCCAACTACTTGTGGTAGTGGGTCTTACAAATTTAAAAACAAGTTTGAAAAAATGTGGTCAATTACATGATCTGCCTTGTGAGTGGGTTTAATGATAAATTGGCTGAGATTAAGAGATGTAGTCATCTCCCGCTGCTCAATTATTTCACTTAGGTGATTCTTTTCCACGTGAAGATTGAAATCACTCAAGAGCAAAAAATGGGAGTACCTTAGAACAAGGTCAGCTATTGAGCTACAGAGGGATTTTAAAAAAGGTCCCGCAGTTCCAGGGGCTCTGTAAAGGAGCACACCAGAAAGGGATAGTTGGTGGGAAAAAAAAATGAAAAAGCCTAATACCTCAGCACCTTCTGTACTACTAATGAAAAAAGTCTGACATTCAAGGTCTTCTCTGAGAATGACCCCAGTACCACCCCGGCCCAAAGGACGGTCCTTCCTATAAATTTTATAACCCTTAGGAATGGCCCAGGTGATAACAGGGTTTGATGACTCTGATACCCAGGTTTCTGTCAGAAATAAAATATCCAGTTTGTCGCGGGCAGTCTCATTATCCAGCTCAAAAATACTGTCTGCATGTTTTTGCATCGACCTGGTATTAATCAGGGCCATTGAGTAGACCCTTGTGTATATTAGACCCTTTTAGTGTCACTTGACCTCCTGGGAGGGAGAGTAACTACCCCCTCAAACAAGAGTCTGCACTGAAACAAGCAGTGGTGACATTTAAAATTGTTAAAATTTACATCCATATATCCTTCTCCTGGACAGTTAAGCTTAGGTACTAAGCTGATGAGTGCCTCCTTATAAGATATTACGTTGCTACTTACTACAGATAAATGGGCAGCATGGCTGGTGCTGGCAACTTCCGTGACACTGATGGGCGCAGACAGGCTTGCTTTTGGTGAGCCTTTGGCATGCCAGCTGCTCACCTGCTTCACGCTTCCCTGCAGCAAGGCCCATCAAGTAGGTTAAGAGAAGAAAACAACTAGAGTGCGCACCACCAAAAAATGGTGCCTACAGTTGTCCAAATCTGCCCCCAAAAGATTGTTAGCTGCTGCCTCCTCCCAATGTAAAAAGAGGTAAAACAATGAACCCACACAATATTTGTAAAAAAGACACAATGACATGCATACCTTGCAGAGTATGTTATGTGAAATCACACACTCATGAAAGGCAGGGACATTTTGTAAGTAGCGATGTATTAAGAACTGGTTTCCGGAAACTGACCACAAGAAGCATGATTAGTCACATCACATCTGTGTACACTTTACCCTGCCTTACCTATGTATATCATTAAGACATGTCAACTGTGCCGTTTGATTCATGATCAACCTGCAGACTTACATAGGCAATTGCTACTCATATGTACTGGGCATCTCATGTCCACAGTGTGTGTGTTCTACATTCACAGTGCAATGTATCATGTTATGTCTTGTATGTGTACCAGCACCATACACAACAGGTGAGGTGGAGAGATTCAGGGATCAGGATGTTACCAGTGAGTGTCATCCTGAATGCTTAATGTGTAGTGCAAGGATTGTGTGTGATGTAGGATCATGTTTGCAATACCATGTCCCAGTCCCAGTTCCAAAGTAATCATAGGTTCCAGACATGGTACTTCATAACTCAGAATTGTCAAAGTTGCATGTGCATTAGCATCTGACTAATATGAAGGTGAATATATTGACAATCTCTGCTGGACCACATGATAAATGGACTGACAGAGCAGCCATGACCAAAATGCCACAGTCTGTTAAAATATGTGGTAGTGAATTCATAGTTAAACATGGCTGGGGATGGTTAACCTTCCAAATACATGTCAGATGCACATTGCTACTGTAGGCACCCACATTGCTTTCTATGTCCATTTTGTATGGTTAGTCCACACACAGGATGTGAGGATTCACACCACAGTGAAGACAGAAAGAGTAAGTGTAGCAGGCGCAGTTGTCAGCATTACACACATGGTAATGCAATTGAAGGCCTCACTCCTGTTGTCTAATGCCTAATGCTCAATATTGGATACATATACATACTTTTGCGCTGTCTTCTTAACAGAAATGGCATGGTGTGTTTGATCAGAGGTATGTCTGTATAGCATAGTAATCCGACAGTTCATTACACAATCCACCTTCTGGTTGCATTACCCATGATATTTTGCCAAATGTTTCTCAACAAGGTTTACACTTGGGCTAACAGTTGCTACTTATATCACAAGATACCCAGGCAGATGAGATTTAGATCATGCATGCACACACCCATCACATGGATTTGCTGAGTGCTGATGTGCATCAAGGTGACAATGATGTCTGACACGTATGGACAGACAGACACTGGGCTGTGTAAAGGGACACATGCTATGACACTGCCTGCATGTGATAAGCCATCGCATGGTCTGCCATGGATTTACATTAGTCTATATAGGAGTCGTTTATGACACCTCTGTTTGGCTATCCAGCCTCCATTTATATTTAAGATACCTATGACATGGTACGTCTATGTAGCAATGTGTCCGGATATATGTCATGCAATTTCAGGTACCCAATGTTTTGACACAATACATGTACTTTGCAAACTCTGCTTATCCTATTTTGGTTAATGGCCATGGACTAGAGCCCATTTCAGGCTGCATAAGGGACACAGATGATCAGTAATAGGCATATATGTACCATACCATGTGTACACATCAGCATTGTTCCTAAGCATACTCTGTACTGACATGGTTCTACCTAGATGTGCCAAGAATATGCAATTGCATTAGTCATCATTTGCTAACCATTTGTAATTTGTCCTTAGTAAATTTAGAGATGAGAAATATTTTGTAGATGGGTGGCCACTTTATCTTTGCCGATTATTTTGGTGTTTTAGCAATGCCACATATGATGTTTAATACTAAACGATTTATCATGATGACTGGACCCGTTCCTCTTTACTTTTTGTCTGACAGATTTTCATTCTGCTCCAACCGACAACATGACCCTGGAGCAGAAGAGGGCCCACCTCATCCATGCTATATGGTTTCACCACATCTGTCTAGATTCGAAGCCACACAGGAGACTGGGGAAACAATATTTGTAGGAGACGGCAGCCAGAACATGGCACATCACACATGAGGGACCATCCAAACCTGACCAGCCAAGTCAACATTAGGATGTTGCACCAGACCAGTGTGGTGCTGCCGAACCGATTGCAAGCACATCCACCAACGAGCCCATAGGACCAGCAGTGCCCAGACACAGACCCCAGAACAGGTTACAGCCTTTGAGCAGATAACGTTGAAGAACATGTCCGACCTCAAGTTCCGGGTGGCAGGGCTTGAATATAAGATGGACACAATCATTTGTCTATTAAAAACTCTGTAGCAGGCTGTGGAGCAAATTTCCCCACAAAATTGAGCCAAAAGGACCCGTTCTGCCCTTCCCCAAGTTTATTATTGTTATACAAAATACTGTTTTTATAGCATAGTTTAAAGATAGTGTTGAAATTGTTTAGGTATAGTAGTTTTAACATTTTAGGTGGGGTGGGTAATTTCTTTGGGGCTAGGGGTGTTCAGGACATTTTGTGGGTGGGGGTTTGATGTGTTGGATATGTTTAAGAAAAAAAACATATTAAACATTCATGAAAAATACAAACAAATATACATTTGTTTAGGTTTATATGTTTAGGTAGTTTGTGTATAGGTGTAGTGCCTGTTGGTTCAGTATGAAGATGTGTATTAAGAAGGGTGGGCGTTGATGTTTAACATGTTGTGTTATATGTGTAGAGTAATCCAAGTTAAGATAGGGCAGTTTAAGATGTTTTTAGGCTAAGATAGTGTAGTTTAGATAGCATAGTTCAGTTTAGGTGTAGGTTAGGATATGTAGGATAGGTAGTGTAGAATAGGTAGTTTTATGTAGGGTACGTTTTATATTTACATTAAATACCTTTGAACTCTACATACAAGCCTACCTCATCTTGTCTGTGTAGGTGTTAGCATATCTGCCTAGGTAATGGTAAATACATGTGTTTGTCTTTGGTAGCAGTGTTTTAGACATGTGTGACTAGGTGAAAGGCCTATGTAGAGGAATATGTCAGGTTGGGCATGGAATGACATAAAGAGCAACAAACACAGTTGTGCTTTGTAAGTGGCACTCTTAATGTGAATGGGCAGGCAGGGCAAAACAGGCATTCCCATTCTGTTGCTCTGTGTGTAAGTCATGCTACATGCATTGAATGGAAGGTGTTGTCAAACCATTGTGGCTAATCCAGGACCTTTGTGGTCCCACACTGATTGGCAGGCCCTTACACACTGAGCCTTCTATCATTTGCTTGTCACAGCAGTGTAGTTTGTTGGCTAGTATCCATGGATAGACTCCCCACCAGTGCTGTGACTTAATTCACCATCAGCACTGATTGCATGCTACATGTTGCACTTCGTGCTAGGGACCTGAAGTGACTACTTGATTGTTCACATAAACATAGTGTTAACCTGATCTTTTTCCCTCAGCCTATGTAGCTTCACCCATAGCACCATTACACATGTCTCCCTTTTGGGAGTATTTTTGCCTTTGCCTCACACAATCCACCATGTTCTGTTCAGTCCATACTTCAACAGACATACAACACACAGGTTTGACAGTGAATTTATTTACATGTGCAAAACTTTGTAGGATCACAGGCACAGTTCTTGCGACAACAACCCCAAACAGTTTGCTTTAGCCATTGAATGTCCAGATAGAGTCCATGGGTGACCCACTGCATGTGACATCTGGAGAAAAGGAGTGTTTCAGTGAGGAGGAGAATCAACACATTGCCAATAGGGAAGGTAGGCCACATTGACAGTCAACAAATGGGTGAGGTCAACAGATAGGACAGCCAATTGAGGACAGTTCACTAGCATAGTGATCAGCACTGGGCAAAGGAGGAACAGAAAATCTGGCACAGAAAAATGGTACCGGACTGTTTTACATTGGAAAGAGATGAAGACCACATCTTCCTCCTGTGTGTGGTGCTTCCCATGAGGTAGGTGTTGGAGGCAACTAAGGCACACACACATGAGGGGCTGAAAATGTGGAGCCCCAGTCCGCAGCAGCATTTCTCAGGGTCAGCATGTGAGGCAGCACTGCACTGAGAAGGGCCTGCTGGTTTGCCAGCACAACAACAATGGTGCAGTGGTAGGCACCCATTGTGGCAAGGTATGTGTCCTGCTTCCGTTTCCTGGACTCCAGGATCTTGTGGATTGCCCCCATCTGTGTGGCAACCTCACTTTATTCGTGCCTCTGCCTCATGACACCAGCAATGTCAGCAGGGACCTTTGGAGTCCACAGAGCAGAGTGTAGTTGCCATGTATAACAGATGAGGTATCCTTATTTGGACTGAGGCACCTTTGGACTTCCTCTAAGGTGCCCGCCATGGTGTCCATCACCACCTGCATCACATCTAGCATCCTTACTGTATGATGTTGGAAATCTTCTTGGGGGTTCCCGGAGTCCAGGGCTGTGTGGCTGGTGGTGTTTGTTGTGTGCTAGGTGGATCCTCTGGAGACCTTGCAATGCTGTTGGCCCTTCCCGCAAATGGAGATGGTGTGTCAAGGGAGGCAGGATTTGCCAGAGAGTGCATTGATCAAGGGTGGGCAGGCTGTCATCCTCAGTCAGATCGTCATTCCAGACAGGCAGCTGCCCAGGAAATGTAGGTACTTCCTTTGCAATGAGAGAGATCAATGCTAATGATGTCCTTTGTTAGATGTTGACATGAGTAATCTGTATTACAATCTGACTTTCAATACAACATTGATGCACTAGATGTGTGTTACACAGAGGTGGTCATTACAACATTGGCGGTAAAAGCCGCTTACCACCGTGCAGAAGACCGCCAACACACCGCCGCGGCCCCGGAATTCCGCCACGGTCATTATGACCCACAGCTCGGAATCCTCCAAAATCCAGACACCCACACAAGTCCGCCACACCAAAGGTCAGTGATAAAATGGCGATAACAAAACCGACACCGTCACGCCAACAGGAATACGCCCACACTATCACGACCCATGAATCCACGCAGCGGTCTTTCAACCGCAGTATTCCATTGTCAGTACACACCGTGGCGCTCAAAATACACACACATTTACAAAACACAGCCACATTGGACAATTCCAAATACACTCACCTGATACACATACACACACCACTCCCACACACCCAATACAATATAAAACGCACACCCGCATCACCCACAAACCCTTACGACCACAATTGCGACTGAAGGCCAGAGAGAGACACCACCAGACACAACACTAGCATTCACAGGCACTCAACACCATCACTCACACAACATCCACTCACCTCACACAACACACCTCTAAATATCACCCCACACATCACAACACACCCCACCCCACACATCACCTACACCACCCCATGGCACCGCAAAGACACCCCAGGTTCTCTGAGGAGGAGCTCAGGATCATGGTGGAGGAAATCATCTGGGTAGAGCCACCGCTATTCGGATCACAGGTGCAGCACACCACCATAGCTAGGAAGATGGAGCTATGGCGCAGAATCGTGGACAGGGTCAACACAGTGGGACAGCACCCAGAACTAGGGATGACATCAGGAAGAGGTGGAACGACCTATGGGGGAAGGTGCGTTCCGTGGTGTCAAGACACCACATCGCGGTACAGAGAACTGGCGGCGGACCCCCACGTCCTCCCCCAGAACTAACAACATGGGAGGAGCAGGTCTTGGCTATACTGCATCCTGAGGGCCTCGCTGGAGGAATGGACTCTGGTAAGTAAAAATTGTAACTATTTCATCCCCCACCCTACCTGCATGCCATCACATATCCCCACCCTCGCCCTCACCCCCATCACTCCAACTCCTCACATATGTCCCAATATCACAAACCACACATCCCAAACCCAAGCCCTGCATGTAACACCAAAGCATGGACACCCATCACCAAAGCATGGCCACTGCACATACCCATACACCCCCCTAAACCATCATCACACAAGGTCCTCCACAGGAATGCAAGCACTGGGGTACACGGTCACCCACCCATTGCACACCATGGCACACACAGATGCAATAATCATGCTTTTACACCCCTGCAGGACCCCTACCCAACGTCACCGGACAGGAGGGTCCAGACATGTCCACTCCACCCACAGAAGAGGCCCACAGTGATGACAGCAGCTCTGTCCAACTGGATCTAGATGAGCAGCCCGGCCCATCTGGGACCTCGGGACAGTCGGTTCCCCTCACACTGGCACAGGCCACCACAGAGCCTCGCCCCTCTGGAAACACCAGCACAGCACCCACCCAGCGGGCCCATACCTCTGTCCCCAGGACACGTCAAGCAGCAGTGTGTCCACCACTACAGGGAACCCAGGCTAACCCACCACCCCAACAACACCAGGGACCTGGGGGCAGTGGGCACACGGTTCAGGGGACAGAGGCCCAGGAAACCCACTCTCCACAAGGCCCTCTCCAACATCATGGGCGCATACCACCATTTCCAGGAGACAATGGCAACGGTACTGGCCAAGTTTCAGGAGACCCAGCGGCTGCAGGAGGAACAGTATTTGGGGTTCAGGGAGGAACTCAAGTCCATCAACACCACCCTGGGCACCATTGTAGGGGTGCTGAAGGAACTCGTAAACACCAGGAGGGACACTGTGGCACAACAAGGGGCCCCTGACACAAGCCTGGATGATGAACTGCCCACCACCTCCACCGGCGCTAGTGGACAGGAGGCACCGCCACAGGACCACAACACCAGCACCCCACCCCCTGCAGATGGAGAACCACCCCGCAAACGGTCCCTGAGATCCAGGACAAAGACAGAGAACAATGCCAAGACCCCCGCCAAGAAATGAGACCACCATGAATGTCATCCTTTTGTCCCACTTTGTCACCCTGTCCATCCTTAAACTGCCCCAGCTCCACTTCCTATGCCCCTTTGGACAATGCACCTGTGAGACTAATAGACTGGACTCTGCCATAGACATTCCTCCACCATCACCCCTGACCATTTTACAACACCCTCCAATATTGAGCACTTAAATAAACACCCTTAAATCACAAAACAGTCTGGATTCTGTCTGTGATTTCGCAATTGTGTATTAGCAATTACAGTGGCAAAAAGCTATATCAAATGTAATGTCAACATACCTATGTCACACAGCTCTAGTCCATGAAGAAACAAAGCAGATGTCACACAGTGGGACCCACATCTGTGAAATCGTAAGGGAAAGTGACAACTCAGTGACCATACACAGGGTGAAAATGACAGACAGATGAGAGGTAGTAGAATTAAATCAGATGTAGCAGGCAGTGTTGTATTATTACCTGTGTCTCACTGGAAGTATTGCAGGATCACCATGTTCCTGTTGTCTATGTCCTCTTCTTCTGCTTCCTCGTCTTTATTGTCCACAGGCTCCACAGCTGCCACAACACCTCCATCTGGACCATCCTCCAGCAGAAAAGGCACCTGTCGTCGCAAAGCCAAGTTGTGAAGCATACAGCAGGCCACGATAATCTGGCATGCCTTCTTTGGTGAGTAGAATAGGGAACCACCTGTCATATGGAAACACCGGAACCTGGCCTTCAGGAGGCCGAAGGTCCACTCTATAATCCTCCTAGTTCGCCCATGGGCCTCATTGTAGCGTTCCTCTGCCCTTGTCCTGGGATTACTCACTGGGGTCAGTAGCCATGACAGGTTGGGGTAACCAGAGTCACCTGCAAATGGCGAGGGACAACTGTTAGACACACACTAACTCATAGGGACATCCACAGACCCAGACAACTATTCACACTGTATTGGGTCCATGTCCTCACCTAATAGCCACACACGGTGCCTCTGGAGTTGCCCCATCACATAAGGGATGCTGCTATTCCTCAAAATGTAAGCGTCATGCACTGAGGCAGGTAATTTGGCATTCACATGGGAGATGTACTGGTCGGCCAAACACAGCACATGCATCAAATGGTAACTCTTCCAGTTTCTGTACACCTGTTCACTCCTGCGGGGGGGACCAAGGCCACATGTGTCCCATCAATGGCACCTATGATGTTGGGGATATGTCCCAGGGCATAGAAGTCACCTTTCACTGTAGGCAAATCCTCCACTTGAGGGAAAACGATGTAGCTCTGCATGTGTTTCAGCAGGGCAGACAACACTCTGGACAACACGTCGGAAAACATGGGCTGGGACATCCCTGATGCAATGGCAACTGTAGTTTGAAAAGACCCACTTGCTAGGAAATGGAGTACTGACAGCACCTGCACTTGAGGGGGATTCCTGTGGTATGGCGGATAGCTGACATCAGGTCTGGCTCCAACTGGGCACACAGTTCCTGGATTGTGGGACGATCAAGTCTGTAGGTGATGATCACATGTCGCTCCTCCATTGTCGACAGGTCCACCAGCAGTCTGTACACCAGAGGATGCCACCATCTCCTCACATGCCCCAGCGGACGGTGCCTATGGAGGAGAACAGCGAGCAGAGAGTCAACCAACTCTGAGGTACGTAAACACAGTTTACTTTGAAAATATTAGCAAATCGACATATGCCTGTATGAGTGTTTAGGCAAGGCCTAGATATGTGTGACACAGTCCAAAATAATGCCATGTGGGCCCATGAAATGGCAGCTGCCTGACCTGTAATGTGGGACAAGGGGATATGAGGTAACTGCGCTGGCGTTGCACACCGTCACGGTAGGCGGTTAAAGACCGCAGCGCAATCCTGCATTGGTTAACATTGGACCCTATGGGTCCGAGGAGCCAATGACGATGTACGCCGGCGGTGACGGTACGCACCGCTGCGGATGTGACCGCCATTTTCTCTCTGTTCAATCACTTGATACCTGATCTTCGACAGGAGAGGACCTACACTGCAAGTGCTGCTGTGACCTCAGTCTGGAAGAGACAATGGCTAGTGTGTCTGGGGAAAGGGCCCCTGCCTTCAGCACGGAGGAGTTGGAGAAACTTGTGGATGGGGTCCTCCCCAGTACACGCTACTCTACGGTCCTCCAGACAAACAGGTAAGTACACTGTGAGCATGCTGTATGGGCAATGCCTGTGTGGAGTGGTGTGGATGAAAGAGAAGGGGGGTGAGAATGAGGCGTGCATGAAACGACGGTGAGTGCATGTGCATCATGGCAAGGGTAGGGATGCGGACCAATGACTGTGACGGTGCGGATGGTAATAACTCCTCTTTTCCTCTGTACTATTCCTGTAGGTCAGCGCCCACCAGAAGAAGGACATTTGGCGTGCCATCGCCAAGGAAGTCCGGTCCCTGGGGGTCTACCACAGATGGAGGACCCACTGCCGTAAAAGATGGGAGGACATTCGCCGCTGGAGCAAGAAGACAGGGGAGGCCCAGCTGGGGATACCTCCCAACGTGGGAGGGGTGCCCGTCGCACCATGAACCCCCTGATGTTCAGGATCCTGGCGGTGGCGTACCCGGAGTTGGATGGGCGCTTGAGGGCATCACAGCAGCCACAAGGGGGTGAGTACACTCTCGATCTGCTGATTCAGCGCGCATTGTAGGTGTCTGGGTCGGGGAGGTGGGCTGTGGGTTCCCCTAGGCCAGGGCGAGTTTAGTAGGAAAGGACCCTTCTTAAAGCAGGCCCTGTGGCACCCCACCCCACCTGTGTACAGTGCCAACTACACCTAGTCAGGCTCCTGTGACATCCATGTGTGCAGAAATTGTGCATAGCCTTGTAACCCATGTCCCTGGGATTGAATATGGAACTCCAAGTGCACGGCGTAGTGCAGGGGGCTTCTGTGCCTGTAGTGTCTGCCAACGGTAGCGGTATTGCATGCACTCAACATGTCTTTCTTCTGTCTCCCGCCCCTTTTTGTGGTCCCCCCCTACCAGCACCGCCCTCCCAGCAGCCCCTAAGCGTGTGTCCCGTGCCCGCTCAACCAGGAGGGTGGGCATCTCCTTCACCCCATGCACCTCAGCCCCTGCTCCTGTCACCCCTGCTTCCCTCAGTGAGGAGGCCATTGACCTCCTCAGGTCCCTCACTGTTGGGCAGTCTACCATTTTGAATGCCATCCAGGGTGTAGAGAGGCAGTTGCAACAAACCAATGCATACCTGGAGGGCATTCACTCTGGTCAGGCAGCCCATCAGCGAGCTTTTCAGACTCTGGCCTCAGCACTGATGGCAGCCATTGTCCTGTTTCTAGCCTCCCCCTCCAACTTCCTCCACCCAGATCCAAACCCCTGTATCTCAGCCTATCCCAAGCACACCATCAGACCAGCAAGCACACACCTCAACACACAAGGGAAGCTCTGGCAAACATAAGCACCACACATCCCACAGGCACTCACGCAAGCATCAGACACATGCAGACACACCAACATCCACTGCCTCCACTGTGTCCCCCTCCTCCTCATCTCCCTCCTCCCTCCCTGTCTCATCTCCACTCACACCTGCATGCACTACATCCTCAGCCACTACGTCCATCACCAGCACACCCACCACCACACCCCGCTCACGTGCAGTCACCACCCGCACTACCATTCACACGTCCCCTGTGTCCTCTCCCAGTGTGTCCATGAGGCCATCTCCCAAGGTACACAAACGCAGCCACACACCCACCCAACAGCCATCCACCTCATGACAGCCTCCAGCCCATGCACCTTCACACAAAGTCACCAAACGCACACCTCCTACAACCATTACCTCTTCCTCCACTCCCAAACCCCCTCCAGCTACCCGTCCCAGTGTTCCTAAGAAACTTTTCCTGCCCAACCTTGACCTCTTTCCCTCACCTCCCCCACCCCTTCAGTCTCCTAGGGCCCGACTCTCCGGGTCCCAACCCAGCACCTCAGCCACAACATCGGCGGGACCAGTGGTGCCAGTAGTCACAGGCTTCTGGAGTGCACCAGGCAGCAGGGCAGCCAGTGTGGCAAGGAGCCAGAGCACGGACAGTCCCCCACTTATAAAGCATAAAAAGCTGCCCAGTGTCCGGCGGGAGAGGGGAAAGAAATCAGCAACCAAAGCCGCTCCCAGGGGTACAGTTGGGAGTGTGGAGACAGCTGCGCCACCATCCAAGGTGGGGAAGGGGCACAGTAAAACCGGCAAGTCTGGGAAGATCTGCACGGCGGACAAGACCGCCACCAGCCCGCTGCCCAGGACACCGCCGCCAGCAACCCCGCTGCCCAGGACACTGCCGCCACCAGCCCCGCTGCCCAGGACACCGCCGCCACCAGCCCATCTGCACAGGACACCGCCGCCACCAACCCCGCTGCCCAGGACACCGCCGCCAGCAGCACCCCTGCCCAGGACAAGACCGCCACCAGCCCCACTGCCCAGGACACCACCGCCAGCAGCACCGCTGCCCAGGACACTGCCGCCACCAGCCCCGCTGCCCAGGAAACCGCCGCCAGCAGAACCACTGCCCAGGACACCGCCGCCTGCAGAACCGCTGCCCAGGACACCGCCGCCAGCAGCACCGCAGGCCAGTGAGCGCCAATGATTCCGACGCTACTGAGGCTGCCACAGGCAGGATGATGCACTCTGGGCACAGAGCCCCCTCCAGAACCAGTGGAAAATCACATCCACTACCTGAGTCCTTGGCAGGATGAAGCACTCTGGGCACAAAGCCCCCTCCAGAACCAGTGAAGAGATACATACACTACCTCAGTCCTTGGCGGGATGAAGCACCCTGGGCACTCCCCAGGATTGTTCAGTGGGCAAACCACCCACTGTAGAGACTTGAGAGACTGTGGCTTTGCACTCCCCAGGATTGAACAGTGGGCAAACCACCCACTGTAGAGACTTGAGAGACTGTGGCTTTGCACTCCCCAGGATTGAACAGTGGGCAACCCACCCACTGTAGAGACTTGAGAGACTGTGGCTTTGCACTCCCCAGGATACATCAACGGGCATGGAGCCCCCTCGTGGATTTGGTGTCGTGCACTCATCCGGCTGAGGTGCCCCCCTTTCCCTTCCCCCTGAGGTGCCTGTTTTATTTCTATCTGATGCCCCAGCAGTGTTCTCTCTGTCTTGTTCGGGTATTGAGTGTGGGCCTCACCCATGGCTTTTGGGCCCAGTGGTCCACGGACTATGATAGTGGAATACCTTGGACTTGTATTCTTGGTGTATATATTTGTTTATAGTGTGAATATCTTTATAGATGTATATATTTTTGATTAATGTATTTGAATATATTACAATCATTCAACTCATTTCCTTTTGTCCTTGCATTCTTCCAGGAGGGGTTGGGGGGTGTAACTGTAATGTCTCATGATGTATTAGTGTGTGTGTTGTCGTGGGTGAGGGTGGGGGTGGGGGTGTTGCGTATTGCGTGTGTGTGTCACTGTTTTTTCCCTCCACCCTCCCCTGTGTCGTAGGTGCAGTACTCACCGTGGTCTTCGCCGCCGTCTTTCGTGCTCCTGGTAGAGTAGCAGGAAGATAAAGGCTGAAAGAATCTGAAGTTCTGGTTCCATGGCGTCCTGGTTCCTCGTAGGATGTGTAGAGGTGAGCGTTTTGCCTTCCAAGTCCTGTTTCCGCCGTGTTTTTGTTTGCGGTGAATCCGCCTCAGAAAAGGTGGCGGATTGGCCTGTTGTAATACAGTGGGCGGTACATTGTCCTCCGCCTGTCTGTTGGCGGTTACCGCTGCGGTGTTTGTTTGTACCGCCTTGGCGGTCGGCGTGTTAAAGTGGCTGTCTATGTTGGCGGTTTCCGCCACGGTCGTAATTCAATTTTGTTTTTACCGCCGGCCTGTTGGCGGTTTTACCGCCGCTTTAACACCGACCGCCAGGGTTGTAATGAGGGCCAGAGTCTTTGAGACCAAGTTGCACTGTAGTTGTCTTTAATATGGCAGTTCCTCTACATTATTAATACAACCACTGTGTGACAAGGCAGACCTTTTGACTCATGGCATATGTTGCAATACAGTTACACAGGTCACTGGGCCTACCATTACTGGACGTATAAGAAGGTGTCAGGTACACATCTGCCAGGCTGATTTGTATTGGCTTTCATGATGCTTATATTGATCGTGTTTTAACATGTTGACCCCACTACTGTTCAGATTGCACCTCATTCCCAGGGTGGCTGCATTCTCTGTGGCTATGATCTTGTAATGATCCTGACATCTGGGTTTCACACTGTACAATGTGGTACTCTGCCTTGTTGTGCTGTCTACCATGCACATTGTGCATTCATGTGGTCTAGGGTTGATTGTGTAACACTTATGCTGCACAACTCTACACACCAAAACAAAATTGATAGACTGCAGGAATGTGTCAGAGCATGTACTTGCCATGTATTTCCTATTTCTTTCTCCTCATTTGAAATGACAGGATACACTTTTGGCTCCATATTTGGAGATAGCAAGATACCTAGTGTGACAGTGACCATAGCCTCAGATTTGGTACACAATGCCCACTGTGGGCACTGTGTACCAAATCTGAGGCTATGGTCAATGTCACACTAGGTGGTGTGCTAGCACCGACACTACTCTAGTTGATAATTGCAAGATTTGGGTATCTGCATAGTGTGACACATCCTTTGACTCAGGACGGCTCACTTGTACATGTAAATGTCTCCTCTGCCAGTGTTCATTTAAGGCCAGGAACCCAACTTACTGCCAGACAGGGATGGACCCCAGATCATACATTGACACCCATGTGCCTACAACACCAACAATATGTGTGACCATGTCCAATGTCCTGACATGTCTGGCTGTTATTAAGGGCTCTGGTTTAAGCTGTACCCCACATGGTAGTAGTGCGGGAATTGATTAAATGTATCTACCCAGTTTTGCAACGTGACTGGGCACATCCACCTCAGTCTCTAACCATTGCTGACTCCTGACGTGTGGTGGTAGACCAGTTGTTCATGTCCCTTGACAGATTCATATTTCACATCATCCTACTGAGACATATGTGACATGGTGATACAATTTCCCTTCAGATTCCCTCCTGCCACATGCTACATCTTCACCCAGGACCACTTCTGTGGTTGTTCCTCGTGTGCTGCACTGTCTTGTCCAGGGACTCCAGCCACCAACTCCTCTGGGATGACAGCTGCCACCTGCTCATCCAAAGCATCCGCTCCTCCTGGGGTGTAGGGCTCCTTTCTCTGGTCTGCATTACTGCGCTCAGGTTCTTGGACAGATACTTCTTTGTCTGGTGCTTATAATCATGCCAGCGCTTCTTGCAGTTTGTGACCGGTCCTCTTCACTTGTCCCACACTGTTGACCTTCTCCGCGATGGACTGCTAAATGTCCTCTTTCCTCCATAGAGGCAATATTGAGGTGACAAAGAGCTAATGTTGGTGCGCTGCCACCTCAGTGATCAACAGGTCATTCTCCTCCTCACTGAAGTTACACTTCCTCTTCCTATTCCCCGTGAGCCTGTCTGAACATCCTGGCTGGTGCTGGGGTTGTTATCCTTGCTGTTCCATGGCTGACTTCTGTGAAGTATGCCATTTTTTTCTACAAAGCGTCATTTTAAAAAGTTTTTTTACGCATTCTGCACACAAAAGTAACGTAGGGCCAATTTGTGCCATTTTACGTGCCACAAGTCAGCCCTGTGTCATTTTTGCAGCAGATGCATCAAATTTCGTAACGACATGGCACACACAGAAGCATAATTTTTTTGATGCAACCAGGATCCTTACACAATGGTACGATGCATCCATAGCGTAGGATTCTGACGTACTGAAGTTATTTTGACACATCACTGAGGCAATACAGTGATGTATCATTTCTTGTAAATATGGCCCCAAGAGTACAGGTGATTGTCCGTTATCCATATATGTTGCAAATGATGTCCAGAGCACCAAGGACGTGTTCTCAGGACTGCGTTGGGATCGAGAGCTGATGTATGTTTTCCATGGGACAGGAGAGTACAATGGAGCACGTGATGGCAATGGAGGATGTTACCTGATCAATTTTGCAGTATTAACTAGGGCTTGTATTCATAATTAGAGCAGATTTCCTTAGACTCTAAAAGGAACAGACATCTGACTTTCCCCTTGGTCTTTATGCGTGCTGAGTGTGGCTAAGGCTTACACTTAACTTTCTTTTAAGCAGACTCTTTACCGTGCTTCTGAAATGCTGACACCTTTTTTGTCATTTTATCTTCCGTTATTGATTTTTAATCCTAAACCTTTAAGAATTCTGTTTTGTTCATAGCTTCTGATTTTTGAGATTTTTATCATAAATTAGATTTTGCTAGATGTTTTAACTTGCACTCATGTGTAAGAAGGATGACCACCAATTGCTTTCTGCACATCAAATCCTTCTGCTGATATTTTGTACTGATGTATCACAGTTTCTGGTCTGTTGTATGCTCCATCACTGTCAATAGCTGTTTTGCCTGAGGTGCTAAAACAGATTCAAAATTAATACAGGGCTGCCCCTGCTCTGGACTTTGGGATGAAGTTAATTGCCAACATTGCCACACTTTTCTCAGTAATATTAAAGGGGAGGCAGCAGCGCTGGCAGTACGCCAGTGAGTCACACAGGTTCCTGCTGTGGACCAAGAGCATGAACTCCCCTTTTATTACATACACCCCTAAAGTAGGCCCTAGGTAGCCCATAGGGCAGGGTGCTGTGTAATTAAAAGGTAAGACAGAGAGTAGTACTGAAAAACGCCCAAATTCATTTTTCACTACTGTGAGCCCTACCTCTCTTATAGGATACCACTGGGGATTCCTTGTTACATTTAATAAAATGTATTTCCTGACTGAGAGGCGGTAGATCTGTCATGTTTAGTACCTATGGAATTGTAATTATACATTCTTTTTCATGGAAAAGACTGATTTATTCTAACGATTTAGAAAATGCCACTTTAGGAAAGTTGGCATTTTCCTGCTCTTAGCCCTGTGTGCCTGCAATATGTCTTTGATCATTTGTCTGACGTGGGTGCCAGTTGGGCTTTGTGCATTTACTCTAAGCAGCCACACACAATGGGAGCTTAGGTGTGACTTGATGGGCCCTGATGGGGCATCCTGACAGGATGTGAGGGAGGAGCTGGCCACAGCCTCACACCTACACCTGAATAGGATGTGTCCTGTCCCCATACAAAGGGCTAAATATCTCCCTATTGTGAGTCTGGGGCCAGGGCAGGAAGGGAGCACCTCTGTGCACTTCAAAGACTTCTTTGAAGTCTCCCCCACTTCAAAGGCACCACTAGGTATAAAAACATAACCTCAGACCCTACTACTTCAGTTCACTTCTGGACCTGTGGAAAGAGTAAGGACTGCTGTGCTGCTACAAGGATTGCCACTCTGCTGGACTGCTGCTCTGGAAGAACTGCTGCCTGGTTGTGTGGACCTGCTGACCTCCTTTCCTGGGTGGTAAGGACTGGACCTGCAACTCTCCAACCCGGGAACCAGAGTAACTCCAAGGGCCAGCTGACTGGGCCCCTGATCTAAAGACTCAAGGACGTAAAAGACGTTCAACCAACCCAGCACAGCAACTGGACTCTGCCAGCTTTGAGCTACACCTGCCAAGTGGTGCCACCCCAGTCCTGGGCCCTTGGAGGTAGATTTCAGGTGTTGTTTCAGCAGAACCACCTAATTTCCACCATTGTGTGAAAAGAGCCAGCGCATCTCCTGCCTTTGTGTGAATAAAACCGGTGCATCGCATTCTGAAACAGCACTGTGGTGTTTCCCTCAGCGCAAGTTCTCTGCATGTCCGTGGATGACAGCCTCAATGAAGGTGCCACAGTCACTGCACTCATCGGATCAGCTCAAAATGAACACAGCCGACGACCAAACTAGATTTTTTCTCGGTTAAGACACCATAGTGTGAGGAACTTTGACGCATATTCTCAAATGCGTGGGGAAAGTTGACCCAGCTCCTCAACGGTGTGGTTCAGAACCATTGCAATACTTCCGCACTAGGATTTAAGGTACTTTGTTTCAACAGGCTCAACTGGGTCCCTTTAGCGGGCCCGTGCTCCATTGCGGTCGGCCTGAACGTTTGACTTTGTTCCAGTCCAGCGTGACCGGATAGCCTTGGTTATTACTTTTTGCTTCTAAGAGCTTTTCTACAGTTTATTATTTAAAACTTCATAACGCAACTTCTGCTCATTGGATTTTTGTCATTGTGGTCTTGTTTTATTTATTAAATCAAGTTCTATTTGTCTAACTGTTTTATATTTTTCATGGTATTTTCATGGTTTCCCTGTTTGAAGTGGTGCACAAATTATTTACACGTTGCCTCTTAAGTTAAGCCTACCTGCTCTGTGCCAAGCTACCAGAGGGTGAGCACAGGTCAATTTAGGATGTATTTGTCTGACTAGGACTGTGGTTCCTGCTTGCTCAGGGTGCATACGTCTGGCAACCAGAAACCCCATTTCTAACATCCTTGAAACAGCTCAACAAGTGTATGCCAAAGATTGGGCTCTTGCACAAGCCCAGGCTTTATACCGCAATCATGCAGGTTGGGATAAAGGGTCCCCTTACCATATAATACCTATACGCTCTAGCCCACAAGTGCAACCACAATATCCAATGAAGTAAAAGCTCATGATGGGAAATTCTCTTGCAACTAGAATACCAGGGAGTGATGAACCCTATGTGTCTCCTATGAATAATCTTCCTTTTCCTATCGAACAGTCTTAGACATTTAAATAGTCACACATGTACTTTATCAATTCAAAATTCAAACAGTACAGCTTTAAGGAAAAACATAGTCCATAAATAATACAAAACAACCTTGGACATTTCTGATGGGTTTTTCTGCCAAAATATAGAGCCTGAAAGCAGAGATCTAACAGCTTTTAGCACTCTGGGAAGCCAAGGACGATTTGGTTGACTTCCTCAAGAGTATAGGAATAGTCCTGGATTGTCTGCAACCAGAGTAATGTTAATTTTACAAGAAATTGACTCAAAAGCATTGTTCTATGATGATGACATATATTTGATGGACTATGACTTGAACAAACATTTAGGGAGAGCAGATGGCATAGTATTGGGTTTTACCAAATATGGATACAAATTTAACTTATAAAAATCAAAAATAACTCTTCTCAGTGTCCTGTTTTTGTGTTACAAGATGTCCAATGAAGGCAAAAGCCTTGCACCACATTTGTTAGAGAAATTTGCTTTTTACAACCACCCAGTACCTTAAAAAAGCTATAATCACTCTTAGGCTTCCTGAACTTTGGTAGAACATACATACTAGATTATGCACAATAGGTTAAACTGTTGTCTGGTTTAATGTATCCATACTTTTCCAGTACACATTGGACATCAGAACATACACAAATACTCAGATCATTGCAAACTGACATGCTTGCATCCAGACACTGAGATACTTGTGTCAACACAACCAATTTAATGATATGCATAGTTGCGGGATCCACTGGCTATACATATGTTACCTTAAACGAGAGCAACAGTGTTGACTGCATATAAATTGCATGTATATTTCAATGGTGAAATGCTTTTTACATCCACTGAAAAAACACTGACTGCAGTCCAGATGACTGTCATAAATGAAAGGCCATTGGCCCAGGGTAAAAGCATAATTGTATTGAACCCTCATCCCAGCCTAAGAGACTGCCACTGAGCAAAGCATTCCTAACATGAAAGCCTTACTTCCAAAATGGATTGAGTGGGTTAATGCCCTGACATCTACTGATGGACTTTGTCTTTGGCCCCACTTTGCAGACTCAAGAATCCCTTCAATATGAACAAGAATACCCTGTGCCCAGTGAAATTCTGCCTCTTGATCAGTATGATTACATGATATATAATATATGCAATATATACATGGTTCAGCTCAGCCCATGGTTGGCAACATTATGCCTCATGTGCAGCAGTGCGTGGTGTCATGAAAGATGGAGTATTTCATACACAAAAACCTTTACACAGTCCTTTGGGGATTGCAGCTGGCATAATTTAAAGCACTGATTCTGGCACTGAAAAATACGGATCCTGAATTCCACATAGTCATAGAATGTGATTCGTATTACTGTGTCCATTCTCGCAATGAAAATTTGCAGTATTGGCACCTGAATGGATTCTGAGAGTCTAAAGAGAATGCTATCAAGCATAAATTGCTTCGGGGAAAGGTGGCTCATCTTAAAGACTGCTTGCCACAGGCTCATGTAGTTCATACGTTGAGACAGCATTGTGTTGGAATACATGTTGCAAGGAATTTCCTAGCTGATGATACTACAAAAGCAGCGCTCCAGACTCCTGTTGTAGCTATGATCACCCATTCTCACACGAGGGTGGATGATGACATCATAGCTGTCATCACTGCTTCATGCATTAGCACTAAAAAATATCCAGCAAAATATTCCTATCTGATGAGTGCCCAAAACATTCCTTTCGCCTGCATCTCCAGGGTGGTGATCGAGTGATACCCAACCAGGATCGCAAGCTAGAATTAATTATTGCAGCACATGAGGGATTGGCATCTGCACATACTGGTGTGGTGGCTACAGTTTCCTTATTACAGAAACGCTACTGGAGGCATGGTCTGTACAAGCAGACGAAACAGTATGTCCTTAGTTGTGACTTTTGTCAGTAAATTAAAAGTTACACCACAATGCCACCACAGACACCCCTCTTGGTTTCAAACAAATCACTCCAATGTGTGTATTGGAATCACTGTGAATCTCTGAACTCAGATGGTGTTTTTGAATTTATTCTACTGGCTATAGATTCATGTTCTATGGGTGTGGCCACAGTGATCGGGTGACGCTCAAACTGTTATTAAAGATTTGCACGTCTTTGTCTGGACATATGCAGTAGCAGCATCCCACTTGGACCAGGGACATGCATTTGCCTCTAAGGCTTACAGGGATATCACGGGAACCCTATGTGTTGCTGTACATTGTTCCTCTCCCTAGCATCCTTAAAGAAATTTGATAGTGGAAAGGAAGAACCGTGACCTAAAGCAGTCTTTAACAGTTACAGTATCAGGCTCTGGGTTGGAGTTGGATCCTTAATTTGTATGGAGTCCAGAGAGATTTGAAAAATCTGCCTAGAAGATCTTTAGGAGGTTGGACACCCCTATGAGGTCCTACTTGGGGTCCAGATGTACATTACAGATCTCGATAATCTTGGCACAGTGGCCGCAGATACGCCTTTTGTCATCAATGAACATTTTGCTTACAGGAATTACAAGACTTCTGACATGAGTGCTTAAATTTAATGACCAAACGTTCTGCCACTGACAAAGTGAAGGAGCAACTAGCATTCTTCCTGGTGGATTCCTAAAGTCAGGGATCTAGTTTGAGAGGAGATTACAGTAAAGAAATAATTTGGCCCATCATATGGAGCACTATGTTTTTGCCTCTGCTTGTTGCTCGTAAAAACAAAAGATTTGTTTCAATTGTCCTAATCAAGCTACACCATGTGTCCAGTCCTACAATGTAGGCCACTAGGGCTCCTGAATAGTTCCCTACCTCCTCACTGCCCTGCAGGAAATGCCTCTATGAGCTTTAAGTAAGACAAGTATTGCTTCTCCCCGGCTAACTTCAGATGCTGAATTTCCACTAGTTCCTGTTGCTACTGCCAATAAAGGACATGCTGCAGATGTGAGTTAATTTGGGGAACATGCCATTCGCAAGTACAGGGCATTGATTCTTTGTTTAGACCTGGTCTCATAGCTAGACAAATGATTTTCCAGAATAAAACAGGGCAAAAAACAACTTGCATGGGTCAGGATAAAATTAAAGAGATGAACACACATAGGATTCCCTCCATTGCACATTTTGACAATTGGCAACATGCTGCAACTACACAGAAAAAACAACTAAATTACATGATTCAGAATGGTACATCTGGGGCAAAATGTACAAAGCAAAAAATTTGTAAGTCGGAAATTGCGATTCTATGCGAATCACAATTTCCGACTCGCAAATCAGAATGTACGAACAAACAGCAGACCAATTTTGCGATTCGGTGCAGAGTTGCATTGCAATTTGCGAAATTGCAAATTGTGATTTCATAAATTGCACATGGGGGGTGTAACCGTATCGGAATTTGAGACATGGAATCGCAAATTGCGACTGAGTCACAATTAGCGAACGAGTGCAAAGGAACAGAGAAATTACACTTCCTGGTGCTGGATGATGACCTCAGAACCAGGAAGTGCCTCCCATGGAAGTGGGAGGAGTCCAGCTAGGAAAGACAGCAGGTGCACACCAAGCTGAGAGGACCAACTGCAGCCATGGCAAGCCAAACAAAGGAGGCAAACACTGCAGGGAGGAGGAGAAAGCTCAAATTCTCAGACAAAGAGTTGGAGGTCCTCACTGAGGAGTGCTGCCTACACCATGAGGTCCTGTTTGGGAAGGCAGCAATGAGTGTCCCTGACTCACAAAAAAAAAGAACAACTAAATGACATGATTCAGAATGGCACATCTAAGGCCACATGTACGAAGCTAAAAATTTGCGAGTCGGAAATTGCAATTCCACGCGAATCGCAATTTCCAACTCGCAAATCAGAATGTACGAACAAACAGCAGACCAATATTGCGATTCGGTGCTGAGTTGCATCGCAATTTGCGAAATCACAATTTGCGATTTCCTAAATTGCACATGGGGGTGTAACCATATCGGAATTTGCGACCCGGAATCACAAATTGCGACTGAGTCGCAGTTAGCGAACGGGTGCAAAGGAACAGAGAAATTACAATTCCTGGTGCTGGATGATGACCTCAGAACCAGGAAGTGCCTCCCATGGAAGTGGGAGGAGTCCAGCTAGGACAGACAGCAGGGGCACACCAAGCTGAGAGGAGCAACTACAGCCATGGCAAGCCAAACAAAGGAGGCAAACACTGCAGGGAGGAAGAAAAAACTCAAATTCTCAGACAAAGAGTTGGAGGTCCTCACTGAGGAGTGCTGCCTTCACAATGAGGTCCTCTGTGGGAAGGCAGCAATGAGTGTTCCTGACTCACAAAAGAAGAAAATCTGGCTCAACATACAAAGTAAGATCAATGCCATTGGAGTCAGTCACCGGTCTATTGAGGAAGTGCGCAAAAGATGGTATGACCTCAGGTCAAGAACCAAGGAAAGGGTTGCAGAGCAGATGAAGGAGGTCCATGGAACAGGAGGGGGACCATCCACAGTACCACCACCCACAGCAATAGAGAGCATGGTGGAGACCACACTTGAGCCAGAGGCTGTTGTTGTAATTGGGGACCTGGACAGTTCAGCACCTGGAACCTCCAAAAGTAAGTAGCACTTCTCACTTATTCACACTTTTCAAGGCACCATGCACAAAACCACAGTTTGCAAAAGCATGCATCATCGAAATAGTTCCATGCCTATATGCCCACCTCAAGTTCAGTGCATTATGGGTAATGTAGTACAGTAGTCCACATTTTGAGGAATTTTTATTTTGATAAGCCACACATCTGAGAGTGTCCCACAGGTCTCCCTCAGGTATCCATTGATGACCCCATTGTGGAGGGAGATGACAATGCCACACTGGCAGCAGACGAGGCAGTCAGCATTTCTGCAGAGGAGTGCAACACAACACCAATTGTTCCCCATGCACGTGAAACACCAGAGGACACAGATGTGGACAATGAGGCAGTAAACCTGACTCCCGGTCCACAGATGGGTGAAAGTTGGTCACTGATATCAGCAGGGTGTGGGCGTACAAGGTGTCGTCTGACACATGATGCAGGTGAGGAGGATGCCAGTACACAACTATTCCTGGGACTGGAGGCATCCCTACTCAGCAGTCACTGCCTGCAAAACAAACACATGCAGTTGATGAACCGGAATCTACACCGAATGCAACAGACTCTCACACAGGAATTTGGGAATGTTGAAACACAATTATCCACCATGAACACCAACATGGTCAACCTCACCACTGCCATCACTGACCTATGTAGGGAAATGGTGGCAGATTGGGCCCATATAAGGCGCAATGAGCGCAACACAGCTGCACAATTGGACCGGCTCAGTCAGTCCACTGGCCTCCTACCCACCACAACCACATGCCTGTCAGGACGCACTGTCACCCTCCAGGTTGAACTAGGACATTTTGCTGGAGATGTGGCAAGGGGACTAGGATGCATTACTGCTGCTGTGGACCTTATTCATACCTCCCAGGCATGATGAGGTACTGGTGACACCCCTCAGAACAGTGAGGACTTATCAAGTGTGAGCAGCATTTCTGCCTCAGATGCCCACATCCTGTGTAGTAGCAGTGCCCGCCAGACATCTGTGGACCAACCAGGCACAGGCATGGTGGTCGCAGCCGTAGGAGGGTGTGATGCTTTCTCACTAGGTTTAGCCTAAGGCACATGAGTGGAATGTGTTAGGTTTTGTTACAAAATACTTGTTCACTGCTTGGTATACGCCACCATTTACATAATACACTCCTGACATTAAAGGATATTTTTGTTGTGCACAACCTGGCTATGTGTGTCTTACATTTGTGAGTGCTGTTACGGTTGGCACTTACCTGCCAAAGTAATGAGTTGCTATGTGATCCCGTCTCTGTCTGCCCTCTATTGCGATGCTACCATCCCCAGGCTGTTGTTGCGGTGGCTCCTGCTCCTCATCCTCCGAAACTGTGTCATCTAGGGTGAGATGCAGCCCACGTCTGGTTGCTATGTTGTGTAGGATGGCACATGTCACCACAATCTTGCATGCAGTCTCTGGGGCAAAATGGAGTGCACCTCCACTTTTGTGCAGGCATCTAAAACGTGACTTCAACATGTCAAAGGTCCTTTCAATGATGGTTCTGGTGTGCCGATGTCCAATGTTGTAGCGCCTCTCATTCTGATTAGCAGGTGTTAGGTATGGGGTGAGTATCCATGGCCTCAGAGCATATGCACTGTCACCTGTGTAACAAAACAGCAGATATGAGCATGGCTTCACATGGTTATGCCATCACACGTATTTATGACTTTGATGTGTACTACTCAGTACCTAATAAATATCCATCATCAAACTCCCCACGTACAAGGCACTGGTGTATCCCAGTGTGCCTGAATATGTACGCATCATGTGTGCTCCCTGGAAATGTTGCCACTATATCACTTATGACATTATGGGCATCACATACCACCTGGATGTTGAGTGAGTCACTACATTTCCTATTGCGGAACACATATTCCAGATTTGCAGGAGGGCATAGGGGTATATGTGTCACGTCCACACACCCTATTACATGGGGAAAGTTTGCAATTCTGTAGAAGTCCAATTTGGTTTTGTGTATTTCCTCCGCATTCCTGGGAAGGTAAATGTAGCTGGACGTGTGTGCGAGTACGGCATCTAAGAACCATCTAAAGAATCATGACAGGGCACTTTTGGAACCCCACCAGCAACAGCAATCACCCCCTGGTAGCTACCCGAGGCCAAGAGGTGCAATGAGCACAGCACTTGCACGTGTGGGGATAGAGCAGCTGCGCAAGGTTTGGGTTTCTAGCTGTTTCAGCAGTTCAATGATCTCTGAGATGACTGTGCTGCTCAGTCTATATTTCTCATATATTTCCTCCTCAGTGTGTTGAAATATGGTCTGCCTGGTTCTGCATATCCTCTCCTGTCTTCACCTCCTGCTCCTCTGCTGGGCAGCCTGTACTCGCCTCCACCATGCAATCACGTAGGGTGCAGCCATTTTGAAAAACCCAGATGCCTTCCGGGTCTGCTTTTATACTTTGGTTCTGATTACCCCCTGTGCTAATCTGGTGTGCAAAATGGCATATTTGCGACTAATCGCAATTTGCGACTGCCTTGTACTTTCGTTTTGCGAGTCGCAAAATACAGTCACAAATGTTTGCGATCTGGTAATTGGTTGCATCGCTATTTGGGACTCCGAAATGGCATTTGTACATACCATTTCACATTTTGCACGGTCACAAATAGCGCTGCAACCGATTTGCAAGTCACAAAACGTACGTACATGTGGCCCTTAATTCTTCAATTTCAGGTCCAGATGGGTGGTCAGTGTGGCCAGTCGACACTAATGGATGCGATGCATGTTTTTTAACCTTCTCCATGGGTTTTAAAGCTGGCAGACCAGACCCCCAGTACTTGTAGTCACACCATTCGGGGGTAGTTACAACTTATAGTGTAGGGAAATTATGCCAGCAATGGTTACAACATTCCATGTTAGCTGCAGTTAAGGAACACCTATCTCTCCTTTCTGATGACATGGATTTACAATATATCTTGTTAGATCCTAGATCATCACATACAATACACTTCCTTTATGCCATTTATAATGGGATTTGGAACACTTCTCAGCAAGACGATCCTGAATGATTTAGACAGATTGAGAGGGAAAATTTGGGAAAAGCATTGGCTGTTGTGGTCAATGGCATGACTACAATGTCAACTCACATTTATTCTTTGAATAACATTGTATCATCTGAATTCAATATCATACAGAATAATATGCCTCTTTTACAGCATGAACAAAGTCAGTTGAGATCAGTTATGCAACTGAGCTGGACATTGTAGGTTTTAATAAAACGTGTGCCATGGAAATTTCTGAATGGAACAGAGTTGTTCTTGCCATATACACGCATACAGAGACTGACGGCAAGCAAAGATGCAACTTCTACAATGTTAAACATTAAGGGGCTTATTTACAAGAATCTTGTGCCGCTGTTGAATAATTTTGTGTGACGCATCAGGTCGCATTCTCTGCTGCAAATTGCCCTATATTTACAAAATGATGTGTTAGGCCAAATGCATCACTTTTTGATGGCCTGCGTCAAAACATACCTGCACTGGAACCAGCTGTGCCACGCAGTTTTTATTATATGCAGAGTAGGCGTTCATCTTAAAAACCCACTTAAAATGAACACAGTGATATTTACAAGTATTTCAATGTGCGAGGCATCTTTGAGATGCGGCACACTAAGCCTGGAATGAGTCAAAATTCCTATGCCTCTTCTACCCAGGAGTAGGAACTGATGCAGTGGCTGTGTAACAGGAGTCTGACCATCAGAATCCACTTTACACACTGGAATATGTCGATATTTCACATCCCCTCTGCTAGTTATAGGTCTACACATGTGACATTCATGTTATAGGACTCCTTTACCAACCTGGGACCAGGGCACCTATAATATGATTATCCATTGTAGCAAGGCAATGTGATGTTGTTTACTCCTTGTCGGGGAGAGGCCAGGATTGTCACTTCTCCATGAAGGAATGGGTCCCCAAGTTCAGCCCAGCGTACTCTAAAGCACAACAGGTAAGTACACACATAAGGTAGGTAATACATGACTTGCCACTTTTCCATTGCTACTTATACTTGTATTCACTCACATTACACTGTCACTAACTATGTCACACATACGTAGGTCACTACATCCACATAAGTAGACTATGCCCACTATAATGTGACACACAGCCATACTTCATACATTACATCCAGGACCAATGTAGGAGGTGCTATTCCACCTTTTTACAGTCTTTCACATTGGTCCCCACACATTAGGCTACTTGCATCAGTCAAAACTGATCTGTCACCTGTGATTTGTGATGCATTGCTGAAGTTCCATCTGTGAAAAGGCCAACTTTAGCAATGGGTCACTTTTGAGGCTGATGCGTGCAGCAGTGTTCCCACTGATGCATCAGAATTTCTGATGCATCCTTGGGACCTCACGTCATGGTGTCCCGTATTGTAAATTCCACACATCCATTGCATTGTAACCTGCCTTGCCACAGCGTAAGAATTTTTTACGCATCGCTACCGCAACGCAGCAATGCATCAGTTCTTGTAAATGAGGCCCTGAGTTTTTAGAAAGAAAAAAAAACATTTCAATAGCTGAGACACCTATTGCTGTGTGGTTGATCCACAGCTTTATATCATGACTGATCTCTACATTTCAGTTTACATCTTGTCTGAAACATTTTCAAGTTGGCAGATATGAAGCTATGGGGGATAGTTTTTTTCATGAGTCCTGGGTTTTACCTTTTGATTGCAAATTTGTGAGTGGGGAAACTGAAATCTTTCTTAGTGAAAATAAATGTGAAACTTCATTCAGCCAATCATTACTTTGTAAAGAGGTGACCCTGCATGGCACATGCAATGTGTTCAAGGCCAACTTAGCGAGTTAGCTGAAAGGTGCACCAGTCTCCTTGATTGGCCAAGTTTCTGATTACTCTCGAAAGGGAGTTATTTGGTCCTGAAAGACAAAGGTTGTGGTGGGATGAAACCACGTGTCCCATATTTGGTCACATTCTCCAGGGTCATGACATGCTGTAACAAAGTTATTTCCACCCACACCCATGGTTATGGAAGTTACTGGGAGGGCTTCCATCCCCATTTTTAATGTTAACTTTGATAAGCTGAGCCGATTGAAAGCCTTATAGTTTCAGAAGGACGTTGCTTTAACATTTACCCTAGAGACTTTTGATCTCCAAGTTGCAATGTCTTCCTCTGAAGTTCAATTGCTACTGCGCACACACTTCCTGCAGCATTTTGGTGAACTTGTTCACGGAATAATTAATGCTTTGCTTCAAATACTGCGGGAGTGGTACACTTTTTTTAAGTGATTGGGTCTGAGCACGTCCCAGACTGTATTCAGAGTGATACCGTCCTTTCTGATCTCGTTAGGTTCAAGAGTTTTTGGAGGCATACTAGTTGTGTTATTCCTAGTCATTGCTATTTTGGTCCAATTTTTTGTTGCTCCGCAATGGATGTCACCCTTGAGGCCAAATGGTGATGAGTCTGCCACCGTTCCTGCTGTGTTGTGAACACATGGTACAATAGTTCGGAATGTCTTTCTCCAGGAACTGAACGTGAACTGATCTTTGTCCTTTAGACCTGTGTGGTTAGAATGGGTACAGCCTGTGTTCAGCTGTCTGCTGTGCCCTTTTGAGTGTGCATGACTTGTGTCTGGCAACACAATTCGTTCAATCTATGAATATGGATCTGCATGTGCAGCCTTTGAGGACCCACCTTCAGTTCTGTCCTATGAGGCTGCCATTGCTGCTGGATGCGTACTATGAACCATTACCTCTGGTCAATATGGATTCTATGGCTCCTGGATTCCTGGGTTCTGGCTCTAAATGTTGCAGTTAAGCTACCGGCCTTCTTTCCTTCAGCATCTGCTGAGTTGGCTGTATTTGACCATGTTTGTTCATTGGGACTTGCTTCTCAGGTCATGGCGGATCTGTCGTCTTCGGCTGCAGGTCCCTTCCTGAATCCAATTGACTTTGACTTGAAACATTTCAGGAGCATCCTAGAATTTTTATTCGGCCCCTTGTTTTTAAGGAATTTGTTTTTTATTCATTTTATTGCCTTCTTAATTGGCATATTTTGATTATGGCTTTTGTTTGCTTTTATTATTAAAATACATTTATGTTTTACACATATAATAATATAATATTCATATTTTAGGCTAGCTTTTACACGTTTATTCTACTTTGAGCTAAGTCTCCCACGCCAAGTGAAGGGTGTGGTAAAGCACGACAGGGGCCAGTAGAGCACCCACTTTAGACTGCACATTTTAACTTAGCCTTCCTTTCTGATGGAAACTGTTTTCTTAGTTTTTTTTACTCATTCGATAATGTACCTCTAAAAAACCTTGTACATGAAGCCTATTCCTCGTAAGCGTTGCTGCCATGCAATCTGTACACTGCATCCAAGACTAGTCACACAGAATGCGATGACTTTGTGTTATGATTGTTTTTTGGAGACATCTTACTTGCAAACACATAATTGCATCAGACCTGCACCTCTGACACAGTGCGATACAAACTGTGCTTGCGTTATAAAAATTGCCTTTGTGCTACGTTCAATAAGGGAGCACTTCTGCTTGGATTATCCTGGAATGCAGAGCTCTGTGACTGAGTTGCCGCCCTGCTGACTCTTACCTCAATACTGCAAAGAAGGATACTCTGCACTACACTAGACTGGCTTCCCGGTACATCTTACCCAGGGGGTTAGGCTATCCCAATAGATCTAGCAGAGGATTCTAAAATTATGGTCTCAATTGTGTAGGTAGTAACAGATAGGAGTTGTTAGACTTTTTATCTTTGGCGTGATCTCCCTTAACGTTTTGCCTCTGTTTCCCTGGTTGATGATGTGTGCTGGACTCTGATTTCGCTGTTTTTGTTACTCTGGGCACTTTACCACTGCTAACCCGTACTAAAGTGCAAGTGCTTCTTTACAAAATGTGTATGTAATTGGCTTATCCATGATTGGCATTGTTGATTTATTAGTAAGTCCCTAGTACAGTGCACTAGAGGTGCCCAGGGCCTGTAAATCAAAAGCTACTAGTGGGCCTGCAGCACTGGTTGGGCCACCCACATAAGTAGCTCTGTAATCATGTCTCAGACCTGCAAATGCAGTGTCTGTGTGTGCAGTTTTAACTGTAAATTCGACTTGGCAAGTGTACCCACTTGCCATGCCTAAACCTTCCCTGTTTTTACATGTAAGGCACCCCTAAGGTAGGCCCTAGGTAGCCCCAAGGGCAGAGTGCAATGTACGGTTAAGGTAGGACATATAGTAATGCGTTTTATACGTCCTGACAGTGAAATATTGCTAAATTCGTTTTTCACTGTTGCAAGGTCTGTCCCTCTCATAGGTTAACATGGGGGCTACCTTTAAATGTGATTAAAGTATAGATTCCCTTTGGGAGCGGATGGACATGTGGAGTTTGGGGTATCTGAGCTCACAATTTAAAAATACATCTTTTTAGTAAAGTTGATTTTGAGATTGTGTGTTTGAAAATCCCACTTTTAGAAAGTGAGCATTTTCTTGCCTATACCATTTCTGTGACTCTGCCTGTTTGCGGATTTCCTGTCTGGGTCAGTTTGACAGTTGGGCTGGTTGCACCTCACACTAGACAGTGACACAAAGGGAGCTGGGGTGTAGTCTGCATTTCCTGATGAGCCATCTGTGCTAGGAGGGAGGGGATGAGTGGTTACTTACACCTGAAAGGGCTGTGCCTGTCCTCACACAATGCAGTTTCCAACCCCATGAGTGTCTGGGGCCTGACCTGGGCAAGGCAGGATTTCACATTCAAGAGAGACTTTACTTTGAAGTAGACCTACTTCAAAGGAGAAATTGGGTATAAGGAGGGCACCCAAAACCACAAACTTTAGAACACTTCTGGAAACCAAAAGGAACCTCTGCCTGGAGAAAAGCTGAGGAAGAAGAGCTGCCCTGCCTGTGACTGTGCTTTGTGGAGCTATCGTGCAGTTGCTGCTTCTGCCAGAGTAAAAGGGCAAAGACTGGACTTTGTCTGCCTTCCATCTTGTGAAGATCTCCAAGGGCTTGATTTAGAGCGTGCCTCCTGTTGTTTGAAGTCTCAGGGACAGCAAAGACTTCTCTCTGCCAGCACCTGGAGTCTCTGGAGAGACTCCTACTCTGCCCTGTGGTGCCCATCTAGTTCCTGGGACCCTGAAAGGAGAAGCTGGCAGCCTAAGAGGAAGAAATCCGCGCACAGAATGCCGTGCGGGGAAAAGATAGACGAGACTCCGATCAGCGGCTGAAAAATCGACGCATTGCCGGCTTCGCGGCTGAAAATCAACGCTCGCCTGCAACGCGACCGAAAAATCGATGCACGGAGCTGGAGAAACGGTGCGTAGCATCGCTGATGGAGGCTGGGAGATCGCAACCCACACTGCAGGGTTTTTGGATCATCATACGGCTGGATTTCCGACACAAACACCGCTGGGCGTGTAAAAACGACGCAAGGCCAGCCTGGACCCGAGAGTGCTGACCGGATCGACGCATCACTTTCCTGCAGAAAGGAGAAACAATGCAAGGTCTCGCTCATGAGTGAAATTGACGCATCGCAAGCCCTTTTTGACGCACACTCACCCGTGCGGGGTTATTTTTGACGCACCCACAGTACATTTTCATGCTAACAGTGTGAGTGTGTGTTTAATACTACATGAAGACTCTTTATGCTTTTTAAATGATAACTTGACTTGTGTATTGGAGATTTTTGTCGTTTTGGTCTTGTTTTGTTTAGATAAATATTTTATATTTTTCTAAACCTGTGTTGTGTCATTTTGTAGTGTTTTCATTGAGTTACTGTGTGTGTTGGTACAAATACTTTACACCTAGCACTCTGAAGTTAAGCCTACTGCTCGTGCCAAGCTACCAAGGTGGTAAGCAGGGGTTAGCTGAGGGTGATTTTCTTTTTCCCTGACTAGACTGAGGATCCTTGCTTGGCCAGGGGGTAACCTGACTGCCAACTAAAGACCCCATTTCGAACAGGAGTATACCAACACAGCAACATTATCGTGACTAAAATGTTTATCTTTTTTCTCCATATTTGAAATGCTGATTACCATGCTTTGCTTCATGTGCCTAATAATCATATCTCATGTTTGTTATGCAAGAATACGATTGTTGCAATAAATGTTTGAGAATAAGTTTTTGTATCTCATCTTGGGTGGGCAGAGTGTCAGTGAAAGGGTAGATTTGTTTCCACAGTTTCATTGGGAATCTAAGTAGTCATGTTCGAGGTTGCATTTACCATCTGGTACCCTGGTAAATTCAGGGGTTCAGATGGGGCACTGTGAGCTAGTTAGGAATTGTGTCAACATTTCTTGATGGTATAGGTGGAATGAGTCCCTGTAACCTGAAGTTTATGTTGACCTTCTACACAGCCCTACTTAATTAGTAGGAACCGCATAACACAATCACCAATATTAAAAGATATAAGAAACAGCTGCAAGCTTTCAAAAGACAAGATGCCCCGCAATGGATGGGGAACAAGCAAGGAAACCGATTCAAAAACTGTACTTTTGGCAAGTGTTGTATTGAGAATTGACTCATTGTTGGTCAATAAGTAGCCCCCTCTGGTATATATTGTCAGAGTGTTCTCAAACACATTGGCCCAGATTTAAGAGGGCCTAGCGCCTCCTTCCACCACATTAGCGTCATTTTTTTAATGCTAATGTGGCCCACCGAGGCCAAAATCACCTCGCCATGTTTACAAAGTGCCACACTGCATGCATTGCTCCACTTTGTAACCCCTTGCGCCACATTATGCCTGCGCCAGGCATAACATATGCAAGGGGGCGTTCCCCCCTTAGGGGGACCGCAAAAATGACTCTGTGGAATCTAAGAGATTCCACTGTATCATCTATTGCGGCTACTTTTAATGCCTGCACAGAGCTGCCGTTAAAAGGAGGCACACCATTGCTTTCAATGGGCCCCTCTGTACTGTGCAGGATTAGCGCCAACATTTTTTCGCTAATCCTACACAGTACATCTATATCGTCAAAAATGTTGATGCTATTGCCCCTACCCTGCACCATGCTGTGCCGTATATTAAATACCGCGCACACATTATGGCGGTAGGGGAGCGCTAAGGAGCGCAAGAAAAATGGCGCTGAAAGGATTGCATGCCACTTTTCTTTAATCAGTCCCATTATTTTGCACATGTTAGAATGCGAATCGGTGCCCTGCAATTTATTTGAGATTTAATAAGATTATAGTCAAGACAATGGTCACTGTCTTTGCTGTAATTATTACAGCCACAGTGACGGGTCCTTTGGGCATTTCTATCTCCCAAGACATGTAGGGGGTCATTATGAGTTTGACGGACGGAAAAGGCCATCCGCCAAACTCCCGTAGTCAAGTTACCACCAGTGCAGTCCCCTTCCAGCAGACCCCATTACGAGTTTCCTGCTGGGTCAGCAGGCGGAAACACAGTTTTCGCCTGCTGGCCCAGTGGAAAACAGCCCACAACATTGACACCGGCTCATAATTAAGCCGGCTGCAATGATGCGTGCGTAGGGTGCACCAGCACTCGTCGGGCTGAACAGCGCAACAGAGCTGGCCATAGGGGCCGCTGCACTGCCCATGCCAAGAGCATGGGCAGTGCAGGGGCCACCATGGGGCCTCCTGCACCCCGTCTCTGCCAGCCTTTACATGAAAAGACTCGTAATCTCCAGGGCAGCGCTGCCCTGGCAGATTAGGACCGCCAGACCAACAAAAAGTCATGATCTGGCGGTGTTGGCGGTCCGATCGTGGCACAATCTTAATGTGGCTGCCAGACTGCCACATTGGTGGTGGTCTGACCTCCACCGCGACCCTGACAGTCTCAAGACCGCCTTGTAGTCTAGGATACCATTGCAGAGTAAAAAATATTTTTGCAGTTCAGTAATCTCCCTGCCGTTCTGGAGAAACATATCACCTGCCATCGTTTCTTTCCATGTCTTCAATCCTGCAGCTTTATCTCATTCAATAATCTCATTAATACCCTGTTTATCTCTACATTCTCTCTCTTTTTTCTTTTGTAGTACAAGGACCATCCTGTGTCCTCTTGCCTGTTACTCTCCGGTGATGTAAGGCACTTTGATTCCTCTAGGTCAGGGAAATCTATAGAAAATGCATAAATAAATAAACTGATATCATTACAAGGCCTGACAAAGGTGCAGTGATCCCTCCACGGCTGTGAGACGGTAATGCAGGTTTCAGCGTCATGCATTATTCCGAGTGAAGGCACACGTTGTTCTCTCTGCTTTGACTGCGGCTTCTTGTGTAGGTGTCTGAAAGCAGAACTGACATTGACAGGCATTTGATCCTTTGTTGTGGATGGCACATTCAGCACTGCAGCAGGAATTGTTTTGTTCGAGGCTTCGTACTTTCTAATAACTTTCCATTTTAACATTTTCCGTTTTTTCACTCACACTAAAGTATGTGTTTCGCTTTACCAACTACTCAAATAGTCAGTGAAAATGAGTGAAAGGTATCTTTTGGAGTTAAAATGTATCCCAAGTTCTTGACCATGCTAAAGTAGCAATGACAAAAATGCATGGTTTTAAACTGTAGCTAGGTTACTGCCCGGAGTGAAGCACCCAAAGAGTTTGACATGTGCAAAACGTTATTCATTGTCCCAATGTCTCCTCACACACACATATAAAACCGACCTTCTCGCATTTACGCTGCCAAATACACCGGAAGTCAGCTGAGGTCGTTTGATAAACTGCTTCTCATTTGAAGTATGACTTCAATAAAGTCTATAGAGGGTGGAAAGAGGGAGGGGCCGGAGGGGGATCTCGTGTTCTGGAGGCTTTTTCTGATATGTAATACCAAAAGGTCTGTAACATATGATCTGAATGCTGCAAGTACTATGACGGATGGATGCAATATTTTACATGGTCAGATATACCTATGTGGTACTGCATTAATTCCTGTGTGCTTATATTTGGGGAAAAAAAACACTTAAGCGTAATTTTCTGCAGTTTTGCCTCCACTGCTTCCTCTTGCACAGAGGTTGCTCTGACAGGTACCTCTAGTTGAATAAAACCTCGTGGTGACTGAATATGCAAACAAAGGAGGAGTGCCCTTTAACCTCCTAATCTGTGTTCACACTATAACTGTGCAAAGGGAATTCGTGCACCTTTAAGCACTAACTCATGGTCCTAGAATAGGACCATAAATCCTTTACTCTGGGCTCCTAGGGTGCTGTTCCATTGAAAGTATGTAAGGCCAGCAGAAGATGCTGCACTTGTCCTATATTTAAAAGAATGGCGGTCTTACTGCTAGGTGCTGTCATTCTTCAAATAAAGGGATGGTAGTCTCTGGAAAAGTGCCACTATTTCCTGCTATTCCCTATTGTTATTTTCCCAGGCCTGCTGAGAACATGGCAATTACTGGCGTGCTACCCATGCTAAAAAGGTCATATTGTGCATTTTTGGTATAGGAGTTGAGCTAAGCAATGATGTGCATTATTTCAGCTGGAGTCTTACTATAAAGGGTAGATTAACCCAATGAGCTGAGATGTGCCAGTGCTACTGTAGTGGTGGTGCAATGAGCTCCAGAGCTACTGTACCAATGGTCAGCCAGGCTGCCTTGCTCTCCTGCGGACATATTGGCCGCACACTTCCACACATCCTTTGCCTTCATCATCCCTATAATTGTGAATTACAATAATATTTTACGTCCATTTCCAGGACTGGGGTGAAAGTATCTGCGCACTCCCACCCTGCAGCACTCTTTCAGAGTTGAAAATATGATATCACATATGAACAATCTTGGTCCAGAGGTAATGCCTTATGCCTCCCTTTAGACTTTCAGGCTCTGAGGTTCTCAAATCACAATTACTCTGAACACTGGGCTCTGTAGAGAAGACTCAAAAACACAGGTGGCTCAGAAAGAAGCTGCCTTTCCTGGACTGCTCAGAACCTTCTCAGATTACAGTTTATGTTGTTCATGAGCACCACGCCCACCACCCACAACTTCTCTCTCCCACCCTGTGTAATCCACTTATGATGACACACTTTCACATCTCCTCCCCTGATCACAGGTCCTACTCTCCTGTCAGGCTTAAGGCAGACTGTCAGACAAGAGAAATTTCAGATCTCTGCCACCTTTCGATCCAATTTCCCCCACACAAGAAACTTTTCTCAGCTCCTCATGAGCTTTCTTCTACCAGCTCACTAGCCAGAAAAGGGAGCGGTGCTGGGACAACATTCGATTCCTGCTACCGCTATCAACTGGAACATTGGGACTTTACTGCATCCAACACCTGGCACTATTGTTGGCCTTGTTACAGCCTGCCTTCACTAGAATAGCTCGGTCTTTGACGCACTTGCCAGGTTCTACTTTCCACAGTTTTTGCTGTTATGTCATCCGTGACTGTATCTTGGTATCACTTTTGCCAATTGCAACACTTTACAATGAGGCAGAATTAGTTAATTTAATACACAATCAGCATAGATGCCCTTATAATCTGGGAAATACCCTTGGATGTTGTTTCACCAAAATGCCAGGGATAGAGGAAGTCACCTCACACACCCTTTTACCTCAATCATATCAAATGATCTATATGAGAAATTGGGGTACTGGTTGAGAGGTGTGAAACCCTCCTCCAGTAACAACCACATTTCTTGTCAGGATGAAACACAAGCAAACCCAAAATCAACCTGTGCTTAACCCTCTGGTAGCGTGGCACAAAAGCAGTCAGGCATAACTTAGAGGCAATGTGTAAAGTATTTATGAAGCACACAAACAAAAATAAAGTGAAATAACAACAGAAGACAAGACACAAGATAAAGTCTGCACTAATTTAGAAAAATAGAGTAAAAATATTAAATTATTTAACACTAAAATAACAAAAAATCCAATCAGTAGAACCAAAGATAGGTAATTTTAAAGGTTTTAAGAAATCAAGTGGTGAAAAGCAAAAAAGCTCCAACCGCAGTTATCTGGTCACTGTGGAACAGGTCCAAGTCACAAGTTCAGGCTGATCGCAATGGAGCGCGGGCCGGATACAGGACTTGGTTCAGTCCACTTACAAAGTACCTTATGGCCCTGGCATCTAAATGTGGAGTCCTCGCATCAAGCTGCACAGGCAAGGGTTGAAGAGTCGTCAACGATGAACTGCACTGAGGACAAGATGAATTGTGCTGGGTTGATACTGGCATCGAGCTGCGTTGTCATTGAAGAAGGCACCTGGGCTTGCGGAACCTTGCACTGTGATGCTTTAGCACTTAGGATGGGATGTCATGCTGGGCCAGTATCAGTAATGAGCTGTGTTACGCTGCATTGAGATGCGAAGAGTAGTGTCAACGGCGAAGAAGCCTGTTATGTCTCTGTGGCTTTGAACATGGGGCCAGTTGACTGAACATTGGAGATTTCCTGCAGTTCTGGGTCCGCAAAGGCGGGATGGATTTAGCAGGGCAGCTCACAGCAGCGGATGAGTCCTGGTGTAGAAACACAGGCGTTGGGCAGAAAAGCAGTCGTTGGTCAGCTAAGCAGAGTTGGGCAGCAGGGCAGACTTCACAGCTGAGCAGACCTTCCTGGCAGAGTCCACAGGTCCAGAAGTGATCTGATGAATTAGTTCTGGGGCATACTATTTATACTTAGTGCCAACTTTGAAGTGGGAGGAGCTTCTAGAAGTGCCTGGAATTTCCTGCCTCCTTGCCCTGGCCCTAGGTTGTCTGGGGACAGAAAAGGCCAGTGTGAGTGTGCTGAGGTACAGCCTTTGTGATGTGCAATTGCGATAGGTGGCAGTTCCTCCCCTCATCCTGAGAAAGATTGACCATCCTGACAACACCCTTTTGTCTCATTGTCTGGGAGTAATTCACAAAGATCAACTGCTAGCTACACCTAGTCATGTGACCCAGGATACAGGCTGCAGGCACCAAATAGTTAGTACAAGAAATTACCAGCTAAAGTGGTATTTTCAGAATTATGACTTAAAATCCAACTTTAATATTATAGATGGTTTTAAATTACAATTCTTTAGAGACCAAACTTGACTTTCTTGCCTGAACCCAAGTTATCTTGTGGAGAGGTAGGCCTTGCCGAAGTGAAACATTGATTTACGAGTTTTTCACTACCAGGACAGGTAAAAGTTAAAAGTATGTTTCACTTTTTAAACACAAGGCACCATGTCCTATGGGCTGTTTAGGGCCTACTGAGGGGAGTGATTGATATGTATTAAATAGGCAGGTTTGGACCCGGCAAAAGGATTATTTGGGAAGGTCAAAATGACACCTTACAACTGCACACACATGCTGCAATGGCAGGCCTGATATATGTTTAAATAGCTACTTAAATGGGTGGCACAGTGAGTGCTGCAGGCCCGCTAGTAGCATTTCATTTACAAGTCATGGGTACATCTAGTACCACTTTACTAGGGACTTAAAGGTAAGTTAAATGTGCTAATTTAGTGTAGCCAGTTTCACCATGTTTAAAGCACTTTACCACTGGTCAGCATTTGTAAAGTTTGCGGAGTCCTAAGACCAACAAAAACAAATCCAGCAAAAAGAAGTGGAGTAAGGCAAAATATTTGGGGGGAACGACCCCACTAAGGGTGACAGATCGAATAATCTTTGACCCTGAATCCCAGGAAGTGATGTCAGAAGACCTTGATCCTGACGACATCAGAATAATTGACACCACTGAACTTAATGTGTACCTCAATGAGAATATGCATTGCTAAATCACAGGAAGATGCACAGAAATCAGATTTTAAAAAATCAATAGTAGCTTGTCGCACTCATACTAACTTGTATGGACCATATATTACTTGTGATCTATATTATTGGCTTGATTCATGGTAACTTGTAATGTATGACACTTCCGCTCCTGTATTCACATTGATATAATGTGACAAGCGAAAAAAATATATATATTTTAATTTGTGTGATTTTGTGTTGTACTCTCAGGAATGTACATATAACTTCTGAATGTATTTATTTAGTTAATCCCCGTTGGACTGATAGTTTATTAGGTTAACATTAATTAGGCGTAGAGAGATGCAGCCTTCTTTAACCCTCAAATGTGCACCTTTTTTATCCACCCAATGTGTGCACATAACATTTAAAGTTCATACTCAAAATACCTAAACCTTTGAGATATAGTAACAAAAAGACTTTTATATAACATCGTTGACTGAATTAGCACAAATTAACAATCAAACAGGTGCCAACCTCGGAAGCATGAACGTTTGAGAGGCATTAACCATAGTTACTTAATGTCTGCTATTTCCACCCGCCCTTCTCCCCCTGTGTTGGTGTTTTTAGAGTTTTAACACAATTTTAACCGCCTGTGAAAAGCTACACTGTGTTATAACTCTAGGAAACACCAACACAGACACAAGCCCTCATTCCGACCCAGCCTGTCTAAGACCGCCAGGGCCGCGGGCAACGGAAGCACAGCTGGCGGTGCTTCAGTGCCCATTCTGACCGCGGCGGTAAAGCCGCGGTCAGAAAAGGGGATCTGGCGGTTTCCCGACGGATTTCCCCTGGCTGGGCTGAACCTCCATGGCGGCGCTGCTTCCTGCCAGCCTGTTTCTGGCGGTTTTGACCGCCAGGAACAGGATGGCGGGAACGGGTGTCGTGGGGCATGGGCAGTGCAGGGGCCCCCTAACAGGGCCCCAGCATGATTTTCACTGTCTGCATAGCAGACAGTGAAAATCACGACGGGTGCAACTGCACCCGTCGCACCCCTGCAACACCGCCATTCGGAGCCGGCCTCTGTGTTGCAAGGCCTTTCCCGCTGGGCCGGCGGGCGCCCGCCGGCCCAGCGGGAAAGTCAGAATGGCCTCCGCGGTCTTCTGACCGCGGAGCGGCCATTTGGCGGTTCCCGCCAGGCGGGCGGCGTCCGCCGCCCGCCCGGGTCAGAATGACCCCCACAATGTTTATTGGTCAAATGTGCCAAAAGGTAATGAATTTGTGTTTGAGTTTTTTTTTTAGATTTTTTAACATTGCTGGTTTTTACAGCCTGTAAAAACCAACATTTTGTTAAAACTCTAAGACAGACCAAAACAGGTTAATTTATGGACGTCAATTCACCAAAATTCTGGGGGTAGCGGAAGTGACATCACACGCCATTTCTTCTTTACTTTCACACACACATGCTTATACAAACACACATTTACTCATACACACCCGCTCTTTTATACGCACGCAACCTACATTTTTTACTTAGCTACCAAAGAGGATCATGTTCCAGCTAACTGTACTCCATGTTTTATTACACTAATAGTGAATATAATATTAATATAAGAATAATTACATAAGAATATAAAACATGGAGGTGGAGCCCCAAGCAAAGTTCGCAAGGATGAGTTGTCCCTATGCTCCTTGCAGTGATTTTGCCACCTCTGAGGCCAGGGGTCACACTGCCACTGCCAGGGGTCGCAAGGGGCAAGCTGGGGGTCACAGTTGCGACCCCTGACAATCCCTAAAAGACTTCCATGAGCGCATTGTCTATTGGTCAGAGATGCCAATAAGTAGTGCGTTCCTGTTTGTGTTTCACAATGTTGGTTTTCACATGGTCAGGATTGGATCATGTTGGGGTCGATGGTTCATGTGGACCCCGAGCTAAGCCTGAGCTATGCATCTTGTTCAAGACAGGCACAAGCTTTCAAGGGCTCGCCCACCTATATGTACACCTTTAAATTGAGACTGGTGCAACAATACGTGCTAACCCTCCCGATTCAGCCGGGAGACTACCTAATTCAAGGCTAAATCCTGCCTCCCGAATCCTGCATGCAGAAATCTGATTCAGATTGCCAATTGTGATCTGCTGGAATCAAAGCAAAAGTGCAATGTTGATGCCTGGCAGGGATGCTCCCATCTCACCCACCAAGAATTACCTCAGAAATCAAAGGGTAACCTTTTGTAATAAATTCTTGGAGGGGGAGATTAGAGGCTGTGACCAGCCCAGTGCTTAATTTGTGCTTGTTGTTTCCGGTGCTGAGCACCCGCACTTATTATTGAGGGCCGGAGCTTATTCTTCTGTCCCAAACATTTACTGCGAGCAAAAGACACATATGTGAAAGATGGAGGAAGAGAAAAACAAAAAGCTTCACAAAGGGAGAAAGTAGAAAGCTGCAAGAGTGAGCTGAAGGGGCAGGGAGTGGCTTTATATGGATTGAAGAGGCCCGAGATGGCTTCAGGATTGCGCCGCCTCAGTAATCCATGTTTCCACATTTAACTGCAGCAGCCGTGTGTTTAAGAGGAGGGCTTTGGGCACCGGTACATTTTTATTTATAAAATTAAGCATCGGACCAGTCTCAACATTTTATTTTTGGCAGTTTTACATAGCGTATACAAAAACAGAGTTTAAAACTGCTTTTGTTTGCACTGTTACCCTATTTTACTAAACTATCGAAAATGAAATGCTGAGTCAATGTCAAGTTACATGCCAATAGCCCCGATTGAGGCAGATTCCCTCTGCTTCACTATCAAATCAAAGGGAAAAAAACATTCTCCCAACTATTTTTCTAATAATCCCACTTGCTTTGTTAAAATGTTGGCATGTATGCGCCACATTCTAAGTACATGGTTTACCTTTTGCTTTTAATTTGCCATTTCAAAGTATAGCTTATAATGCTTGATGACTGTCACTACACCAGCTATGCAAATTTTGCATTGCCGAACCCTGAGTGCAGTTCTTAAAATCTTGCCAGAAACTTTCTGCCTGCAGTGTGCAGTAGACAAAGTATGATGTTATCTTCCAGTCATCAGGAATAATCATACCTTGTTAAGTTGTTAGATACTCATTTTCAAGACATCCTCCAACCATCAGGCATACGTTTCTAAGCTTTGATGATGAATTTATGAGTTTGATGATGTCTACTGACTTGAAAGTGACTTCTAATGTGGTTGATCATCCAATGACTCATGGATAGGTTCTAAAGTAGTCCTGTTTGACTTGGGTGACTACAGTACATGTAGGCGAAATGTGATAAAGCACAATCAAACTGCTTAATTCACGTTAACTGTTGAGTGGTCTAAAAGTATAAAACATTGGCTGTACAATGAATACCTTCCTCCTATAGAAAATCAATACAAGCACCTACAATTCCAGATTAAGAGGGTCACAAACACATACTATTCTGCCAACCTCTATGTTGTGCATAAACAGCCACAGAGAATGTGAAAATAGGAATGCTTTGCATACCTGGTAGGACACACACAACCAAAGTGCCAACGTCACCACAAAAGTCTCTTAGGGGCATTTTTAAGAGCCCCTTGCGCTGCCTTGGTGTCATTGTTTTGATGCTAAGGCAGCAATAAGGTGGCCGTTTCCCCACCCCATACATACAAAGTGGTGCATGCTTTGCTCCACTTTGTAACCCTGTGTGCCACATTATGCCTGCACAGGCATAATGTATGCAAGGGGGGGTGTTCCGATACTAGGAGGCCCGCAAAAATGGTGCAGTGAAATTGAATAGATTTCATTGCATCATTTGTGGTGTCATTTTTAATCCCTGCACAGAGTAGGCATTAAAATGATGCACCCATAAAAATATGCTCCGCACACATATATGTACTTAAGGAAAAAGTCCTTACTGCCACCAATGTTGAGCCATTATCTTGCTTGCTTGCCAGTATAATTATATACTAAACTTGAATTGCTGCCATGAGATATTAATAGATTCTAAATATTCAGAATGGTTGAACTAGATAGAAAATAAAATTTGTGGTTGAAGAAACATGCAGAACAGCAGGCTTCTATGCTACTCTAAATTATTGCAAATGATTGGTAAATGTAGTAGAAACTCTGTATTATGAAAAAACTGTATTTTTATTTATGTAAGGAGGATACAAGAAGAGCTCCACAAGTGAGATCCATTTAGATCCATTGTGGAACTTTCTATAAGGCATCTTTTCATGCACACAAGTGTGTGGAGCCAATAAGATAGGGTTGTTACACTAGTTCCAGATGGCGTTTCAAGAGAGTTGTTCTTCTTCCTGATTTGTGATGTCCCTTTACTTGGTAGCAAAGAATCACTTAAAAAGATATGTGTTTTGCCTGAGACCTATACATACTAGATCATCCCTCTGTTTTACCTTGTAAAACACTGACCGCCATCGGTAGACATGTGATTGGTTTGTATACAACTTGGGTTGTCTTCTTTCTTAACTTTAACTTTAAATGTACACATTAGTTTAAATATATATATATACACATATATATATACATATATATGTCAGTCAATAGCCTGGGGATAACCTGACATCTACACTGGTATATAATGTTTGTTAGACTAATGGGAAAACCCTTATCATGAATGTTATCAAAGCATGGGTGGTGGATCACAAACACCTTATATATATAGGTGTTTGTGATCCACCACCCATGCTTTGATAACATTCATGATAAGGGTGTTCCCATTAGTCTCACAAACATTATATACCAGTGTAGATGTCAGGTTATCCCCAGGCTATTGACTCGAGTGAACAAGGGCTCCACTCTAATTTAGCCAGTATTGTGAACTTCCCTCTCCTAAAGAAAAATTGCATGCATTGGGAGAAGTAGCCTAACAAACTGAACTGCTGGGCAGTAAAGTGATTTTATTAGGTCTAATAATTAGAAGTACTATTATAAGTCCCATAATTATCCCACCAAACAGTGGATCTGATAGCTCTTACACACAAAGAGGAGAACTGGGGATGATAACTTTAGGACTGCAGAGATGTGAGTGTGGAAAGAAGAAGATGGACAATCATAGCTTCCAAAGATAGAGAATACACTGTAATTATTTTCTCCACCTGCAGAGAAGAATGACAACATCCGAAATGGAGTTGGGCGGTGCAAAAAGAAAAGTTAATATTTCACCCAAACTGTGAAAAAAGATGCTATGTGCACAAGGTACTTTATGTATGAATGACAATGGATTATGAGACAAACTCAGTTGAGACAGGCACAGATAGATGATAAGTGCTTTTATACAGATAGCTGAGATTTATGTATATAGTAGATGGCTGCTGTGAATGTGCACATCCACATTGACAATCTTTGAACAAGAGTTTTAGAAATTAACCAAATGTATTTAAAGAAGGCCACTAGGAATGCAGGCACATCCATGGTGGCCATCTTTGAAAAAAGTTGTACTTTTCCAAATCTCGTTTAAGATGGCTACTTTGGATGCACATATATCTGGCATGGCAACCATTAAAGGTATTTTATTCTACTTTAGAACTTCCATTCAAAGGTGGCTGTTATAGATGTGCGTGCATCAGCGTCAGCCGAGCCTGGATGGGATTTTTTCTTTCAAGAAAAAAAAGTAAAATATATTGACGTAAAGTCCGTAAGGTCTGACTCCATCTTATTTAGGTCCAGACTCCATCCCAGTTTATGGAGGCTGCCATCTTCCTTAACTGAGACAATAGAAGTCACTATGGGGGTCATTGCAACATTGGCGGTAAATGCCTCTTACCGCCGTGCAGAAGACCGCCAACACACCGCCGCGGCAGCGGAATTCCTCCACAGCTATTACGACCCACAGCTCTGAATCCGCCAAAATCCAGACACCCACACAAGTCTGCCACACCAAAGGTCAGTGATAAACTGGCGATAACAAAACCTCCACCGTCACACCAACAGGAATACGCCCACACTATCACGACCCACGAATCCACGCGACGGTCTTTCAACCGCGGTATTTCATTGGCGGTACACAACGCCGCGTTCAAAATACACACACATTTACAAAACACAACCACATTGGACCATTCCAAATACACACACCTGATATACATACACACACCACTCCCACACACTCACACCACTATAAAGCACACACCCACATCACCCACAAACCCTTACGACCAGAAATTTAGACCAAGGCCAGAGATACTGCACAGCAAAGACAACCCCACCATACAGAGGCACACAACACCATCACACATACACATCCACGCACAAAACACCACACACCCCTAAACATCACCCCACACACCACCTCACACATCACCCACACCACCCCATGGCACCGCAAAGACACCCCAGGTTTTCTGACGAGGAGCTCAGGGTCATGGTGGAGGAAATCATCCGGGTAGAGCCACAGCTATTCGGATCGCAGGTGCAGCACACCACCATAGCTAGGAAGATGGAGCTATGGCACAGAATCGTGGACAGGGTCAATGCAGTGGGACAGCACCCAAGAACACGGGATGACATCAGGAAGAGGTGGAACGATCTACGGGGGAAGATGCGTTCCGTGGTCTCAAGACACCAGATTGCAGTTCAGAGGGCTGGCGGCGGACTCCCACCTCCTCCCCCAGAACTAACAACATGGGAGGAGAAGGTCTTGGCTATACTGCATCCTGAAGGCCTCACAGGAGTAGCTGGTGGAATGGACTCTGATAAGTCAAATCTTTCACTACTTCATCCCCCACCCTACTTGCATGCTATCACATACCCCCACCCTCGACCTCACCCCCATCACTCCAACTTCTCACATATGTCCCTCTATCACAACCCACCCATCCCAACACCAAGCCCTGCATGCAACGACAAAGCATGGACACCCATCACCAATGCATGGCCACTGCACATACCCACACACACCCCTAAACAATTATCACACAAGGTCCTACACAAAAATGCAAGCACTGGGGTACGGGGTCACCCACCCATTGCACACCATGGCACACACAGATGCAATAATCATGCCTTTACACCCCTGCAGGATCCCTACCCAACGTCACCGGACAGGAGGGTCCACACATGTCCACTCCACCCACAGAAGAGGCCCACAGTGATGACAGCAGCTCTGTCCAACTGGATCTAGATGACCAGCCCGGCCCATCTGGGACCTCGGGACAGTCGGTTCCCCTCACACTGGCACAAGCCACAACAGAGCCTCCCCCCTCTGGAAACACCAGCACAGCACCCACCCAGCGGGCCCATACCTCTGTCCCCAGGACACGTCAAGCAGCAGTGTGTCCACCACTACAGGGAACCCAGGCTAATCCACCAACCCAACCCAACAACAGCAGGGACATGGGGGCAGTGGGCACACGGTTCAGGGGACAGAGGCACAGGAACACAGGGGAACTGGGAGGGCTGCTGTGCGACAGGGGGAGGACAGAACCAGGGAACCCACTCTCCACGAGGCCCTCTCTAACATCATGGGAGCCTACCACCATTCCCAGGAGACAATGGCAAGAGTACTGGCCAAGTTTCAGGAGAACCAGCGGCTTCTGAGGAACAGTATTTGGGGTTCAGGGAGGAACTCAAAGCCATCAATTCCACCCTGGACACCATTGTAGGGGTGCTGAAGGAACTCGTCAACACCAGGACGACAAGGGGCCCCTGACACTCTCCTGGACGAGGAACTGCCCACCACCTCCGCTGGCGCTAGTGGACAGGAGGCACCGCCACAGGACCACGACACCAGCACCCCACCCCCTGCAGATGGAGAACAACCCTGCAAGTGGTCCCTGAGATCCAGGACAAAGACAGAGAACAATGCCAAGACCCCCGCCAAGAAATTAGACCACCCTGATTGTCATCCTTCTGTCCCACTTTGTCACCCTGTCCATCCTTAAACTGCCCCAGCTCCACTTCCTATGCCCCTTTGGACAATGCACCTGTGAGACTAATAGACTGGACTCTGCCATGGACATTCCTCCACCAGCACCCCTGACCATTTTACAACCCCCTCCACTATTTAGCACTTAAATAAACACCCTTAAATCACAAAACTATCTGGAGTCAGTCTGTGCTTTCGAAAATGTGTATTTGCAATAACTGAGCAAAAATGATATATCCATTGTATTGTCAACATACCTATGTCACACAGCTCTAGTCCATGAGGAAACAAAGCAGATGTCACACAGTGGGACCCACATCTGTGAAATCGAAAGGGAAAGTGACAACTCAGGCTCAATACACTGCGTGAAAGTGACAGACAGATGAGAGGTAGAACAAGTGTATCAGATGTAGCAGGCAGTGATGCCTTCTTACCTGTGTCTCACTGGAAGTATTGACGAATCACTGTGTTCCTGTTGTTGATATCCTCTTCTTCTGCTTCCTCGTCTTCACTGTCCACAGGCTCCATAGCTGCCACAAGACCTCCATCTGGACCATCCTCCTGCAGAAAAGGCACCTGTCGTCGCAAAGCCAAGTTGTGAAGCATTCAGCAGGCCACGATGATCTGGCACACCTTCTTTGGTGAGTAGAATAGGGAACCACCTGTCATATGGAGGCACCTGAACCTGGCCTTCAGGAGGCCGAAGGACCTCTCTGTAACCCTCCTAGTTTGCCCATGGGCCTCATTGTAGCGCTCCTCTGCCCTTGTCCTGGGATTTCTCACTGGGGTCAATAGCCATGACAGGTTGGGGTAGCCAGAGTCACCTGCAAATGTTGAGGGACAACTGTTAGAAACACACTAACCCTTAGGGACAACCCTAGACCCAGACACCTAGTCGCACTGTATAGGGTCCATGTCCTCACCTAATAGCCACACACGGTGCCTCTGGAGTTGCCCCATCACATAAGGGATGCTGCTATTCCTCAGAATGTAACCGTCATGTACTGAGCCATGAAACTTGGCGTTCACATGGGAGATGTACTGGTCAGCCAAACACACCATCTGCACATTCATAGAATGGTAACTCCTCCGGTTTCTGTACACCTGTTCACTCCTGTGAGGGGGGACCAAGGCCACATGTGTCCCATCAATGGCACCTATGATGTTGGGGATATGTCCCAGGGCATAGAAGTCACCTTCCACGGTTGGCAAATCCTCCACCTGAGGGAAAACGATGTAGCTGCGCATGTGTTTCAGCAGGGCAGACAACACTCTAGACAACACGTTGGAAAACATAGGCTGGGACATCCCTAATGCTATGGTCACTGTCGTCTGAAAAGACCCACTTGCCAGGAAATGGAGTACTGACAGCACCTGCACTAGAGGGGGGATACCTGTGGGATGGCGGATAGCTGACATCAGGTCCGGCTCCACCTGGGCACACAGTTCCAGGATTGTGGCACGGTCCAGTCTGTAGGTGACAATTACATGTCGCTCTTCCATTGTCGACAGGTCCACCAGCGGTCTGTACACCAGAGGATGCCGCCATCTCCTCACCTGCCCCAGCGGACGTGCCCTATGGACGAGAACAGAGAGCAGAGGGTCAGCCAACACTGAGGTATGAAACTCTACTTTATTGCACAAATTTTTCAATCCACTATGTCCCTGTCATAATGTGTATGCACGGCCTAGATATGTGTGACGCATTTAAAATTAATGCCATGTGGCCCCCTGAAATGGCGGCTGCCTGACCTGTAACGTGGGACAAAGGGATATGAGGTAACTGCGCTGGCGTTGTACACCGTCGCGGTAGGCGGTCGAAGACTGCGGGGCAATGCTACATTGGTTAAGATTGGACCCTATGGGTCCCAGGAGCCAATGACGATGTACGTCGGAGGTGACGGGACACACCGCCGCGGACATGACCGCCATTTTCTGTCTGTTCACTCACTTGATACCTGATCTTCGACAGGAGAGGACCTACACGGCAAGGGCTGCTGTGACCTGAGTCTGGAAGAGACAATGGCTCATGTGTCTGGGGAAAGGGCCCCTGCCTTCACCACGGAGGAGTTGGAGAAACTAGTGGATGGGGTCCTCCCCCAGTGCACGCAACTCTACGGTCCTCCAGACTAACAGGTAAGTACACTGTGAGCATGCTGTATGGGCAATGCCTGTGTGGAGTGGTGTGGATGGAAGATTGGGGGGGGAGATGAGGCGTGCATGAAACGACGGTGAGTGCATGTGCGTCATGGCAAGTGTAGGAACGCGGGCCAATGATTGTGACGGTCCAGACGGTTATATCTTCTCCTTTTCCCCTGTACCATTCCTCTAGGTCAGCGCCCACCAGAAGAAGGATATTTGGCGTGCCATCGCCAAGGAAGTCTGGACCCTGGGGGTCCACCAGAGACGGAGCACCCACTGCCGGAAAAGATGGGAGGACATTCGCTGCTGGAACAAGAAGACGGCGGAGGCCCAGCTGGGGATGGCCTCCCAACGTGGGAGGGGTGCCCGTCGCACCATGACCTCCCTGATGTTCCGGATCCTGGCGGTGCATATCCGGAGTTGGATGGGCGCTTGAGGGCATCACAGCAGCCACAAGGGGGTGAGTACACTCTCATTCAGCTGATTCAGCGCGCATTACGAGGTGTCTGGGTGGGGAGGTTGACTGTGGGTTCCCCTAGGCCAGGGAGAGTTTAGTTGGCAAGGTCCCTTTGTAAGGCAGGCCATGTGGCACCCCACCCCAACAGTGTTCAGAGGCAACTACATCTAGTCAGGCTCGTGTGACTTACATGTGTGCATCAATCGGGCATAGGCCTTGTGCCCCATGTCCCTGTGATTAATTAGGGAACTCTAAGTGCACGACGTAGTGTAGAGGTCTTCTGTGTCTGTAGTGTCCGCCAACGGTAGCGGTATTGCATGCACTCAACATGTCTTTCTTCTGTCTTTCCCCCCCTTTTTTTGGTCTCCCTGTTCTTGCGTGCAATAGCATCATCAGGCAGAGGAGCAGTGGCACCGGAGCAGGAGGGAGCTGCATCCCACATGGCCCTTGAGGGCAAGGCAACGGAGTCTGAAGCCACCAGTGGGACGGAGGGCGAGGGGAGCTCCACGGCGGGGACAGGAGCTGAGACCAGCGACACGGACTCCTCCTCTGATGGGAGCTACCTTGCGATGGTGGGCCCCTCTGTGCCCCCCCATCTACAGGTACAGCCTCCACCCACCCTACCAGCACCGCCCTCCCAGCAGCCCCTCAGCATGTGCCCCAGGAGGGTGGACATCTCCTTCGCCCTAGGCACCTCAGCCCCTGCCCCTGTCAGCCCGGCTGCCCTCAGTGAGGAGGCCATTGACCTCCTCAGATCCCTCACTGTTGGGCAGTCTACCATTCTGAATGCCATCCAGGGTGTAGAGAGGCAGTTGCAACAGACAAATGCATACCTGGAGGGCATTCATTCTGGTCAGGCAGCCCAACAGCAAGCTTTTCAGACTCTGGCCTCAGCACTGATGGCAGCCATTGTCCCTGTGCCCAGCCTCCCCCCTCCAACTTCCTCCACCCAGACTGAAACCCCTGTACCTCAGCTATCCCAAGCACACCATCAGACCAGCATGCACACACCTCAACACACAAGGGAAGCTCTGGCAAACGTAAGCACCACACATCCCACAGGCACTCACACAAGCATCATACCCATGCAGACATACCAACAGCCACTGTCTCCACTGTGTCCCCCTCCTCCTCGTCTCCCTCCTCCCTCCCTGTCACGTCTCCACTCACACCTGCATGCACTACATCTTCATCCACTACGTCCATCACCAGCACACCCATCACCACACACCGCTCACGTGCAGTCACCACCCCACTACCATTCACACATCCCCTGTGTCCTCTCCAAGTGTGTCTGTGAGCCCTCCTCCCAAGGTACACAAACGCAGCCACACACCCACCCAACAGCCATCCACCTCACGACAACCTCCAGCCCATACATCTTCACCCTAAGTCAGCAAACGTACACCTCCTACAACCACTCCCTCTTCCTCCACTCCCAAACCCCCTCCATCTACCCGTCCCAGTGTGTCTAAAAAACTTTTCCTGTCCAACCTTGACCTCTTCCCCTCACCTCCCCCACCCCTTCAGTCCCCTAGGGCCCGCCTTTCCAGGTTCCAACCCAGCACGTCAGCCACCAAATCAGCGGGAACAGTGGTGCCAGCAGTAACCAGCTTCTGGAGTGCACCAAGCAGCAGGGCAGCCAGTGTGCCACGGAGCCAGACCACGGACAGTCCCCCACCTCAGAAGCATAAGAAGTTGGCCACTGCCCAGAGGGAGAAGGGTCAAACACCTGCCACCAAGGGCCCTCCCAGGACTACAGTTGGGAGTGGGAAGAAAGCTGTGCCAACATCCAAAGTGGGGAAGGGGCACAGAAAGAAAGGGAAGTCGCCGCCAACTTGCACGGCGGACACCGCCGTCAAAAGCACCGCTGCCCAGGACACCGCCACCACCAGCACCACTTCCAAGGTCACCGCCGCCACCAGCACCGCTGCCCAGGACACCACTGCCCAGGACACCGCCGCCACCAGCACCGCTGCCAAGGACACCGAGCACCGCCGCCAAGGACACCGCCGCCATCAGCTCCGCTGCCAAGGACACTGCCACCACCAGCACCGCTGCCAAGGACACCGCCGCCACCAGCACCGCTGCCCAGGACACCGCCGCCACCAGCACCGCTGCCCAGGACACCTCCGCCACCAGCACGCTCACTGAGCCACCCACCAGCACCGCAGGCCAATGAGAGCCACAACCACCGCCACTACTGAGGCCGCCACGAGCAGGATGAAGCACTCCAGGCACCAAGCCCCCTCCAGAACGAGTGGAGGAAGGCATCCACTACCTCTGTCCTTGGCAAGATGAAGCACTCTGGGCACCAAGCCCCCTCCAGAACCAGTGGAGTATCACATCCACTACCTCTGTCCTTGGCAAGATGAAGCACTCTGGGCACCAAGCCCCCTCCAGAACCAGTGGAGAAAGGCATCCACTACCTCAGTCCTTGGCAGGATGAAGCACTCTGGGCACCAAGCCCCCTCCAGAACCAGTGGAGTATCACATCCACTACCACTGTCCTTGGCAGGATGAAGCACTCTGGGCACAAAGCCCTCTCCAGAACCAGTGGAGAAAGGCATCCACTACCTCTGTCCTTGGCAGGATGAAGCACTCTGGACACCAAGCCCCCTCCAGAACCAGTGGAGAAAGGCATCCACTACCTCTATCCTTGGCAGGATGAAGCACTCTGGGCACCAAGCCCCCTCCAGAACCAGTGGAGTATCACATCCACTACCTCTGTCCTTGGCAGGATGAAGCACTCTGGGCACAAAGCCCCCTCCAGAACCAATGGAGTATTACATCCACTACCTCTGTCCTTGGCAGGATGAAGCACTCTGGGCACCAAGCCCCCCCAGAACCAGTGGAGAAAGGCATCCACTACCTCTGTCCTTGGCAGGATGAAGCACTCTGGGCACCAAGCCCCCTCCAGAACCAGTGGAGTATCACATCCACTACCTCTGTCCTTGGCAGGATGAAGCACTCTGGGCACACAGCCCCCTCCAGAACCAGTGGAGAAAGGCATTGACTTGAGAGACTGTGACTTTGCACTCCCCAGGATAAAGCAGTGGGCAAACCACCCACTTGAGAGATTTGAGAGACTGTGACTTTGCACTCCCCAGGATAAAGCAGTGGGCAAACCACCCACTGGAGAGATTTGAGAGACTGTGGCTTTGCACTCCCCAGGATAAAGCAGTGGGCAAACCACCCACTGGAGAGATTTGTGAGACTGTGGCTTTGCACTCCCCAGGATAAAGCAGTGGGCAAACCACCCACTTGAGAGACTTGAGAGACTGTGGCTTTGCACTCCCCAGGATAAAGTAGTGGGCAAACCACCCACTGGAGAGACTTGAGAGACTGTGGCTTTGCATTCCCCAGTATACAGCAGTGGGCATGGAGCCCCCTTGTGGATCTGGCGTCGTGCACTCATCCGGCTGAGGTGCCCCCTCCTTCCCTTCACCCTGAGGTGTCTGTTGTATTTCCATCTGATGCCCCAGCAGTGTTCTCTCAGTTTTGATTGGGTATCAAGTGTGGGCCTCGCCCATGCATTTTGGGCCCAGTGGTCCACGGACTTTAATGGTGCAATACCTGGACTTGTATTATTGGTGTATATATTTGTTTATAGTGTATATATACATTTGAGTACTGGATTTCAATAGATTACAATCGTTCAAATAATTTCCTTTTATCTTTGCATTCTTCCGGAGGGGTCAGGGGGTGTAACTGTAATGTATCAACATGTATTTGTGTTTGTGTTGTAGTGGGTGACGGTGGGGGTGGTGGTGGGGGTGTTGCTTGTGTGTGTCACTCTCTTTTCCCTCCCCCTTCTCCTGTGTCGTAGGTGCAGTACTCACCGTGGTCTTCGCCGCCGGCGTTCGTGCTCCTGGTAGAGGGGCAGGAAGACAAAGGCAGGGAGAAAATGGAGTTCTGGCTCCATGGCGTCCTGGTTCCTCATGGGGTGTGTAGAGGTGAGCCTTTTCCCTTCCAAGTCCTGTTTCCGCCGTGTTTTTGTTCGTGGTGAAACCACCCCGGAAAAGGTGGCGGATTGGCCTGTTGTAATACTGTGGGCGGTACATTGTCTTCCGCCTGTCTGTTGGCGGTTACCGCCATGGTGTTTGTTTGTACCGCCGTGGCAGTCGGAGTGTTAAAGTGGCTGTCTTTGTTGGCGGTTTCCGCCACGTCGTGATTCATTTTTTTTTGCGCCAGCCTGTTGGCGGTCCTACCGCCGCTTTAACACCGACCGCCAGGGTTGTAATGACCACCTATATTCCCTGATTTATGCAGAATCACCATTATGTCTGCCTTTAAAGCAGATATGGCCACACCTTATCTATTAAGGTATTGTGATAGCATCAAGTTCTTAGACTGATGACACAGATACAATATCTAATTCAACATTCGTCTGCGTCAAATGTCTATGCTTCACCATGTCAAGGTCAAATATGAACACATACAGACATATAACCAAAATAATGTAGTCTGAAATTAAGCCCTTTTGCCTTATATGTTCATAAGGAAACATCTGGGATGCACACCTGGATGTACATAATCTATGTCAGATATTCGTGTACTTATGTCCGAAATTCCAATTTCTGATCAGATTTAGAAAATAAGGGCTGCCACTAGACAACTTGTTGAGAGAGGTCCTTTGTCCATATTATCACCGAGGTACTGCCAGAGACGGTCTAACCTGCTGCCAGCACACTTCGCAGATGATCTTGCCTGAAGACTGAAGCTGATAAATCCAAGTCCCAGAGGAATACAGACTGACTACTACCACCTTCGGTGTTTGCCCTTAACAGGGAACACTGTCTTCATTCCTCCGCTGATAAACACAGCCTTTTCTGTCAACAAGGCATGCAGTTCATCTCTTCTCTTTTAAAATCTCTAGAATTCAAGTTGCTCTGCCTTTCATGCTCTCTTAGCATAGCAATAGGCATTAGGGTGTTAGGTTCTAGAGAACATTTTAAATGACATTTTAACAATACTAGAAAATGTTAATTGTACTCTCATAATTTATAATGTGTCTTTTTGTTGTTTTTATAATAATAATAAGAAGAAGAAACAGATTGTTCCTCTAGTAAAAAATACTTTTAACTTAAAAGTGTTAATTCTTCTTAGTACAGTGTGTGTGATACTGTGAATAACAAAATGAGGTTGTTGTTGTTTCCACAGTGCCCCTGAACTCTTCGTGGGAATATTAGTAACACAAAAGTAATACTTCTATATCAAGTAGTGGGACTGTTAGTAACCCAAAAGCAATACTTCCAATTCAAGTACAAACTGAAAAGTGTTTTGTGGGGCTACAATAACTTGTTGTTTAAAATCATCACTGGTGCATTGAATTAAGTTCACCTGTGACACCCGTGGGTGGGAAAGCACACCTTGTAGAGTAACGCCAAAGTCATAACTTACTCAACAGTTGGCGCCACATCTGAACATTATTTCATTACAGAGACGTCGGTAGTAATTATGGCTACCTCCTATTGGGAACAAGGGAGCACCTATTTCCGTAAGTTTGTCAAGATTGACTCATAAAAGGTTATTACCCATTCTGTGGGTTTTCGAATTCTTTGATTCCAAGTTTTAAATTGAATCCATTTGTCATGCTAGCACCTATCGTTATAGGGGCCAATTGCAGGGAAGCAGTTACTCAACACCTCAAAGCTTAAGCTGTCCCAGATAGGGAGGGCACTTACTTTTGTAATAGCTGTGCTTCCAGCGTATGCCTTTGACACTTTCTGCTCCTGGGTGAAGTTCAAGCCTATTGATGTTGCCTCAGGGCAGTTTCATGAAAATACAGTGGTAGATGTGCCTGAAAATTATAGGGCTTGCCAAGATTTGGAAAACCCTTTAACTTATCAAGGACACCAAAATTTGTTTGGTGGTCAATTGCCACACATTCACAGACATGTTCGCTTGGGGCCTCTGAGTAATGACGGAGCTATGTGGCGAGTCTCTGCTGGTTGCACTCCCATTCCTAGCCCTGAACCATTCCATGCGAAATTAGTAGTAGCTGTATTAAATTCCACAGTCGCCTTATATAGAAGACTTGTGCAGTTTGTGTAATGTCCTTTGAGCTCCAGACCTGCAGTTGCAGTAGGACCTGCTGCTCCCATACAAATACAAACTATTAATTTAAAGACAATTAACGCTATCTTGGGGAAAGTGCTATGAAGCAGAAATGGCTTTCTGGATTGCTCACAAGACCAGCCAGTTAGGAGAAGTGTATTCATACACTACCTTCCAAGGCAGACCCAGAATACTGAATATGGGGGGTCATTATGAGTCTGGCGGTCACTAGACCACTAGACTCGCTGGATGGCGGTTGGACCGCCGACCAATGCGGTCCGAGGGGCACATTACAACCCTGGCGGTCGGCCCACCAGGAACCGCTAGCTCTGCCAGGATCAGAGATCCCGACGGTCTGGAGGTGGTGACAGTCCTAATCCGCAAGGGCAGCACTGCAAGCAGTGCTGCCCTGGGGATTATGACTCCAGCCTCTGCCAGCGGTTTCATGACGGTACTTGGCATGGGCAGTGCAGGGCCCCCCTGGCCAGCACCATCTCAATGTTCACTGTCTGCTTTGTAGACAGTGAACATTGCGATGGTGCTGGTGCACCCTGCAGGCCACAGAATTGCCGCTGGCTCGATTACAAACCGGAGGCAATGCTGTACCCCGTTTCCTACTAGGCCAGCAGGCAGAAACTTAGGTTTCCGCCAGCTGATCTAGTGGGAAACTCTTATTAACTCCGGCGGAGAGGTTGCCTCATAGGCGGAGGCCATCCTGATGGGAGTACTCTTATTAACTCCGGCGGAGAGGTTGCCTCATAGGCGGAGGCCATCCTGATGGGAGTTTGGCAGACAGAGTTTTCTGTCCGGCAAACTAAAAATCAGGCCCTATGTGTCTTCCTCCTGGGATGGTAACTTTGGTACAGGAGTGTAACTTCTAGGGGAGCATCTTAGTATGCACTAGTAGACACGGTACACCTTCAATGGCAGCCCTCAATGATTTAAGTAGACATTTACAGAACAAACAAGGAGCTGCCTTAGATGTGGATTTAGGAGTGATGCTAAAGGGAAACTTTTTTACAGTTTCATCTACCATTCTAAGCAAGATAAAGGGAGAGGTTTCAGTTCTGGGTATATTCAGAGTCCGGAAGCACTTCTGGTTCAGGAGCATGAACCGGAATTACCAAAAATAATCATGGAAGTGTATACATCTGTAGGTAGAGATACCTTGGGTATTTGACCCATTAAGCCACACTTCAAACTTAAAAATTACACTGAGGGTTCCGGTCAGGAGAAATCTGCAGTAGAAGGGAAGAAAAAACAAAAAGACAATGATAAAATATAGACTGGATCACCCGCTTCTCAAAAATCCAGCAGGGGTGGTTATAACGTAAGAGATCATGAAAACATTTTCGAAAACCTGAACAATATCAGTATACTGATAGCTGCTCTTCACTTTCTTTTTAGGGCACTGGAGGTAAAAGGACTGAAAGAGGGAGCTGATTTGAGTACTGAAGAAAAGAGGAATACAGTAGGAAAAGTGAAGGAGGATGTCAGTCTGAGGTTAGTGTAAAGAGGGAAGATAAAGGTTTGGAACCTAAAAGGCCAGTGAAAAAGAAGGAAAAGACCAGACTTTCTAAAAAACATGCCAATCCAGTACAAGTCCTCTGGCAAACCAGGACTTGGCTGAAAGCACTTCTAGATAGTGCAGTAGAAGTCACAATAGTACATCAGATGCTTCAGAGGTTTCTGGATGCAAATCCAACTGATGAATTTATACAAATGGAGACTCCAGATGAACACTTAAAACCGCCTGCTAGGGTTTACAACCTAAAAATACAAACAGAAGGGGACATTCCACGTAGTATCAAAGCAGTCTTCTGGACCCAACAATCTGATGATTATGAAATCATCCTAGCAGAAGAAGACTACCTCCCAGTTTTCAAAATGGAAGCACCAGAGGAGAGAAAGTCATAAGCGTTGCCTTTTCTCCCATAGTACCTGAAGATATCAGGGAAATTTATGCCAGTGAATGGGCTGTGAGACAGGCTCCAGCCTAATGCAGAAACAAAGTAGGGTGGGAGGAATATTCTAGCCCACATGTTATTCCCCTATTTAGTGAACCACAAGCACAATCCCCTTTGAAACCAGAAACAAAATGTGATATTAAAGTAACATTGGACCAATTGCAGTACCAAGGCATGAAAGAATAGTCTTAGTCCATAGAAATCTGAATTTGCACTACTGAACATATGCAGTACAAAGTGCGCACATTACAGGTCTTATGACAATCCTGATGCATACAAAATACAAAACTACCCTGGATATTTCCAATGGGTTTTTCAGTCAGACTCTAGCACCTAAAAATGAATATCTAACTGCTTTTGTGTTTCAACTGAGTACAATTTTCATTCTGAAGTTTGCACATGGGCTGTAAGAATAGTCCTAGCTTGTTTTCAGTGCAAATCATGGAGATATTACAACCAGATCCTGAGGAATTGTCATACTTAACTGGCAATTACTTGAATCTACACCGTACCAGGTACACAAAGTAGTGACTATGCTGTCATCACACGGTTACAAGATTAATGTTTTAAAAATCGAAAATTGCCTATCTGACTGTAACCTTCCTTGGGTATGAATTATCCAATGAGGGCAAGGGTCTAGCTCTAGACTTCCTCCAGACATGTACCATCTTGCAGCCTCATGACACACTAAAAAAGTTACAGTCCTTGTTTCTTTTTTTTATTTATTTTATTGATTTTATCATATTAAACATACAAAAAAAAAAACAGTCCCTTCACAGCATCACCACGAAAGAAAAATAGCCATCATCCGCAATATCAGCATACATTTCGTATGGGAAAAATCAGATAGGTACACATTGATCATTACAATCCAAATTTCCCTTTTAAATTTCCCCAACCATTATCGGTGACAAAATCCGTACCAAATTACCACAGGGCAGCTTTCTGGCAGTGATGCATTGGCAGTAGCGTACAGCATAAGAAGGGGACATCATCCGATACAAGCAAAAGAGGCAGGTAGGGCATACAGCCAGGCATCAGCAGCCATCCACATTTCCTGACGTAGATGCCAATGAGCAGAGGGGGGCAACATCACAGTCCGGGCTTCTTCGGTTATATCGCTCACTCGCTTTGGGCCGCTAAGAAGTTATTCAACGGGGCCCAAATATCTTTGGGTCTAGACCCTTCAGGCATCAAGCTCCAGAAAACCATGAGCTGATCATGACAAAAAGCAGCATCGCTTAACCATTCAGAGCAGCGCGGCACTCTCGTCCCACCCCAGCACATGGCAACTCTACGCTTGGCCAGCAGCAAAAGCAGACCCACCAAGCGCCTATGCGTTGCCCGGATATCCTCCACGCACCCAAGCAGCACAGTTCTATGAGAGGCAGGTATCTCTATTTCAACCATTTCAGAGATTACATTGAAAACTGCCACCCAGAAAGCGTAGACATCTGCACACTCCCATGCCAGATGTAAAAATCCTGCCTCCAGCGCCCGACAACGTACACAGCATGCATCTTCACGCAACCCCAAAGAGTGCAACCACACTGGGGTATAGTATAGTCTGTGCAAAAATTTTAAGTCTAACAATCTAAACCTGTAATTTGGTGTCAACGCTCTCATATGCGCACAGCAGTCACGCCACAAGACCTCCGAGATGGGCTCTCCCAGGTCCGCTTCCCATGCGAGCCTAGACGGTTCCCGGAGACTATTCCTCTGCTCCTGCATACAGTTATATAATTTGGTGACCAGCCTATTAGGTGACTGCGCACAGCAAAGAACCTCCAGTGCACGGAACTCCACAGGGGCCTCAGCCGAACCATGCAGGCGGTTCCGCAAAAAAGAACGGACTCGAATAACATACATACGCTGAAGCGCCGTGCCCTCGCTACCAGCCAGCACCTCAGATACATCAAGCAAGCGGCCATCCACCATCCAATCTCTCATCTCGGTCAGGCCAGCATCTCAGAGAAACCCACGTACTCCACCATCACGATACAACTGTCCATCGGCTATCGCCATGACTGGCAAAGAAGGAGCATATGGGACAGTGACCCCAGATTGCTGTACCAACATACCCCACGCCCGCATCGTGCATGCCACCGTATCAATCCCCTGCACCCGGGACGGAACACGTCTACCAAATGCCCGCGCCAGGTCATCTGGCCACACAGAGTCGCTCTCGGGCGCCATGTGCGGCAGATAACGGATAGGATTCAGCCAGTAATACGCAAAATGTGCCTGAGCGCAAAGATAGTATAGCTCCATATCCGGCGCAGCGAGCCCACCTAATTCGAACGGCAGCGTCAATCTCTCCCAAGAAATGCACGCGCGTCGGCCCGCTCATACCAGACAGATCAGCGCTGAACGCAGACGTTTTAAGTAGCTTCTCGGGAGCGGGAGAGGAAGATTCACAAATAAGTACAAAAACTTCGGAAGGACCACCATCTTTGCAATAGCAATACACCCTATCAATGATAACGGGAGGGCTAGCCAGGTCTCAACCTTCCTTTCCAGCCACGCCAGAGCAGCGCCATAGTTAGCCAGCCACAACTCCTCCACGTCGCAACTCAGCTGTATACCCAAGTACCGTACCGGCCCATCCTCCCACACCAGGGGGTATCGGGAATCATACCGCGACGCCTTAGGGGTCAAAGGCAGCACCACAGATTTAGACCAATTAATAGTAATACCTGAAAAAGTACCAAAGCGCACGATCTCATATAGTAGCGTGTCCAGATTCTGGTCAGGATTCCGTACATATAATGCAATATCATCAGCGTACAGAGATATCAAAATAGGACGCTGCCGGAATTGCAATCCTCTATTATTGTATTTCTGCCGAAGCCGAGCCGCCAAGGGCTCCATCACCGCAGCAAAAAGGAGAGGGGACAACGGGCATCCCTGGCGCGTGCCGCGCGCAACCGGAAATGGAGCAGACACGTTCCCATTAAGGCGCAATCTAGCAGTGGGCAACGTATACAACAGTTTAATCCAGCGAAGGAAGCGCACACTAAGTCCCACCCGACCCAACAGAGCGAACATATAGGTGGTCATTCCAACCTTGGCGGTAAAAGCCGCTTACCGCTGTCAGAAGACCGCCAACATACCGCCGCGGCCGCGGTAAACCGCCACGGTCATTCTGACCCACAACAGGCAAACCGCCAAAATACAGACATCCACAGAAGTCTGCAACACCAAAGGGCAGCGAGAAACTGGCGATGACCAAACCTCCACCGTCACGCCAACAGAAATACGGCCACACTATCACGACACACGAATCCACGCGGCGGTCTTTCAACCGCGGTATACCATTGGCGGTACATACCGGCGCGCTCAAAATACACACACACTTACAAAACACAGCCACATTGGACAATTACAAATACACACACCTGATACACATACACACACCACTCCCACACACCCAACACAATATAAAACACACACCCACATCACCCTCAAACCCCCACTCCTACAGAATCGGGACCACGCACTGAGAAAAAGAGAACTGAGCACCCAGACACGCATTTTACTTTCACCCAGCAATATTTCCACGCACTTCACACAACACACCAATACACATCACCACACAATCCACCCCACACATCACCCACACCACCCCATGGCACCACAAAGACACCCCAGGTTCTCGGAGGATGAACTCAGGGTCATGGTGGAGGAAATTGTACAGGTAGAGCCACAGCTCTTCGGAACACAGGTGCAGCACACCACCATTGTCAGGAAGATGGAGCTATGGAGCAGAATAGTCAATAGGGTCAACGCTGTGGGACAGCACCCAAGAAATAGGGACGACATCAGGAAGCGGTGGAACGACTTACGGGGAAGGTGCGTTCAATGGTATCCAGGCACAACATCGCAGTGCAGCGGACTGGCGGCGGACCCCCACCTCCTCCAACAGAATTTACAACATGGGAGGAGCAGGTCTTGGCAATCCTGCATCCTGAGGGCCTCGCAGGAGTATCTAGAGGAATGGACTCTGGTAAGTCTCATCTTCACTACTTCATCCGCCCCACCCCACCAGCATGCTAACTCATACCCCCACCCTCACCCTCAGCCCCATCACATCCTGCTCCTTGCAAATGTCTCCCCATCACAGCCCACCCATCCCAACCCCAAGCCCTGCATGTGACCACAAAGCATGGACACCCATCAACAAAGCATGCCCACTGCACATACCCATCCCCCCCCAAACCACCGTCACAAAAGCCCCCACACGGGAATGCCAGCACTGGGGTACACGGGCACCCACCCATTACACGCTATGGCACACACAAATGCAATAACCATACTTTTACACCCCTGCAGGACCCGAACGCCACGTCACCGCGCAGGAGGGTCCACAAATGTCCACTCCACCCCCAGAAGAGGCCCACAGTGAGGACAGCAGCTCTGTCGACCTGGATCTAGATGACCAGCCCGGCCCATCGGGGACCTCTGGACAGTCGGTTCCCCTCAGACAGCCACAGCCCATAGCAGACCTTCCCCCCTCTGGGAACACCAGCACAGCACCCACCCAGCGTGCCCATACCTCTGTCCCCAGGACACGTCAATCAGCGGTGTGTCCACCACTACAGGGCACCGAGGTTAACCCACCACCCCAACAACAACAGGGACCTGGGGGCAGTGGTAGTGGGCACACGGTCCAGGGGACAGAGGCCCAGGGAAACAGGGGAACTGGGAGGGCTGCTGTGCGACAAGGGGGGGGACAGGCCCAGGGAACCCACTCTCCACGAGGCCCTCTCCTCCATCATGGGAGCCTACCACCACTTCCAGGAGACGATGGTGACGGTCCTGTCCAGGTTTCAGAAGATCCAGCTTCTGCAGGAGGAACAGTATTTGGGGTTCAGGGAGGAACTACGAAACATCAGTTCCGCCCTGGCCACCATTGTAGGGGCTCTGAATCAGGTAGTCACCACATTGCGGAACACTGTGTCACCACAAAGGGCCCCTGACACTAGCATGGACCAAGAACTGCCTACCACCTCTGCCGGCGCTAGTGGACAGGAGGCCCCGCCACAGGACCAACAGGCCACCAGCACCCCACCCCCTGCAGAAGGAGAACTACCCTGCAAGCGGGCCCAGAGATCCAGGAAGAAGACAGAGTAAGATGCCAAGACCCCCGCCAGGAAAGGATACCTCCCTGATTGTCATCCCACTGTCCCACATTGACACCCTGTCCATCCTTATACTGCCCATGCTCCACTTTCCACAGGCATTTGGACAATGCACCTGTGATACTAATAGTCTGGACTCTGCCATGGACAATCCTCCACCATCACCCCTCACCGATTTGCAATCACCCACCAATATAGAGCACTGAAATAAACACAGTTATTGCACAAAACAATCAGGAGTCTGGCTGTGAGTTTCTACAAATGTATTAGACATTACCGTGCCAAAAATGCATATTTTCTGTCACACAGCTGTAGTCCATGGGGAAACAAAGCAGATGTCACGCAGTGGGGCCCACATCTCTGAAATTGGAAGGGAATGTCACAACTCAGTTACCATACACTGGGGGAAAAGGTCAGACAGTAGAGAGGTAGTAGGGGTTAAGTATATGTAATATGCCGGGTTGGAATCTTACCTGTGTGTCATTGAAAATACTGCTGTATTACTGCGTTCCTGTTGTCTATGTCGTCCTCTTCGGCTTCCTCGTCTTCACTCTCCACAGGCTCCACAGCTGCTACAACACCACCATCTGGACCATCCTCCTGCAGAAAAGGCACCTGGCGTCGCAAAGCCAGGTTGTGAAGCATACAGCAGGCCACGATGATCTGGCACACCTTCTTTGGTGAGTACAATAGGGATCCACCTGTCATATGGAGGCACCTGAACCTGGCCTTCAGGAGGCCGAAGGTCCGCTCGATCACCCTACTAGTTCCCCCATGGGCCTCATTGTACCGTTCCTCTGCCCTTGTCCTGGGATTCCTCACTGGGGTCAGTAGCCATGACAGGTTGGGGTAACCTGAGTCACCAATTAGCCACACACGTTGCCTCTGGAGTTGACCCATCACGTAAGGGATGCTGCTATTCCGCATGATGTACGCGTCATGCACTGAGCCAGGGAACTTAGCATTAACATGGGAGATGTACTGGTCTGCCAAACACACCATCTGTACATTCATAGAATGATAACTCTTCCTGTTTCTGTACACTTGTTCACTCCTGCTGGGGGGTACTAAAGCCACATGGGTCCCATCAATGGCACCTATGATGTTGGGGATATGTCCAAGGGCATAGAAATCACCCTTCACTGTAGGCAAATCCCCCACCTCAGGGAAAACGATGTAGCTCTGCATGTGTTTCAGCAGGCAGACAACACTCTGGACAACACCTTGGAAAACATAGGCTGGGACATCCCTGATGATATGGCCACTGTTGTTTGAAATGACCCACTTGCAAAGAAATGGAGTACTGACAGCACCTGCACTAGAGGGGGGATCCTGTGGGTTGGCGGATTGGTGACATCAGGTCTGGCTCCAGCTGGGCACACAGTTCTTGAATAGTGGCTCGGTCAAGCCTGTATGTCAGTATGACATGTCTTTCCTCCATTGTCGACAGGTCTACCAGCGGTCTGTACACGGGAAGATTCCTCCATCTCCTCGCATGTCCCAGCGGACGGTGCCTATGAAGGACAACAGCGAGCACAGAGTCAATCAACCCACAGGTACGTAACCACAGCTTGCACAAAACACGATTCCCAATGCATTGAATGGCTTGTATGAGTGTTGATGCAAGGCCTAGGTATGTGTGACGCAGTAAAAAGTAAGCCATGTGGGCCCTTGAAATGGCGGCTGCCTGACCTGTGAAGTGCGACAATGGGATGTGAGGTAAATGCGCTGGCGTGGCACACCGTGGCGGTAGGCGGTCAAAGACCGCGGCGCTAAGCAGCATTGGTTAACATTGAACCCTATGGGTCTCAGGAGCCAATGACGATGTGCGCCAGCGGTCGCGGTACGCACCGCCGCGGTACACACCGCCGCGGGCATGACCGCCATTTTCTATTGGCTTAATCACTCGATACCTGATCTTCGACAGGAGAGGACCTACACTGCAAGTGCTGCTGTGACCTCGGTCTGGAAGAGACAATGGCTCATGCGACTGGGGAAAGGGCCCCTGCCTTCACTGCTCAGGAATTGGATAAACTCGTGGATGGGGTCCTCCCCCAGTATGCGCTACTCTACGGTCCTCCAGACCAACAGGTAAGTACACTGGGGCCATGCTTAGTGGCCAATGCCTGTGTTGAGTGGGGTGGATGAAAGATGGTGGGGAGGGGAGCGATTGAGGCATGCATCAAACGACGGATGAGAGCATGTGCCACATGGCAAGGGTAGGGATGGGGGGCCACTCACATTGAGGGTGCAGAAGGTGATGACTCTTTTTCTCCCCCTGTACATTTCACATAGGTCAGCGCCCACCAGAAGATTGATATTTGGCGTGCCATCGCAAAGGACGTCCGGACCCTGGGGGTCCACCACAGACGGGGCACCCACTGCCGGAAGAGATGGGAGGACATCCGACGCTGGAGCAGGAAGACGGCGGAGGCTCAGCTGGGGATGGCCTCGCAACGTGGGAGGGGTGCCAGTCGGACTTTGACCCCCCCTAATGTTCTGGATCCTGGCGGTGGCCTACCCCGATTTGGATGGGTGCGTGAGGACATCACAGCAGACACAAGGGGGTGAGTACACTCTTATTCTGGTGACTTTGCGCGCAGTGGAGGTGTCTGGGTGGGGGAGGAGGGCTGTGGGTATCCCTAGGCCAGGGCAATTTCTGTAGGCTAGGCCCCTCCGTAAGGCATGGCCCTGTGCCCCCACCCCCCACCTCTGTAGGGTGCCAAGTACAGCTATTCATGGCCCTGTGTCATCTATGTGTGCAGATGTCGTCCATAGGCTTGTAGGCCATGTCCCACGGATTGAGTAGTGGACCCCAAGTGCGCGGCGTAGTGCAGGGGGCTTCTGTGTCTGTCCTGTCCACCAACGGTGTCGCCAATGCATGCACTCAACATGTCTTTATTTTCTCCCCCCCCCTTTTTTGTGGTTTTCCTGTTCATGTGTGCATTAGCATCATCAGGCGGAGGAGAAGTGGCATCGGAGCAAGAGGGAGCTGCATCCCACATGGGCCATGGAGGGCCATGCAACGGATTCCGATTTCACCAGTGGGACGGAGGGCGAGGGGAGCTCCACAGCGGGGACTCGGGCAGACATAAGTGACACGGACTCGTCCTCTGAAGGGAGCTCCCTTGTGGTGGCGGCAACATCTGTGCCCCCGCAACAACAGGTACAGCCGCCACCCAGCGCACCAGCATCGCCCTCCCAGCAGCCCCTCAGCGTTTGCCCCGTGCCCGCTCACCCAGGAAGGTGGGCATCTCCTTCGCCCCAGGCACCTCAGGCCCTGCCCCAGTCACCCTTGCTGCCCTCAGTGAGGAGATCATTGACCTCCTGAGGACGCTCACTGTTGGGCAGTCTACCATATTGAATGCCATCCAGGGTGTCGAAAGAGAGGTGCACCAGAGTAATGCATACCTGGAGGGCATTCATTCTAGTCAGGCTGCCCTTCAGCGGTCGTTCAACACTCTGGCCTCACCACTGATGGCAGCCATTGTCCACGTCTCTAGCCTCCCCCCTCCAACTTCCTCCACCCAGACCCTATCACCTGTACCTCTGCCTATCCCAGACACACCATCAGACCAGCCTGCACACACCTCAACACCCAAGGGAAGCTCAGGCAGACATAAGCACCACACATCACACAGGCATTCACCCAAGCAACATCCACATACAGACATACCAACACCCACTGCCTCCACTGTGTCCCCCTCCTCCTCGTCTCCCTCCTCCCTCCCTGTCACGTCTCCACTCACACCTGCATGCACTACATCTTCAGCCACTACGTCCATCACCAGCACACACACCAGAACCCCCCGCACACGTGCAGTCACCACCCCCACTGCCATTTACACGTCCCCTGTGTCCTCTCCCAGTGTGTCTGTGACCCCCTCTTCCAAGATACACAAACGCAGGCAGCCACCCACCCAACAGCCATCCACCTCATGACAGCCTCCAGCCCAAGCACCTGCACCCAAAGACACCAGACTTCAAACTCCTACAACCACATCCTCTTCCTCCACTCCCATACCCACTACACCTACCCCTCCCATTGCTCCTAAAAAGCTTTTCCTGTCCAAACTTAACCTCTTTCCACCAACTCCCCCACCCCGTCCATGTCATAGGACTCCAGTCAGCACCTCAGCCACCACAAAACCGGGCCCTGTCATGACAGTCTGCCATGGACTATGGAGTCCCCCACCCTCCAGGGCAGCCAGTTCAGTACGGAGCCAAGGCACGGGCAGCCCACCCCCGGAGAAACAATCAAAGATAGGCAGTGGCCGGCGCGAGAAGGTGAAGACACCAGGCACAAAAACCCCTACCATGGCTCCGGCAGGAGGTGTGGAGGCAGCTGTCACACCACCCAAGGTGGGGAAGGGCCACAGGCGATCAGGGAAGGCTGGGAAGGGCAGCACGCCCGACAAGACCGCCATCAGCCCAGCTGGCCAGGAGGGCCCCGCCAGCCCCATCCCAGGTGGGCAGGAGGCCACCAACATGCCCGGCACTGCAGCCCAGGAGGGCACCGCCAGCCACAGGACAGATGGGCAGGAAGGCACCGCCAGCCACAGGACAGGTGGCAAATGAGCTCCACGCCATGGCCAGATCCGCTAAACTGGGCTCTTCATCTCAAGCACCACTGAACTGGGCACCGCCGTCTCAAGCACCGCTGAAATGGGCACCGCCGTCTCAAGCACCGCTGAACTGGGCACTGCCGTCTCAAGCACCGCTGAACTGGGCTCTTCATCTCAAGCACCGCTGAACTGGGCACCGCCATCTCAAGCACCGCTGAACTGGGCACCGCCGTCTCAAGCACCGCTGAACTGGGCCCTTCATCTCAAGCACCGCTGTACTGGGCCCTTCATCTCAAGCACCGCTGAACTGGGTACCGCCGTCTCAGACACCGCTGAACTGGGCACCGCCGTCTCAAGCACCGCTGAAGTGGGCCCTTCATCTCAAGCACTGCTGAACTGGGCAACGCCGTCTCAAGCACTGCTGAACTGGGCACCGCCGTCTCAGGCACCGCTGAACTGGGCACCGCCGTCTCAAGCACCGCTGAACTGGGCACCGCTGTCTCAAACACCGCTGAACTGGGCACCGCCGTCTCAAGCACCGCTGAACTGGGCACCGCCGTCTCAAGCACCGCTGAACTGGGCTCTTCATCTCAAGCACTGCTGAACTGGGCCCTTCATCTCAAGCACCGCTGAACTGGGCCCTTCATCTCTAGCATCGCTGAACTGGGCGCCGCCGTCTCAAGCACCGCTGAACTGGGCCCTTCATCTCAAGCACAGCTGAACTGGGCACCGCCGTCTCAAGCACCGCTGAACTGGGCACAGCCGTCTCAAACACCGCTGAACTAGGCCCTTCATCTCAAGCACCGCTGAACTGGGCACCGCCGTGTCAAGCACCGCTGAACTGGGCCCTTCATCTCAAGCACCGCTGAACTGGGCACCGCCGTCTCAGGCACCGCTGATCTGGGCACCGCCGTATCAAGCACCGCTGAACTGGGCCCTTCATCTCAAGCACCGCTGAACTGGGCACCGCTGTCTCAAGCACCGCTGAACTGGGCCCCTCATCTCAAGCACCGCTGAACTGGGCACCGCCGTCTCAAGCACTGCTGAACTGGGCACCGCCGTCTCAAGCACCGCTGAACCATGAGCGCCAGGGGCTGGCCCGCATCTTAGTCGGGCAGGGCTGCACGAAGCAGTCTGGGCACCAGGCCCCAGCCAGAACCAGTGGAGACAGTTATCCACTTGTGAGACTGTGGCTTTGCACTCCCCAGGATGTAACAGTGGGCAACCCACCCACTGTAGAGACTTGAGAGACTGTGGCTTTGCACTCCCCAGGATGTAACAGTGGGCAAGCCACCCACTGTAGAGACTTGAGAGACTGTGGCTTTGCACTCCCCAGGATTGAACAGTGGGCAACCCACCCACTGTCCGGACTTGAGAGACTGTGGCTTTGCACTCCCCAGGATTGAACAGTGGCCATGGAGGCCCCTCGTGGATCTGGCGTCGTGGACTCATCTGGCTGAGGTGCCCCCCCTTCCGTTCCCCCTGAGGTGCCTGTAGTTTTGCTATCTGATGCCCCTGCAGTGTTCTCTCCATTGGAGTCAGGTATCTTGTGTGGGCTTTGCCCATGTGATTTGGGCCCAGTGGTCCATGGACAATACATGCTACAATGCTCGGACTCGTACATTTATGTATATAACAGTTTTTGATGTAGAATTATATTTTTAAGCCAGTAATACAATATATTCCTATGTTTAGAATCATTTCCTTTTGTGTTTGCATTCTTCCGGGGGGTTTGGGGTGGTGTCACTCTGATGTGTTGATACGCATTGATGTGTATGTTGTAGTGGGTGAGAGTGAGGGTGGGTGTGTCGCGTATGTGTGTACCCGTAATATTTTCTCCACCCACCTCCCCTGTGTCGTAGGTGCAGTACTCACCGTTGTCTTCTGCGCCGGCGTTCGTGCTCCTGGTAGAGGAGTAGGAACACAATCGCTGGGAGTATGTGGAGTTCGGGTTCCATGCTGTCCTTATTCCTCGTGGACTGTATGGAGGTGAGCGTTTTCCCTTCGAAATGGCTGTTTCCGCCGTGTTTTTATCGGCGGGGCTACCGCCCCGGAAAAGGTGGCGGATTGGTAGGTTGTGATACAGTGGGCGGTACATTGTCTCCCGCCTGTCTGCTGGCGGTGACCGCCGCGCTGTTTGTTTGTGCCGCCGTGGCGGGCGGTGTGGTAATGTGGCGGTCTCTGTTGGCGGTTTCCGCCAGGGTCGGAATTCAATTTTTTTTCCCGCCAGCCTGTTTGCGGTTTGGCCGCTGGTTTAACACCGACCGCCAGGGTTGGAATGACCCCCATAGTCCCATGTCAAGGAATCAAACGCTTTAGCCGCGTCCAGGAAAACAGCTGCTGCATTATCATCCTCCACCAGTGTACCCGCCACCGCGAAAAAGGTGCGCAAGTTATGGCCTGTAGACCTTCCCGGGACAAAACCCGACTGATCCGGTAACACTAACCTGGGGAGGAGAGGCTGCAATCTCGCCGCAATCATTTTTGCTAAGATTTTGTTGTAAATATTTATCATGGAAAGCGGACGATACGAATCGCATAGAGTCGGGTCCTTTCCAGGTTTAAGGATCGTCACTATCAAAGCCTCCCGGAGCGAGGCCGGCAGCGACCCAGTCTCCAAGGCTTCTGCATTGACCTCCAATAGCCGAGGAGCTAAAATATCCACATATTCTTTATAAAACGCAGGGGACAGGCCGTCCACACCAGGAGACTTCTCTCCAGACAGACCACGTATGGCCGCAGCCACCTCTTCTACCGGGAACAGTTCGTCTAAGTATTTTCTGTGCACCTCATCAAACCATACTAGCGCAATATCCTCAAAGAGCACCTGTGCATCCGCCGCGCTAGCGCCCCCCGGAGCCGCATAAAGCCTCTTGTAGAACTCGGTAAACACCTGCATAACTCCACCTGATCCCGACACACTCCCGCCCTCACCATCCATGACCTCAGAGACATAGTCACTGGCCCAAGGTTTGCGAAGCAAAGCTGCTAACGTACTTCCAGCCCTTTCGCCCTCCCCATACTGGCGAGCACTAGCCTCTTTCCCTAAGGGAGACCTCCTCATACAGCGATACCTCACGACGAATCTCCGCAAGAACATCACTGGACCAGTGGGAAGCCAGCCGCCTCTCCAACTCAGCAAGCCGTGCCTCAATTTCAGCCATCTCTCGCCTCAGAGTTTTAACTATACCATGTTGTTTCGAGAGACAGACACCTCTGATAACAACTTTAAATGCCTCCCAAAGAGTACCTGGGGACCTCACCGACCCCTGATTCTCGGCAAAATACAATCTAATCGCCTCACGCAATTCCTCTCGGAAGGCCGCATCCCGAAGCGCCCCCCTAGGTAGCCGCCACATAACTGACCGACCCAATTCAGTCAGTATCTCCAATTCCAGACATATCGGCGAGTGATCTGACAACATACGGGGGAGATGATCAACCGCTCTAGTCCAGGCCAACATATCCCTGGTACCCAGCCAGCGATAAATTCGAGACCAGCTACCATGCACATAATTCAAACATGTACCCTCCCTCGCCTCTCTGTGCTGCTGCTGCCACAAATCCACCAGCGCACCATCTCGCATCACGGCCTCCAAGGCTTTAGCCGCCGCAACATGCTGTATTCTGGCCAAGCTCTCCCTATCCATCTTGGCGTCTAGTACGACATTAAAATCTCCCCCCCAGAGCACCGCACCTGGCCCCAGCGACTCCACCAGGCGCCACAGCTCCAGGAAGAAACCTGGATCATCAACATTCGGCCCATACACAGCAACTAGGCGACACGCTTTGTCTAATAGCACACCACTCATCAGTACGTATCTGCCATTTGGATCCACCAGGACCTCTTTCGTGCGCCACTGCAGACCCTTACGAAGAAGGATTGCAACTCCACGGGAGTAACCCGAGTACGTGGAGCAGTGCATCTTACCTACCCACCCAGTTTTTAGTCTACATACTGTGGACCTCACCAAGTGCGTCTCCTGAAGCATACAGACATCAATTGCATGTCTCTTAACATATGCAGCCACAAGTCTAGCTTTCCTTCTATCGTTAAGCCCTCGCACGTTCCAAGTCAAACATCTAACCACAGACACTTCCTCACCCCTCAGCCCCATCACCAGTCATCCAGCATTGCACGCAAAGACCTACCACCACCTGCCATAAATTTAGCAAAGGATCAAATAAAACATCCATAAAAAGAAAAAGGAACAATACCCCACGAACATGTGAGATCCCCCCACCCCCCACCCACTCAGGCCCCCCAATCGGACCCAACCAGTGACCCTCCCATCTAGGCCCCAAACCCCTCCTCGAGAACAAAAACAGTGAATGTCAGGACTCATCCCAGGGGCTGTAACCAGCCTGGTACCTCTCCCCCCAGCTAACACCGGGAGAGAGGGTCCCATGGGCCAACTACAAGTCACTAAGCAGACGGGTCCAGGCAAGAACCAAGCCAACGCACCCAAGCAGCTCCAACAATGAGTACCAAGTCGATCGGAGCTTATTAGTCATTGTCACTCAGGGCGACGTCGTCAGCACCACGGCCCCGGCGCCCTGCGGTCTCCCGCACCTTAGGCAACTGCCGAGCAAATTTGGCCGCCTGTTTCAGATCCGTAAAGTAGAGCGTCTTACCCTCATGACGCACCCTCACCTTAGCAGGGTATAGCAGGGTAAAGCTTACTCCCACTTGATTCAACAGTCGCTTAACCGGCAGAAAAGCACGTCTCTGGGACTGCACACCAAGGGTATAGTCTGGGAAAAAAATTATTTCCGAGTTCTTATATAGCAACGGAGGTCTCTTCCTTGCCAAGCGGAGTACAGTGTCACGGTCACGGTAGTTCAGTAGATGCGTGATAATTGGGCGTGGGGGAGTCCCCGGCGGGGGTCGGGCCCCAAAGACCTGTGGGCTCTCTCAACCACTAACATCCGGGAGAGCTCACCAGCGAACAGGTCAGATAACATCCGCTCTATAAAGTCTTCCATTCGACCCATATCGGTCGCCTCCGGCAGCCCCATGATGCGAATGTTATTACGGCGGGATCTTGCCTCCAAGTCCTCGTTCTTGTTGCGTATGACTTCAAGAATTCGCTCCATTCGTGCAATCTGGTCCCTGTCACCCCGGCGTGCGTCCTCTATCTCAGATGTGCGTGACTCCAGGACCTCAAACCTGGAATCGTGATCGTCCACACGGGCCCTGATGCGATCGAGCTGTTCAGTTACATGGTCCAGCTTAGCATCAATGCCAGCCAGGCTGGTCTTAAGGTCCAAGAACATGGACTTCACCGATGCCTCAGAGCTATCCTCTCCGTTCGTCTCCTCACAGGGCTGAGAGCTTTTTCCCCCCCTCAAAGGTAAGTTTGGCCTGGCGCTGATCAGCCTTGCCCATCGTTCCACTCTGCACCAACACCTCCGACCGGGCCTAAGCAATTAGAACCGATCAACGGGAAGCCCAAAATCCAGGAACTCTTCCAGTCAGCGCAGAACTCACCGTGGGACCCTGCACCAGCAGCAGAGGTCATCAAATAGCGGGGCCCCAGAGCACCAGCCAGTCCTCACAGGTCCGCGCGGCCCACACCGCCCAGCCGGATAATCGCCGCTCTTTCACCCTCCTCGGGCCACCACGACCACAGCCTTCACCGCCCTCGACCGGGCACTGCCACGTATCCTCAGTTAGCGGCCCGGGGGCCCGCCAAAATATTCCGGGCGGTTCCCCCCCGAAAGCCAAGGGAGAGCAACGACGTACCTCAAAGGCCCCCAGAGAGGCTTCACCACGACGGCTTGTCTCCGTCCGGGCCTCTTCCTCGCCCGTCTAAGCCGCCAGGCCCCAGATGAGTCGCAGGGCCCAGCAGTGCCTCCTCCGTGGCAGCGCCACAAAAACCAAGCGCGTTGCAGGGCCGCGACCCGACTGAGTCGCCGAGCAGCCCCCAGGCGTAGTTCAGCACCCGGCCACACACCTCCGGGAACAGCCGCGGGTCTTCACGTCTGCCCGCCCTGCACCCTGCGCGCGCGGGCGAGGCCGTCAACAGGCCCGCCCGCGTCTCTCCGCGTCCGCTCCACTCCCTCGCTTCCGAGCCGTCAGATGCAGCCCAGGAGCTCTTCTTAGAGGAGCGCGCTAGGCTCGCACCCGCCAGCACCATCAAAGGGGGCAATAAACGGATAAATGGCCCCGGGCCAGGCAGAGCCTCACGTAGTGATGGCCATCTTGCCCGGCGGTCAGGCCACGCCCCCCAGTCCTTGTTTCTTAACTGTTGATGTACTCATTTGTCTCAGTAAGCAAAGAGAGTAAAGCCTCTTTATGACCTGATTTCACCCACGTTTTCTCCAAAAGTTAGCTGAACGCAGATACTGATATCTTGCGTTCTCTACAATCAGAGATGCTTGAGACAAAATATTCACAAGCTACGGACAATAAAACCAATGCAGCTATCACAGTCAGACCCAGTCACTATACTATTCTTACACCTATGGAACATACAATGAAGGACAGACTGTCCCAATCGTCTACAAGTCTGATTCGTATTCCCTGGCTGAAGCACAATTTGCTTCCACTGAAAAAATCCTGATGTAGAATTACATAACCTACAATTTGCATTATAAAAGATTGACTCATCAGTTTCCACAATCTTTGTATGTGACTCAGCTTTCTGTGTCCAAGGTTACAACATCAATTTGCAACACTGGTGATTGAATGGATTCAAGGATACTAAAGAAAAGCCTATAAAGAATAAAGAGCCTTGGGGAATGTTAGCTGTCCTACAGAACAAGCTCACATTAATCCATGTGAGGCACACTTTGGGTCATCAGCCCAAACTGATGCAATGGCAGCAAAAGCTGACCAAGTGGCAAAAGCTGCAATTCAGAATGTCTGAGTAGCAGCCCTAACTAGAGCAGATCAACAAACTTAGGTAATTGCTCCTCACTCTTTTTATATTTGTGCCATTTTCTGTTGCATTTTAATACTCTTATTGATAGCTTTGAAAACATAAGTGCTATCCTACCCCAATGCCCTTGTTTAATGGCATCCGGTAGGTTAGGTTAGAACGCAGCGTAATTTTTTTCATTTTTGTTTTATTATTTTATCTTTTCACTTGCTGTGAACTGCCTCAGATGTTGTTGTTGTGCTACTAGTGCTCTCCTGGCCGCCTGCTCCCCTGGCTGCCCGCTTCTTTCGGTCCCTGTCAGCTCTCTCAGACGGCCTTCCTGACCGCCATTTTTCTCCCTCACACTGGTCCCAATTAGATCCACCATCTTGAGAGGTGGTCCAGTTGCGAAACCAGCTGCCTCCCCGGCGTTTTATAATGGGCTTCATGCGGTGGACGTGCAGCAGATCAACAGACTTAGGTAATTGCTCCTCACTCTTTTTTATATTTGTGCCATTTTCTGTTGCATTGTAATACTTTTATTGATACCTTTTAAAACATAAGTGCCATCCTACCCCGATGCCTGTGTTTAGTGGCATCCGGTAGGTTAAGTTAGAACCCAGCGTTATTTTTCAATTTTATTTTTATTATTTTATCTTTTAACTTGCTGTGAACTGCCTCTGATATTGTTGTTGTGCTACTAGTGCTCTCCTGGCTGCCCGCTCACCTGGCTGCCCGCTCCTTTTGGTCCTTGTCAGCTCTCTCAGACGGCCTTCCCCGGCTGCCATTTTTCCCCCTCACACCGGTCCCGATTAGATCCGCCATCTTGAGAGGCGGTATAGTTGCGGAACCAGTTGCCTCCCTGGCCCATTATAAGGGGCTCCATGCGGCACAATTGATCTGGTATTTAGAAACATTTCAAACTTATCAGCTCAGACACCTCTCCTTCTGGTCTGGTCTGATCATTTCTTAATCATGCTTACGCTTCCCAACTCCTCTGCCTCTACTCACCAATAGCCAAATAAGCTAACCCGTCATCAGTGGTCACACCTGAGCCATAGTAAATGGACTGCCACCCTAGAAAACACTCGCCCTAATTCTTCTATCCCTTGGCCATGCTCAGCAGACAAATTTAATGAGTGGATTTCCTCCCCCCTTGATACTATACTACCAACAAAAATTGTCTTTGAAAGTGCTCACCAAAAGAAATCATTATGGTTCACTCCCCAGCTGCGGTGGTTAAAAAAGGAATGTAAACAATTCGAAAGAAGTTGGAGGAAGACTTATGATGATGTCTCCAAACTTGAATATAGAAACACGATTAGATCGTTCCATGTAGAAATTAAATCCGTGCAGGCAGTTTCTATGCAACCATAATAGAACAGTCCTCTATTTCCCCAAAAGAGATTTTTCTAGTATTTAAAGAGATGATTCAGGATCCACCTCCTGGTGATTTGACGGAAGCCTCCAAGGAACACAGCAACAATCTGGCGTGTTTCTTCCAAAAGAAAACTTTCGACATTCAGGCAACCTTCCCTAATAAGTCCTCTCAAGAGGTTTACTTGGTAGCTCTGGATGAATTTCATCTTCCAAGAGCCGTGCTTCAATTTTTTCTATCCCTTATGGAAGACTTATTAGGAAATCACCTATGCACCGTAAAATCTGGATCTCCTCTTGACCCTGCCCCCCCTTACATCTTAGCTTTAGGCTCTGATATCACGGTTCCTGTTTTAACTAATGTTCTTATTGAATCCCTCACATCTGGCCATATACCCCCACACTGGAAACATTCAGTTGTCAAACCTTTACTTAAAAAACATTGACTTGATGCAAATCTACCAAGCAATTATAGACAAATTGCTCGCCTCCCCATAGCTTCTAAAATAATCGAAAAACATGTCAATTGACAAGTGACAGGCTTTCTTGAAAATCATAAGCTTCTTTATCACACTCAAATGGGGTTCAGACCCCAACATAGTACTGAAACTGCTCTCTTGGCTGTTACAGAAGGCACACGACAATGGCTAGATGCAGGTGGATACGCAGCAATCATTCTATTAGACTTGCACGCCGCATTCGATACTGTGGATCACAATATATTGCTTCAAAGAATTTCACATGTAGGAATCAAGGGGACCACCTTGAAATGACTCTCCTCTTTTTTGAGATATAGGGCCTTTCAAGTTGTTGATCGTTCCTTCTTCTCCAACATTCTCTCCCTTAGCTGTGGGGTACCTCAGGGCTCTTCCCTGAGCCCTACCCTCTTTAATATCTATATGACCCCATTGGCTAGGATCGTAGAACCCTATGTTCTATCTTTAGTATTCTATGCCAATGACACCCAGTTGGTCTTTTCTTTTTCCACCAATTCTAACTCAGAACATTCCAGTTTATTATCTTGTCTTCAGGACATTGCCAGGTGGATGGCTGATCGCAAACTCAAACTTAACAACGAGACAAAAGAGGTAATGATGGTAGGGAATCATTCTCTCCCTAAGTCCCCTGCTCCAGCTCCGGAAGGCCTAAAAGACCTTCCCCCACCAAAAGAGAATATAAAAAGTCTAGATTTTTGGTTAGACTCGCGTCTAACGATGGAATGTCATTCCAAAAAACTGGCGTCTACCTGTTTCAGTCTGTTAAGAATCCTTAGGAAACACTTTGAGGTCCTCCCATTCCCAGCCAGAAGACTCATCATCCAGGCCTTTATATTGTCAAGCCTAGACTACGGGAATGTTCTCTTCTGGAACTTTCCTTGTTATGTATTAAAGAGATTGCAGGTGGTGCAAAATGCAGCTGTGAGCTTACTTATGAACACCCCTAGACATCCTTCGGCCAAACCAGCTTTAGTTTCGCTTCACTGGCTTCCCATTGTACAACGTATTACATTCAAAGCCATGTGTAGTGTGCATAGAGCCCTTCACAATAAGGGTCCGGCCTTCCTTAGGCGGATCGTAATATTCTACACTTCTCAGAGGTCGCTTAGATCATCAACAGCTTCTCTAATCAACACTCCTCGGGTGAGGAAAGCAAGATGGGGAGTAAAATCCTTTGCTTTTAAAGCAGCTAGTCTCCGGAACTCACTTCCTATGGCGCTCCACCAAGATAACTCAGAACTTTTATTTCCTAGGAAATTGAAGACTTTATTATTCTCAGTATAGGGCCTCACTTAGTTTACTGGTCTTGCTTTAGCGCTGGGAAGCCTCCAGGTAGCCATGCGCTCTATAAATCCAGTAAACTAAACTAAACTAAACTAGATCACAAATGAAGAGTTGTAGAGATATTTTAACAGCCATAAATGCAACCAAGCAAGCTGGAAAAACTCCTGCAGGTTTTCCTCCGAAATACTCCTACACCCTCAATTCAGAAAACATTCCGGTAATTGCAATACCAGGAGTGGGAGACAGAAAAATACCTAATAATCCTTCTAGATTAGAATTGATCATGGAAGCATGCAAGGGGTTGACCTTCGTACATGCAGGACTAAATGCAACAGTAGCAATGCTACAGCAACGCTACTCATGACCTAGTCTATTTAAACAGACTAAGGACTGTGTCATTCAGTGTGACATTTGTCAGCAGACTAAATCCTCCAATGTCAAAAGACCCTCACGAGGTCCCCTCATCATCTCAAATATCCCCTTCCAGGTCAATCAATCAATCAGTCCTTGTACAGCGCATCCGGTGATTTAGGTAGGCTGGTCCGATGTTGTGAATGGCTTTGTAGCTGTGGGTGAGTAGCTTGAAGATGATTTGTTTCTCCGCCGGGAGCCAATGGAGGGTCCTCAGGTGCTGGGAGATATGTTCCTGGTGGGGAAGGTTCAGGAGAAGTCTGGTGGCGGCGTTTTGAATGAGTTGCAGCTTTCTGATGTTTTTTGTTGTGGTGCTGGTGTAGAGGGTATTGTCGTAGTCAAGCTTGCTCGTGACTAAGGCATGGGTGACTGTCCTGCAGTAGTCTACTGGGATCCACTTGAAAATCTTTCAAAGTTGGCGGAGGGTGTGCCAGCAGGAGGAGGTGACCATGTTTACCTGTCGGGTCATTGATAGGGAGGAGTCGAGGATGATTCCTAGGTTGCGGACCTGGTCAGTCGGACAAGGCAGGGCGCTGAGAGATGTGGGCTACCAGGAGTTGTCCCAGGCTGAGGTGGAGTTTCCGAAGATGAGCTCGGTCTTATCTGAGTTGAGCGTTAGGCAGCTCTCTCCCATCCAGGCGGCAACAGCGTACCATTCCTGTGTGGAAGTTCCTCTGGGCCACATCTGGGTCTTCAGGGAGGGATATGATGAGTTGTGTGTCATCAGTGTAAGATACGATGTTCATACCGTGGCCTCTGACGATGGCTGCAAGTGGGTCCATGTATATGTTAAAGAGGGACGATTCCTGAGGAACACTGAAGCTGACTTCTGTAGGTTTGGATTTGTAGGGTGGGAGCTTGACTCTCTGGGTTCTTCCAGAGATGAAGGAGTGGATCCACTGCAGGGCTTTTCTGCGGATTCCTGCGTCGTGGAGTCTGGTGCTTAAGGTGCTGTGGGAGACCAGGTGTTTTATTTGGACCACATTGGTCCCCTAAATTCAGCTAACAGATATAAATATATATTGGTAGCTATTGATTCATGCCCTCGATTTCTATGGGTTAGGCCACAGAGGAATGCAAACGCTTCAGCAGTTACCAATTGTCACCCACATACTCTTTCTTTTAACTTTTGTGGTTTAATGTTACTTAAACAACACCCTCAGGGAGGTAACCTTGAACTCCAACTGCGACAGAATGAAAGTAAACTCATCATTTGTTTCAAACTGTACGACAAGGCCTTAATAAGGAGCCGGAATGGCATTATTGGCTTCACTAATGTTTCATATCTACAATATTGTATGAGTTTCAATGAGACCTGTTACATTTGGACAAAATACCTACTGTCTAGCACTTGAAAATGAGTCTCTTTATAGGTTAAAAAGATTTATTCCACGCTCCAATATTTTGACTATTTACATAAACTAAAAACTGCTATGACACTTGATTTACTTAACCTTGCTTCTTTTTCCAGGTCTGACATCACCACGGCTTCTATTTCATGTCTTATGATTCATATTGATAGTTTTAGATTTCTGATTATTTATCACTCTCTTTGGTTCCCTTATTCATAATCATCTGTTAACTGTAATGCCTGATGCACAATAATGGACAAAGATTGTTTTTTGAAAAATCCTTTCTCGCTGTTCCCCAACTAGGGTTCAAATGTCCCTTGCAGGATTTCTCTGTTTATTTTTCTACAATTTATAAAATAATTTACACAGTCCATATTTTTCCTAGCAGCTAGAATCAGTACTTAATCATGTGTATATATAGCTATTCAAAATGGCCGATGCCATTACCGAGCTCTTGTGTGAGCTAGTGTTGTCAAGACAGAAGTAGGACACAACTTCACTACCAACATAGTTAAGGGATTTAGGACGTCACTATTTCTTTCCCACAATGGGTTTGGAAACAAAAGTAGGACCACCTGAATCCCGGGTCCTACAGTATAAATAACCACAGAACCGATGCCGGGACTCTTTTCCCAATTCAATATAGCGCCCGCATGGGACCCCGTGATCACAATCTTCGGTTTGTTTTGAGAATTCCTTCACCACAAATAAGGTAAGGAACAAAAGATTCATATTATAATCCATAATACCTAACCTAGATTATAACTTTTTAGTTGTTTAAACTCACCACTTTTTCGATCTTTGTCATAATTTTTGTTTTCCAAACCTAACTAACATAAACAACAAGAGTATTACATTTATTGGACCAACTTACTTTTCATTATCACTAAATTGTTTACCAACATTGATCAGAGATTGATTATTTAGACTACAAGTTATACATTTGGTTATTGTTTCGAAATGTTAAGTGATTATGCTTATTATTCTATCAATTTTTTTCAGTCTACTATACATTTTCCAACATCGTTCTGAATACCCCCGGGGGAAATGATCTTCTTGCATTTTTCCCTTTGGATGTCCATATAGGGCTACTTAGATCTATTATCAGCATTTTTACACATAATATGCCTAGGACAGGTACCAGCAACCTTTTCACTATCAGGCACTGTCTATATATTCATTTGTATTTGACTATTGATTAACTAAATGTACCAAAGTGCTTTATTTCATGCCTTGCCTCCACCTAGATCAATCTACATTTAGCAATAACATTTCTTTGAAGTACAACGAATAATGGTATGATGCTCTTTGATTACAATTGCTAACTTATATCTTTTGATTGCTAATGACTACTCTATTTTTATTACTTATGTGTTAGTCACGATACGCTTCACGGTGTTAGCACTAATTTTAACTCTGTATTTGGAGTCCCAAATACTGACCACTTACACTCTACGTTTATTCATACCTTCTGAATTATTTATCTTTAATCACACATCTATGAGCATGTCTGTTGATATCACCAGTTATTCATCTACTACCATTCTCCGCGCCCACTGTTTTCATGCTACGTTAATCTTGGGCTTGAATTTGGGACTTCTACTTAGTTATGATCACTCTTTAAAATTCCCCTCTCTTTTTCTAGGCACATCTATTATTTCTTGCACCAAGGAATGGTATCTTTATTGGGTTTCAACTAACATCTCAATCTATTACTCTTGATAGCAATACTACACTGGTCTGATTATTCTCCCATTATTTGCAGCCTTGAAAAAGCCCCAGGTGAACACACTACAAGGGGGCGAAATACATGTCAGCTGTCTCACTCTGTTTTCTTTGACAAAACCTATTGTGTATGGAACTAATAAATGCACTGGAAACGAAAACGTGGATTCAAAATTTTATTGTCTGAACATAATACGACATATGAATATATTCTATGACTTTTTCATAGTGGGTTCTTGATTATTTTGAATTTTATAATCTGCAGGCAGCAATGACTGCTTTGGAAATTCAGATGCTGTTACATACACGATACCCACACATTTTGGAGATATCGTGCAATTTTTAAATCATCTGTAACAAGTGGTGTTGTGCATCTTTTTAAAAACAAAATGGGACTGGTCTTGTAATTGGATTTAAAGCAGTATTTGCACTGGTTCCATCATGTTTTCGTTCCCTGTTCTCCAGACTTTTTGGAAGATTTCCAATCATAATACTGCTAATTGGTTGTGTCTATCATTATCTTTCTCCTGTTCTTCCAAATAAATCAACAACATGGAGTACCCATATCCAACTGAATGAAGTTTCAGAGAGAGTATAGCAAGCTACATGGGACATCCTTGGCTATCTTAACTCAATGAGCATTGGATGCTCACATTTTGAAAAGTGAATACTCTACAAGTAAAACCTGTGTTCTGGGGCATAAACTGTCTGACTGACATCATCTTGGAATTATATCTGAAGCAAAACCTAGTGGCTTATCTTGATATGGAGATGATCCTGCACCCGCTACATGAGCAGCAGAAACAATGCTGAGCAATGCACTTGTCCCTTCTACACGTTGCTACCCATGACAGAGCAGTATCACCAGTGGCCTTCGCTCTTGACGAATGGCTTGACTCATCGTTATTCTTCGAGCCCCTTGGAGAGGAGCCGTAATCAACATCGAGTGCCTCAGATGAGCAACCAATTGCTGGTCCTTCTAGCACACCAACTATTAACTATGAGCATCCTCTGTTTGGATTTCACAAATTCCACATTGATGATTCATGTGCACCTGATGATGATGACATGTCCTCTGATGAGGAGTGAACTCAATAAGTAAGTCATCTAATGAATCATGGCCTATATACACCATATGTACTGCAAAGCCTATATGAACTGAGAATAACTGTTTTCCTTTCTCTCTTTTATTTTTTGCTTTTTAGACCGCTTATTTTTAATCTGGCCTATCTATATTATCAGTGGTATGTTAATTTGCCAACATGCATAACATGCAGTGGATAGGTTATGAAATATGATTTTGTTATTATTATCAGTAACACTATACCTATGCAAGGATTTTGACTATTCATGCTTCGCTATGTGAACTATATATATGTATTATCTCATATGTTTTATTTATCTTTTATAGTTACAATGCACTTAATGTTTTTTTATATTATATTACATATAAATGTTTTAGACATGCATCTTCTCTTAGATAAATATAGATGATAACTTGCTTCCCTACACATTAATCAAATTCCCATTAGTCGCAAATGCCCGTATAATGTTACATTCAGACATACAAGCCAGGGATGACGTAAAGCCCCTAAGGTCTGACTCCATCTTATTGAGGCCCGACTCCATCTTAGTTCATGGAGGCCGCCATCTTCTTTAACTTAGACAACAGAAGTCACTATATTCCCTGATTTATGGAGAATCATTGTTATGTCTATCTTTAAATGCAGATGTCACCAGACTTTAGTGCTGATTAAGAGTTTGGCAGATGGAAACAACCGTCGGCCAGACTCCCGACGGGCTGTTTGCTGCCATGCGGTCGACCTCCTCGCCGGCCCCATTATGACTTTCCCACTGGGCTGACCGGAGGGTCAGCCCAGTGGGAAAGGGGCAGCAGCATTGTTGCCAGCTTATAGTAGAGCTGGCGGCAATGGTGTTGTACACCGGGGGCACAAACACCCTCGAAATGTGCACAGTGCGCATTCCGAGGGTGCTGGGAAGGGGGACCCCTGCACTCTCTATGACAGAGGCATGGTCAGTGCAGGGCCCCCCTATGTGCCCCCCTGCACTTTTTCTCCACCGGCCTTTTCATGGTGGTTGACCCGCCATGAAAAGGCTGGCGGAGAACACGATTGTAATTAGCAGGGTGGCGCAGAGTTCATCACACCCTGGCTGATTGCAACCTGCACCGCCGTCAGCCCATCGGGATCTGAGATCCTGGCAGGGATGGGGTGAGTTTGGCAGGTCTACCTGCCAACCTCGTAATGTGTTGGTCAGAACTCTATAGCCGCGGTGGTCCGACAGCCACCACGAGGTTGGCTGTCTTTGGACCGCCAGCCTCGTAATCTGGATCTTTATCTTTCTTGAAACTGTGATAGTGTCAAGTTCTTCAATTGATGACATAGATACAATATTTAAAGCAACATTTGTCTGGGGGAGATGTCTACCCATCATCCTGTCAAAGTCAAACAAGAACACGTACAGACATCTAATCAAATAATGTAGCCTGAATTTACATTCATTTGCCTTATATGTTCATAAGGAAATGTCTGAAATGCATACCTTGATGTCAGACATTACTAAGCTTATGTAAGAAATTCCAATTTCTGATAACGTTTAGAATATAAGGACAGCTACTTGACCATTTGTCAAGAGGGGTACTTCGTTTACATTATCGTACACCTCATACTTCTAAGATAATACATCTTTAATCAAGAATTAAGCTGACAAAGCCAAGTACTGGAGGAAGACAGACTGACTGCTACTGCAGTGGGTGTTTTCCCTTAGTGGGGAACGCTGTCTTCGTGCCTCCGCTGATATGCAGTGCATCTTTCTTCCTAAAAAACTCTAGGTTGCAAATTGCTCTAGCTTTCATGCAGTCATAGTATAGCGTATAGCAGTAGGCGTTAGGGTGTTAGATTCCAGACAACACTTTAAATATCATTTTAACAGAAATGTTCATTTGATTCTCATTATCTATAACGTGTCTTTTTGCTGTTTTTATAATGTTCTGTGTAGCTGTTTTAGATGTGGTAAGAAACTGAGTGTTCCTGTAGTAATAAACACTTTTAACTTAAAACTGTCCATTCTTCTTAGTACAGTATGTGTGAATCTGTGAATAATTAAATGAGGTTACTGTTTCCATCATGCCCCTGGGCTATTTATGGGATTGTTAGTAACCCAAAAGCAGTACTTCTATATCATTACACATTGAATAGACAATAAATTGTCTTTCACATTCATCGCTGGTTTATTGAACCAAGTTCACCTGTGACATCCGTGGATGGGAAAGCACACCTTGTAGGCTTCCGTTAAAGTTGTAACTTATGTAACAATATCTGTTGTGTTGGATTTCTTGAAATGGTAAAACAAATTAAAATGGCACCCAGCCATAGCACAGCATGCGGACAGAAATCAGTGAGGCGGCTGTGCAGCCAAGAGAAGGAGCTGGGGAGGCAAGAGGGCACAGGAGGCTTTGGGAGGAGAAGGGGGGATCAGGAAGAAAGGGGGAATAGTGAGCAGCGAGGGGAATGTGGGGTAGCCCCTCACGTGTACTGATATGCAAGGTCTGACGTCAGGAGTGGAGGGGCACATGAACTGATCAAAACACTGTGAGGCCTCAATGCTCCTGGGTGGAACAAACTCAAAAATAGAGAGGAAAGCCATCAAATCAGGAGCCAGAAGTGATATAGGAAACAAAGCCATTCAGTTATGTGCATGGGACTGACTCAAAGCCCTCTCTATTTAAATATAATGTATTGGAAACAATAGATCCGGCCAATAGACAGCTAAAGCTGTTTGTGGCAGAAGTTTATTGTGCATAAGAGAATCAAGTTTATAACTATTGTAGTTGACATATCTCATCTAGACAATTTCAAGAGCTGTCGGAGAGTTGTATTTAAGCATTTTAGTAATGATAAGCATTTGTAAAAATTCACATAGGGGGGGATTCTAACTTCGGCGGGTGGCGGAGGCCGCCCGCCAAAGTTCCCCCACCAAAATACCGCTCCGCGGTCGAAAGACCGCTGAGGGTATTTTGGGATTTGCCCTGGGCTGGCGGGCGGCCGCCAAAAGTCAAATCAACCTTCCCACGAGGACGCTGGCTCAGAATTGAGCCGGCGTAGTGGGAAGGTGCAACGGGTGCAGTGGCACCCGTCGCGTATTTCAGTGTCTGCATAGCAGACACTGAAATACTTTGTGGGGCCCTCTTACGGGGGCCCCTGCAGTGCCATTGGCATGGGCACTGCAGGGGCCCCCAGGGGCCCCGCGGCACCCCCTACCGCCATCCTGTTCCTGGCGGGAGACCCGCCAGGAACAGGATGGCGGTAGGGGGTGTCAGAATCCCCATGGCGGCAGAGCGCGCTCCGCCGCCATGGAGGATTCTGCAGGGCAGCGGGAAACCGGCGGGAAACCGGCGGGAAACCGGCGGGAGACCGCCGGTTTCCCGCATCTGACCGCGGCCGAACCGCCGCGGTCAGAATGCCCTGCGGGGCACCACCGGTCCGTCGGCGGTGTTCCCGCCGACCCTGCCCCCGGCGGTCTCTGAAACGCTGATTAAGAATCTGTTTTAAAGAATTACTGTACCAATTTGAAGAAACTTAGGAGTACAGATTTTACAGGACTTGTTACCCAAGGTGTCCATCTACTCACAGACAATTTAGTATTGTGACGCAAGAAGAAATTAAGTTTATAGTGATGATCGTGATATATTTTGTTTAGTGTTTGATTTGAAGAGAAGAAAGAATATATAATTTTATCATTTATAGACAAGCATGTGGATCTCTATAATAGTTATGTTTGATTGCCTAATAGATAATGAAAGTTGGCTATCCCTTTGATAGGGTATCTTAGCACCATGCAACCTACTTTGGTTAGGTAGCAGCAGTGCTTAATTTGTAAATAAAAAGGTGCCAGTGCCCAAAGCCCTCATCTTAAACAAGCGGCTGCTGCAATTCACACTGCGAGCACGGAATACTGAGGCAGCTAATCCTGAAGCCATCTCGGGCCGCTTCAATCCATTTAAAGCCACTCCCTGCCTCTTCAGCTCACACCTGCAGCTTTCTGCTTTCTCTCATTGTGACGCTTTTTCAATTTTCTCTTCCTCTGTCTTTCCCAAACATGTCTTTTGCCCGCAGCAAATGCTTGAGATAGAAGGCTAAGCGCCGGCCCTCAAAAATAAGTGCCAGTGCTCAGCACCGGAAAAAACAAGCACAAATTAAGCACTGGGTAGCGGAGACCTAAAAATGTTAATGTATTAGTGGCTCCATTCCGCTCATATAATTAGGAGGATATTGTAATTGTGTCAATTGTAATTGATGCAATTTGATCAAAATAGTTGGAAAATTGAAGAAAAGTGCCTAGACACTCTCTATACTTGCAAGCCTAGCAGATAGATATAAATAAAGCAGTGGAATGAAGCCAGTTTGAATGCACCATGTGCCAAAGTTTGTTACTTTGTGGTAGACGGGCAGGTCAAAAATATCCTTTACTGTACCAAGAATGGGATGTTTACTTGGTCACACTGGAAGATTGTGAAGGCTGCCCTGCTTACTATTAACATATGGCAATAATCCCATCATCCTTGATCACATTGATGTCTATTTGCAGACAGGCTAAGCAGCATTGGGAAATTAATGTGATTGTCTCGGTAATAAGTTCAACAAAGCAATGACTAATGTTCTCAGCTTTGTGGGATGCTGACAGTGTTTCCATGAAAAACTGGGAAATCCTCCTAGAATCAGTGGGACAGACTTATTAGGAGAGTGATCATATTCCACCCAGAATATTCCACCTAGAAAATAACAACGATATCAACACCACCAAACTAATCGACAACCTCGCCAACTTTGGCCTCAAGCAACTCGTCACTTCACCCACCCACTCCGCAGGCCACACACTCGACCCCATCTTCTCAGCCAGCAACCACGTCTCTTTCAGCCACAACACCGAACCGCTGCATCCACTTCTCCTACCAGAAACCAGTCACTCACCACCACCGCACACAACCCCCCGACACAACTGGAGCAAAATATCAACAGATCAACTGATCTCCACTCTCGCCCGGGCCCCACCCCCTGGGACTCTGGACCCCAACACAGCCACCACCAACCTGCATCGCTGGATAGAAGATTGTGCCAACACCCTCGCACCGCTCAAAAATAACCAAACACCTCCCACAGAATCAAGCCCAGCTGGTTCACCCCAGAACTACGGGAATCCAAACGGCTATGTTGCAGAATGGAAAAAACCTGGCACCTTGACCCTACCAACTCCAACCACATTGTTTTCAAGGATGCCCTACGCAAACATCACCAACTGATTCGCACCAACAAAAGGACCCACTTCAAAAACCGCATCGACGCCAACGCTCACAACAGTAAAATGCTCTTCAGCATCATCAATGAGCTCTCCACCCCCAGGACCTGCGCCAATGAACTGCCGTCATCACAGGAGTTCTGCAACTCACTGGAAGCCCACTTCTGTCGAAAGATAGAAGAAATCCACAATAGCTTCAAACCCCAGACCCACCAGCTGACTACAAACACCCAAGAACCCAACGCCCCAAGCAACACTCACCTCCTCCACACCTGGACCCCCGTCGACATAGAGGACACCGCCACCACCATGGCCTACATCCACTCCGGATCACCATCGGACCCCTGCCCACACCATATCTTCAATAAGGCAAACATCATCATCGCCCCCACCTCTGCAAAACCATCAACAGCTCCTTCGAGTCAGCCACCTTCCCAGAAAGATGGAAGCAAGCAGAAATCAACGCCCTGCTGAAGAAACCAAAGGCAGACCCAGATGACCCCAAGAACTACTGGCCAATCTCCCTCCTCCCCTTCCCAGCCAAGGTCATCGAAAAAACGTAAACAGCCAACTATCCCAGTTCCTGGAAGACAGCAAGGTACTCGACACCTCCCAATCCGGATTCCGCAGAAACCACAGCACTGAGACTGAACTCATTGCTGCCACAGACGACATTAGGACCATGCTCGACGAAGGAGAAACAGCAGCATTCATCCTCCCGGACCTCTCCGCAGCTTTCGACACGGTATGTCATCACACTCTCCGCACATGCCTCCACAACGCTGGAATCCGCGACAAGGCCCTCGACTGGATCTCGTCATTTCTCTCAGGCAGAACCCAGAGAGTCTGCCTCCCACCGTTCCTGTCAGAAGCCTCCAGAATCATCTGTGGCGTTTCCCAAGGATCTTCGCTCAGCCCCACGCTCTTCAACATTTACATGGCCCCCCTCGCCAACGTAGCATGAACCCACCACATCAACACAGTTTCCTACACAGATGACACTCAGTTCATCCTCTCCCTCACGAAAGACCCTACAACTGCAAAGAACAACCTCCACAATGGACTTCACGCCATCGCCAGCTGGATGGAATCAAGCCACCTCAAGTTAACCACAGACATGACAGAAATCCTCATCTTTGGCACCAACCCCTCAACTTGGAATGACTCCTGGTGGCCCACCTCCCTAGGAACCATGCCCTCACCCACCACCCACGCACACAACCTAGGCTTCATCTTGGACTCCACACTCAGCATGACTCGGCAGGTCAATGCCATCTCCTCTTCCTGCTACAACACTCTCCGCATGCTCCGCAAAATCTTCAAGTGGATTCCCGTCGAAACCAGGAAAACTGTCACCCACGCCCTGGTCAGCAGCCGATTGGACTACGGAAACGCCCTATATGCAGGAATAACAACCAAACTCCTAACAAAGCTGTAAAGAATCCAGAATACATCCGCCAGCCTCATTCTGGACATCCCACGCCGCGACCACCTTTCCCCCCACCTCAGAGACCTTCACTGGCTACCAGTATCAAAGATATCACCTTCAAACTCCTCATCCACGCACACAAGGCCCTCCATGACACAGGCCCGGCCTACCTCAACGACAGACTCACCTTCCAACCCCCACCCGCAATCTTCGCTCCGCCAGCCTCGCCCTCGCCTCCATCCCCCGCATCCACCGCACCACCGCCGGAAGAAGATCCTTCACTCACCTAGCCGCCAAGACCTGGAACTCCCTACCGCTCCACCTTCGCCAGACCCAAGACCTCTTGACATTCAGGAAATGCCTCAAGACATGGCTCTACAACCAGTAGCTCCCCCCCAGCGCCTTGAGACCCTAACGGGTGATTAGTGCGCTCTATAAATCCTTGATTGATTGATTGATTGATATTGATGCAGCTATGTCCTACTAATGAAAATTACTGCACTGTAGAAACTATAATGACTGTTTAAACTTTTTTTTTGCAGTTCATTTCTAAGGTTTTTTTAGCCACATTAAGACATTATTACCATGCTTAACTATATAATCACTTTAAACTTTGTTTTTTCAGTGAATTTCTAAGGTTTTTTCATGAAAAGTAAGATATTCATCACAGAGCGGCTATGCCCCACACCCAACTCCCCGCAGATGCCCAACCCCACAGACGATTCCTGGCATCTGTGACCAGTGAGAAGGACCTAAGGAAAATGGACACCCTTCCACTTTAAAGTCAATAACACAAAGAGCTACAAGGATCACACAGCTCATGTCCTCGTAGCCTTACTCCATGTAACTCAGTCAGACTAGCATCAGTAATGTTTGAGGACTAAAAGGGGCTCTGGAGACATTTCAGCTTACCAAGAAGCTCCAGAAGTGGCCATATGTGGCTTGATTGGTGTGTGGGACTTGCTGCGCATCAGGTTAACTCGTTTGTATGATGAATTCACGCATGCCTGAACCACGCATGCCTTAAGAACGCGGTCACAACAACGACTGCGTCTTTAACACGCATGCCTTTACCATGCAGGCCTTTACAACGAATGTCGTTGTAAAAGCATGTTTGGTAAAGGAACATGAGTGGTAAATTGTCCCCCGCCCAGCCCTTTTACAACTGATACCATACTCTGCAATCCACCCCACCCCAGCCCTTAAAACTGACCCTTCCACACCTTGCCCTGAGCCCTACAACCCCCAGCCCTGAGCCTTAAAAGTAAGCCCCGCCCTTAAAACTACCCTGACCCCCCACTCCCACCATAAACCTTAAAACCTACCTCGTCCTGTCCTAAAAACTACCCTAACCCCCGGCCCAGAACCCTAAAACCTACTTGCCCTGTCCTAAAAACGACGCTACCTCCACCCTGTGCCTTATACTAAAAACTACCCCAACCCCCTTCCTGAGCCCTGAAACCTACCCTGCCCTGCCCTGTCCGAAAAACGACCCCGACCCTGCCCTGACCCCTAAAACCTGTCCTGCCCTGTCCTAAAAATTACCTCAACCCCTCACCCCTGTCCTGAACCCTAAAACCTACTCTGCCCTATCCTAAAAACGATCCTTTACTCCCACCCCACCCTGAACCCCAAAACCTACCCTGCTCGGTCCTAAAAACTACCCCAACCTCCTTCCCTGAACCCTAAAACCTACCCACCATGTCCTAAAAACTACCCTGACCCCCGCCCTGAACTCTAAAACCTACCCTGCCCTGTCCTAAAAACTACCCTGACCCACTGCCTTTGCCCTGAACCATAAAACCTACCCATGTCCTAAACTCTACCCTGACACCCCACCCACACCCTGAACCCTAAAACCTACCCCACCCTGTTCCAAAAACGACCCCGACCCCCGTACCCTAACCCACCGACCCCGCCCTGAACCCTAAAACCTACTGTACTGTCCTAAAAATGACCCCAACCTCCACCCCGCCATGAGCCCTAAAACCTACCCTGTCCTGTCCTAAAAACTACCCTGAATCCCCACTCCCGCCCTGAGCCCTAAATCCTACCCCATCCTGTCTTAAAAACTATCCCAACCTCCTTGCCCTGAACCCTAAAACCTACCCACCCTGTCCTAAAAACTACCCCAACCGCCTTGCCCTGAACCCTAAAACCTACCCACCCTGTTCTAAAAACTTCCCTGACCCCCGCCCTGAACCCTAAAACTTACCCTTCCCTGTCCTAAAAACTATCCTGACCCCCACCCCTGCCCTGAACCCGAAAACCTATCCCACCCTGTCCTAAAGACTACCCTGCCCCCCCACCCCCACTCTGAACCCTAAAACCTACCCTACCCTGTCCTAAAATCTACTCCCACCCCTGAACCCCAACCCAACGATGCTGCCCTGAACCCTAAAACCTACCCTGCCCAATGCTAAAAACTACTGTGATCCCACCACCCTGAACCCTAAAAACTACCCCCGACACCTGTGCCCTGTCCTGAACCCTAAAACCTACCCAGTCCTGTCCTAAAAACTACTCCGACCCCACACACCCAGCCTAAACCCTAACAGCTACCCTGCCCTTTCCTAAAAATGACCCCGCGCCCACCCTCCCACTCCGAGTGTTAAAACCTACCCTGCCCTGTCCTAAAAACAACCGGACCCCCCTCTCCTGCCCTGAACCCTAAAACCTACTCCATGTCCTAAAAACAAACCTGAACTGCAGCCCTGAACCCTAAACCTACCCCACCCTGTCCTAAAACGTATCCCAACACCTCCACCACCGATCTGAACCGTAAAACGTAACACCTCCCTGTCCTAAAAACTACCCTTATTCCTCACCCCCTACCTGAACCCTAAAACCTACCCTGCCCTGTCCTAAAAACTACCTCTAACCCACCGTCCCAGCGCTGAGCCCTAAAACCTACCCTGTCCTGTCTCTAAAGACGCCCCCACCCATCCCAGTCTCACCTAACCGGCTTCTGCGTTTGTCTCCCGGATGTTCCCGCTGTGTGTCTGATTCACACAAATGCATGGAGGCGTTGTTCAGGCAAGCGTGGTAACGCTTGTGTGGTTACGGCCTATGTGGTTACGGCGGCGGTCGCGTAGTAAAGGCCGTTTCTGTGAACTCACCTCTTCACTTGAGAGAGTGCCCTGAAGCGATGGCTGACCGATACCTCATGGATGCTGTTCTTCACCACTGGTGATGTGGCAATATAACGGCTGAAGAGCATGCAATCTGAGGCTTCTGCTGCCAGCAAGTGCGGCTGAATCATCTCTGTCACCAGTGGGGTTTGTGTGAGGGGCGTTCACAGAACACCCACACACAAAATGTCATGGAGGTCATGCTGCCTCAGCCCGTTTAGGCAGACAGCCTTTATTAATATCTTGACTCCGCCATCCATTGTCAGGATACAGGGACGCAAACAGTGACTTTCTTCATAGAAAGGAGCACATGGCAGGTGGCTCACTATACAGACTTCACCTCTGTCGACGCACCTGAAACTTAAGTTCCAGGTTCATTCATTGCCAGAAATTAGACCAGTGGGTGGACCTTTAATGTATAAGCAGTGGAAATTTGGATATCCCTATCCCTGCCTTTCCATCAACAGTTTTATATCATAATCTGTAAAAAGTCAAAATTCTTACTCTGCCAAGACCCTTTTAAGCCTCATAAATCTGGCCTGCATGTGATTGTAGTAATGTGGTGTCTCAGTGCCTTCGAGACTATATATAGAGGACTGATTTACAAAAATAATAAATAAAAAACTACAATTACTACTACTAATCATAATAATAGTATTAAAAGAAGGATGTAAATCGCGCAGCTAAGCGTGCCCAGACACGGAAGATGGTGGTTTTTGTTTCATCTTTTGACCTACAATAAGCTTTTTGAAATGATGCATGTATCTTTCTAACACAAAAATGATCAAAACGCTGTGTCGATTTACTGTAATTTGTCTTAGATTTTTTATGTAGGTATTACAGACTCCTTTTTATAGTTAAACATTACTTAATATTAAGGGCAACCCAAGCATCCAGCGCCAGAGACCCGGCCTCTACTCCCACCTCCCCCCCTCGCGCGCAGATGGTCGCGCGCCCTGCAGCCGCGCTATAGAAAATAGGATGCTGCGAAGGATAAACACAGCTCGTGATCACCTTTTAATCCCGCTCCGACAGGCAGCACTCCAGATCTCCTGCAATGGCAAATGTTTCCCGAGGGGTAAACACCGCTAAAAGCTCCTTCGTGCGCCTGGCATCGAAGGGGCCTCTGATGAAAGCGCGCCTCTACGCCGGGATAAAACCCTTCATCGGGCAGCACGTTCTCCTCCGCCCCCGCACCAGCGACTCTCGAACAAAGTTTCTTTGGTTTCCACTTGAACACAGGTTTTTGAGTGCATGTCTCCCTGGGGTTAGCGCAGTTTTGTTTAGCACAATTTATGTCCCAAAATAGAGTCCTCCATTTAAATAAGGAAAAAGGGAAAGTCATAGAAAGCAGGCTGTGAGTTCAATATGACCGATTTGTGCTACAGTTTTATGAGTGCTCTGCACGCGCGTGTTTATTTATTCATTTATTTGAAGCTGTTTATTATAGAGCCATTAGGTTTCCTTTCGGACATTTTTTAGCGAAGAGAAATAGCATACAATTTTGCAAAGGGGATAGCAACATTTAGAAATAAACAGACTGTCCCAAGCGAACCGACTATTTCTTCCATCAAGGGGGTTCAGCTGGTACTAAATGTCGAACGTGGTCTGGTGAAGGAGCGCTCAGACACGCTCCGATTTCCACAGATTTAATCATATGACGAATACTATAATATCCACGCAAAAAATTGCCTTTTAAAATAAACATAAAAATACCGTTCCATGGTGCCTTTATCAGTTAGGGCAGGATTTTGTGTGAATATCTTTGAAGTTTCCTCAGGTCCTTCCCAGAGCAAGTTCTAGCCATTGTGAAAGCTAGGAAATAAAAATATCTGTGTTTTAGGCATTTGATTTACCACCGACGACCTCCCAACAAGAAGCACCCAGGAGCTTGTACTTAAGATTTGGATTGTAGCAGGAACATCTCAAACATTCTGTGTTGTACCTTGAAAAGAAGTGTGAATATCGCCGTATTGGCATTATAACGGAGAGGAATATCGTACAGAGACAGCACAATGTATATTTTTCACATTGCACAATTTTACAGCGTGAGGAACAAGAAGAAGAATTGTGTAAACCATGCCCATCACATAACTCTCACAATAGGTAGGCAAATACTGCATTGTATCTTCAAATATAAATGGTATGAATGTCCGGATCACAATAAGGACAATTTACAGTCTTCTAAGAGGCACTCACTGGATGTCTTCCTGTTACAGGAGATCCACCTTTTGGATGCAAACTGCGGTTTACTATGGCATCTTTCTGGTTTCGTTGGAGGCTCTAGAGATGTGGCTATTCTTCAACAGTAATTCCATTGATGGTCAGCCAGTCCAAAACTGATGTTCAAGGAGGTACATTTCAGTGTCTAGTGTGAAGCTCTTGGACAATCATTAGCATATACGTAGCCTTATTAAAACCAGGATGACCCCCAGATCAGTGCAAGTACTACCATCCGATTTCTCTTATTAACATCAAGATAAAAGTCCATGCTACCGTGCTAATAAATAGACTATTGAGAGTTATCTCCTTGCTACTTTACCAGAATCAGATAACCTCATCATGCAAGGAAGCATGAATCACTAAATGAGGTGAGTTAAGATGGCCTCATTGAAGGCGCACACATTCTAAGTAACCAGTGCCTCAATTTTAATAGACTTTGAGAAAGAATGTACGTTGGGCACTCATTTATGAGGTTCTCAATACGAAAATCTTTGGTCCTCACTTTTTGGCTTGCATCCAAATCTTATAGGAAGACTTGTGGGCTAGGGTTAGCGCGGTGTTAACTATTTCTTTCCTCATAGAAAGTGGACCATGGCAGGGATGTCCACTTTCTTTTCTACTGTTCAATCTTGCAATTGAGGCATGTTATGAAATAGATAATATATGATGTCTTAGGACAAGTCTTTCAATTAGACAATGACATCCAAGACTTGATATCTCTTTATGCCAGTAAAACCCTTCATCTGTTTTACCGTAGATGGGTATACTGAACATCTTTGAAGATGCAACCGGCTTGTAAGTGAACTGGAAAAATCCACCACTGTCCTAATCTGGGTTGTGGATTCTGTGGTCAATTGGCAGTTGAGACTGCATATCCAAACAAACAGCTTTAAATATTTGGATTTATATGTTATGTATGTTGATGACGCACTGCAAAAGAGGCTCAATAAGGTGTCCTGTTTGAGGAATTGCTTAGAGACATTAAAAGCCCCGCTCATTAATGTCATGGACAGAGTAGCTCTGTTTAAAATTGTTGCACTCCCATCACTTCTCTTTGCTATGCAGAATTAATACTATCATATTTCTGTAGAATTCATTAACACTTTTTGTGATGCCTTCTGCATTCAGTGGAAGAATAAGACAAAATGAGTAGCCTTCCATAAATGCATTTTAACAGCCTACAATTGTGGACTGGGTATCACAGTAATATGTATCTACTATTGAGTGGTTCTGTCGACTGTAGAGAATGACTTGCTATTAGGATGTAGTGAGAACCCGCCCATTCATTTGTAAGTTGACTTGTTCAAGAACTCCGAAGTATACAAAATGTGATAGGTGGAATGTTTGAATTAATCTCAGCCACTGGTAATTATTTAGGGCTGAACTGCTAGACCAGGTTCCCAATGAACTGGAACACAAGCTTTCCAAGACCAGCTTCACCCTGGTTGGATCTGTTCTGTTGGGTGTAGGTTGGTTCCAGTGGGGCAGTGGTCACAGAAACCATGTTTGAGTATACCACACTTAGAATGTTGCACTGAACTATAAAAAAAAGTGATGGTTGGAATGTTTGAATTAGTCTCAGCTACTGGTAATTATTCAGGCCCCATTCCAGTCTATTGCTATGTTGTACACGTCACCTCAGTTTGGACCCAGCCATATCCAAATCAGTTCTGACCCTTCTTCAGTAGGAACAGTTCAACCCAAACTGCTAGGCCAGGTCCTCCCTGATCTAAAACATAAGCAGCCCAAGACTGGTTCTCACCCAAGTTAGGACTATTCAGCTAGTTATAACTTGGTTCCAGTGGCACAGTGAGCATAGGACTCATGCCTGATCATACCCATCACACTTAGGGCATTGCACTGAAATCTGTAAACAAGTAATGGAATTAATCTCAGCCACTAGTAATTTCAGGGGTTGCATTCCAGTCCACTGTTATTTTTCAAACAATGGCACCACTATTTGATCTCAGCTATATCTCACTGTTGAGCCCTAACAAGGCCTGGGGTTACTTGTGTTCCTTTCTGGAGGGGGTCTCGTCTGGCAATTAGGGGTGGACTGCTCCCATGTGGGAGAAGGGTCAGTACTGATTTGCGTAAGGTGGGTCTTTGTCTAGAATTGCGCAGTGGGTGAAAAACAATGGGCTGAAATGCTACCCGGAGCAATTGTCAGTGGGTAGATTTGTTTGCAAGTGTCCATCCCATCACCCTTTTGTGATTGTTGTTCGATATCTTTAGCATACCCAGACTTCTCAATGCCTCTCTGCGCCCAATTCAGTTCTCACCATATCCATAACTGTCATAGATTGCTGGTGCACATCCTTGAACTGGATTGGATGGATCAGTAGATTGACAAAAGACATTGAACATAGTTAATACATTTGAATGAACTGGCAGTCTTCCGGGGCTGAAATCATATTGGGAGTTCGAGGTTGGGGATCTATTGAATAAGGGTCACAGAAGTCATTTGCACAATAAAGCAGAGAAATCAAACTGTATAAATCAAAGTTTAAAGTGTTTAATGTTAAGACAAGCTCAAAAGTGTTCTAAACAGCTCTACTGGCCTTACCTGAATTTAATCCATTAGAGGCTAAGATAATAATTACCTGATTAGGTAAAGGTGCCATCTCTCAAAGTTACCATGGTATTGTAGGTAATGCTCCAGACCACTTCACTGAGCTCTTCATGGGAACAGTACCTGGGGCAGCTAGAAATCAGCAGAGAGTAGTGAGACTGGAATTCAGAGAACTGGCTATATCAGGAAAACTCCACCTGAAAGGATATATTACACCTCAAAACAATTATAGCGGAGGCATAGCGCCCTCTCCCCTACCTGTCTCAGATCACACAGGAGTAGAAGTCTTCTTACATGTTAGCTGGTGCTATGAAGTAATACAAAGATAACAGCAAAAGGTTGTATGCACTTTCTTGGCGGTACTCGGCTGATCTGTAAGATCTGTCTCCTTCGATGGTGATTCTGGGAAATGGGTGGATCCTGTGAAAGCCAGAATGCTCTTTGTATTAGAGGTTTTACTAGTGAAGGGAGATGTTGCTAGGCACTGGCGATCCACCCATGCACCCAAATCCCAAATTGTTCATACAAAAAGGATGGTGCGATCATTGGAGAATCAATTCCTAGTCAGCGGACAGAGAGAAGCTGAGCGACCCAGAAGCACAGAAGAGAAAGTCAGTCCTGAGATCCCATTACTACAATCAAAATAGAGGGGGTCCTGGCCCAAACAAGCAGAGTTACTGTTTCATTGTTTTATTCTTTTTTGCTTATGATCTCTGATGTTTCCATGGTCATAATTGTGTCTAAGCTCCAACATGAACTCAAGAAAAGGGTAACTAAGGGCTTCATTACGGGTTTGTTGGTCCGACTGCCATCAGGATGGTGGTTGGACCGCCGTATTACAAGTCATTTTGGCCTATGGAGCAAAGACTGCTGTGGTTCTGCCGGCACCGTCAAGCAGCACAGAATGCCACGGTCACGAGGCAGCACAAACAGGCCAGCGGAGAAAGTGTTTCTGCCGGACACATTACAACGTTGCACACTGCTGGTGTGACCATGGCGGTCCGACCACCACATCTAAGAAGGTGGAAACAGGCAGTATAGAAGACACTTACGCCCAGGCATCTTTTCACGTTGGAAGCCCCATGAAACCCATAACATACGTCCTGCCGCTGCTGCTGGTCATCAAAGGAGACCCAAATCACTGCTGACGTGGACGCCACCAATCGTAAGTACACACAACTACCTGTGCCATTCATCTTGATAACAGATTGTAGCATTGTCAGCCACATCATTGTGGGGGCTACGGGCACCAAGTACACTTGGCATTGTGTCCTGCATCAGAACGAAATACCAAGAGTTACACATGCACACTCTCAAAATGTCCCTTTTAGGCAGCTTACTCACACCGCACCACAACATGACACAAAAACACACAGCCACACATCTCAGGCACAAGGACAGTGAAAGCTACACAGTATTCTCTCACACATCACCAACACACAAACATTACACATACAAATACAATTCACACACTCAAATTACACACAGGCCAGGGACTGTCATCACATACAACACACAAATGTATAAATGTGGCATTAAACACAAACACCACCACCATCAAACAACCCTTCCATAGACAAACACATCACAGCACAATTGAAGGACAATGGCATGCACAATACACAGAGAGACAAAAAGAAAAAGGCCAATATCCATACAATGCCTACACAATTGGGATGGGGGCACCAGGAACACCCATGGAAGGAGGCTGCACTGGGACACATATCACTTTGCACACGTTCCTAAAACATGTACACAGAAAAGGGCTCTACGTGTGTGTCAGGGGCAAACAGTACCAGACCCAAATGACATGCCCATTTCCACAACGTGGAAGTGCAACTCACCAAAGCACATACAACTTCAACTTCATGGGACATACCTCTATAGGACCTAGCTGCAAGGGACACATAGAGAAATGGAGACATGCACAGGCAACTACAAACAAAGCTAGCACAACTGAAAACACTCCATGTCTGCACTAACAAAAGTCAAGCTGACACACATCAGATCAATACGTAAACCATATATGGGGGACAAATGCAACACCATAGATGTTCACAGTGGACAACACAAGATGAAATACTAATCAAAACAAACACCACACAATGCCTTGACACCACCATTGCATTTACACACACATATCCATAAACTCAGTTTTAGTATGGGATAACTGAGAAGTGTCCCTGCACTCTCACCCACAGGAGTTAGTTTATCCTCCTGACTAAATATTCAATTTGCCACAGAATTATGGGGAGAAAAACTCAATACTAGAAGCATTTAGACAAAAACAAAATAAATACACCACACATATTAAATCATTGAAAAAAATTATTATATTATTCAATGAATGCAAATTCATTGTATCAAAAAGACAAGACAAATCACTATGGGGGTCATTCCAAACCTGGCGGTCGGTGTTAAAGCGGCGGCAAAACCGCCAACAGGCTGGCGGTAAAAAAAATGCAATTCCGACCCTGGCGGAAACCGCCAACAGAGACCGCCACTTTAACACACCGCCCGCCACAGCGGGACAAACAAACAGTGCGGCGGTCACCGCCAACAGACAGGCGGGAGACAATGTACCGCCCACCCTATCACAACCCACCAATCCGCCACCTTTTCTGGGGCAGTAGCCCTGCCGATAAAAACACGGCGGAAACAGACATTTCAAACGGAAAACGCTCACCTCCATACAACCTGCGAGGAATCTGGACAGCATGGATCCCGAACTCCACATCCTCCCAGCTATTGTCTTCCTGCTCCTCTACCAGGAGCACGAACGCCGACGCAGAAGACAACGGTGAGTACTGCACCTACGACTCAGGGGTGGGGGGAGGCAAAAAAATTCGGGGACACACATATGCGACACACCCACCCTCACCCACTACAACACACACATCAATGCATAGCAACACATCACAGTTACCACCCCAAACCCCCCGGAAGAATGCAAAGACAAAAGTAAATGATTATAAACTTAGAAATATATTGTATGACTGAGTATAAAATATATCACACATCTATAACTTTATATACATAAATTGTCCAGTCCGATATGTGTATCAGCCATTGTTCGTGGGCCACTGGGCCAAAATCACATGGGCAAAGCCCACACAGGATACCTGACTCCAACGGAGAGAACACTGCAGGGGCATCAGATAGCTAAACTACAGGCACCTCAGGGGGAAGGGAAGAGGGGGCACCTAAGCCAGATGAGTCCACGACGCCAGATCCACGAGGGGCCTCCATGGCCACTGTGCCATCCTGGGGAGTGCAAACCCACAGTCTCTCAAGTCTCTACAGTGGGTGGCTTGCCCACTGTGCCATCCTGGGGAGTGCAAAGCCACAGTCTCTCAAGTCTCTACAGTGGGTGGCTTGCCCACTGTGCCATCCTGGTGAGTGCAAAGCCACAGTCTCTCAAGTCTCTACAGTGGGTGGGTTGCCCACTGTGCCATCCTGGGGAGTGCAAAGCCACAGTCTCTAAAGTCTCTACAGTGGGTGGCTTGCCCACTGTGCCATCCTGGGGAGTGCAAAGCCACAGTCTCTCAAGTCAATATCAGTCTCCACTGGTACTGGAGGGGGACTAGTGCCCAGAGTGCTTCGTGCAGCCCTGCCCGACACAGATGCGGGCCTGCCCCTTCCGCCAATGGGCCAGCGGTGCTTGAGATGAAGGGCCCAGTTCAGCGGTTCTTGAGACGGCGGTGCCCAGTGGAGCAGTGCTTGAGATGAATGGCCCAGCGGAGCGGTGCTTGAGACGGCGGTGCCCAGCGGAGCAGTGCTTGAGATGAAGGGCCCAGTTCAGCGGTTCTTGAGACGGCGGTGCCCAGCGGAGCAGTGCTTGAGATGGAGGGCCCAGCGGAGCGGTGCTTGAGATGAAGGGCCCAGCGGAGCAGTGCTTGAGATGAAGGGCCCAGCGGAGCGGTGCTTGAGATGAAGGGCCCAGCGGAGTGGTGCTTGAGATGAAGGGCCCAGCGGAGCGGTGCTTGAGATGAAGGGCCCAGCGGAGCAGTGCTTGAGATGAAGGGCCCAGCGGAGCAGTGCTTGAGATGAAGGGCCCAGTTCAGCGGTTCTTGAGACGGCGGTGCCCAGCGGAGCGGTGCTTGAGATGAAGGGCCCAGCGGAGCGGTGCTTGAGATGAAGGGCCCAGTTCAGCGGTGCTTGAGACGGCGGTGCCCAGCGGAGCAGTGCTTGAGATGAAGGGCCCAGCGGAGCGGTGCTTGAGACGGCGGTGCCCAGCGGAGCAGTGCTTGAGATGAAGGGCCCAGTTCAGCGGTTCTTGAGACGGCGGTGCCTAGCGGAGCGGTGCTTGAGATGAAGGGCCCAGCGGAGCAGTGCTTGAGATGAAGGGCCCAGTGGAGCGGTGCTTGAGATGAAGGGCCCAGTTCAGCGGTGCTTGAGACGGCGGTGCCCAGCGGAGCAGTGCTTGAGATGAAGGGCCCAGTTCAGCGGTGCTTGAGACGGCGGTGCCCAGCAGAGCAGTGCTTGAGATGAAGGGCCCAGTTCAGCGGTTCTTGAGACGGCAGTGCCCAGTGGAGCGGTGCTTGAGATGAAGGGCCCAGCAGAGCGGTGCTTGAGATGAAGGGCCCAGCGGAGCGGTGCTTGAGATGAAGGGCCCAGCGGAGCGGTGCTTGAGATGAAGGGCCCAGTTCAGCGGTTCTTGAGACGGCGGTGCCCAGCGGAGCGGTGCTTGAGATGAAGGGCCCAGCGGAGCGGTGCTTGAAATGAAGGGCCCAGCGGAGCGGTGCTTGAGAGAAGGGCCCAGTTCAGCGGTGCTTGAGACGGCGGTGCCCAGCAGAGCAGTGCTTGAGATGAAGGGCCCAGTTCAGCGGTTCTTGAGACGGCGGTGCCCAGCGGAGCGGTGCTTGAGATGAAGGGCCCAGCGGAGCGGTGCTTGAGATGGCGGTGCCCAGCGGAGCAGTGCTTGAGATGAAGGGCCCAGTTTGGCGGTGCTTGAGACGGCGGTGCCCAGCGGAGCAGTGCTTGAGATGAAGGGCCCAGTTCAGTGGTTCTTGAGACGGCGGTGCCCAGCGGAGCGGTGCTTGAGATGAAGGGCCCAGCGGAGCGGTGCTTGAGATGAAGGGCCCAGTTCAGCGGTGCTTGAGACGGCGGTGCCCAGCGGAGCAGTGCTTGAGATGAAGGGCCCAGCGGAGCGGTGCTTGAGACGGTGGTGCCCAGCGGAGCAGTGCTTGAGATGAAGGGCCCAGTTCAGCGGTTCTTGAGACGGCGGTGCCCAGCGGAGCAGTGCTTGAGATGAAGGGCCCAGCGGAGCGGTGCTTGAGATGAAGGGCCCAGCGGAGCAGTGCTTGAGATGAAGGGCCCAGTTCAGCGGTGCTTGAGACGGCGGTGCCCAGCGCAGCAGTGCTTGAGATGAAGGGCCCAGTTCAGCGGTGCTTGAGACGGCAGTGCCCAGCGGAGCAGTGCTTGAGATGAAGGGCCCAGTTCAGCGGTTCTTGAGACGGCGGTGCCCAGCGGAGCGGTGCTTGAGATGAAGGGCCCAGCGGAGCGGTGCTTGAGATGAAGGGCCCAGCGGAGCGGTGCTTGAGATGAAGGGCACAGCGGAGCGGTGCTTGAGATGAAGGGCCCAGTTCAGCGGTGCTTGAGACGGCGGTGCCCAGCGGAGCAGTGCTTGAGATGAAGGGCCCAGCGGAGCGGTGCTTGAGACGGTGGTGCCCAGCGGAGCAGTGCTTGAGATGAAGGGCCCAGTTCAGCGGTTCTTGAGACGGCGGTGCCCAGCGGAGCGGTGCTTGAGATGAAAGGCCCAGCGGAGCGGTGCTTGAGATGAAGGGCCCAGCGGAGCGGTGCTTGAGATGAAGGGCCCAGTTCAGCGGTGCTTGAGACGGCGGTGCCCAGCAGAGCAGTGCTTGAAATGAAGGGCCCAGTTCAGCGGTGCTTGAGACGGCAGTGCCCAGCGGAGCAGTGCTTGAGATGAAGGGCCCAGTACAGCGGTTCTTGAGACGGCGGTGCCCAGCGGAGCGGTGCTTGAGATGAAGGGCCCAGCGGAGCGGTGCTTGAGATGAAGGGTCCAGCGGAGCGGTGCTTGAGATGAAGGGCCCAGTTCAGCGGTGCTTGAGACGGCGGTGCCCAGCAGAGCAGTGCTTGAGATGAAGGGCCCAGTTCAGCGGTTCTTGAGACGGCGGTGCCCAGCGGAGCGGTGCTTGAGATGAAGGGCCCAGCAGAGCGGTGCTTGAGATGAAGGGCCCAGCGGAGCGGTGCTTGAGATGAAGGGCCCAGTTCAGCGGTGCTTGAGACGGCGGTGCCCAGCGGAGCAGTGCTTGAGATGAAGGGCCCAGTTCAGCGGTGCTTGAGACGGCGGTGCCCAGCGGAGCGGTGCTTGAGATGAAGGGCCCAGTTCAGCGGTTCTTGAGACGGCGGTGCCCAGCGGAGTGGTGCTTGAGATGAAGGGCCCAGCGGAGCGGTGCTTGAGATGAAGGGCCCAGTTCAGCGGTGCTTGAGACGGCGGTGCCCAGCGCAGCGGTGCTTCGGATGAGTGCCCAGTTCAGCGTATCGGCCCATGGCGTGGAGGTCATTCGCCACCTGACCTGTGGCTGGCTGCGCCTTCCTGCCCACCTGGGATTGGCCTGGTGGGGCCCTCCTGGGCTGCAGTCCCGGGCCTGTTGGTCTCCTCCTGCCCACCTGGGATGGGGCATGCAGGGCCCTCCTGCTCAGCTGGGCTGCTGGCGGTCTTGTCGGGCGTGTTGCCCTTCCCAGCCTTCCCTGGTCGCCTGTGGCCCTTCCCCACCTTTGGCGGTGTGCCAGGTGGCACCACACTCCCTGCCGGAGCCATGGTAGGAATTTGTGTCCCAGGTGTTTTAGGCCTCTCGCGCCGGGCACTGACAATTTTGGCATGTTTTTGAGGCGGTGGGCAGCCCGTGCCTTGGCTCCCTACTGAGCTGCCGGCCCTTGAGGGTAGGGGACTGCACAGTCCATGGCAGACTGTCTTCAGAGGGCCCGCTGTTGTGGTGGCTGAGGTGCTGACTGGAGTCTTTTTAGATGGACGGGGTGGGGGAGTTGTTGGGAAGAGGTCAAGTTTGGAAAGGAAAATAAGTTTAGGAAGAAAGGGACGGGGTAGGTGTAGTAGGTATGGGAGTGGAGGAGGAGGTTGTGGTTGTAGGAGTTTGAAGTCTGGTGTCTTTGGGTGCAGGTTCTTGGGCTGGAGGCTGTCATGAGGTGGATGGCTGTTGGGTGGGTGGCTGCCTGCGTTTGTGTAGCTTGGAAGAGGGGGTGACAGACACACTGGGAGAGGACACAGGGGACGTGTGAATGGTAGTGGGGGTGGTGACTGCACGTGTGCGGGGGTTCTGGTGGGTGTGCTGGTGATGGACGTAGTGGCTGAAGATGTTGTGCATGCAGGTGTGAGTGTAGACGTGACAGGGAGGGAGGAGGGAGACGAGGAGGAGGGGGACACAGTGGAGGCAGTGGGTGTTGGTATGTCTGCATGTGGATGTTGCGTGTGTGAATGCTTGTGTGATGTGTGGTGCTTATGTCTGGATGAGCTTCCCTTGGGTGTTGAGGTGTGTGCAGGTTGGTCTGATGGTGTGTCTGGGATAGGCAGAGGTACAGGGGATTGGGTCTGGGTGGAGGAAGTTGGAGGGGGGAGGCTAGAGACAGGGACAATTGCTGCCATCAGTGCTGAGGCCAGAGTGTTGAACGATCGCTGATGGGCAGCCTGACCCGAATGAATGCCCTCCAGGTATGCATTACTCTGGTGCACCTCCCTTTCTACACCCTGGATGGCATTCAAAACGGTAGACTGCCCAATAATGAGCGTCCGCAGGAGGTCAATGACCTCCTCACTGAGGGCAGCTGGGGTGACTGGGGCAGGGCCTGAGGTGCATGGGGCGAAGGAGATGCCCACCTTCCTGGGTGAGCGGGCACGGGGCAAACGCTGAGGGGCTGCTGGGAGGGCGGTGCTGGTGCGCTGGGTGGTGGTTGTACCTGTTGTAGCGGGGGGCACGGATGTTGCCGCCACCACAAGGGAGCTCCCTTCAGAGGAAGAGTCGCTGTCACTGACATCCGCACGAGTCCCCGCTGTGGAGCTCCCCTCGCCCTCCGTCTCACTGGTGAAATCCGAGTCAGTTGCATGGCCCGCCATGGCCATGTGAGATGCAGCTCCCTCGTGCTCCGATGCCACTTCTCCTCCGCCTGATGATGCTAATGCACAAATGAACAGGAAGACAACAAAAAAGGGGGGTAGGGAAAAAGAAAGAAATGTTGAGTGCATGCATTGGCGACACCGTTGGCGGACAGGACAGACACAGAAGCCCCCTGCACTACGCCGCGCACTTGGGGTCGACTACGCAATCCGTGGGACATGGCCTACAAGCCTATGGGTGACCTCTGCTCACATACATGAAACAGGGCAATGAATAGCTGTACTTGGCACCCTACAGAGGTGGGGGGTGGGGGCACAGGGCCATGCCTTACAGAGGGGCCTAGCCTACAGATATCGCACTGGCCTAGGGATACCCACAGCCCTCCTCCCCCACCCAGACACCTCCATTGCGCGCAAAGTAACCAGGATTTGAGTGTACTCACCCCCTTGTGTCTGCTGTGATGTCCTCACGCGCCCATCCAACTCGGGGTAGGCCACCGCCAGGATCCGGGACATCAGGGGGGTCAAAGTACGACGGGCACCCCTCCCACATTGGGAGGCCATCCCCAGCTGAGCCTCCGCCGTCTTCCTGCTCCAGCGTCGGATGTCCTCCCATCTCTTCCTGCAGTGGGTGCCCCATCTCTGGTGGATCCCCAGGGTCCGGACGTCCTTGGCGATGGCACGCCAAATACCGATTTTCTGGTGGGCACTGACCTATGTGACATGTACAGGGAGAGAAGAATAATCATCACCTTCTGCATGCTCGATGTGAGTGGCCCCCCCATCCCCACCCTTGCCATGTGGCACATGCTCTCATCTGTCGTTTGATGCATGCCTCAATCGCTCCCCTCCCAACCATCTTTCATCCACCGACTCAACACAGGCATTGCCCACAAAGCATGGTCCCAGTGTACTTACCTGTTGGTCTGGAGGACCGTAGAGTAGCGCATACTGGGGCAGGACCCCATCCACAAGTTTCTCCAACTCCTGAGCAGTGAAGGCAGGGGCCCTTTCCCCAGTCGCATGAGCCATTGTCTCTTCCAGACCGTGGTCACAGCAGCACTTGCAGTGTAGGTCCTCTCCTGTCGAAGATCAGGTATCGAGTGATTAAGCAGATAGAAAATGGCGGTCACGCCCACGGCGGTGCGTACCGCGGCGGTGCGTACCGCGACTGCCGGCGCACATCGTCATTGGCTCCTGAGACCCATAGGGTTCAATGTTAACCAATGCAGCTTTGCGCTGCGGTCTTCGACCGCCTACCGCCACGGTGTCCCACGCCAGCGCATTGACCTCACATCCCATTGTCGCACTTCACAGGTCAGGCAGCTGCCATTTCAAGGGCCCACATGCCTTATTTTCTACTGCGTCACACATACCTAGGCCTTGCATCGACACTCATACAAGCCATTCAATGCATTGGGAATCGTGTTATCTGCAAGCTGTGGTTACGTACCTGTGGGTTGATTGACTCTGTGCTCGCTGTTGTCCTTCATAGGCACCGTCCACTGGGACATGCGAGGAGATGGAGAAATCTTCCAGTGTACAGACCGCTGGTGGACTTGTCGACAATGGAGGAAAGACATGTCATACTGACATACAGGCTTGACCGAGCCACTATACAGGAACTGTGTACCCAGTTGGAGCCAGACCTGATGTCACCAATCCGCCAACCCACAGGGATCCCCCCTCTAGTGCAGGTGCTGTCAGTACTCCATTTCCTTGCAAGTGGGTCATTTCAAACAACAGTGGCCATATCATCAGGGATGTCCCAGCCCATATTTTCCAAGGTGTTGTCCAGAGTGTTGTCTGCCCTGCTGAAACACATGCGGAGCTACATCGTCTTCCCTGAGGTGGGGGATTTGGCTACAGTGAAGGCTGATTTCTATGCCCTTGGACATATCCCCAACATCATTGGTGCCATTGATGGGACACATGTTGCTTTGGTCCCCCCCAGCAGGAGTGAACAGGTGTACAGGAACAGGAAGAGTTATCATTCCATGAATGTCCAGATGGTGTGTTTGGCTGACCAGTACATCTCCCATGTTAATGCCAAGTTCCCTGGGTCAGTGCATAACGCGTACATCCTGCGGAATAGCAGCATCCCTTACATGACAGGTCAACTCCAGAGGCACCGTGTGTGGCTATTAGGAGACTCTGGTTACCCCAACCTGTCATGGCTACTGACACCAGTGAGGAATCCCAGGACAAGGGCAGAGGAACGGTACAATGAGGCCCATGGGAGAACTAGGAGGGTGATCGAGCGGACCTTCGGCCTCCTGAAGGCCAGGTTCCGCTGCCTACATATGACAGGTGGATCCCTAATGTACTCACCAAAGAAGGTGTGCCAGATCATCGTGGCCTGCTGTATGCTTCACAACCTGGCTTTGCGACGCCCGGTGCCTTTTCTGCAGAAGGATGGTCCAGATGGTGGTGTTGTAGCAGCTGTGGAGCCTGTGGAGAGTGAAGAGGTGGAAGGCGAAGAGGACGACATAGAGAACAGGAACACAGTAATACAGCAGTATTTTCAATGACACACAGGTAAGAATCCACACCGGCATATTACATATACTTAACCCCTACTACCTCTCTACTGTCTGTCCTTTTCCCCCAGTGTATGGTAACTGAGTTGTGACTTTCCCTTCCAATTTCAGAGATGTGGGCCCCACTGCGTGACATCTGCTTTATTTCCCCAAGGACTACAGCTGTGTGACATTGGTACGTTGGCATCACAATGTGAATATGCCATTTGGCACGGTAATGTCTAATACATTTGTACATAATCACAGCCAGACTCCAGATTGTTTTATGCAATAAGTGTGTTTATTACAGTGCTCTAAATTGGTGGGTGGTTGCAAATGGTTGAGGTGTGATGGTGGAGGATTGTCCATGGCAGAGTCCAGACTATCAGTATCACAGGTGCATTGTCCAGATGCCTGTGGAAAGTGGAGCAGGGGCAGTGTAAGAATGGACAGCGTGTCAATGTGGGACAGTTGGATGACAATCAGGGAGGTATCCTTTGCTGGCGGGGGTCTTGGCATCTTACTCTGTCTTCTTCCTGGATCTCAGGGCCCGCTTGCGGGGTGGTTCACCTTCTGCAGGGGGTGGGTTCTGGTGGCCTGTTGGTCTTGTGTCGGGGCCTCCTGTCCACTAGCGCCGGCGGAGGTGGTAGGCAGTTCTTGGTCCATGCTAGTGTCAGGGGCCCTTTGTAGTGCAACAGTGTCCAGCAATGTGGTGACTAGCTCATTCAGAGCCACTACGATGGTGCCCATGGCGGTACTGATGCTTCTTAGTTCTTCCCTGAACCCCATATACTGTTGCTCCTGCAGAAGCTGGATCTCCTGAAACCTGGCCAGGACCGTCGCCATCGTCTCCTGGGAGTGGTGGTATGCTCCCATGATGGAGGAGAGGGCCTCGTGGAGGGTGGGTTCCCTGGGCCTGTCCCCCCTCTGTCGCACAGCAGCCCTCCCCGTTCCCCTGTTTCCCTGTGCCTCTGTCCCCTGGACCGTGTGCCCACTACCACTGCCCCCAGGTCCCTGTTGTTGTTGGGGTGGTGGGTTAACCTGGGTGCCCTGTAGTGGTGGACACACCGCTGATTGACGTGTTCTGGGGACAGAGGTATGGGCCCGCTGGGTGGGTGCTGTGCTGGTGTTCCCAGAGGGGGGAAGGTCTGCTGTGGCCTGTGGCTGTCTGAGGGGAACCGACTGTCCAGAGGTCCCCGATGGGCCGGGCTGGTCATCTAGATCCAGAGAGACAGAGATGCTGTCATCACTGTGGGCCTCTTCTGGGGGTGGAGTGGACATTTGTGGACCCTCCTGCACGGTGACGTGGCGTTCGGGTCCTGCAGCGGTATAATAGTATGATTATTGCTTCTGTGTGTGCCATAGAGTGCAATGGGTGGGTGCCCGTGTACCCCTGTGCTTGCATTCCTGTGTGGGGGCTTTTGTGAGGGTGGTTTGGGGGGGGGGATGGGTATGTGCACTGGGCATGCTTAGTGGTCGCATGCAGGGCTTGGTGTTGGGATGGGTGGGTTGTGAGGGTGAGACATTTGCAAGGAGTAGGTGTGATGGGGGTGGGGGTGGGGGTGAGGGTGGGGGTATGAGTTGGCATGCTGGTGGGGTTAGGGGGTTGTAGTAATTAAGATATGACTTACCAGAGTCCATTCCTCCAGATACTCCTGCGAGGCCCTCAGGATGCAGGATCGCCAAGACCTGCTCCTCCCATGTTGTAAATTCTGGGGGAGGAGGTGGGGGTCCGCCGCCAGTCCGCTGCACCGCGATGTTGTGCCTGGATACCATGGAACGCACCTTCCCCCGTAGGTCGTTCCACCTCTTCCTGATGTTGTCCCGATTTCTTGGGTGCTGTCCCACAGCGTTGACCCTGTCCACTATTCTGCTCCATAGCTCCATCTTCCTGGCAATGGTGGTGTGCTGCACCTGTGTCCCGAAGAGCTGTGGCTCTACCCGTACAATTTCCTCCACCATGACCCTGAGTTCAGCGTCAGAAAACCTGGGGTGTCTTTGCGGTGCCATGGGGTGGTTTGGGTGATGTGTGGGGTGGATTGTGTGGTGCTAAGTGTGGTGATGTGTATTGGTGTGTATTTTGACGTGCGTGGTAGTATAGCTGGGTGACAGTGAATTGCGCGTCTGTGTGCTCGGGTCTCTTATCTCTGTGCGTGTTCACGAATCTCTAGGAGTAGGGGCTTGTCGGTGATGTGGGTGTGTGTTTTATATTGTATTGGGTGTGTGGGAGTGGTGTGTGTATGTGTATCAGGTGTGTGTATTTCGAATTGTCCAATGTGGCTGTGTTTTGTATATGTGTGTGTATTTTGAGCGCGGCGGTGTGTACCGCCAGTGGACTACCGCGGTTGAAAGACCGCCGCATGGATTCGTGTGTCGTGATAGTGTGGGTGTATTTCTGTTGGCGTGACGGTGGAGGTTTGGTCATTGCCAGTTTCTTGCTGCCCTTTGGTGTGGGGGACTTTTGTGGATGTTTGTATTTTGGCGGTTTGCCTGTTGTGGGTCAGAATGACCGTGGCGGTTTACCGCGGCCGCGGCGGTGTTATGGCGGTCTTCTGCATGGCGGTAAGCGCCTTTTACCGCCGAGGTTGGAATGACCACCTATGTCTATAATCTATCTGATCATGAAAATTGTTTCCCATATAACATTTGCACCTATAATATTCATTACATGTACATCATAATTGCACCTATAATGTTCATAGCATGTACATCATATATTGATTATAGTTGCCAAAATGTATCCATCCAGAAGGTCTGAAGTGCACAATGTACTTGATTTTTTGTGCTGTGTTGACCAATTGCATTGGGTGTGAATATGTGGACCTGAAATATGTTGTCATCAATTGCAAGCCAGGCATTCACCTTTCAGATAGGCTAAACACTCTTTTTTAATGACCTGTGTGTAGCTGTAGATGTGTTTCATCATTGCTGGCCACAGTGCCTATGTCATAACACTGACATGGATTTGTGTAATACCACCAGATACATGTTCATTGGAGTATGATGGACCTGTGACCAGGTACTGTTGTACTGCCCTCTGTCTGCACCTTGGTTTATGTAATGTTAGATTACTTTGGTGTGGTATATGACAAGGCTCAAGCTGGTGACATTAACCACTTCTCCGTTTGCCTGTTCTACAGGACAATGTCTGACAAGGCCCTTCCTTCTGTGGTCTGGAGGACTTTGGCTTGGTATATCTACCTTGACACAATATGAGTAAGCCGTTCTTGGCTTTGACAGTCCAAACTTTTTGACAGCCTACGTGCTGTACAGCGAAATAAAATGTTTGGTGTGACCAGACACATGTAGCAGTGTGTTAGTAATCCTTAGCACAACAGTGTACCTGTTACACATCCCTCCTTGCACTGGTATCTTGTGTCTTCCTCATTTGCTTCACATGGTCTTACATCGCTACATAGCGACAACTGTAACAGAAGCAAGCAGACACAAACTTTGTGACAGGTGATATTTATTGCGCCAAAATGCATAGGATGAAAATAAGGGACATGATGGAACAGAAAAGTGAGGGGTTCAGTCATGGTTGATAAAATCATTGTATTAGATGCCACAGCATTTGAAGTCCAAAGTCCATTGTACTCCACTCATAGTAAATTGAAGGTTGTTGAAGAATAGTCAATAGAGTGATCATGTGGAACAGAAGGGAGTTAATTTAGGAAGAGGTTACTTGCTGGCAGTGATGGATGTTTTGCCTTTTGCGCCTCCTGTATTCTTAGCTGGACTTCCCAGTTTGCGTAGGGTGGGAGCTGTGCCACAGAGGCAGGGGTGTCTTTTGGGGGTTCTTTTCCTGACAGGGCCTCCCTTCCAGTGGCTGGCACCAATGATGAAGGGCCTGATGTTGCTTGGCCAAAGGAAGGAGGATGGTGTTGCTCACAATCCCTCATCAGGGTACTGCTAATCTTCCTGAATGCCCCGTTAGGGAGGCCAAGATGGTATTGGTAGCCTCCCACCTTTGAAGCATTTCTTTATGCATGTCCCACTGCAGCTGCTTGATCTCCTGGACTTTGGCAACTACCTGGCCTATCAGGTGTTGGGACTCTTGATAGACCCCCGAGACTTGGCTGATGGTGTCCTGGCCTGGGGCATCCCCAGTGCCAACAGCATCCCTCCCACGCACCCTACCCCCATGGGCTTGTACATTTGCACAGAGTGCGTCCTACTACTGGTTTCAGCACCATCATTGGCCAAAGTGTAGTGATGTGACTCAGGATCCCATACTGGGGGCACAAGATGGTTGCCACTGTGCTCGGTTTACAGGTTGTGGTACGAATGGCTGCCTGTGAGGTTGGTGCAACTGGGCTGGTAGGTCGTAATGTGGGCACAGTGTGTCATTGTTTGTGCCTGACCATGTTGTCCAGTTGGCCCCGAACCGTCCTTCATGTCCAGATGTACAGGAGTGTTGTCATCACTGAGGGCTTCATCCATGGGGGTAGTGGCAGTCTCTTTAGTAGCCTCTGTGTGCCGAAAGGCAGTTTGACCTGTTGATGTGAAAGGTACAATGTTACTGGTTGTATTGTGATATGTTCCTCCAGCAGTGTACAGTGACATTTAGCACAGACCTTGTACTTAGCTGTTTTGCTGGTTTTCCTATTGTGACAGGTACCCTTGGTATTGGTTGTCTTGACCTGACATTTGTGAAACATGCCAATTGCAATGACAGGGTTGTAATGTGGCGGTCAGGTGATCTGGAGAGTGGCAGTCTGACTGCCAATGCAAGGCTGGCTGTGTCAATACAGCCAGCCACGCACTGAGGCCCTAAGTTTCAACCTTTTATTTTAAATGGGCCAGAACTCCTCTGGAAAATATGTCGATAGTGCATAGTGTGGGGTGCACTATTTCTTTTGTAGAGATGGGCGAGCCAGTGAAGGCTTAAGCCAGGATCTAGCCAGATGCCTGTCAGTGGTTCAGCTCAAGGTCCTCTTGGACCCCAAAGTCAAGATAGGCCTGAACTTTCCAGTTACTTCTGCCTGCCACCCACACTCCGACCTCATGCCCCAAGATTTAAAACAACGCATTAACCTTTGATGTAAAGCAGGAGAGGGAATTAGATACCCATCCAGTCGTAAATTTGCACAATGTTAAACCAAAAAACCTGGGATCACTCCTGGCTTCTGCTTGACTAAATTATGTGATCCTAAGCAAATATTTTATTTCACTGAGCCTAATTTTTCTTAATTGTCACGTATTAGCACCTTGAAATATGTGAGTGCAGGGTGTGCACTGTACAATAGTAGACATAATAGTCTATAATGTCGGTCCACATACAATAGGAATCTAGGCTATGATTAGGGTGCACATCATAACTGACTTAGTTCACAAATGTCATTGTTGTCAGGGTATTGAGGACCATGAATGTTTCTAAGTTCGTTTACAAACTAACACTTTCAATAAATGCCTGTCAATGCAGATGTAACATCTGAAGCACTATGGCTGAACACTGCAAGTTAACGAAATTCACTTTCTTGACTTTTGAATTGACTTTGTAACATTTTATATGATGTTGGTGGCACTATTTAGTATTCACATGGCAAAAACATTCTCGGCTCGTGCACAGGCTCTTGGAGCCAAGTCGGTCCCTGGCTCGGCTCCGGCTCGGCTCTCCATGTTATTTAGGGCCAGATGCAGCAAAGGGTTTTACCCATTCTGTGTCTATGGGAAAATGTGTTCGTACATATGGCCCTTAGTTGGCTCGCCTACCTGTATACTGAGGCGCAGAGCCTGCACGGACACTGTTTTTTTAAAGGTCTGTTTTCAGTCCATAATTGAAATGTGCTATTGTAAAAAGCTAAGTTGAGCGAGGAACGGCAGTCGAAGTTAAGATCATCTTGAAATCTGGGTACAAGACACTTGCAGTGTTCCTGCCTTCTGGTTATTACTGCAGTATGCCTCTGATAGTTCAGCATTGCAGGCGTTCCGAGGCAATTAGAGCTCTGACAGAAATCCGCAGCTTTGTTCCATAGAGCTCCAGCGAGCACATTTGAAAACTAGAATTGTAAAATGGCGCAGCTACAGCTATTTAGCAGGCTAATTGGTCTTTGAAATGCTTCGTATGCGTGAATCGCTCTTTGTTATGGTACGTGCAGATTTCAATTTTAATTGAGCTAATCACATCATACACATTATCCCTAATTCACTTTCAGATACAATTGCAATTAACACTCTGGATGAATACCGAGTGGAGGCAGGCGGCTTCAAATGAAATATATCACATTGTTTATGGAAAAGGTTACAGTGGACAGGTCTCATTGACAGTCAAAATGAATGTGGTATTACAAAATGTGCTGACTCCATGTCACCAAACTGACGGGGAAGCGGAAGTGACGTCACATATCCTTTGACCTTAATGACGTCAAAAGAAGTGACATCATACGCGCTTTACCCTAATTTTATCTAGGAAGGCATGTCACACGACCCTAACATACCAATTGACATTGCTAAAGTTCCATAATAATTCCACAATGACTATGACTGCATAACAAACATAAATGTCTATTTTTCGTACCGCCTATATTGAGTGTTCACTTGGACTTTGAAAATTCTGAGGCATAAATACTTGTTCTGAATTGTAACAAGCAGCGCAAGTAAGCCAGACCAATTCTAGGAGGTTTCTCCCTCCAAGAAAAATGTGAAAGGAATTTGGGGCCAGATGTATCAAGCTCCTGGTTTGCATTTCTTAAATAGCAAATTTAAAAAAATTGCTATTTTAGAAATGCAAAGTGGGGTGTATCAAAATTGCGAGTCGGTAATTGCGATTTTTTAAAATTCACAAACAGAGTTTGCGATTAGCAAATACCGATTAGCAAATCAATAGCGATTTGGTATCTGAAAATCGAAAATTGCGAAAACGGCAACCCGGAACAGCCTGATGACATCACAACCAGGAAGTGAGTCAACCCATGTTGTTTCCAGGGGCCACACCCACAGGAGCAGGCAGAGAGAAACAGCACAGCACCAGGGAACTAGTTTTGTGAGCCTGCCAGGACCAAACTGCAACATGGCCAATGATGGGAAGGTGAAGGACAAAGGAGACAGGAAGCGCAAGCTTAAATTCAGTGAGAAGGAATTGGAGGTGCTTACTGATGAGGTGGTCAGGAGCCACGACAAGCTCTTTTGGAAGAACTCACCACAGGTACCTGAAAGTGAGAAGAGGAAGCTGTGGTCAGACATCCAGACCAAAATATGCGCAGTGGGTGTTGCGCAGCCCTCTGTTGAGGAGATACGCAAGCGATGGTATGACTTGTGTTCCCATGCCAAAGAGAGGTTAGCCAGCAAGCTAAAGGAGGCAAGGAGCACCGGAGGAGGACCACCCACTCAAACACCGTCCACACCAATGGAAGACATGGTGGAGTCCACACTGCTACCTGAAGCTGTCAGTGGTGTTACTGAAATTGACACCTCAGGGACACCCAGCACCAGCAAATGTAAGGCTAGCAATGATGTGTATCCCCATATGTGCATGTACAAATGCCCCTTAGAAGATAGTTATTAGTTAGATACATTGTGATACGTAGTCCATGCCACATCTTATATACAACGCAACTATGACTTATGGGAGTGGTAGTCCACAATCCGAAAGTCAAAATACCACAGAAATAGCAAGTTAGTGTTCAGCCACATAGAGAAACAACACACACAACTCACAGTGATACGATGTCAGTGTACAATTTTTACTATTGTGCAACTCCTTGTGATATATCCATCAATGACATGCTGCACATTGTCGTTGCAGATGTCCCGGGCCCTGCTGCAGCAGAATGTGGAAATGTGGGGGATGTCGAACCATAGCCACAGTCAGACTCAAACACCAGTGAGTCTTTAAGTATTACACCAACTAGACGCAGGGCAAGGGTGTTACCCCTCCCAGAGTATAACCTGCACTCAGATGAAATACCAGATGAAGTCCCCACACCACCCCAGAGGATAAATCCACAGGAAGACAGCAGTCCCTGCCCCAGCGTGGGTCAACTCCCCTCAGGAGGCGTCCCGAAGCAGGCAGACAGTGCACAGATGAAGGAGAGGGCCCATCAATCTTTGGCGGCCTTGAAGCTTCCATGCTGACACATGAGGTCAATGCACAGGCAGTTGGTGTCAATCGATCAGAACATGGGCACAATGCACAGGTAGTTTGAGTCTCACAATGACAATATGGGAGTACTGCACAAGCAGATGCATGCACTCAATGAAAACATTGGATCAATGCACAAGCAGGTGGAGTCTCTGAATGAGGGACAGCAAACAGCAGCAGAAAACACAAAGGAGTTGACAAATACCATTAGGAACCTCTGCACTGAGGTTCAGCAGGACCGTGTCAGCCACCATAGGCACCATCACCTATTTATGGGAAAGTTTGATGGGTTCTGCAGATTGGTTAATCGGCTTGCTAGCTCAACTTCCTTGATTTCACAATGTGCTGTGGGCATACAGGGGGAGATGGCACATTGTAGTCTGGACGTTGCACAGGGATTGGTGCAAATAACCAATGATCTGGATGCAATGTAGACAGCACGCAGTGCTACAAATAGCGAACTGGGTGGTAGGGATAGTGAGGAGTTCTCTAGCCTCAGCAGTCTTACAGCCCCTGTGGTGGATCCTAGGCGTCGCAGTACCAGACACAGTACTGCCTGTGAACCCGCTACAAGAGGTGCCAGTGAGGCCACTGAGCACTCAAATGGAGTGCGTGGACGGATGAAGTAATATTGAGGCCTACAGGGGACTATCGAAACAAGTAGCTATACAGTTATACTATGATGCTAATAGTGTGACACTTTTAATCGCATATGTTTGCCTATAGATTACGGCTATGCCCTATTGACACATATGTTACCTGAAGTCAAGGTAATAAAGTTGCTAGATACAGAAATACGTAATATTGAAGTGGTGTTGTCATTACTTACATCAGAAATGGTTGTGCGTGATGTCAGCATGTCTGCCTGTCCTCTGCTGCACTGGTCCTGTCTACTGGGTGATGGGGTGGTAAGGGATCACCATCTTCATCTGAGTCCGGCTCCATTGGTTCATCTTGTATGCCCCTTCTCATTGCAATGTTGTGCAACAATTCACATGTAGCTGCAATTTTGCAGGTTGTCTCTGGGCTGCACTGTAGTGCACCTCCACTGTTATGGATGCACCTGAAGCCGCTCTTCAGCAGTCCGAAGGTCCGCTCCACCACACTGCGGGTTGCCCTGTGTGCAGCATTGTACCTCCTCTCTGCTGGCATTGCAGGGCTCAGGTAGGGCATCAGTATATAGGTCCACATTGTGTAGGCACTGTCTCCTGGAATGAACAAAGAGTAAAATGAGTACTGTTGATATCTAACGTCACAATAACATCAATGCAACATTGTCAACTATTACTTTACCCAGTAGGTATCCTTCACCAAACTCCCCAGCTAGCAGTCTTGTGTGAATCCCACTGTGGTGAAATATGTACGAGTCATGTGGGCTACCTGGGTATCTGGCCATGAGATCGGTTATGATGTTGGAGGCATTGCTAATCACCTGTATGTTCATGGAATGATGGTTCTTACGGTTACGATACACATACTCGGTGGCCGATGGTGGACAGATTGCTACATGAGTCCCATTGATGGCACCTATGACAAGTGGGAACTGTGCAATCTGATAGAAATACATTTTTGTCTGTTGTAATTCCTGTGGGGTGTTGGAGAATCTTATGTTCTTTTGTATTTTGCTCAGCATGGCATCGAGAAATGCATTGAAGAAGCATGAGAGAGCAGTCTGTGAGACCCCTCCTGCTGCTGCTATGACCCCTTGATAGCACCCTGAGGCTAATAGGTGCTGGGAGCATAATACCTGCACATGGGTGGGAATACTATTGGTTCTGTGTGTTGTGCGCTGCAATATGGGTTGTAGATCTGCTATCAGGTCAAGTATCATGGCTGAGCTTAACCTATACTTCTCATAGATTTCCTCCTCTGTCTGGTCAAAAAGGGTTATGTGCACTCTGAAAATGCGCTCCTGCCTCCTCCTCCCTCTCCTCAAACCTGCCAAGATCCTCATTCTCCACGCCATCATGTAGAGTGCAGCCATTGTGGAAAGGAGGCTGAGTCATTCTGGGCCTCGTTATATAGGTTGCATCTGGTTACCACCTGATTTTATTTCATGGTAAATTGCATGTGCAAAAGGCCATTCTAAAAATTTTCTGAATTTGCGAATTGTTGATGCATCTCAGGCGACATGGTTTTGCGTGTCACAATCGGCGTATCGCAAATTGCGTCAGGATTTTGCAGATCGCTATCTGCGAATCACAAATCTTTGTCGCAGTTTGTGTCATGCAAATAGCGATTCGGTAAATCATGCCACTATGTGCGATACACTGTTTGCAACACACAAAACCATGTCATACTCGCATAAATTTGCAATTTTAGAGATTCCTTAATTTCACACTGAGAATGCTTTTCATACATCATGGAAGGCACTTTTGCATTTGCAAACTGCAGAATTTTGCGATTCGCACCGTTTGTGAACACAAAAAAGTTTGATACATCTGGCCCTTGGTGAAGTAGTGCATTCTAATGTGCAATTTCACATACATTTGCTAAAATGCTATAGGTGCTGAAAGGACTCTCATAAAATATTCAAATCATATCATGGTGTGCCAAGCCAACTGAAAGCTGATGTTCCCCACAAGTTAACACCATTTTCTTTCAAAATGTGGTATTGGTGTCTCTATATGTCAAATATTACCTACATTGTGCCTGGGCCAGCATTTAGTCATGATTCCCCCCTTATTCTACGGGTACCCCTTTATATAAGTAAAAATTACATAAAATAAGCCAGTGCCAGAATTGTGTTATTTATGCTGTCCATATACCGTAAAATTACTTCAGTATGTCAGGGGCAGCATTTTGTCATGGTTTCCATCCTCCAACATGCTCGGTTGTCCATTTTCATGCTAAGAATAACCCCTGTTGTGCTAGTATCAGTATTTTGCCACTGGGATTGTATACTATGAATTTTCTCAAGTATGCCAGTATGTTTCCACAGATGTCCTATATGCCAAAAAGTACCTCGAGTATGTCAGTGCCCGTATTTTACTTGATGCCCTTTACGCCAAGAATTAACCTTACTGTGCCAGTGCCAGTATTTTGTCGGAGGTGTCTTTCATGCTAAGAATCACTCCAAGTGTGCCAGCACCAGTAATTTTCCCCAGGTGCCTCCATAAGACAATAATTACCTTTAGTATTCCTGGACCAACAGCAAAATCAAAAGCATCATACCACATTCTCATTCACACTCACATTCATTCACTCACACTCATTCTCTCACTCACACTCACACTCACTCTCACTCTCTTACTCCCTCTTGCACTCATTCTTATAAATTCTCACCCACTTGCATTCATTCACTCTTAATCTCACTCACTCATACATACTGACACTCAGGCCCAGGTTCACCTATTCATTACACAAGGTATGTATGTTATGGTAGGATTTACTATCTGATGCAAATCGGGGTTTTCATTAGATAGTATCTTAAGGTAATGCAAAGATGTGCTTTGCCTTACTGTGCATGAAGGGGTGGTCCATGACGGGTGTTTGTGCCCTTTTGCTTGGCTGACACTTGGCAGATCGCCAGAAAACTTGCTATATTTGATAAAACACTACTTTACCAATACTCCACATAATGACAGTTTATCAAAATAATAGTCCAGGCAGGGATACATGGTATTCAGCATACATCAAGTGATCTACCTACCTTGGTCTCTCATATTATTATGAGATAGCTGCAGGTACTGAAATACACTTTTCAATATCAATGACGACATCAATGATAGTGTGGCCATGCAGCATGAAAGTCCTATAGAGGCTGCCAGGGGTTGCAGCTCCATCCCCTGGTTTGCGCCTTGGGACTCTGGCACTGGCTCTATGACCTCTGGCCTCTGGCCTCAGATGTGGCAGAACAATACAAAGAACACACAGGCAGCTCCACATTCCATATTTGCAGGCACGTTCTACTTTATACTAATAGTAAATAATATTCTATTATTCACCATTAGTGTAATAAAACATGGGACACTCTTAGCTGGCACAGAACCTTAGTTGGCAGCTGTAATAAGTAAAAGTATTTTTAAAATTATGTTGTTTACATGCATGTGGGAGAGTGTGTTTATGTGAGATAAGAGTGTGTGTATGTGTGAGTATGTGTCTAAATGAGTAAGCATGCGTGTGTGAGAAAAAGTAAGTAATTAAATGAGTAGTGAGTTAGTGAGATTGTGTGAAATGGAGTCCCAAATTTCCTATTCTTGATGTGACACCAATGATGCTGTGCTGCCTTGAGCCAAAATGAAAGAAAAAGATAAACCACATCTACTAAGATATACAGCATTGTTTCTTTCCCTGTACGCAGGTGTACTGTTGGCAGCTGCACACCAACGCACATACCATTGTGCCATAGTGCAAGGTTGCGTGTGTTTTCCAAACCATAGATTTTGTACTGGAAAGGGTACATTCTGGAACAAAAGCTAGGGGCCTCATTATGACTTTGGAGGTCAGACGAGCCAACTGCCAAAACCACGGGGAGGAGGCAGCCGTCATACCACCGGCCTCCCCAGTCGTATTATGATGTTTCCACGAGGCTGACCGATGGAAGCACTGTATTATGATGTTTACACCAGTCAGACTGATGGAAACAGTGCCATGACATTGGCCTCAGCCCCCTTAAGGAAGTCAAGACCAATGCCGTGGCACACGAGCTCCCTAAGAATGCGCAGTGTCTGCTTGGGCAGTGCAGGGGTCCCCCTGTGGCCCTCAGCACTGCCTTTCTGCCAGCCTTTTCATGGCCGGGAGCCCGCCATGAAAAGGCTGGCAGAAAGAGGACTCGTGATCAGCATTGCAGAGCTGAACTCAGCGCTACCGTGGCTGAGCACAACTCCGACCGCCGCCACCCCACCGGGAACCATGTTCCTGGCGGTGCTGTCGGTCCGACCACCAGGGTCATAATTTGGTGGTCGAAGCGCCAGGAGTGCAGCTGTCCAACTGCAGGTCTAGCGGTCTCAAGACCGCCAGACTCGTAATGAGGCCCTGTATTTTCAGCACACATCCAAAGTTGAAAAAACAAGAAGAAATGAAAACATTCATACTCATTATGCCTAGCTACAGCAGCCATAATATTTTGCCGCAAATCCCTTTCTACCAATCTTTGAAGATAGGGATTTACGTCAAAACCCATAGGTGTTTTGTAGCCATTTTAGTTGAAGCTTCATACACGTTATTTTAGCAAACTAGGCCTGCCGCTCTGCACTTTAACCTAGATATATTTTATTCAGCTTCGTTTTTATTATTTTAACAATAGCCACATTTGCGGTCCTTTTTACTTTCTCTATCTAGCTGTTCTTTGCCTAGCCCAACACTGCGTAATTAAACAAGACTTTTCTTTCACTCTGTGCTTTTATCAAGGCTGCAGTAAGATAGGTTGGCGGCAAAAGTGGTACGCTTTGTCTCTAATGTTCACAGAAACATACACACTCTTATGTGGGGATCCTTTCTTGGAACATAAGCTGTTTTATTGTAAAAACACTACTTTGACCCATGTACGTTAGAGGAAGAGTCCAGCCAGCACTGAATGCTGATTGCTGAGGGCTTTGCTGCAGCTGCTTATGTAGAATACAGGCCTCTTGCTCGGCTGTGAGGGATGTTGTCTTCCCAGGGAACCTAAAGGGCAGAATTAGAGCTTAACATGCTGTGCTCCAACATAGTCTAGGTAGGAAATATTCTAAAAAAACATAGTGACAATATGATAGCGTTATTTTTATGTTTCACTTTCCTTGTCACAATTTTCATCCTGTCATGCTTCATCGTCCTAGTTATTGCAACACATGCTTTATTATCTAAGATGCAGTTACTTCAATAAAACCTTATTTAACTATACTTTGCCTCTGATTGTCCTTGCATATGTGAGACTATTGTAACTGAGAGAAACGGATGAGATCTGAGTGACCACAATTTCCCTGAGGAGTCAATTGTGTAATGCGCTCGGTTGCCCAATCATCCCTGCTCTTGGATGCAGATGAGGCACTGCTAGCTAGCCGGAACAAAACCCAGATTGAGCCGACACGTGTCACCTGTAGTGGGTTCAGACTCAGTCCCTCACAGAGCAAGTGATTCTGCCGCCTGAATCCAGTAGTCTCATTAGGATAATGAGAGCCTATGCGACATGGCGCCCAATGTTTGGTCAGGCACTAATTTTCGGGTCCTCCTGAGTATCTCTGACTCACTACATGCAAAGACATCTCAGTACTATATACCGAGACGTCCGTGGTATTGAGGATTTTCCTCCTCAGCTAAGTAGGGAGTACCTAACTAATGCTGTAGGTTGTTCAAGCTTGAACCCTAAAAGGATAATCTCCATTTGGTGTGCTTATCTGTGAACAAAATTAACCATTCATCATGGCGAACCCGCAACAGGTAGCAATTGCAGTCAATATGCGACCACCCCTTACTGCACATTTATTGGCACATGGCCTAACAGCCCAGGGGGGTCCTGTTACATTTGTTGTGTGGCTCATCCAGCCTATAGAACAGAAATTTTCTACTCTTGGGTCACATTTCCAGCAGCTGATGGGAACACAAATACATTTCACCACTATACACCTGGAAACATACCTGCACAATATAGAGCATATGCATATCTAGAAATACCTCTATCTTATCAAGAACATAATAATTGGCTTGATGGCACCCTACCCCATACAATTCTAGAGGTTAGGTTAGGTCCTCTAAATAATGATGGTCCTACCTGGCCTTTATTGGCCATATTTACACCGCACCCTGCTGCAGCAACCTTGATGGTATCTGAAGTCCGTCGCTTATATACTGAGCTTACGGCAATATACAGACAATTAGTACAGTTTGTAATGCAAACATTAAATACAAACCCAGCACATGCTGCCCCGGAGCAACCACATGCAGTAACGCCAGGCATTAATCCTGCAACTGTACATTCAATCATGGGTAAAGTACCTGCCTAACAAGAAGAGATTCCGTTTTGATTAGCTCAAAAAATAAAGGCACTGGAAGCAGTATTTCCCCATACGGGACGTCAGGATAAGCATAGAATATTAACTATGTGCTTGCCATTTGGGATGGTTCCCACACTAGATAACTGCAATACATGGGGCACGGTATTTGCCACGCTCTATACTACCGCACACGTTACACCAACACTTGACAATTTACCAGATGTGATTAAACAAATTCAATACGAATACGGGGCTGCCTCGGCCCTGGACTTGGCAATGCAACTCATGGGCAATGTTGCCACTGTATCTTCAATCATATTAAGTAACCTTAGGGGGGAGGCAGTTGCACTAGCAGAACGTGAGCTGCTGCCAAAGATTATCGCGGAGACCTACTCTAATATTGGTCGAGATAGTCTGGGGGACAGACCCACAAAACCACAGTTTCAGGGTAAATCTAATAAAGATTCTACCAAGCAAGCTCCTGAGGGTTATAAGAAATGCTGGGATAAAAAACAACAAACATCTAAAAAAGAAAGGGGAGAATCTACACACACAGAGACCCCACAGCTTAGATATAATCTCATAAATAGAGATAATATAAAAACGCCTTACAGATATCAATATACTGACACATGCCAATCTCGTTCCTTTCAGGACTCACCAGAAAAACGCAGTGAGAGAGGTGTGTATATATAGCGCCTAAGAGTAGAGACCTAACAAGTTTCAGTGCACTAGGCTCCCAGAAAAAATCTGTTGTTTACCCCAGGGGTACAAGAACAGTCAAGGATTGTTCGCGGCTTGTGTGACTTCAATAGTGCACGACATTGACCCTGAAGCATTGTCCTATGTAGATGATATCTATATCAAGGATGAAGAATTACTGTAACATCTAAGACTGGGAGCCCGCACTGTTGTGGGATTTGCCGAATTCGGCTACAAATTCAATAAAAATAAAAAACAATAGCCTTCTACAGCGTCCCGTTTTTGGGTTATGAGCTATCAAGTGAAGGAAACAGCCTAGCACCACAATTCTTAGAAAAATGTGCACAGTGACAACCTCCAAATACCATTAAAAACTCCAATCCCTAGTGGGTTTCCTTAATTATGGCAGAATTTACATTCCAGATTATGCATCATGCATAAAACCTTTATAAGACTTAATACGTCCTGACTTTTCCACTAAATTTTGGACAGCTAAACACACACGCATTTTTGGAGCTTTGCAAACAGACATGCTTGCAGTACAACAACGACACACAAGGGACAATAAAAAACATCTGGTCATCAGAGTAATTGGTGGTGCCATTGGTTTCACCCATGTAACTTTCAATGAGGGTGAGACGGTCCTGATTGCATACAAATCACATTAGTATTCAGCAGCAGAACAACGCTTTGCTCCCACAGAGAAAATTCTTACTGCTGTTTAGATGGCTGTCATTAAAGAAAGACCACTAGCCCAGGGGAAATGCATTATTGTTGTATCTCCAATTCCTGCCCTTGAGGCTGTTACCAAAGCCAGAGTTCCAAACGCTAAAGCATTACATCCACGTAGGATTCAATGGGCACCAAACGTCTTTGACAGCCACTGATGTTGACTACATTTTTTACCCAAAATTACAAGCTCAACAATTTTTGCAATATGAACTAGAATACCTAGTTCCGGCAAATACATTGCCTATCGATCAATATCAAAGAGTCATGTACACCGATGGCTCAGCACAACCTGCAATAGGCACAAAGCATCAATACTCCGCTGCTTGTGCAGTCGTAAGCGGTTACATGGAGGGTAATAACTTCTATCCACAACATACTTTCATGCAAACCCTAGGGGATTGCACTGCACAACTGGCAGAGCTAAAGAAGGCTCTGGTAATGGCACTGGAACATACGGATCCTGCACAGCTAACACTGATTGTCTGTGATTCGTACTATTGTGTCCTTCAGTGAATATCTGCATTGCTTACACCAGAATGGGTTCAGAGATTCCAAAGGTAAGACCATCAAACTCAGACTTCTGTGGGGGAAAGTAGCGGATCTAAAGGAAACGCAACCAAATGTCCATGTTGTACATACACTTGGACACCAGCGCATTGGAATACACGTTGATGGAAATACAATGGCTGATGAAGCAGCCAAATCAGCAGTAGCGACGGCTGCTGTTGCTGCAGTAACTCTTTTTAGAATGAAACCGGACGATAACATATGGGCTGCGTGAAAGCCACAGCAGAAGGCACTCCCTTTCCAAAAGCATTTCCTGCTAATTATTCCTACAGCATGGGAAACTTTCTTGATGCAGAAGTAAAAATACCAGGCGTGGGAGTTCAAATAATTCACAATAAAGACCTAAGACCAGAGTTGATTATAGCAGCACATGAGGGGGTCGCCTGTGCCCATGTTGGTGTGGCGGCTACAATATCATTATTGCAAGCAAGTTATTGGTGGCCTGGTATATACAAACAGACCAAACAGTATTTCCCTTGTTGTAACATCTGCCAACAAATTAAGGGATCCACTGTCAAACGCCCACCGCAGACACCCCTCCTAATTTCAAACAAACCATTACAATGTGTGTACATGGACCATTGTGGTCCCCTAACACCGGAAAGTGAATACAAATACATTTTAGTCACTGTTGACTCTTTCTCCAGATTTCTATTGGTGTGGCACAATGCTCGGCTGACGCTCAGACTGTTATTAAAGATTTCGTTGGGGCCCGAATGGTGAGTTAACATCTGAGTTTCCCACAAATCGTGGCGTGAGGCAGGGTTGCGTCCTGGCTCCCACACTATTTCTATTATATATAAATGTTTGCATCCCTTACCTTCTAGAATGCTCCAATGATACCCCAAGACTGGGAGGGCAAAAGATCCCATGTTTGCTATTCGCTGATGATACATTGTTAATATCACAAACGGCCACTGGCCTTTCCATTCTGCTAACGGCGTTTGTGGCCTTTTCTGAAGACCATGGCCTAGAAATTAACTCAAACAAAACCAAATATATGGTATTCGGGGATGCAAGGCATAAGATGTTGAGACACATCTGCCTGGAGGGCACCCTATTGGAAAGAGTGGGAGCCTTTGATTATTTAGGTTTAAATCTAGAAGATTCACATAAATGGCATGCCCACCTTCAAAAATCAGCAATGTGCCTAAAACAAAGGGCGGGTGGCATTGAGAGATTCGCAACCAGGTCCCCCAGATTTGCAGTTACTCCGGCTATTAGAAATATATAAATCCCAAGCAAGCAGGGGGGCTCTATATGGAGCCGAACTATGGGGTTACTGCAACCTGGAGGACCTGGAAAGAGTGGAAAATTATTTCTTAAAGAAGCTATTAAGGGTTCCTTCTAGTACACCATCTTTGCCAATTCGAATGGATCTAAATCTTCTTCCAATTAATCAGATTGCTGCCCTAAAGCCATTGTTACATTGGATTCGGATCGGGCCCTTAGATTCTTTTACACCCTACACACTTGGGCTGAGAAAACTGGTGAGCACTAGCGCCACTGCCAAAATAAAGTGGTGCATTTATGTAGAGCGAACTCTTTCCACACTTGGGTTGGGGAACTATTGGACAGATCCACTTTCCATCCCAAAAAACGCCATTCAGATTTTAAAGGACACATACTGGCTCAATGTCCAAACATTGCATCTAACTGATGCTTCCCTCTCCACTATGACTGGCAGTTTTTTGCAAATTAAATGCAATTATGAGTTCGAACATTATATGGACATAGTACTTTCCCCGTTTGCACGCGCTCTGTACATCAGATTCAGAGTAGGGTCCCTCCCCCTGCGTACTTTAACTCACAATTGGTCCAACTCAGTTGACAAGTCCAAGTCATGTTCAATGGGATGTGGCCATGAAGAATCCATGACCCACGTCCTCTTCCAATATCCAGCGTATTCAAAACAGAGGGCTCGTTGGATTATCCCTTTATGCAAGCGGATGGGCTTTAGGAACTGCCATCCAGCTTTAAGGATATTAAAAGTGGATTCATCTGCGCAACTGGCATGGTCTTTGGCAAACATTTTGGAATCAATTTGGCCTTCCCGACTTGGAATTTTAAAAGGCAAATTTTAGCCATTGACATCGACAGCAGGCAATGTAATTATATAGTTGTGCAATATAACATAGGACCAGTTTCATATACCAGACAATGTATTTTTATATTGTAAGTTTTTGCCCACACCCGTTTATTTATTTAAACCCTTATGCACTTTGATTTGTCTTCTAAATTTGATTGTATTTCAAAGTTTTTTTTCTTCTCTTTTAAAACCACAGATTTTATGTTTTATCTTTTTAAATATTTTTTTATACTGTGCTTTTATGTTATATTGTTACCGAAATAAAGCGGACGACGGATTGTGTATTAAAGATTTGTAAGTCTTTATCGCACATATGCAGCTGTGGCCTTCCACTCAGACCAGGGCCCTGCTTTCGCTTCAAGGGCATTCAGGGACGCCATGGCTTCATTAGGGGTCCAACTGCATTACTTATCTCCATTTCATCCCGAGGGAAATAGTGTCATGGAGCGACAAAACCAAGACTTAAAGCAATCCTTAACAGCCAGAGTATTAGGTACGGGATGTAGTTGGCTTAATCACCTGTATGGTGTCCGGAGAGCACTTAATAATCTTCCTAGAAGGACCCTAGGGGGTCGTACTCCATACGAGTGCCTGTTTGGAACTCAAATGTATGTTCCAGATCTTGATGGTCCTGGCTGTGGTGGTGGCAGAAACACCTTTTGACATAAATGAACGTGTCACTGTCTTGCAGGAATTACAACAGTTCTGTGATGACAACGATTCTGCCAGTGCTGCCTCCGTAGGAATTAAGGATGTACCAATAACACCTACCAGCTGGATTCCAAAGGTTGGGGATCTAGTATGTGAAAAAGTTGCTGTAAAAAAGAAGTTTGGTCCTTCTTATCGTGCACCGGTCCCAGTTCTGGGAATACACAGTACCATAACTGTCATTCTACCTCCGTTGCCTGGTGCTAAAGAAAATCGCTTTGTCTCAATCGACAATGTCAAGTTACACCATGTGGCTGAACCTGCACAGCAGACCAAGAGGAGCAACCAGTAGTTCCCGAATCCCTCTCACCACTGGTCAAGATGACTGTCTACAAGTTTTGAGTAGCAACACTGACACCTCTCTGAGCATGGGGAGGGTGGAAAATGATCTTGCATTAGTTCCACTGACATCTATTACAACAAACAATACAGACATTGCTGATCGATTTGATTCAACTTCTAAACAGACAGATGGCGTCATTTACAGTGAACCATGGCGGGAGATCCCTACCAGTTCTCCTCCTTCAAATAAGGCTCCAGTTTTTGCATGAACTGCTTCTGGATACTTTGCTGACATCAATGACACCTTTTTGGACTCATTTGCCTCTTCTACATCTGAACTGCCAAAAACACGTAAGCTGATAAATTGGCTTAAAACAAATTACTTTATTTTCCCATGGAACTATCTGTGTCTTTCCCTGACTATATTAGCTTTCCTCCTCTAGATTGGCTTTGCTATAGCTTTCTTTCCTCTAATACATAGTCATCACCTTCCTGAAAGATCAACAGTTGAACTGGTGGATGAGGTCCTAAAACCTCATTTTTCTTCTCACAAGGTCTGCAGAGACTCGTCTTTTGTGAACATTTCCGCTATACCAATCCCTGATGGGATTGTTTGGGATAAAGTCACATTTGATATATACAGCCCCACGGAGGTCATTCAAATTCCATATGTGTTTAAACTTTCTATGAACGATGTAATAATACCCAGAGTTGGTTCTGATGATTGGGATGTAAAAACAGTTGCTCTATGATGACTGAATTGCAGTATTTTACTGTATTTGAAAGTGAGGATGTTTATCAATCCAAAGAGAATTATGGAGACATGTTTGGCTATTATTATTATGGGCACCTTTTCATTCACAGAGCATGTACCCCAAAAACTATTTTTAACTACACACAATGGGAGCATTTTCCAACTCCACCACAAGGGAGTTCTAAAACATATTCTGAAAACTTTGTATATTTTTCTGGGCACAGTGTTGAAAATTTTGAGCCATATTATTTCAAATTGCCATTGATGGAAAATGTTCATATATTATTGACAGATATGAAATTCATTTATTCTGATTCCTTTGTTTCCCGGTTGGCTACAGAGGGCTGTGAATTTTGGTTGAAGTCTATTGACTTAAAAAGTGGATGGGGAATAACAAATTGGCAAATAAGGGCAAAGGAAGCTTTATTTAGAGCATGCCTGATACCTGTTCAAATTATATTTTTAAATGAAACTGTACAACAGACAAGCTATTTAGGCTTAGCAAAAATTAAGGAATTGAATGCGCCCAGTATTCCTGCCCGTGCAAAATGTTACAAATGGCAAAAGCATATAAATGCAAGTGAAGATCAGCTTGATGAATGGGTCCAAAATGGCACGTTCAATGCTTCACTTTCATGACCTGCAGGGTGGTTATTGTGGCCAATAGATACCAACGGGTGTCATAAATGTTTTATAAACTCCACGGGGGTTTTTAGAACAAGTAGGCCAGACCCTCGCTATGTGTCATCTGAACATGCGGCTAGAGTAACAACATACAGTGTAGGGAAACTATGCCAGCAAAGACTGAAGAGTTCCTTACCAGATGCTGTTAGAGAACACCTCAGTGTCCGGTCTAATAACACTGACTTACAGGATTTCCTGTTAGGCCGGCCCAGAAAACAGCACATAAAGCGCTTCTTATATGCAGTCTATAATGAAATTTGGAAGCTTTCTCAACAAAAGCTGCTGCCCGGTTAAGGCAAATAGACCAGAAAAACGTACAGAAGGCATTAGCTGTTGTAGATAATGGGATTAATACCCTGTCCGACGGGATATACACTTTAAATAATATAGTTTCTTCTGCAATAGACATAATACAAAGTGACATGTCCTCTTTACACCATAGACAGAGTCAACTGAGGTCCATTATGTAGTTAGGTTGGATACTACAAACACTGAAGGCAGGTTGCGTTCCCTGGCAACACGTTAGCGCAAAGGGACATATTTTCCACATTTAATTTAACGCAACAACAACAACTAATGGCTAAGAAAGAAGCAACTTATGTCAGGTTAAATATTGAAAAATTAAAAAAGTTGCCTTTTACTGTGGCTGAAATACCATCTGCTGAGTGGTTAATACACAGGGTCATTAATCTGCCTATTTCAACACTTCAGTTCACATCCTGCTTAAAATACATTCCAGTGGGCAGATATGAAAGGCCAGGAGATAGTTACATCCATGAGGTGTGGGAGCTACCCTTCCCGTGCAAATGTCTCAGTGGCATGAAAGAGGTCTTTCTTAGTGGTAGAGAATGCAAGACTTCTGTCAGCCATTAGATGGTTTGCAAAAAACTGTCCTGGCATGGGGTGTGTAACGCTTCGGCAGCAAACTTGGCTTGTTATCTGAAGGGAGTCCCAATACCCTTGATTAGACCTGCGTTCCAGGTGTTCTCGAATGGCAGCTATGTCCTCCTCAATAGTGAAAACTGTTGTGGGATGCGAGCCAGAATAGTTTATGTCGTTTTGGTCTCTAAGATTGTTACACGCTGAGTTGGCCCCATATCGCTACTTCAAATGTGAATTTTGACAAGTTGAGCAGAATCAAGTCATTGTTGTTTCAAAAACATGTGGTGCTCACATCGGCATGCAAGACCTATGCGCTTCAGGTTGCACGGTCATCAGCAGAGATATAGGGCCAGATGTATAAAAAGTTTTTGCACTCGCAAACGGTGCGAATCGCAAAAATCGGCCGTTTGCGAGTGCAAAAACATGGTCTGTAATGCATGAAAGGTATTAGCAGACCAAAAATAGGAAATCGCAAAAATTGCGATTTTTTGCGGTGCAACCTGGTTTTGCGAGTCGCATTTTGCGATTCGGTATTTCCAGTAGGAAATTGCGAGGCGCAAAATGCGATTCGCAAAATCCAAGTCGCAAAGAGATGCATCAAAAAAGTTGCAATTAGCGATTTTTTGCAGAATGGCATTTTGCACATGCAAAATACCACTAAGTGAAACCAGGTGGTAACCAGGTGCAACCTATATAAAGAGGCCCAGAATGCCTCAGTCTCTTTTCCACAATGGCTGCACTCTACGTCATGGCGAGGAGGATGAGGATCTTGGCAGGTTTGAAGAGAGGGAGGAGGAGACATTTTCAGAGTGCGCATTACAATATTTGACCTGACAGAGGAGGAAATATTTGAGAGGTATAGGTTGAACTCAGCCATGATACTTGATCTGATAGCTGAGCTACAACCCAAACTGCAGCACAGAACACTAAGGACTCACAGCATACCCACCCGTCCTAGGTGCCCTAGATGGCACACATGTGGCAATATGTCCACCATCAGTCACTGAGTATGTGTACCGCAACAGGAAATACCAACATTGAATGAATATACAGGTGATATGCAATGCCTCCTATATCATAACTGATCTCGTGGCCAGGTACCCAGGGAGCACACATGATTCGTACATCTTTCGCCACAGCGGCATTCACACAAGACTGCTAGCTTGGCAGTTTGGTGAAGGATATCTACTAGGTAATGTCACACTGTACACTGGTGCATAGATGGCGAACCCATGTCAGATAGCTCAGTTACTCATCACACCTTCTGTCCCTTCCAGGAGACAGTGCCTACGCAGTGCGCACCTACATGATGAAGCCCTACCTCAATCCCACAACACCAGCAGAACAGAGATACAATGTAGCACACAGGGCAACCCGGAACGTTGTGGAGTGCACATTTGGACTGCTGAAGAGTCGCTTCCGTTGCCTCCACAAAAGTGGAGGGGCACTACAGTACATTCCAGAAACCACATGTAGAATAGTGGCTACTTGTGCAATCTTGCACAATATAGCTACAACCAGAGGCATACCTATAGAAAACAGTGACACTGAATCAGATGAGGATGACGATCCCATACCACCTCTACAGCCAGCAGAGAGGACCAGTGCAGCAGAGAGAATGCAAAGGCGTGCCGACATCACACACAACCATTTCAGACATGAGTATGAATGACAAAAATCCACTGACAACTGTACCTGTAGTGATAGAAATTTATTACCTTACGTCAGGTAATGAATGAGTGATAAATAAAGTAAACAGGTGATTAAAAAACTCAAATTAACAAATGAACTGAGTCACGCACTATTACGTCATAGTGGCAACAGCAGTGCAATTGCGGCAAGAGTCACTTTCTCCTCCCACGCACACCACTCGGGTGCCCAGTTAACTCACTGGCACCTTGAATGTCACCTTCAGTGGCAGTGCTGCGCCTGGCACTGCGCCGTCTGGTGTCTGCTGCAGGTACGGCAACACTACTGAGGCTAGAACAGTCCTCAGTGTCCCCTTAGGCTACCTCATTGGGAGTGGCATATCTCTGTCCCATGACATGTTCAATCATATTTGTGATGTGCACAAGGCCCTGGACAACGTCCCTGCTGGTGTGTGCAGCCTCCACTTGTGTCGCCACAGCGCGACAGGCGATTAGTGCTGTTGAGTTCGCCATCCTGTTGGAGGACCTGCAGTAGCTGCCAAACATTGTCCTGAATCGGTGTTCCTGTCTGCGTCGGCTAATCCTTTCATGGCGCAGCTCCTGGCAGAGGTCACGGACTGCACTAGTAAGGTCCCTAGTGTCCTCAGAAGCCTGCACCTGTCCCTCACGCAGCTGTGTAATGTTGGTATTCAGTGCGTCCAGTTGCTGATGCAGGCCCATCATGTGTCTGTTGTGGACTCGCAGGTTCTGGTCCAAACTAAATATGCGCTTGTTTTGCAGGCGCTGCTGCTGCAACATAGCAGCCTCAAGGCCATCGAACTAGGATGGACCCTCACCTGCCTCATGAGGTTACTGCTGGGACTCTGTGGCACTCCTGCGTTGTGCTGGCTGACCCCTGCCCTCCAGAATCTGGCTGCGCATGTCTGGTGCTGACGGTGTGCTTGGCCCTTCCTGCTGCACATCCGAGTCGCCGCTGAAGTCTGGCAGTGGTAGTGCCCTGGGCCTGCGGCGCACAGTGGAGATGTGGAGGGACCCACTGGTGTTGGTGTCAGAGGGCTGATGGGTGTCCGTCTCCCCTACACATGGACTGTGTGTGGCTGCTGGGCCTGGCCCACCTGCAACAACAATATGCAGCATGTCAGTTCTGTATGTTACATTATCTGTCTGAAAATGGCAATAAAGGTACAGGTACTGCTCTACATGGTGTTGTGTGTTTTGTGTTACCTTGGGTGTCACTATGCTACTGTCTGTACTAGTTTGTGGACCGCAACTCCCATAATGCATTGTTGTGCTGCTTCTAAGATGTGGACTGAACTACTTCACACACCACTTCACATTACATGCTAATTCCTAAGGGGCTTTTGTGCATACACATATTGGGTTCACAAACAAGATTGCACTTACCTTGGCTGGTACTCGGTTGACCGGAGGTGTCGATGTCTGTGACCCCTGTCACAGCTTCAGGGAGGAGTGTGGATCCTCCAATGGGGTGGATGGTGCTTCGGTTGGTGGTCCGCCACCTGTACCACTGGCCTCCGCAAGTCTCCTTGCCACCCTCTCCTTTGCACGGGAGCACAGGTCGTACCACCTTTTTTTAATCTCCTCTATGGAGCGCTGTGCCACTCGACATGGCGCAGATTTTTCCTTAGATGTCCAGCCATAACCTTCTTTTCTCGCTCTCAGGAACCTGGAGTGAAGATTTCCCAAACAGATGGTCATGGCTCCTCACAACCTCTTCAGTCAGGACCTCCAGCTCCTGTTCACTAAATTTGAGCTTGAGCTTCCTCTCTTGCTTCTCCTGTGCTGTTCCTGGGGTCTCCATCCTGGTTCAGGTGTGTGCTCCTACTGAGTGCTGCTCTGTGTGGCTGGGCTGCTCTCTCTCAGGATGCTGGTTTGGGTGTGCCACCTGAAACTGCCTGGGATGACTCATTTCCTGCTGGTGATGTAATCAGGCTCCTCCAGGTGTGCATTCTCGAACTTTCTCGCAATCTGCGATTTTTAACCGAATCGCAAATTGCGATTCGGTAAATGGGCCTCGCAAACCACAAATAGCGATTTTTAAGAAATCGCTAATTCCGAATCTCAATTTTGTTACATGGCCAATTGCGACTCGGAAATAGGGATTTCTAAAAATCGCTATTTGCGATTCGCAAGCTCCAGTTTTCATACATATGGCCCATAGTCCCTTTTATGTACTAACTTTCTGAGACACTTTGGTGAGCTCGTGGGACAAATATTTAATGCGTCCAGTAGTACTGGAATCGCAAAAAGCCTATAGCACAAGGGCTCATTTCAATGTACTATGAATGAGCTATGATCTTGTGAACAATAATGCTTAACCTCTTACCTGTTCCACAGTGTCCAGGGACACAGTGGTAGTCTAGACAATTGTTCATAAAATGCAGCAGTGGCTTGTAATATATAAAAGAGGTGGGGCAAGCGAAGTGCCCCACTGCAACACAAACCACTAACATAAAACAAGCATGCAAAATAAAAACACTTGCATGCATTATAGTAACATGAAAAATAAAATAAATGTACTTACCAGTGCTGCGTCCTCTGTGTCCTTTGCAGTCTGTTGCTCTGACCAGCACGAGTGAAAGAGGAAACTTCCCTAAGAAATCCTAGTTCTGCTCTCAGGCTATTAACCAGCATGAAAGCAGCACCAAAATTAAATGTATCGGGCTGGCTAGACGTGTTTTTAGGCCCCTTAGGCCTGTACTTGGTCTCCACCCAGCTATCTAAGGCAGTTGGGTGGAGAGCTTCAAAGTGTGCAAGTCAGTTTGGCCGGTGCAAGTCTGCCGGCCAAACTGACATGCACACTTTGCAGTGTCTAGCCAGCACTGCTCTGGTACTCCATTCTGCAGAGGACATGCCCCTCATTTCTCCCGGCTCTGGGGCAGGCTGACGGCTGTGGCGCGCCTTGTGAAAAATAAAGTGGCAATGAAATTATTTATTGCCATTTTAATGTTTACAATGATTTAGCATGGCTCACAGCAGGCGGTGTGGGGGGAGGGGTAGGTATGCTCCCCCGCCCCTCATTGAGAAACCTCTGCTTGGTAAAATGAGTTACATTCTCAAGAACCACTAGATAGGGAATATGCATTTCAAAATATTTATTTCAAAATACCCAAATCTACTGTTCATGATAACATCACAGAAGCCTGCATGGTCAGTGCAGGGGCCCCCGTGGCCCACAGCACTAGCTTTCTGCCAGCCTTTTCATGGCGGGGACGTTTGCCATGAAAAGGCTGGTGTAAAGAATACTCATGATCAGCACGGCTGTGCTGAGCTCAGCGCTGCCGCCATGGCTGACCACAACTCGGACCGCTGCCATCCCATTGGGATCCATGATCCCAATCAGAGGCAGCTGCTCCCTGGTGGTTGGACTGCCATGGTGGTAATGTGGCTGTTGGACCACTTGGCATGCGGCAGTTCCACCATTACCATGGGTTTGACGGTCCTCGGACCTCCAAACTCATAATGAGGGCCTTTGTTTTTGTGACATCACAACAAGTAAGTTCAAAAACGTTTGGATAAGGTTGTTGTTTGATAGAGGGCATGCACCAGTATTTTATGTTTGTACTTTTATTCTTTTTTTTTTATTTGATTGTGGTTGCGCTGGGTGACCTGGAGTTGAAGTAGGGGGCTAGTATTTTTTGTATTTCATTTTATATCTTTTATAAGGGAAAATAGTTGCACAGTTAAGTATATTTACTCCAGGTTTGTTATACTTGATTTATTTTGCCAGGTGGACTGGTTTGCCCACGTGCCATCTAGGCACTACTAATCATTAGGTATATGGAACTACTGTGTCTGTGGTACATATAGTTTTAAAACATCTATGGTTATTTAGGCCAGGGATGGCATTTTATTACATGCAATTTTTTATTTCACTTTTTTTCAGCAAACAAATATATTTTGGTGGGGTAATATGATGTAATGCCTTGGGAGGATGTTTGTTGCTGTAAAACATTTTATACCTGACTTAATTTTTGTTTTTAGCATTGCTGAATTAATGGTAGTGTCTTCTTCATTGTTGTTTACAATGACTCTTTTTTCTGGATAGTGTGTGTTTGCCATGACCACCATTTTGTGTAGTCAGTGTCCATCCACAGGCCTGCATGTGTTTTTTGTTGTCCTAGCCTTCTTGCTTGTTGTTGTTTGACCATGTGCCCAGAAGACATTTTGTGTGGGCAGTCAGTGTGCTTTTGCTATAGGCCTGCATGTTTTCTTTGTTGTACATGTCTCCTTGCTTATTGTTGTAGTTGTTTGACCATGTGGCCGGTATCCATTTTATGTAGGCAGTCAGCGTGCTTTTGCTATAGGCCTGCATGTGTCCTATGTTCTTCATGCCTCCTTGCTTGCTGTTGTTTAACTATGTGGCTGGCAGCCATTCTGTGTAGGCAGTCATTGTGCTTTTGCCATAGCATTCCTTTTTTTATGAATTGTTCCATTTTCCCAGCACCCCCTGCCTGCCACAGGTGCCTCTCCTTAGATGTACATAAAGCAAACAGTTATATACGTATGTTGTTAGCCTTGTGGAACTGATTGTCGATACCCTATTGTTGTTAATTATTTGCATAAACCTCACTAAATTATATTGTCTGTACTATGAATAATTCCAACTGCAAAAATGATACGATTCACTAAATGCCAGACAGAAGGCCGGCACAAAGTGACGTGAGCATAGCGCATGAATCATGTGCTTCTGCTGTGTAGTTAAGTGCAAACTGATAGCGTTTGATTGTGGTCCCAAAGAAAAGTGCTACCAAGAAAGTGGTCAGTGAGGAGGAGAAGATGGAGATTGCCACCACTGGCATGCCACCCTTCACCTTTTTCAGGAAACATAGTGGGCCTGATGCACAATCCTTCTGACAGCAAGCAAGGAGCAGCGCTACCGCATCAACAACGGCACCACCCCAACCTAAGCCCAAGACCATGTCTCTCAGGGAGGCAGCAATGTGTATGAATTGGAGTTGCCTCAGGTGCAAAGTAGTACCCAATCATCGCAAGAGATTAAACAAAGTGGATAACAGGAGCCAGAGCCAGCAGTAGGAGCAGAACAGGGGGTTGAGCTTCCTGCTGAACAGCTGTACCTCTTCTTGAACCATTGGCTTCCTGATCTCCAGCAAGAAAAAGAAAGGGTACTCCACCATTTTCTCCACGCTCCCTTCCAATGATCTGGACATCAATTGGACTCCAGCAGAGCCCGAGACCCACCACAAGAGACAGGGGAAGAGGAAAGTTCCCAAAAACCTTAGAAGAATGGAGGGAAGGAGAAGGAGGAGCCAGTCACTGTGATGGAAGCTGATTAAGAGGACACCAACAATACTCATCCTATTCAACCTGCTCACAGAGATGTGGCACCAGTTCCACCACCAGTTTCCACATGTGTAAGTCCCCTGCTGAGACCTGCATCTACCACTACCTCATTTCAAGTACGCACTACAGAGAGGCATTCATTTATATTCCCACCTACCTCCAGTTCTTCGGAAATTGGCAGTGGCACAGGTGGCACACTAAAAGGTTCTTCTCCCCAGTTTAGGTGTTCCTTACAATCAGCAAGCAGGAGGATAGAATTGCAATACTCTCCATTTGTCAAGCAAGTGTTCGTCGAGGTAAGCCTGGTTCACACTATGGTATTGAAAGCCAAATGGCCCATATGAAAAAATATCATTCAGTCCAGTGGGAGGAGCACCTTCAAACAAATTGCTGCAGGTGGTGGTGGTACTGAGAGAGGGGAATCATCTCTGATCACGATGAGAGGTGATGAGGAAGAAGAGGGTGACAGCTTTACACAAAGCAGCCTTGTCCTCAGCAGTGTGCCTGCAGCATCACCTGCATCAGCAACTTCCAAATGCCACTATACTCGGATGAAGACACCACAGCATGCAGTGACAACTAGCCTAAGGCGCACATTGAGTCCACCACCTCCTGGTCCTCTCTGGAAGTCGGCTGCGTCAGTGGCACCAGAAAGGAAAAAAACAAGATCTACTAATACGGGCATGTTTAGGCAGGAGGGGCCCTACAAATGCAACCATACAATGGCACTTTGTACAATGGGAAGCTGGTTAAAATGGGAGGGTCTTCTTCCTTTTTCTTTTGTGGAAGAAGTGGGATTTTTAGAAGTTGTGTAAGCCATATGCCCAAAAAGGAAGCTTCCCTGCAGGACCTATTTTGCCAGAGATGATGTTCCAGTGCTCCATCAGGATGTGCTGCAATCAGTTTGACAAGCTTTACAGCAGAGTGCTGTTCACACTATACACCTGATGACAGACATGTGGACTAGCTGTTAAGCAACTAATTACATGTGTATTACTGCACACTGGATCTCTTTTGGAGGTTAGGCAACAATTATCTGCAGGTCTCAGTGCTGAAAAAACGCTTAAGGGCATTTGGCGGTATGTAACAATAAGGATGTTCCCCATAGAGAAATCCTATACAGCTCCGAACAGCTTGAAATACTTTAAGTTGCAAACAAAGACTTTAACAGCAAGGTGTTTGAATGGCTGTGACCCAGAGGTCCCAGAATTGGATTTGTTGCCTTGGACAATGGCAGTGATATAGTAATGGCCATGGCAGATGGTGGATATTTCAGGGTCTTGTGTTTTGAACATTGCATCAACCTGATTGTTGAGGACTTTCTCAAAAAAAGAAAACATAGTCAGCAACAGACTGTCTACCTGCAGAAAAATCCGCACTTATTTCAGTCATTCTTTAAAAGCCTGGAAGCAAGTGAGGATCATTCAGCATGTTCATAGTGGTGCCAACACGTTGGAACTTTACCTACCACATGTTGCAACATCTGTTTGAGCAGTACGGATTGATCACCAATTATATCCTTCAAAGAGGAGGGGATCCAATTGGGAAAAGCATGACCATGAGGTGGACCAATAGATCCCTAGTCAACTGCCTGACACAAATGCTACTTCTTCTTGAGGTTGTCACATGGGAAGTCAGCAAGGAGGACAGTATGATGTGCCAAGCTTTCACATTCTTTCATCTGCTACAGGACCAGTTAAAAATGGTTTCACAAAGGTTCGCCAGTGTGAACAGCAACGGAGAAGCACATGAGTTGGTTGAGCGCTTAATCTTTCACTTGGCTGTTAAGGCTTCAAAGAGCTATTGCCTCCTCCAAAGAGTACATGTGTGCCACAATACTTCATTCACTGTACAGGAAAAATACCAGCAACTTTCATTCCTTTTTCAGAAGGGGATGTTTCTCTATAAAAGATGTGGATAGTTGAGCAAGCGAGAGACCTACAAGAGGAACAGCTGGAAGTTAGAGTGCACAGCAGAAGTTCTGGCATACATCCTTCAAACCTCCAGAGTGGCCACAAGTCTTGTCTCACACCAGCCAACACCAGCAACTGAAGAATTAGACCCAACCTCTGCAATGGCTTGGTTTCAAGTGGCAGGGCTTAAGTTGAGTGCAGAGGTGAAGGCAACAGTGGTCAAGCAAGTGGCAGCACCAATGATCATTCAGAAGATGGTCCAAGAGCATCTGGATGGTCCAAAAGAGATCTACGTGGACCAAAACCCTATTGGTCTATTGGTTTGGGAAGACACACCAATGGCCAGAGCTCAGCAGGCCTGGCAATAAAATATTTGACTTGTTCAGTAGCTAGTTTTACTGCTGAGCGTGTGCTCAGTGTAGTTTGCACAGTTGTTACAGGTGAGAGGACCAGTCTAGCTACTTAAAATGTAGAGAGATTGGCCACGATTAAAAAGAACGAACACTTCCTATCACACAATTACACTGTTTCTGATATACCACAGGAGGAGGTTGAGGGCCATTAGTCAGCCTCAAGTACATAAGCTGACCAACTTCTGGGCAAACCCCCTGAGTTTTAGGACAAACTCTACTTCCCTGACTGAGTGGGCCACCATAGACCTTTTATATTATTTTGTCGAACTGCTTTGCCAATAAAATAATGGACATAGCTAGAGGAACATTGTATATTTTGTGTTTGATTTATGTGGACCCACCATTTATTCACACGTATGGCCGGGCTGGAGTTTGACCAGTGTGCAGTGAAGAAGCCTCTCTGTTGCCTTTAAGGGCTAGAAAGCCAATGCCTGTCTCTGTCCAATGCTTATCCTTCTTTTTTCATTCCCTAGCAGGGCTGCCCCAGTAAAGATCATTATTTTAGAAGACTGTTATTGTGTTTCTTCCATGGCAATAGAAGTGATACATACAATATGACAATAGTGTACCTCCATGCTTGGATTGGGACAGCTAACTATTGCACCATTGCGTGATATATATTGAGTGAATGTGAGCGATAAGGAGGTATGTGGTGGTAGACAGGCTGGGTGTCCAACTAATTTGTAGTTTGATTTTGATCATTTGCAATGTTTGGGTGCTGATGGGTGATTTTGCCTATAGCTGATCGGGCCCTTTCACACTTAGCTAGGTTTACTTGCATGGTCACCTCCTTGCTGTACTTTTTTCGGGCTCTTCAGAGACCAGAACAGGCGGTTTAGTTAACACAAACAAATCCACACAAAATGTTCACATTCTTTTGCTTTCCTTGTACATCAGTAGCAGTGTTCCACAGGTCCAGCTCTCTCAATCTCATTTTGGTCAGGAGTTGGAGTGATTCATTACTTGAAGTGGAAGTCAGGACTCAGGGTGGAACTACCTCGAAAGCCAGAAGAAGGAAGTTATCTACTTCAAAGGAAAACCAACATGATGAGGACTCTAAGAGGCTACTCAATCCTGTGGACTGGTGACAGAAGTGTGTTGATTTGGGAAATGCAGAGTAGCCAGTGTGAGGCTCAAATGTCAAACTCCTCTAATATTGAGTTGTAGTTGGGGGGGGTTGTAACTGGAGACATATATGTGGATGTCATTCACCATAATCATCACATGATGGATGCACTCAGATACATGTTATGACAATTGTGAGATTGATCAGCCAGGTAAACGCAGCTACTTGTCTGGGGTTGGTTGTAAAATTGCTCTCAGTTATTTGCACAAACATGAGTCATCATAAATGATTGCAGCAGACTATGGCCCTCATTACAACCCTTGCGGTCGGTGATAAAGTGGCGGTAATACCGCCAACAGGCCGGTGGTAAAGAAAATGGAATTATAACCACTGCGGAAACTGCCAACACAGACAGCCACTTTAACACACCAACCGCCACAGCGGTAGCAACAAGCACCGTGGCGGTAACCGTCAACAGCCAGGCGGACGACAAGGTTCCACCCACTGTATTACAAGACACCAATCAGCCACCTTTTCCAGAGTGGTACCAACGCCATCAAAAGCATGGCAGAAACAGTACACAGAAGGGAAACGACTCACCTCTGGACACTCAAGGAAGAACCTCTACCTCCTCCTACACAGGAACACCAACAGCGGCGAAGACAACGACGGTGAGTACCGCCCCTAGCACACAGGGGAAAGGGGGAGGAAAAAGAGAGTGACACACACACTCAACACGCAACACCACCACCCCCAACAACATACACACAAACAGATGCAGTAACATTACATATCCATCCCCTGCCACTCAGGAATAATGCAAGGACAAAAGGAATAGAGTAAAGTGAGTGTAATAATACAAAGTTCTAGAAATACATCTCAAATAGCAAAACAGTATATACACATATATATACAAATGGAGGGACACTGCCCAGTCCATAATGTCTGTGGGCCTCAGGGCCATATCACATAGGCCAAGGCGCACTTGACTCCTGCATCAATACGGAGAGAACACTGCTGGGGCATCAGGACGAAAACGCACAGGCACCTCAGGAGGAAGGGGAAGGGGGGGGCACCTCAGCCGGAAGATGGTACAATGCCACTGCTCCTGGAGGGGGCTACATGCCCATTGCTTGGTCCTGGCGAGTGCAAAGCCACAGTCTCTCTAGTGGATGGTTTGCCCACTGCTTGGACCTGGGGAGTGCAAAACCACAGTCTCTCTCTCTCTAGTGGGTGGTTTGCCCACTGCTTGGTCCTGGGGAGTACAAAGCCACAGTCTCTCTAGTGGGTGGGTTGCCCACTGCTTGGTCACCGTCTTTCTAGTGGATGGCTTCTCCACTGGTTCTGGAGGGGTCTTTGTGCCCAGTGTGCTTCATCCTGGCAAGGTGGAGGTGAGTGGATGCCTTCTCCCACTGGTTCTGGAGAGGGCTTTGTGCCCAGTGTGCTTCATCCTGGCAAGGAGGAGGTGAGTGGATGCCTTCTTCCACTGGTTCTGCAGGGGGCTTTGTGCCTAGTGATGCAGCACTTGGGGAGTGCAAGATCACAGTCTCTCACCTGGGTGTCACACCTACAGGATTTGCAGGGGCCAGGACGCACTACAGCCCATGGAGGCACGACTACACACTGCCCACTGGCGGTGACGGCTGCTCAGTGGTGGCAGTGGCGGTGCTGGTGTTGGGGCTGGCAGTGGTGGGGGGAGGCTCCAGCCCATCCCCTCGGATGGCTGCCCACTGGGGCTTCTGATGCTGGCAGTGGTGCTGCTGGTGGTGCAGGTGGCGGTGCTGGCAGCGGGGTTGGCGGCAGTGCTGGCGGTGGTGCTGCCAGTGGCGGGGGGAGGCTCCAGCCCATCCCCTGGAGCCTCGGACGGCTGCCCACTGGGGCTGCTGATGCTGGCAGTGGTGTTGGTGGCAGTGCAGGTGACGGTGCAGGTGGCGGTGGTGGTGGCGGTGCTGCAAGTGTTGTGGGGCAGGCTCCAGCCCTTCCCCTGCAGCCTCAGACAGCTGAAGTGCCATGGCTGGTGTGTGCTCAGATTCTGCCCAGCACCAGGCCTCATATCCATCCTGCCTGCGGCGTCCAGGCCTTTGTCATTGCCCTTGGCAGCTGGTGGTCCCTTCTTGCCTTTGCCAGCTGATGGTGCCTCCTTGCCTTTGCCAGCTGGTGGTGCCTCCTTGCCCTTGGCAGCTGGTGGCCCCTTCTTGCCTTTGCCAGCTGGTGGTGCCTCCTTGTCTTTGCCAGCTGGTGGTGCCTCCTTGTCCTTGGCAGCTGGTGGTCCCTTCTTGCCTCTGCCAGCTGGTGGTTCCTCCTTGCCTTTGGGAGCTGGTGGTCCCTTCTTGCCCTTGGCAGCTGGTGCAGGCACACTGGCTGTGCTGACGGGTGTCTCCTTGGAGCCTCTCCCACCTGCAGTAGCTGCTGAAACTACAGTGGCCGTGGACTTGGTGGCTGAGGTGCTAGCCTGGGTTCTGACAACCCTGGCCCGAAGTGAAGGACAGGGGGGAGGGGCAGGGAATAGGTCAAGCTTTTTAGGGACAATGGGGCAGGAAGAGGGTGAAGGTTTGGGAGTGGAGGAAGAGGGAGTAGTGGTAGGAGGTGTCTGTCTGCTGTGTTTGGGTGCAGGTGCATGGGCTGGATGCTGTTGTGAGGTGGATGGCTGTTGGGTGTCTGAGTGCTTGCGGTTGTGTACTTTGGGAGGAGGGGCACAGACACAGTGGGAGAGGACACAGGGGACGTGTGCATGGATGTGGGGGTGGTGACTGCCAGTGAGGGGTGTGTAGTGATAGGCGTGATGGTGATGGAGGCATTGGGTGTGGATGTAGTGCATGCAGGTGTGAGTGTAGATGCTACTGGGAGGGAGGTGGACGAGGAGGAGGAGGGGGACACAGTGGAGGCAGTGGATGTTGGTGTGTCTGCGTCTGGGTATTGCTTGTGTGAGTGCCTGTGGGATGAAGTGTAGTGCTTGTATTTGCCTGAGCCACTCCTGTGTGTTGACTTGGGTGCATGCTGGTCTGATAGTGTGCTTGGGATAGGCTGGGGTTGAGGGGAATGGGACTGGGTAGAGGAAGTTGGAGTGGGGAGGCTAGAGACAGAAACAATGGCTACCATCAGGGAGGAGGCCAGAGCCTGGAATGATCTCTGTTGGGCTGCCACGCCAGAGTTAATGCCCTCCAGGAATGCATTTGTTTGTTGCAAATGCCCTGCCAGCCCCTGGATGCCATTCACTATGGTTGACTGCCCAACAGAGATGGATTGCAGGAGGTCAATAGACACCTCACTGAAGGCAGCAGGGCTGACTGGCGCAGGGCCTGAAGTGCCTGGGGCGAAGAAAATGCCCACCTTCCTGGGTGAGCGGGCATGGGAAACATGCTGAAGGGGTTGCTGGGAGGGCAGTGCTGGTACGGGGGTTGGCAGTTGTACATGGAGTTGGGGTGGGCACAGAGGTGTCCACTACCGCCAGGGAGCTTCCATCGGAGGAGGTATCACTGTCTGAACTGTCCCCTCCAGTCTCCGCCGCGGTGCTCCCCTCGTCCTCCGTCCCACTGGTGCCCTCACCGTTGGAGGATTCGGCCTCATGGGCCATGTGGGATGCAGGTCCCTCCGTCGTCGGTGCTTCTGCTCCTCTGCCAGATGATGCTAATGCACATATGGACAGGGTGACAAAACAAAAAGGGGGGGTGGAAGAGACAGAGGATACACTTGGTCGATGCCAGCAACAACACCACCAATGGTGTACACAACACACAGGGGTCAGCCCTATGCACTAGGCCATGCACTACCAGTTACAATGCTAGTCACCTGGCCATGGAGAATAATGCCTAACACCAATAGCAGCATACCTGAGACCCACAGGACCCTACCCAGTAGTGGATGCCCACTAGCACATTTGGGGATTGAGTGCTTCAGACACGGCCAAACATGGAACCTACACTGCCATGTTCATCCTAGGGACACCCACAGGCCCACATCCCCCACCCAGAGAACACCCCACCACGTGCAATTGGCTGAATTGGAAACTGTGCTCACCCCCTTGTAGCTGCTGTGATGCCTTCAAGCTCCCATGCACCCGGATAGGCCACCGCCAGTATGCGGAACATCAGGGGGGTCAGGGTTCGACGGGCACCCATTACTCGTTGGGAGGCCATCCCCAGCTGGGCCCCCACTGTCTTCCTTGCCCAGCGCGCAGATCCTCCTACCGTTTGAGACAGTTGGTGCTCCACCTGCCGTAGACCCCCAGAGCCCCACATCCTTGGTGATGGCACGCCAAATACCCTTTTTCTGATGGGCGCTGACCTGCAGAGAAAGATACATAAAAAAAGGTATCAGCAATACCGTCCGGCCCACCATATCCCTCCCATCCCCTTACGCACATACATCGACCACCATACATGCAGCACTCTGCCCAGGACCCCTCAACCACCACCCCCTTACACGAGGCCTACACACACAGCACTCCATGCATTCAGGCCCCATGCATCATGCTCACAGTGAACTCACCTGTTGGTCTGGAGGACCATAAAGTAAAAGGTACTAGGGTAGGACCCCATCCATCAGTCTCTCCAACTCCTCCGAAGTGAAGGCTGGGGCCATTTCCCCAGAGACTCGAGCCATGGTCACTTCCAGACACAGGTCACAGCAGCACTTGCAGTGTAGGTCCTCTCCTGTTGAAGGTCAGGTAGCAAGTGAGTGAACAGATAGAAAATGGCGGTCACGTCCGCGGCGTTGTGTACCGTCACCGCCGGCGTACATCACCATTGGCTACTGTAACCCATAGGGCCCAATGGTAACCAATGAGGAGTTGCACGGCGTTCCTCAACCGCCTCCCGCAACGGCGCACAACGTCAGCAGAATTACCTAATTTCCACTTGTCCTTCAACACAGATCAGGCGGCTGCCATTGCGGGGGGGCAGGCCATGGCACCTAACTGCGTCACAGCAGACATAGGCACATTTATGGGACTACATGTAAACATACTGTTTTTGTCACAACATGCAAGGCATTTTACTCTGAGGATATGTTTGAATATGACCAGCTGCTCACCGTTTTTCCCCCTAGAGTACAACCGCTGAAGATGACTAAATAATTCCACTGCTCTGCTGACGGAATTAAAAATTAGAACTGCTGGCTGAGGTCCCTACAATAAGGATATCTAAAGCTGCAAACCCCTAACCAGGCTGCCTTGCTATTGACTCCTCCATGGCTAACAGCTCTCTCACAAGCTAATTTTACAGGCTGGAGACGTACTTTCCCTTTTACTTTTCAGCTTTCATTTTTTCAAATGTGGAGTGGCCGAAAGTACCCACGAGCAGTATAAAGGGAGGCAGGAAAAGATGCTTGCTGCTGCCCTGTGTGAGTTGAGCTGCTGCCCCCCTACAGGACTGGCCCCACCCCAAATTGGACAGATCTACAGTCGATGAGGTGCAGTAGAGGCCTGGTCTAATGGTGTCTTTGGGTGTGGCCTAAGTGGAGTGAGGAGGCAAATGTCTGGCCCCTCAAAGAGGAAGTGACTTCAGTTCTCACCCAACCATAGAAGTGTGATAGGTGTTTGCTGGCAAAATAGGTCGGCGGCTTAAAATACCTGCAGCTGACAACCCAACTGGGCAGGCTGCACATTCTTCTGTTGATCCAACGAGTGTGATTGAGCCTGGAGAACAATAGCCACTTGTATTTGTATAGCCCTGCAGAGCCAGTACATGCATGATAAAAGGCATGGCACTGCAGTGACGTACACACACGGTAAAAGGCTGTATCACTGACAATGTAGCCGGCAGAAAATAAAACTGCAATCCATTCCATTCACTGGGAACATCGCCACCGTGACCCCTTAGGCCTTAATGTCCCATTTTCCAACACATTTTCCTTGCTTTGGCTGACTGTACCATCACTTCTAAATAACATGTTTCTCTCTCTCTCTCTCTCTCTCTCTCTCTCTCTCTCTCTCTCTCTCTCTCTCATATTTTCTTGCTTTTCTCTAAGTTAAAATCTGAATTATCAGCCCAGCAGTGGCATAAATAACATACCAGTTTAATTTTCTGACAGTGAAGCACAAATCAATGGCAGAGCTCCTAATGCAGAGCCAATTCCCTCACTTTATTGCAGACAAGGGAGGCTGGAGACCTTTCTTTTGAGTTTGCGGCCCCAACAGTGCGAGTAAACTGTGCCACACAAGGTTACATATTTTTACTGGTACTGCATGCACTGTGGCCTACGGAGATCTGTTGTTTCTGTTTCTGAAGCACTCTGCCCCTCTGTGGAATTCTGCAGAAGTCTTCAGAACTTTATTATAATTTCAGGGAATCCCATGGAATAAAACTCCACATATTCCACCCAGGCCTACTTCATACCTGAACAATACAATAGCCTACACCAGCTCCACGTACCCAGCCAGGCATAAAAAAGATAAAACAATCACGATAGTTCAGAAGAGCCAGAACAACGTCTGACTCTGTTTCAGTGTCCCACGATAGTGCACACTAGTCAAAAGCTTTTTGTCATGGTGGTCTGTCCTCACTCTTTGATACTAGGCCCACTAGCTCTGTGTTTTCTTTCAGGCTAGCTGTCTGTGATGAATAATCTTTCTGATAACATGACAGAGTTCACCTCATTGGAATAGGCGGTAGTGGGACCCTGCTTCGTGATGTGTTCCCTGGTAGCACAAGAAAGGAACACTAATACCACCGCCATTAATAAGAAGGGCCTTTTGTGAAACCCTGCAATAAGGTTTGGGAAGATTTTCTAGAGATACCATTGCATAGTCAGTTCAGGTAAGAAACAACTAGACAAACTTGTTAACTTAGTAGACGTCTTGGCAAATAGTTACAGACGGTAGGACAAAGGCAGTTACTTCACTAACTACTACTATACTGTTCAACGGAGTGCTGCAAAATTACATCAAGTGAAACAGATTTAAATAAAACAGTTTTCTTTTCCCAGACAATGCCACTCTGGTGACGGAGTATTTCTGGACTGCAGGAAGAGGTACTTCATGTGGGGAACATTTAGGGGGAACAACAGTACACTCAACAGTGCTATAATAAATTATACTACACCAACTAGTAATGGAAAGACAGATAATATATAATGACAAAGAAAAAAAGTAAAACACATTTACTTTTAGAACCCACACTCTCGAACCACAACATGCCCACCCACTCCCTGAGCATAAAATGTCCCAAAAAGTAAATCCAAAGTCTGAACTCACAAAGTCCAATGTAAAAAACCTTGGGTGACATTGAAAGACCTTGGCCACAGGTGGCGGTGTGGCCAAGTGGAGGCAGGCCTGGCTGGTGGCCTGAAGTACTGGCCTGGACCTAGGCTTGTACATCTCACTCCTGAAGTTCCATGGCCAGAAGCCAGAAATATTTGTCAGCCATTGCCTCCAACTTGTGCTACTGCAGCTGGGCAACTATCTTCTACTGTGTTGGTGAGTGGGTCAGCACTGGTGGTTGCTGTCTGTTGCCATCAACAGGAGTAGGCATATCAAAAATGTAAGAGAAGAATAAAATAGACAGACAGATATTGTGATGCTCACTGTTAGAAACTGGGTCTCTAGTTAGCAGAGGTTTGCACTCTGTCCAAGAAGGGACCACAATCCTAGTCAGGGCAAGCAAGATACACACTATATTTTTCCCTTTGCTCACCCTCTGGTAGTTTTGCACAGAGCAGTAAGGCTAAACTAAAGAAGCAATGTGTAAAGTATTTGTGTAGACACACAGTAACACAGAGAAAATGCCACAAAAGGAGTCCACACCAGTTTACAAAAATAGCCAATATTTATCTGAGTCACATAAGAGCAAAACAACAAAATTCCAACATACACAAGTCAAGTTATGAAATTTTAAAGGTTAAATCAAAATACAGTGCTTACAAGACAACAGCTCCAACCTGAACTCTCTGGTTGCGCTGGACCAGGGCAAATCCAAAAGTGTAGTCCGACAGTGATGGAGCAAAGGCTGGGTACAAGAGTCACGCAGACCGACTGACAGTACCTTTGTTATACTAATGCTCGGTGACGATGTGTTGATCTAGAGGAGGTGATGATTTGCACTGACAGGCAATGCGTTGTTTCCTGATTGGGCAATTTCATTGATGCATCGATGCCCAGAAGCAATGAATACTGGTTTAGATGCATCGGTCACGGTGTCGGCAAAGCTGGGGCTGCGTTGTAAGTCAGGGTCATTGTGTCATGCAGTCAGTGAGTGGTGTCCGCTGCTTCAGAGCAGACAACAGCAAAGCGGTATTTCTGCAGCGGGGTGCCGTTGTTCCAAGTGATGGGCCAATAATGTTGCATCAGTTCTTGTGTTGTAGCACCGCACTCACTTCCAAGGGCCCAGGACTGGATTTGGTACCCAATGGCAGAGCAGGACTCACAGCAGAGGAGCCCAGGTATGGGTAGCAAGATGCAGGTGAAGTCTTTGATATCCCTGAGATTTCAGAAGCAAGATCAGTCAGACCCTTAGAGAAACTTTAGATTGCAGTATGTAGTGAGTTAGATCCAGTCCTCTCACTCCCAGAGAAGACGTAGTAGGCAGCAGGCCAACACAGCAGAGCAAACAGCAGAGTGGCAGTCCCTCCCGACAGCACAGCGGTCCTTCTTCAGTGTAGAATGTCCTCAGTCCGAAAGTGTTCTGAGTATATGGTGTCAGAGGCCCAATACTTAACCCCAAAAAGGCCCTTGATGTAGTGGTAACTTCAAAAGAATTCTCTGAAGAGCACAAGGATCCCTTTCAACCCAGCCCCTTGGCTCCAGAACACCAGTAGGGGGTAATCAGCCCTTTGTGTGAGGGCAGGACACAACCTATTCAGATATAAGTGTGAACGACCTCTCCCTCTCCCTGCCCAGGACGACTATCAGTATGCAGATGAATGCAGCTGTATCTCCTGTCACACTCAGCCCTTCCTGTTTGTTGCCATTTAGAGAGAATGCGCAAATGTAGACGTGTATTCAGAGACAGACTGTGGCACGGAATGGTTAAAGTAAGAAAATGCCAACTTTCTAAAAGGGCATTTTAAAACCCACCTTTACAAAAAGATGTATTTTTAAATTGTCAGTCCAGAGACACCAAACTCCAGATTTCTATTTTTCCCAATTGGAAATTACACTTAAAATATGTTTTTAGGCAAACTCAAGTTTAGCCTATGGGAGAGAAAGTCCTTGCAACAGTGAAAAACAATTGTAAGAGTTCTATCTGGACATTTTGAACTCAAAAGTACAGGTCCTTAGGGGTGAGGTACATGCAATAAAAAGGAAGGTTTGGGCCTAGTAAGCGGGTACACTTTCCAGGTCAAAATGGAAGATTGAATTGCAAATACAGGCTCTGCAACTGCAAGACTGAGGCATGTTTTAAAGGCTACTGTAGTGGGTGATACAACCAGTGCTGCAGGCCCACTAGTAGCATTCGACTTACAGGCCCTGTGAACACATAGTGCATTTTACTAGAGACTTACTAGTAACTCATATATGCCAATCATGGAGAAGACACTGCTTTAGACAAAGAGCACATGTACTTTAGCACTGGTCAGCAGTGAAAAAGGGCCATTGGCATTTTATTTGTGTGTGATGATTGATGATATTGGTAGTGATATTAGTCACTCACACACAACCTGGGCCAAGTTTTTCCCACTCATGCATCCCGTCATATATAGGTAATCAATCATAATGCTAACTGCAAGGAATGATTTGAAGCCAAGCTTAAATATAATCAAAAGAAAGAAAAGAAAATGTGATTTTTTTAGAAAGGATTTAATTTGATAGTGAAACAGAACACCACTTTGTATGTTACAAATTTGGATTACCTATCCTTTTGCTGCCATTGTTAAGCAAGGCATATAAGTATGTATGCTACACAGTTAATACGTGACTCTGCAAAATAATGAAGCCATGCTGGTGGTTCTTGTAATGGTTACTCTCCAGTATGTATTTTGGGTAGCCTAGCTGTAGCATGTCATGTGAATTTATAATTCCAATAGGCCTCCCCCAACTCCCTCCTTAATCTACTAACCTAAGTCCAAACTAAGGGTATAGACGCAGGCTGATCGTGTGGCAGATGGATAATGGATATCCCATCTGCCATTTTACAGTAGATAGTACATAGAAGAGCTATAGTGTGCCAAATGTTATTTTTAATTTGTCAGAGAGTATCTCATACGCCAAAATCTAAATCAGATCCTTAGACCCACTAAAACCTCAGGCCTTCAACATAGATCATTCTCAAGAAATACCTTTACTTGGCAAAGGGGAAAATTAATCCACAGTGAAGTAAGTTACAGGGACAGGGTGAGATTTAGCTATGGAATGATTGATTGGGTGTCAATAAATTATCATGTACTACGGATTAATGGCTCAAATAGTTTTCCTCCCATCAATCAATCTAAAGAAGAACTTCAACGTCACTTTGATTGGTGGGAGGAAAAATACTGGAACTGTCAATCCATAATGGAAGATAGATAATTTCCCTTGGGCAGAGAAATGTGGCACAGACATCACATGCTGAGATATAAGTTACGTTTTGTAGGTAGGCTGGGACAGAAAGACAGAATGATGAAGTGAAGCACTAGTAGGTGACTGAGTTGGCCTTGGGAAACACATTTTGGGGGTGATTCTAACCCTGGCGGTCGGTGATAAAGCGGCGGCCAACCCGCCAACAGGCCGGCGGTCCAAAAAATGGAATTCTGACCCTGGCGGCAACCGCCAACACAGCCCGCCACATTAACACTCCGACCGCCACCGCGGTACAGACAAACAGCGCGGCGGTCACCGCCAACAGGCAGGCGGCAGACAATGTACCGCCCACAGTATTACAACTCACCAATCCGCCACCTTTTCCGGGGCGGGAGCCCCGCCGATAAAAACACGGTGGAAACAGACTACGGACGGGAAAACGCTCACCAAAACACACTCCACGAGTACGGAGGACAGCATGGAACCCGAATTAAACATCCTACCTGCACTCGTCTACCTGCTCATCTACCACGAGTACGAACTCCGGCGCAGACGACAACGGTGAGTACTGCACCTACGACACACGGGAGGGGGGAGGAGGAAAGGTTACGGGCACACACATATGCGACCCCCACCCCCCCAAACTATGTACACACCAATGCAGAGCAACAATGCACAGTGACACCACCCAAACCCCCCTGAAAAATGCAAAGACATAATTAAATTGTGAACCAAAATTTTATATAAAAAATAGACTCTGATATGTATAGGCAACTATGCAAAATATCCATAACAAAATAATACTATACACACTGCCATGGAGAACCGAGGCAATTAGTCCGCTACATCAAAGTCAAATGGAACAGTCCGTGGGCTACAGTGTAGCGACACAAGGGCAAAGCCCACACAGGAGACCTGAGTCCTTTGGAGAGAACACTGCAGGGGCATCTGATGAAAATACTACAGGCACCTCAGGGGGAAAGGAAGGGGGGGGGGCACCACAGCCACATGAGTCCACGACGCAAGATCCACGAAGGGGCCACCATGCCCACTGTGCCATCCTGGGGAGTGCAAAGCCACAGTGTCTCAAGTCTCTACAGTGGGTGGGTTGCCCACTCTGCCATCCTGGGGAGTGCAAAGCCACAGTCTCTCAAGTCTCTACAGTGGGTGGGTTGCCCACTGTACCATCCTGGGGAGTGCAAAGCCACAGTCTCTCAAGTCTCTACAGTGGGTGGGTTGCCCACTGTACCATCCTGGGGAGTGCAAAGCCACAGTCTCTCAAGTCTCTACAGTGGGTGGCTTGCCCACTGTACCATCCTGGGGAGTGCAAAGCCACAGTCTCTCAAGTCTCTACAGTGGGTGGGTTGCCCACTGTACCATCCTGGGGAGTGCAAAGCCACAGTCTCTCAAGTGGATAACAGTCTCCACTGGTCAAGGAGGAGGCATGGTGGGCACAGTGAACCATAAACAGTGCTTGAGATGAAGGGGCCCAGCGGAGCGGTGCTTGACAGGAAGGGCCCAGCGGAGCGGTGCTTGAGACGGCGGGGCCCAGCGGAGCGGTGCTTGACAGGAAGGGCCCAGCGGAGCGGTGCTTGAGATGAAGGGGCCCAGCGGAGCGGTGCTTGACAGGAAGGGCCCAGCGGAGGGGTGCTTGAGATGAAGGGGCCCAGCGGAGCGGTGCTTGACAGGAAGGGCCCAGCGGAGCGGTGCTTAAGATGGCGGGGCCCAGCGGAGCGGTGCTTGAAATGAAGGGGCCCAGCGGAGCGGTGCTTGACAGGAAGGGCCCAGCGGAGCGGTGCTTGAGATGAAGGGGCCCAGCGGAGCGGTGCTTGACAGGAAGGGCCCAGCGGAGCGGTGCTTGAGACGGCGGGGCCCAGCGGAGCGGTGCTTGAGATGAAGGGGCCCAGCGGAGCGGTGCTTGACAGGAAGGGCCCAGCGGAGCGGTGCTTGAGATGGCGGGGCCCAGCGGAGCGGTGCTTGAGATGAAGGGGCCCAGCGGAGCGGTGCTTGACAGGAAGGGCCCAGCAGAGCGGTGCTTGAGACGGCGGGGCCCAGCGGAGCGGTGCTTGAGATGAAGGGGCCCAGCGGAGCGGTGCTTGAGACGGCGGGCCCAGCGGAGCGGTGCTTGAGATGAAGGGGCCCAGCGGAGCAGTGCTTGAGACGGCGGGGCCCAGCGGAGCGGTGCATGACAGGAAGGGCCCAGCGGAGCGGTGCTCTTCTGCACGGCGGGCCCTGTTCAGCGGTGCCTATCTTCACGGCGGAGTAGTTCAGCTACTAACATTAGTGATATAGGATCGAGTGAACCACATGTGGAATCAAGTTCACAAGGAGTGGTTTTTTTACAAGAATTAAAGAGAATAAAACAGGGGAATTGGGAACTAAATCAAAGAAAGAATCGAGTAGGAAGACCAGAAGAGGGAAAAGAGGAGGAAAAAAGCGAAACATACTCAGGGATGAAAACAAGATCACGGGACAAAAAGATGTAGAATTATGTACAGAGGTTAAGAATAATGTAGTGAATTTGTCAAATAAAGAGTTATCTTCAGATATGATATCTTTGCTAAATAAGGGTCTTGGTTTCTGTCCATCTTCTAAGGGAGATATTAGTAATTCCAAAATTGACCTGTATAAATTTGTAAGGAAATTGAAACTTAAGAAATATTTTTATTCTAGAAGGAGAGATGAGGATGCAACCCAACAAGAGGAATTGGTATATGGTGGTCTATCCATCCAGGATATCTATGATACGGTGACACTAATGTCAATTACGGATTATGAGGAATATCCAATTACCGTTGCTACCGTTCTACAAGATTTGGACTTAGCATCAAGTAGACATATCACGAGTGGTCTGAAACAAAGATCCACTTGGGTACCTAGATCCCTGGTAGATGGGAATTTAGAAACTTTTTTTAAACTGGTATGGACTGACCTTAATAAAGAGGCGAGGAGGGAAACGATTCTGAGAAAACCGAACCTTACTAGTCGAGAATACATTGCATTAAAAGCTCTTAGAACAGACAAAGATATAGGCCCTCATTACGACCCTGGCGGTGTAACACCGCCAGGGCCGCTGTAGGCGGGAGCACCGCCGACAGCCTGGCGGTGCCCCGCGGGGCATTCTGACCGTGGCGCTTTGGCCGCGGTCAGAAAGGGAAAACCGGCGGTCTCCCGCAGGTTTTCCACTGCCCCTTAGAATCCTCCAAGGCGGCGCAGCTCGCTGCGCCGCCGAGGGGATTCTGACAATCCCTACCGCCATCCTGTTCCTGGCGGCTCGCCCGCCAGGAACAGGATGGCGGTAGGGATTGTCGTGGGGCCCCTGGGGGCCCCTGCAGTGCCCATGCCATTGGCATGGGCACTGCAGGGGCCCCCGTAAGAGGGCCCCTAAAAGTATTTCACTGTCTGCTTGGCAGACAGTGAAATACGCGACGGGTGCAGTAGCACCCGTCGCACCTTCCCACTCCGCCGGCTCGATTACGAGCCGGCATCCTCGTGGGAAGGGAGTTTTTCCCTGGGCTGGCGGGCGGTCTTTTGGAGACCACCCGCCAGCCCAGGGAAAAACTCATAATACCCTCCGCGGTCTTCTGACCGCGGAGCGGTATTATGGAGGGCGGCATCCTGGCGGGCGGCCTCCGCCGCCCACCAGGGTCGTAATGAGGCCCATAGTTATAAAAAGAGCCGATAAAGGTGGGAATATAGTGGTTATGAATCGCAAGGAATATGAGCAAGAAATGTATACGCAACTGAACGATAAAAACTGCTATGTGACGGTGATACAAAATCCCATTATGACTTTAACTAGGGAAATTAATGAGATGTTGAAAAACTATAGGGATAGAGAGCTACTGGATGAAGATGAGTTTCTATACCTAAAGGTACATCGTCCGAAGTATCCATATTTATATACTTTACCGAAGATACATAAACAGTCACCCTTCCCGCCTGGAAGACCGATTGTTTCAGGTATGGGAGGTCCTACGGAGAGACTCTCAGAGTTCGTTGATATATTTTTACAACCATTTGTTTGTAATTTACCGTCCTTTATTAAAGACACTAGACACATACTCAGTATATTATCGGACATATAGTGGGAACCGGGTATGTTTATGGTTACTCTAGATGTAGTAGCATTATACACCTCTATACAGCATGATTTTGGAATGAGGGCAGTAGAAAATTTTTTGAACAGAAGAGCAGCGCAGTACTTGGAACATACCAAGATGATTCTAAACTTGATAGACTTCATATTGAATAATAATTACTTTCTATTTAAGAAAGAATGGTTTAAACAAAAACGGGGAGTAGCGATGGGATCGAAATTTTCCCCCTCGTATGCCAACTTATTTATGCGGTGGCTAGAAGAAACATGGTTATGGGGCCCAGGTGCAGCATGCTGGCATACATACATTTTATACTGGGGACGGTACATTGATGATTGTTTTATGCTATGGACAGGAGATGAAACATCACTACAAGAGTTTTGCAATTATTTGAATGCAAATGAAGTGAATATCGAGTTTACATGTAAATACAGTGCAACCCATTTGGAATTTCTTGATGTTGAACTATATGTAGAGGGAGATAAAATTGAAAGTAGACTATATCGTAAACCAACTGCTTGTAATACTCTGCTGCACGCCACCAGTGCCCACCCTCGACATCAGATCGAAGCTATACCATTGGGAGAGATGATACGAGCAAGGAGGAACTGTAGCAAGGCTGAAGAATTTGGAAAACAAATTAGGGATATGGGACAAAGATTTATAGCGAGAGGCTATTCTGAGACACTTATACATAAATCCATGCGTAAAGTGTGGAAAATACCCCGCAGACAGACACTGGATCTAGGTACAAGTCGAAAGAAAGATAAAGCACATAATAGGGACCACAAAATTAGAATCGTCTTGGACTATACGGAAAACTCTAAAAAATGAGTACAAATCATGAATAAACACTGGTCAGTATTGAGTCGGGATGAGACACTTAAGAAATTTCTAGGCAAAAGACCAGAGGTGGTGTATAGAAGAGGAAACACCCTCAATAATATTCTTAGTCCGAGTTATTTGACAGATGTAACCACAAAAAATTGGCTTACAAAGCGGAAACTGGGCTTCTTTAAATGCGGATCATGCGCAGTATGTAAATGGGCATGGCAACCAAAAGATCATCTGGAGGGCATCAGAAGTGAGAAAATACCCATAAGATCACATATTGACTGTAATACAAAATTTGTTGTATATATGCTCATATGCGTTTGCGACAAAATATATATAGGCAGTACGATACGGCCTTTGAGAGTTAGAATTTCGGAACATTGGAGGGCAATTAAACAAGGGGATGAACGCTATCCCATAGCATTTCACATGAAAACATGTACAGCACAGAATGCTCATAAAATGTTTAAATTTATAGGTTTTGACTATTGTGAAATACATCCACGGGGGGGCAATAGGGAGCTAGACTTACGGAGAAGAGAATCAAAATGGATCATGAGACTGGGAGCAGTAGAACGGGGTATGAACACAGATTATGAGATGGAGTATTTTTTAGGTGATAAATAATTTTGTGTAAGGTCTAGATTTCATGTCTTGAATTATGTAGATTTATGTGAGATTCGTTCCTTAGAGTATAATGTATTAACTTAATTATATTATGCTTGTTTTAGAATAATTTAGTTAAATTTAAAGAAAGAGCCTATACCTATTCAGACACAAGTTATCTAAATAATACAATAGAGTATTGAGAAATACATAGGACAATAGTCATAGATAAGTACTTATTATATAGAGTAAGATATATATAACTAAATTTATAGAGAGGTTGGGTAATGTACTATTTTGCATTTCATCTATTAATCTTAAATAAATGGTGAAAGCTGAATATACATTATTGTTAAGGCGAATAGGAACATTATACTTCGAGTCGACAGCATCAGGGAAATGCATTTGTTATAATGAAAGATCGAAATGAAGTCCGTTATCAGTTTTTACCATTTCAGAAATGAGGATGGGACTGAATGGAGTCCGTCCTCTATTTCTATTTTAGGAAGAGACGTATAAATGGTTGGGGATTACGGAGCCTCGGTTTCAAAATACCGGGGCCGAACAAGACGGCACAATCATAGCGTACTCGCTCGCACGAACTTAAAGTATCGGGTAAGACTAGAACATTAAGATTAGGAGTATAACCTTCAGGTTATAATGCGGGAGATTTGGCTGTAGAGATAAGGATAAATATCGTATTCTTAATATAACTTTTCAGGGACACAAAGAGGATTCAAAAGTAATGATTGAAGCCATTTATAAGGAGGAAATATAGTCGTATTGGGTGAGTGATATACATATGCATATTATAATAATGTATACCTATAAAGAAGTATTTGTGGAATAGTTATGTTATCTCACCTGTGTTTTAATAGGCTACAAGAAACAAACCAAACAGTTATAATAGGATACAATGGTGCATATATAACGATCAATTTCCAGTGAAGGTATGATTAGTTGAAATAGTTGGGGTAGCATCCTCTATGAACACACAGCAAAATTGGGATGACTTATGCATGGGATTCACACTTCTTTCTTTTTGTCTGGCTATGCAATAGGATGTGCATGCACACTTTGAAAAACTAGTCACTGTTTTCCACACATGGTAGTTGGATTTAAAAATGTGGAGTATTAATATTTAACTTGTCATAACCAAGTGACAGACATACACATATATTTCCACTGCTAAGTATGTAATTTCACTGCAATGCAACAATTTGAATTACCTTATGGGACATATAAATATTTGTATGTTATAACATTATATGCACAATGTTATTATAGGAGGTCCTGATGAAATCCAGGGGTACTCCCCGGATGAAACATGTGTTGACAAAGGGACAAAGGAGGAAGTTGCTGGATTGAATGGTAACTTTGGAACCAATTAGACAAAGGAACAAAGGAGGAAATTGCTGGACTGAATGGTACTTTGAAATGAATTACATAGGAGACATAATTGGATAATAGGGACCAAGGAGAAAAATGCTGGCCTAATTTTGGTAACTCTGGAATCAACCATATAGGACATTTATTATGGACTTGGAGATATTATTTTTGGACTGTGAGAAAACACAAATATTGTGAACCAATTGTATAAAACTATTATTTGAGGAAGATTTGATTGAAGATTGAATTGCAATATTTAGAATTCTGTTTTTGTTTATACTAGATGTGTAATAAGATCTGCATACATAATTGAAACTAGAATCGGCTTTTGCGTTAATATTACGTGTGCAAGTGTATTTATGTGTATCTTCACGGCGGGCCCTGTTCAGCGGTGCCTATCTTCACGACGGGCCCTGTTCAGCGGTGCTCTTCTGCACGGCGGGCCCTGTTCAGCGGTACTCTTCTGCACGGCGGGCCCTGTTCAGCGGTGCCTATCTTCACGGCGGGCCCTGTTCAGCGGTGCTCTTCTGCACGGCGGGCCCTGTTCAGCGGTGCCTATCTTCACGGCGGGCCCTGTTCAGTAGTGCTCTTCTGCACGGCGGGCCCTGTTCAGCGGTGCCTATCTTCACGGCGGGCCCTGTTCAGCGGTGCTCTTCTGCACAGCGGGCCCTGTTCAGCGGTGCTCTTCTGCACGGCGGGCCCTGTTCAGCGGTGCACATCCAGTAGGTTCAAGGGAGCCAGACCTGGCCTGGACTCCGTGCTCAGACGCCCTCCGGCCGTGATGTTCCTGGGCCCTTCGGTGACAGAGTCCTGGGCCCTTTGGTGTCCTCCTTTACAGCTGGGATGTGGCATGTGGGGCCCACCTGCTCCGCGCTCCTGCTGGCTGACGTCTCCGCCCTGCTGCCCTTACGCTCCTTAGATGGGGCTCTCGGGCCCTTGCCTCCCCTAGACGTTGTGGCTGGTGGAGTGGGCGAACTCTGCTCCTTGGGGGCAGCCGTGTCAGTCTTCGCACGGCGGCCCTTGTGTTTCCTGGTCCTCTTGCCGGGGGGTGGGGCTGGATGTGTCCTTGCTGCTGATGGAGGTGTCACTGTTGGCAAAGGGTGGACTCCAGAACCCATGCACAACAGTGACACCCGAAGTTGGGCTGGTGGTGGCTGTGGTGCTCTTGGGACTCTTTGCAGATGGAGGGGGTAGGTCATCGGAGGGGAAGAGGTCAAGATTAGCCAGGAAAACTTTTTTAGGGCCAAGGTAAAAGGTAGGAGAAGTGGAGATGGAAGTGGAGGAAGAGGATGTGGTTGTAGGAGAGTCAGGTGTGCTGTCATTGGGTGAAGGTGCAGGTGCTGTAGGCTGTTGTGAGGTGGATGTCTGTTGGGTGGGTGTCTGCCTGCGTTTGTGTGTCTTGGAAGGGGTGGTGACAGACACAGTGGGAGAGGACACAGGGGACGTGTAAATGGCAGTGGGGGTGGTGACTGCACGCGTGCAGACTGTACAGGAGGGTGTGGTGGTGATGGAAGCACTGGCTGATGTTGGTGTGCATGCAGGTGTGAGTGGAGACGTCACAGGGAGGGAGGAGGGAGACGAGGAGGAGGGGGACACAGGGATGGTAGTGACTGTTGTGATGTCTGCATCTGTGTTGCTTGGGTGAGTGTTTGTGGGATCTGTGGTGCTTGTGTCTGGATGAGCTGCCCTTGGGTGTTGAGGTGTGTGCAGGCTGGTCAGATGGTGTGGATGGGATAGGCTGAGGAACAGGAGACAGAGACAGGGTGGAGGCAGTCAGAAGAGGGAGGCTGGAAACAGGGACAATGGCTGCCGTCAGTGCTGAGGCCAGAGCATTGAACGATCGTTGATGGGCAGCCTGACCCGAATGAATGCCCTCCAGGTAGGCATTGCTCCGATGCACCTCCCTTTCTACCCCCTGGATGGCATTCAAAAGGGTAGTCTGCCCAACAATGAGTGTCCTGAGGAGATCAATGACCTCCTCACTGAGGGCAGCAGGGGTAACAGGGGCAGGGGCTGAGGTGCCTGGGGCGAAGGAGACGCCCGCCTTCCTGGGTGAGCGGGCACGGAGCGTAGGCTGAGGGGCTGCAGGGAGGGCGGGGCTGGTGCGCTGGGTGGCGGCTGTACCTGTAGAGGCGGGGGGCCCGGATGTTGCCGCCACCGCTAGGGAGCTCCCATCAGAGGACGTGTCGCTGTCGCTGCTCTCACCAGCGGTCCCCGTCGTCGTGCTCCCCTCGCCCTCCGGCTCACTTGGGCCCTCGGTGTCTGTTCCTGTGCCCACCGGGGCCTTGTGGCTTGCAGCTCCCTCGTGCTCCGATGCCAAATCTCCTCCGCCTGATGATGCTAATGCACACATGCAAAAGAAGATGAAGAAGAAGGGTGGGGGGAGAAAGAGAAGACCTGGTTGAGTGCATGCAATGTCAACACCGTTGGCGGAGAGGACAGACACAGGAGCTGCATGCACTAAGCTGCGCATTCGGGGCACACTACTCAGTACTTCTGACTCGGACAACAGGTCAGGAGACGACAAACGCGCACATGTGTGAGGCTGGACCATCAATAGCTGGACTTGTCACCCTACGGAGGTGGGGGCCGGGAGCACAGGGCCATGCCTAAGGGAGAGAACTACACTACAGAAAGCGCCCTGGCCTAATGTCACCCCCAACCCTCCTCCCCCACCCAGACGCCTCCACTGCGCAGAAAGATAGATGAATGTGCTGATACTCACCCCCTTGTGTCTGCTGTGATGCTCTCAAGCGCCCATCCAAATCAGGGTAGGCCACCGCCAGGATCCGGGACATCAGGGGGGTCAGGGTACGACTGGCACCCCTCCTAGGTTGGGAGGCCATCCTCAGCAGTGACTCGGCGGTCTTCCTGGTTCCGCGGCGGATGTCCTCCCACCTCTTGCGGCAGTGGGTGCCCTGTCTGACGTGGAACCCCAGGGCCCGGACTTCCTTGGCGATGGCACGCCAAATCCCGACTTTCTGATGGGCGCTGACCTATGTGACATGTACAGGGTGGGAAGGAAACATTCATCAACTTACTGCATGTTAGATGTGATTGGCCCCCCCTCCCCAACCTTGCAATATAGCACATGCTCTCGTCTGTCGTGCGTTGCACTCCTCATTCGCCCCCCACCCCACCAACTTACATCCACCCCACTCCACACAGGCATCGCCCATTCCATGTGCACCCGGTGTACTCACCTGTTGGTCTGGAGGACCGTAGAGTAACGCATACTGGGGGAGGACCCCATCCACGAGCTTCTCCAACTCTTCAGACGTGAAGGCAGGGGCCCTTTCCCCAGTCGCAGCAGCCATTGTCACTTCCAGACCGAGTTCACAGCAGCACTTGCAGTATAGGTCCTCTCCTGTGGATGATCAGGTCTCGAGTGATTAAGCAGATATAAAATGGCGGTCACGCCCGCGGCGGTGCGTACCGCGACCGCCGGCGCACATCGTCATTGGCTCCTGAAACCCATAGGCTTCAATGTTATCCAATGCGGCTCCGTATACCGGTCTTCGACCGCCTACCGCCACGGTGTGCTCCGCCAGCGCAGTGACCTCACATCCCATTGTCCCACTTCACAGGTCAGGCAGCCGCCATTTCAAGGGCCCACATGGCATAATCTCTACTGCGACACACAGGCCTAGGCCTGGCATTGCCACACATACACGCCTTTCAATACCTAGGTAACCGTGTGCCATGCAAGCAGTGGTGAACGTACCAGTGATTATCTTGACTCTGTGCTCCATGTTGTCCTTCCTAGGCACCGTCCGCTGGGATTTGCGAGGAGAAGGATGAATCCTTGCGTGTACCGACCGCTGGTGGACCTGTCGACAATGGAAGAACGCCACATCATACTACGATACCGACTTGACCGTGCCACTATCCATGAACTGTGTGCCCAGCTGGAGCCAGCCCTGATGTCCCCCATCCGCCAACCCACAGGAATTCCCCCTCTGGTGCAGGTGCTGTCAGTCCTCCATTTTCTTGCAAGTGGCTCATTCCAGACAACAGTGGCCATGTCATCTGGAATGTCTCAGCCAATGTTTTCTAAGGTTTTGTCTAGAGTGTTGTCTGCCCTGACGAAACACATGCGGAGTTACATTATATTCCCAGAGGAGGTTGATTTGCCCACTGTGAAGGGTGATTTTTATGCCCTTGGACATATTCCCAACATAATTGGTGCCATTGATGGGACCCATGTAGCCTTAGTCCCCCCAAAAGACGATGAGCAGGTGTACAGAAACAGGAAGAGTTACCATTCTATGAACGTCCAGGTGGTCTGTTTGGCTGACCAGTACATCTCCCATGTGAATGCAATGTTCCCTGGTTCAGTGCATGACGCGTATGTGATGCGTAATAGCAGCATCCCTTATGTGATGGAACAGCTACAGAGACAACGTGTGTGGCTAATAGGTGACTCTGGTTACCCCAACCTGCCTTGGCTATTGACCCCAGTGAGGAATCCCCGGACCAGGGCTGAGGAACGGTACAATGAGGCCCATGGGCGAACTAGGAGGATCATAGAAAGGACCTTTGGGGTTCTGAAGGCCAGGTTTAGGTGTCTGCATATGATAGGGGGATCCCTGATGTACTCACCAAAGAAGGTGTGCCAGATCATCGTGGCCTGCTGTATGCTTCACAATCTGGCATTGGACGTCAGGTGCCTTTCCTGCAGGAGGATGGTCCAGATGGTGGTGTTGAAGCAGCTGTAGAGCCTGTGGAGAGTGAAGAGGAGGAAGACTCAGAGGACGACCCAGACAACAGGGACAGAGTTATCCAACAGTATTTTCAGTAGCACACAGGTAAGAATCACACACGCCATTTTAATTTTCCTGAATGCCTCGTGCTTCTCAACTTTGTCTATGACCCCCCAGTTATTTGAAACTGATGTTTGATTCTCCCTTCCCTTTTCAGTGCTGTATGACCCACTGCGTGACTTCTGCTTGGTTAGCCCATGGACTAATGCTTATTGATCTCGGTATGTGTTCAGCACAAAGTTTACAGAACATAATTGATCGGTAATGTGTTTTACATTTGTAAATAATACAGCCTGACTCCAGCATGATTTCAGTGCATTGAGTGATTTATTTTTGGTGCTAGATGATGGTACATGATATTCACACGTTGATGGGTGGGGGTGGAGTAATGTCCATGGCAGAGTCCAGTTCTCAGTCTCACAGGTGCATTGTCCATATGCCTGTGGAAGGATGGAGCAGGGGCAGTTCAAGGTTGGACAGGGTGGCAATGTGGGACAGTGGGATGACTTCAGGGGGTATCTCATGCTGGCGGGGGTCTTGACATCCTACTCTGTCTTTTTTTTGGATCTCAGGCTCCTCTTGCGGGGTGGTTGTTCTTCAGCAGGAGGTGGGGTTCTGGTGGCCTGTCGTTGTGGTGGGGCCTCCTGTCCACTAGCGCCGGCGGAGGTGGTAGGCTGTTCCTGGTCCGGGCTAGTGACAGGGGCCCTGTGTGGTGCCACATGGTCCCGCAACGTGTCTTCTATCCGGTGGAGGGCCTGGACTATGCTCCCCATGGCGGTAGAGATGTTGGTGAGATGATTGTTGAACCCCATGTAGCGTTCCTCCTGCTGTGCCTGGATCACCTGGAACCTGGCTAGTACCGTCGCCATCGTCTCTTGTGAGCGGTGGTAGGCTGCCATGATGGTGGTGAGGGCCTCTTGGAGAGTCGGTTCCCTGGGCCTCTCCTCCCCCCCCTGTCGCACAGCAGCCCTCCGAGTTGCCCTGTTTCCCCCGGACTCTGTCCTCTGGACGGTGTGCCCACTACCACTGCCCCCAGGTCCCTGTTGTTGTTGGGGTGGTGGGTTAGCCTGGGGGCCCTGTAGTGGCAGACACACCGCTGATTGACCTGTCCTAGAGACAGAGCCATGGGCCCGCTGGGTGGGAGCTGTGCTGTTGTTCCCAGAGGGGGTTGGGTCTGCTGTGGCCTGTGTGTGGGGAACCGACTGTCCAGAGGTCCCCGATGGTCCGGGCTGTCGTCAGGTTCCAGGTCGACAGAGCTGCTGTCATCACTGGGTGCCTCTTCCGGGGGGGGATGGACATTTCTGGACCCTCCTGGCCGGTGTGTTGGCGTTCGGGTCCTGCATGGGGTAAGAGAGTATGGTTATTGTTTCTGTGTGTGCTATTGTGTGCGATTTATGGGTGCCCTTGTCCCCCAGTGCTGTCATTCCCTTGGGGGAGGTGTTGTGGGGGTGTTAGGGGGGGGGGTATGTGCAGTGGTCATGCTTAGGTGATGGGTGTCCATAGTTTGTGGTGGCATGCAGGGGTTGGTGTTGGGTGGGTTGTGCTGGGGAGACATTCTCAGGGAGGATGTGTGATGGGGGGTTGGGGGTGAGGGTGGTGGTGGGGGTTGGCATGCTGGGGGGGGGGTGAAGTAGTTGAGATTGTACTTACCAGAGTCCATTCCTCCGTGTACTCCAGCGAGGCCATCAGGATGCAGGATGTTTAGTACCTCTTGCTCCGATGCTGTGAATTCGGGTGGTGTGGGTGGGGGTCCCCCGCCAGTCTTCTGCACTGCGATGTTATGTCGCGAGACCATCGAGCGCACCTTTCCCCGTAAGTCGTTCCAACGTTTGCGGATGTCCTCTCGATTTCTGGGATGCTGTCCCACCGCGTTTACCCTGTCCACGATCCGCTGCCATAGCTCCGCCTTCCTGGCTAAAGTGGTGTGCTGCACCTGTGAACCGAAGAGCTGGGGTTCGACTCTTATGATCTCCTCCACCATGACCCGGAGTTCTTGGTCGGAAAAGCGTGGGTGCCTTTGGGGTGCCATGGGGTGGTGTGGATGAGGTGTGGGGTGGTGTATATGGTGAAGAGTGTGTTGGTGTGTGGTGCTTTGTGCTTCTATGTGATGTGTGTGATGGTGTAGTGTGCCTCTGTGTGATGTAGCTCTCTATTCTGTGATGTGTCTCTCTCTCCTTCGTCTCTGATTTGTGGTCGTAGGGGTTTGTGGGTGATGTGGGTGTGTGTTTTATAGTTGGTTGGATGTGTGGGAGTGTTGTTTGTATGTGTGTCAGGTGTGTGTATTTCAAATTGTCCAATGTGGCTGTGTTTTGGAGCTGTGTGTATTTTGAGCGTGGCGGTGTGTCCCGCCAATGGAATACCGCGGTTGAAAGACCGCCGCGTGGATTCGTGGGTCAGAATGGCATGGGCGTGTTTGTGTTGGCGTGACGGTGGAGGTTTGGTCATCTCCAGTTTTCCGCGGCCCGCTGATGAGGCGGCCTTCCTTGGATGTCGGGATTTTGGCGGTTTCGCAGTTGTGGGTCAGAATGACCGTGGCGGTTTACCGCGGCCGCGGCGGTAGAATGGCGGACTTCTGACCGGCGGTAAGGGCCTTTTACCGCCGAGGTCAGAATGACCCCCTTTGTCTTCGGTTTCTGGTTTGTGCATTGCAGACTTAGGGCCTGATTACCGGACAGGTTACTCAGTCACAAACATGGCAGATATCCTATCCACCGTATTATGATTCCGATAGGATATAATGGGACAATAATATGGCAGAACGGGGTATCTGTTATGTTTGTGACAGTGTTGCCTCATCCGTCAAACTCTAAATCAGGCCCATAGTTCCATCATGCAGCAGTAGATGCACATGAATTCAATCACCACCTCCACTCACTGCAGCAGCACCAGAGATTACACCAAGCTGCAGTTTTAGGTGCCGACAAGATGCCAAGAGCAAGGACTGGACTCTGGAGGTGATGGGCTGAATATCTGACTTGCTTAACCAGTACAGTACAATGTCAGAAAGAAAGCAAGATGATTTACCACTTGTCACTGGCACTACTGGCAGAACATCTCTCTCTCCCTTGGTCACCTGTACCTCCACAAAAGTCCCAGCTCAAATTGCACTGCTGGTGGTGGTCTCTGCGATGGCGAACAAACATAATGCACCCATTTTAGATACCAGAGAGCCACCTAAGTATTTATTTTACACAAGATACAACAGCAATTCCTCACTACAGTTAGGACAAATATCTCTCAGTATTTTTTTCTATTGAAAGTAATCAATTTGGGATGTTTCTATTATTTATTGCTTGACAACATTGTATCAACCATAAAAACCTTTCCTCCTAAAGGAGGGATAGGGATTAGGATTAGGAGGTTTCAGATATAAGCAAAAGGCATAAGGTAAGACGAGGCTACGATTCTATGATAAGATAAGGGATAGAAGGGAAAACAAAAGACATATAGTAGTGGTTCTGGATGTGGTATCGCATTCCCACCATGCTGCACTTTCATGGAAATTGCCAGTATAAGAGAACATTGGGGGTCCATAACCATGATGACCACTCTTTCTCTGTCCCTGTTCTTTCGACTGTTTGTTAGAGGAAGTAAATGACAAATGTGTTTGGTGCCTAGTGTACTATTTGGGCCTGGTTTTGTAATCTTCTGTACGTTACTAAAAATCTTTTTCTCTCTTGGTACTACACAAGAACCACAAGACATGTAATTGTAAAAGCGGGACAAGGAGAAGCTTAAGAAAAAAGAGCAAAGAAAATTACAGACAGGAAAAAGTCAGCTGCAGAAATAGGAAATTGAGAAAAACATGGGACAACGCAGATAAAAAACAACCAACATCACGTTTACTGAAGGCCATCATTTTAGTAGTGAAGGCTAATAATGACTTACAGGGGGCAGCATTACCCATTAGCCATGGTGGTGGTGGTGAGCACACACATGCAGTGCTGGTTGTTCCTGGAAATGAAGAAGTTGCCTTCTTGCCCTTGAGTGCTTAAGAAAGAAAATAAAAAAACAATGATTGATGGTATTCTGTAAACACATTTTTTGACTGGCACAGCATTGTACTTTTTCAATCAGATAGCCTGTCCCTTGTTTCATAATCCTAAGCCTCAAGCAAACACATTTTGAACTATTCATGTATTCCAAAACAGTCATCTTTGTTTCTCCGCCCCCTTTTGATGAGTCAAATGGGTCCCCTTTGCAAACTGCATACCCAGGAGATTGGGACTATAAGATATATAAAGAGATAGAGCAACAGATAAGAACACAAGTCAGTTATGCGACAGCCCTAATATACCACTAACATTGTATGAGTAGGTGACATGATGACAAGTTGACAATCATGCCTTAACTAAGCCCAAGGGAGCACCTGCCTAGCTTACACTGGAACAGAATCCATGTAGTATGATTGACTTCCGCTACCCCCTACATTCTCAACTTCCTACATCCTACCCATCAGGCTGACACCATGCATGACTACTGTACTCTATCAAGGGGTTGCGCTGCCTTGCCCTTGCATCTAAGGATTATTTTTGTGCAGGGAGGGACACCTTCCTTTATGTTACATTTACCATGTGTGTGTGTGTGCGTGTGTGTGTGTGTGTGTGTACATATCACTGAAAAAAACAAAGGTTAGAGGGACAGTATAGTTAGGAAATACAATTTAAAAAACTCACACCCCCACCATGCACAGGTATCTGATCAATAATTTAACTGCAGATGTTACAGAGCCTTTATCAATGATGTTATCAAATATGTCAAGAGCGCTGTAATTTGTGGGGTAATGCTGTGGGTGCACTAGCATGTCCAAGTGCTTGATTACAGTAAGATTCTGTTGCTTGCAACACTCAGATTTATTTGGGTATATTCATTACAGCCTTGAATATCAAGTTTGCAATAACCAATGCTTGTTAAAAGTCTCATTTATTAGAACCAATGCTTGTTGATTATGCACATTGTATTCCAGCTGCTTGAACTGTAACTTCCAAAACATGTTGTGCTCTTCACAATGTGATCTGTATTGAACATGTGCCACGATCAGGAAGATAATTGCTAATTTCCTTAACAAGTAACCAACCGTCTTTCCACCTGCTCCAACTGTAACTGCCAAAACAAGTGCTCTTCACAATGTGATCTGTATTGAACATGTGCCACAATCAGGAGGATAATTGCTCATTTCCTTTGGAAGCAATCAACTGCCAAAGGTACATGTGCACATTTGTTTATTTAAGGATGATTGTGAGTCTGAGGCCGTGCTTGGCTTTGTACCTATTGCTCTGCTCATCTGTTTCAATCCTCAAGTTCCTTGCCCTCCAGCCTGCCTCCAGTTGAGTTCCAGTGTTCCTCATTCTCTGACCAGCTTCCAGTCGAGTTCTAACATTTCTCATCCCCTGGACAGCCTTCAGTCGAGTTCCAGCGATCCTTGCCCTCTGTTGGCTTCCAGCTGAGTCCCATCTCTCCTCTTCCATCTTCTGCCAATGATCCCGTACTTCCTGTAAAAGAATGAAAATAAGAAAGGTGAAAAAAAAACAGTTTGGGTTCTTCTGAAATTTTCAAGCAAGTAACTTCATTTCAAGGTAAAGAAAGAGTAATTGCTTAAATGAAACAAAACAGAGCTATGTCTTTTAATAAATATATTAAAATAAGAACTAGTGTGAATTATCATTTGGGTGGGAATCCAAGATGGCGCTAAACAGACAGTAAGGAAAGACATATTTCCTGTAACAAGCTTTCCTCTGAGAATTAGGAGATTTGAAATAGAGCTAGTTTATCAAAAAAATTATTGGCAAGAGATTACTCCAGAACCCAAGGAAGTCCTTCAGTCAAGTTGATTGTTTTTTAGTTTGGGCACTGCTTCAGAGGCTCTGCAAGTATTGTTAAAAAGAGGAAGAGACTTGTTCAGCCTTATAGAAATGTATGCACAATGTGTCAACAATGTTTAATTTCGCAATAGTTTATGCAAGTTCAATATATTAATTAAGTAATTATTTTGCAGCCCAGATTCCTAAAAACCAAGAGCCCATTATTTTGAGAAATCAGAAGTCCAGAGGCCCAACACGACATACAGTCCAGTGTCTAGCAGTCAGATTCTGCAGTCCACGAAGCAGAAGCTAGTATTTTCTCTTTTTCTCTTCCCTCAAACCCCTTTCCCGTTGAGGACTTGCGAGAGGGCAATATAATCTTCATCGCGACCACGGGATTGGGAATTTTTATTGCCTCATCGGAACACCTGGAATTCAGGTGAGTGGCTTGCACAGAACAAATAAATAGCAGTGCATGGCGAGGGTGGCAGTTATATGTTGCCATTTGGGTACAAATTATAGTTACTTTATATAACTCTAACTATAACAGGTGAATTTCTATGGTTTTGTACGAGTAAATTCAGAACCTAACAGTAACCTTTGTTTTTTTCAGTGAATTTTTAAGGTGTTTATAATTGTATTTCCTAACTATACAGTCCCTCTAACCTTTTTTTTCAGTGAATTTATATGTTTTTTTAAATTCTATTTCCTAACTATAACATCCCTGTAACCTTTGTTTTTTTCAGTGAATTTTATGTTTTTTTTTAAGTATTGAAAATGGCATGCGTGGAGCAGTTGGCCACAGGGCCTGGCAAAGCCCCTGTAAGCACCCAACCATGCATGGCCTTCGCCCATGCGCAGCAGGAGTTGCCTGCAAGTCCTGACCTGCAGTCAGTCCCTGCGACCAACCCCCCATCCTTCAACCCTACTCTCCACATGCCCCTTTGGCCATGCGTGGTGGGAGTTGGCAGCAGCCTATCTTTCTGGATGCGAGAATAGGTGTAAGAGGGTGTATCTCGGGGAGAGAGTGGTTGTGAGAGTCTTTGGATGGGTGTGAGAGTGCGTGCATCAGTGTCTTAGTGCATCAGTGTCAGTGCAGGTCTGTGAGTGGGTGCATGAGGGTTTTAGTGGCTCTGTGAGAGGGTGCGTGAGAGTCTGACTGGGTCTGTGAATGGGTGTGAGTGTCTGAGTGGGTCTGTGAGTGGGTGCACGAGGGTCTGAGAGGGTCTGTGAGTGGGTATATAAGGGTCTGAGTGGGTGTGTGAGTAGGAGAAAGACATTTAAAGAGATCGAGAGAGAGAGAAAGAGACTGAGAGGTAGATAGAGAGTTTTTTACGCTTTGATGGATCATATACTTAAAATGAGACATTTCTGAACAAATTGAAAAGAAAAATGTATTTGTCAATTAAAAACTGTAATATCACCTTTCAGTATGAGCCTTAAACATTTGCAGTTGAAAATAAATGAAAGGAGGGAAATGACTAAGGATACACCAGAAGTTGAACCCTCCGCTGTCAGTGTAAATGTATGTGACCTTAACCATTAGGCCGCAGCCTTTTTTTCATTTAAAATGTTTTCTTGCTCTTTATGGGCTATCTGGAACCGCGGGGGACCTGAAGCCCCCCCGCGGTCCCTGCTCATTATTTTTGTTTAAGTTATTTTCAGCCCTCTATGAGCTATCTGGGACCGCGGGGTAGCCTCAAGACCTTCACCACAGTCCCATTGTTCCAGCAAGCAGGCAGTTCCTTTTAACAGCAGCTACCTGGTTGCTGGAGCAATGTTTTCATCTGTAGTCCTTGCATGCATATCTGCGGTCTACCGGTTTGACAGGTCCCACTGTCAGAAAGAAGACTTTGGGGATCATTACAACATTGGCGGTAAAAGCTGCTTACCGCCGAGCAGAAGACCGCCAACACACCGCCGCGGCCGCGGAATTCCGCCACAGCTATTATGACCCATATCTCGAAATCCGACAAAATTCAGACAACCACACAAGTCCGCCACACCAAAAGTCAGTGATAAACTGGCGAAAACAAAACCTCCCCAGTCACGCCAACAGAAATACGCCCACACTATCACGACCCACGAATCCACGTGGCAGTCTTTCAACCGCGGTATTCTATTGGCGGTACACACCACCGCGCTCAAAATACACACACACATACAAAACACCGCCACATTGGACAAATCGAAATACACACACCTGATACACATACACACACCACACCCACACACCCAATACAATATAAAACACACACCCACATCACCCACAAACCCCTACTACCAAAAATTCAGAAATAAGGCCACAGAGAGACACCACCATCCACAAACTAGCAGCCACAGGCACTCAACACCATCACCCACACAACTTCCACGCACAAAACACCACACACCACTACATATCAGCACACTTATCACCACACACACCACCCCGCACATCACCCACACCACCCCATGGCACGGCAAAGACACCCCAGGTTCTTGGAGGAGGAGCTCAGGGCCATGGTGGAGGAAATCGTACGGGTAGAGCCACAGCTATTTGGAGCACAGGTGCAGCACACCTCCATAGCTAGGAAGATGGAGCTATGGAGAAGTATAGTCGACAGGTTCAAGGCAGTGGGACAGCACCCAAGAAATAGGGACGACATCAGGAAGAGGTGGAACGACCTACGGGGGAAGGTGCGTTCCGTGGTCTCAAGACACCACATCGCGGTACAGCGGACTGGCGGGGCACCCCCACCTCCTCACCCTCAACTAACAACATGGAAGGAGCAGGTGTAGGAGGCTGGATTGGCTTGTAGTGAGTACCAAGGGGTACTTGCACCTTCCACCAGGCCCAGTTATCCCTTATTAGTGTATAGGGTGTCTAGCAGCTTAGGCTGATAGATAATGGTAGCTTAGCAGAGCAGCTTAGGCTGAACTAGGAGACGTGTGAAGCTACTACAGTACCACTTAGTGTCATATGCACAATATCATAAGAAAACACAATACACAGTTATACTAAAAATAAAGGTACTTTATTTTTATGACAATATGCCAAAGTATCTTAGAGTGTACCCTCAGTGAGAGGATAGAAAATATACACAAGATATATATACACAATAGCAAAAATATGCAGTATAGTCTTAGAAAACAGTGCAAACAATGTATAGTTACAATAGGATGCAATGGGGAAACATAGGGATAGGGGCAACACAAACCATATACTCCAAAAGTGGAATGCGAACCACGAATGGACCCCAAACCTATGTGACCTTGTAGAGGGTCGCTGGGACTATTAGAAAATAGTGAGAGTTAGAAAAATAACCCTCCCCAAGACCCTGAAAAGTGAGTGCAAAGTGCACTAAAGTTCCCCTAAGGACAAAGAAGTCGTGTTAGAGGAATAATGCAGGAAAGACACAAACCAACAATGCAACAACTGTGGATTTCCAATCTAGGGTACCTGTGGAACAAGGGGATCAAGTCCAAAAGTCACAAGCAAGTCGGAGATGGGCAGATGCCCAGGAAATGCCAGCTGCGGGTGCGAAGAAGCTTCTACTGGACAGAAGAAGCTGAGGTTTCTGCAGGAACGAAAAGGGCTAGAGACTCCCCCTTTGGTGGACGGATCCCTCTCGCCGTGGAGAGTCGTGCAAAAGTGTTTTCCCGCCTAAAGGACGCCAACAAGCCTTGCTAGTCGCAAATCATGCGTTTGGCGTTTTTGGACGCTGCTGGGGCCCAGGAGGGACCAGGAGGTCGCAAATTGGACCTGAAGAGAGAGGGGACGTCGAGCAAGACAAAGAGCCCTCACTGAAGCAGGTAGCACCCAGAGAAGTGCCAGAAACAGGCACTACAAGGATGCGTGAAACGGTGCTCGCTGAAGTTGCACAAAGGAGTCCCACGTCGCCGGAGACCAACTTAGAAAGTCGTGCAATGCAGGTTAGAGTGCCGTGGACCCAGGCTTGGCTGTGCACAAAGGATTTCCGCCGGAAGTGCACAGGGGCCGGAGTAGCTGCAAAGTTGCGGTTCCCAGCAATGCAGCCCAGCGAGGTGAGGCAAGGACTTACCTCCACCAAACTTGGGCTGAAGAGTCACTGGACTGTGGGGGTCACTTGGACAGAGTCGCTGGATTCGAGGGACCTCGCTCGTCGTGCTGAGAGGAGCCCCAAGGGACCGGTAATGCAGCTTTTTGGTGCCTGCGGTTGCAGGGGGAAGATTCCGTCGACCCACGGGAGATTTCTTCGGAGCTTCTGGTGCAGAGAGGAGGCAGACTACCCCCACAGCATGCACAAGCAGGAAAACAGTCGAGAAGGCGGCAGGATCAGCGTTACAGAGTTGCAGTAGTCGTCTTTGCTACTATGTTGCAGGTTTGCAGGCTTCCAGCGCGGTCAGCAGTCGATTCCTTATCAGAAGGTGAAGAGAGAGATGCAAAGGAACTCGGATGAGCTCTTGCATTCGTTATCTAAAGTTTCCCCAGAGACAGAGACCCTAAATAGCCAGAAAAGAGGGTTTGGCTACCTAGGAGAGAGGATAGGCTACTAACACCTGAAGGAGCCTATCAGCAGGAGTCTCTGACGTCACCTGGTGGCACTGGCCACTCAGAGCAGTCCAGTGTGCCAGCAGCACCTCTGTTTCCAAGATGGCAGAGGTCTGGAGCACACTGGAGGAGCTCTGGACACCTCCCAGGGGAGGTGCAGGTCAGGGGAGTGGTCACTCCCCTTTCCTTTGTCCAGTTTCGCGCCAGAGCAGGGCTAAGGGGTCCCCTGAACCGGTGTAGACTGGCTTATGCAGAATTGGGCACCTCTGTGCCCAACAAAGCATTTCCAGAGGCTGGGGGAGGCTACTCCTCCCCTGCCTTCACACCATTTTCCAAAGGGAGAGGGTGTCACACCCTCTCTCAGAGGAAGTTCTTTGTTCTGCCATCCTGGGCCAGGCCTGGCTGGACCCCAGGAGGGCAGATGCCTGTCTGAGGGGTTGGCAGCAGCAGCAGCTGCAGTGAAACCCCAGGAAGGGCAGTTTGGCAGTACCAGGGTCTGTGCTACAGACCACTGGGATCATGGGATTGTGCCAACTATGCCAGGATGGCATAGAGGGGGCAATTCCATGATCATAGACATGTTACATGGCCATATTCGGAGTTACCATTGTGAAGCTACATATAGGTAGTGACCTATATGTAGTGCACGCATGTAATGGTGTCCCCGCACTCACAAAGTTCAGGGAATTGGCTCTGAACAATGTGGGGGCACCTTGGCTAGTGTCAGGGTGCCCTCACACTAAGTAACTTTGCACCTAACCTTTACCAGGTAAAGGTTAGACATATAGGTGACTTATAAGTTACTTAAGTGCAGTGTAAAATGGCTGTGAAATAACGTGGACGTTATTTCACTCAGGCTGCAGTGGCAGGCCTGTGTAAGAATTGTCAGAGCTCCCTATGGGTGGCAAAAGAAATGCTGCAGCCCATAGGGATCTCCTGGAACCCCAATACCCTGGGTACCTCAGTACCATATACTAGGGAATTATAAGGGTGTTCCAGTAAGCCAATGTAAATTGGTAAAATTGGTCACTAGCCTGTTAGTGACAATTTGAATGAAATGAGAGAGCATAACCACTGAGGTTCTGGTTAGCAGAGCCTCAGTGAGACAGTTAGGCACCACACAGGGAACACATACATATAGGCCACAACCTTATGAGCACTGGGGTCCTGACTAGCAGGGTCCCAGTGACACATAACAAACATACTGAAAACATAGGGTTTTCACTATGAGCACTGGGCCCTGGCTAGCAGGATCCCAGTGAGACAGTGAAAACACCCTGACATACACTCACAAACAGGCCAAAAGTGGGGGTAACAAGGCTAGAAAGAGGCTACTTTCTCACAGCAGGTCTTGGCGATTCTGCATCCTGAGTGCCTCGCAGGAGTCGGTAGAGGAATGGACTCTGGTAAGTCAAACCTTTAACTATCATATCCCCCACCCTACCTGCATGCTATCATACACCCCCACCCTCGCCCCCTCCCCTATCACTCCAACTCTGGTAAGTCAAACCTTTAACTATCATATCCCCCTCCCTACCTGCATGCTATCATATACCCCCACCCTCGCCCCCTTCCCTATCACTCCAACTCCTCACAAATGTACTAATAACACAAACCACACATCCCAACACCAAGCCCTGCATGACACAACAAAGCATGGACACCCATCACTAAAGCATGCCCACTGCACATACCCATAACACCCCCCCTCAACCATCATCACACAAGCCCCCACACAGGAATGCTAGCACTGGGGTTCACGGTCACCCACCCATTGCACACCATGAAACACACAGATGCAATAATCATGCTTTTACACCCCTGCAGGACCACTACCCAACGTCACCAGACAGGAGGGTCCAGACATCTCCATCCCACCCACAGAAGAGGCCCACAGTGATGACAGGAGCTCTGTCCGACTGGATCTAGATGACCAGCCCGGACCATCGTGGGTCTCGGGACAGTCGGTTCCCCTCACACAGGCACAGCCCACCACAGGCCTTCCACCCTCTGGTAACACCAGCACAGCACCCACCCAGCGGACCCATACCTCCGTTCCCAGGACACGTCAATCAGCTGTGTGTCCACCACTACAGGGAACCCAGGATAACCCACCACCCCAACAACAACAGGGACCTGGGGCAGTGGTAGTGGGCACACGGTCCAGGTGACTGAGGCCCAGGAACACAGGGGAACTGGGAGGGCTTCTGTGCGACAGGTGGTGGACAGGCCAAGGGAACCCACTCTCCACAAGGCCCTCTCCTCCATCATGGGAGCATACCCCCACTCCCAGGAGACGATGGCAACGGTCCTGGCCAAGTTTCAGGAGACCCAGCGCATGCAGGAGGAACAGTATTTGGGATTCAGGGAGGAACTCAGAACCATCAGCTCTGCCCTGGGCACCATCGTAGGGGTGCTGAAGGAAATACTGAACACCAGGAGGGACACTGTGGCACTCCAAGGGGCCCCTGACACTAGCCTGGACGATGAACTGCCCACCACCTCTGCCGGCGCTAGTGGACAGGAGGCACTGCCACAGGACCACCACACCAGCACCCCACCCCCTGCAGACGGAGAACCACCCCGCAAGCGGTCCCTGAGATCCAGGAACAAGACAGAGCACGATGCCAAGACCCCCAACAAGAAATTAGACCACCCTGATTGTCAAACCACTGTCCCACTGTGTAACCCAGCTCCACTTCCTATGCCCATATGGGCAATGCACCTGTGAGACTAATAGACTGGACTCTGCCATGGACATTCCTCCACCATCCCCCCTCACCATTTTACTACCCCCTCCAATTTTGAGCACTTCAATAAACACCCTTGAAGCACAAAGCAATCTGGAGTCAGTCTGTGATTTCGAAATTGTGTATTAGCAATGACAGTGACAAAATGCTTTTTCAAATGTAATGTCAACATACCTATGTCACACATCTCAAGTCCATGAGGAATCAAAGCAGATGACACACGTTGGAAACCACACCTGTGAAACCGTAATGGAAAATGACAACTCAGTGACCATACACTGGTTGAAATCGACAGACAGGAGAGAGGTAGAAGTGTTAAAGTACTTGTAGTAGGCAGGAATGTTTTCTCACCTGTGTGTCACTGGAAATATTGCTGGATGACTGAGTCCCTATTGTCAATGTCTTCTTCCTCTGCTTCCTCCCCATCACTGTCCACAGGCTCCAAAGCTGCCACAACACCGCCATCTGGACCATCCTCCTGCAGAAAAGGCACCTGTCGTCGCAAAGCCAAGTTGTAAAGCATATGGAACCAGGAAATATTTGACCCCCACCCGGGGTCTCCTTCCCAGCGGTGGAGGGACACCCTTTATGTCCTCAGGGTCAATTTAGCAGAGAGTTCACAAATCAGACGGAGTCACCAACTGGAGGAATAAAGAGAAGTTTATTACATGGATTATAGCTCGAGCTAATACAGAGTCCCAGGACAGTCAAGTGACTATCCTACGGAGGCTGCCCCTTCACTCTGGGATACCCAACATTATATACACACAAAACTGCTTAGTTAGAGGACAACTCCACCCCTATCATATTAAAGGTCCTCTGCGGTCTTCAGAATATTTCAGGGATACACGTGTGGTGGGAGAAGGTACAGATGCAGCTGGCAGGAGGTGGCAACGACCTGTACAAACTTTTCTGGCAGTTACTGATTAAACACGGCAATTCTCGGAACTGTAATTGGAAAAAGTAATATGGCAGCGATAAGCAGATTGCAGCCCAAGGCCGCGAGCACAAGGTCAATCATCAAAGTTCAGGAGGTTTGTCGAGCACATGGCAACATAATAAAGATAAACAGATGCCTAGCAGCTATGGTGTATGATTAACTTTATGTTACATTTTCTCAAGCATACAGCAGGCCACGATGATCTGGCACACCTTCTTTGGTGAGTAGAATAGGGAACCACCTGTCATATGGAGGCACCTGAACCTGGCCTTCAGGAGGCCGAAGGTGCGTTCGATCACCCTCCTAGTCCGCCCATGGGCCTCATTGTAGCGTTCCTCTGCCCTGGTCCTGGGATTCCTCACTGGGATCAGTAGCCATGACAGGTTGGGGTAACCAGAGTCCCCTAATAGCCACACCCGGTGCCTCTGGAGTTGACCCATCACATAAGGGATGCTGCTATTCCGCAGGATGTAGGCGTCATGCACAGAGCCAGGGAACACAGCATTTACCTGGGAGATGTACTGGTCTGCCAAACATACCATCTGTACATTCATGGAATGATAACTCTTCCGGTTCCTCTACACCTGTTCACTCCTGTGGGGGGGGACCAAAGCTACATGGGTCCCATCAATGGCACCTATGATGTTGAGGATATGTCCCATGGCATAGAAGTCACCTTTCACTGTAGGCAAGTCCTCCACCTGAGGGAAAACTATATAGCTCCGCATGTGTTTCAGAAGGGCAGACAACACTCTGGACAAAACGTTGGAAAACATAGGCTGGGACATCCCTGATGCCATGGCCACTGTTGTTTGAAATAACCCACTTGCAAGGAAATGGAGCACTGATAGCACCTGCACTTGAGGGGGGATTTCTGTGGGATGGCGGATTGCTGACATCAGGTCAGGCTCCAACTGGGTACACAGTTCCTGGATTGTGGCACGGTCAAACCTGTAGGTGATGATCAAACTTCTTTCCTCCATTGTCGACAGGTCCACCAGTGGTCGGTACACCGGAGGATTCCGCCATCTCCTCACATGTCCCAGCGGACGGTGCCTATGAAGGACAACAGCGACCACAGAGTCAAACAACTCAGAGGTACGTACCCACAGTCTACACAGAACACCAACCATACACAAAATGTGGCCTGTATTTGTGTTGTGCGACAAGGCCTAGGTATGTGTGACGCAGTTGGTAATTAGGCCATGTGGGCCCCTGAAATGGCGGCTGCCTAACCTCTAAACTGGGACAATGGGATGTGAGGTAACTGTGCTGGCGTTGTACACCGTCGCGGTAGGCGGTCGAAGACCGCAGCGCAATGCTGCATTGTTTAACTTTGGGCCCTATGGGTCCCAGGAGCCAAAGAGGATGTACGCCGGCGGTGATGGTACGCACTGCTGCGGACGTGACCATCGCGGATGTGACCGCCTTTTTCTAGCTGTTGAATCACTCGATACCTGATCTTCGACAGGAGAGGACCTACACTGCAAGTGCTGCTGTGACCTCGGTCTGGAAGAGACAATGGCTTGTGCGTCTGGGGAAAGGGCCCCTGCCTTCACTGCAGAGGAGTTGGAGAAGCTCGTCGACGGGGTCCTTCCCCAGTACACGCTACTCTACGGTCCTCCAGACCAACAGGTAAGTACACAGGGAGCATGTTGTATGGGCTATGCCTGTGTGGAGAGGGCTGGTTGTAAGAAGGAAGGGGGCACAGTTCTGCGTGCATGAAGGACTGTGAATGCATGTGCCACATGGCAAGGGTAGGGATGTGGGCCACTCACTTTGACGGTGCAGTTGGTAATGACTTCTCTTCTTCCCCTGTACATGTCATGTAGGTCAGCGCCCACCAGAAGAAGGATATTTGCCATGCCATCGCCAAGGACGTCTGGACCCTGGGGGTCCACCACAGATGGAGCACCCACTGCCGTAAAATATGGGAGGACATTCGCCGCTGGAGCAAGAAGACGGCGGAGGCTCAGCTGGGGATGGCCTCCCAACGTGGGAGGGGTTCCCGTCGAACCATGACCCCCCTGATGTTCCAGATCCTGGCGGTGGCCTACCCTGAGTTGGATGGGCACTTGAGGGCATCACAGCAGACACAAGGGGGTGAGTACACTATCATTCAGCGGACTTTGCGTGCAGTGAAGGTGTCTGGGTGGGGGAGGAGGGCTGTGGGTTTCCCTAGGCCAGGGCGAGTTCTGTAGGCTAGGTCCCTCCGTAAGGCAGGCCATGTGGCACCCCACACCACCTCTGTAGAGTGCCAAGTACAGGTATTCATGCCCCTGTGTCATCTATGTGTGCAGATGTCGTCCATAGCCTTGTAGGCCATTTCCCAGGAATTGCATGTGTAGAGCCCAACATCGCGACGTAGTGCAGGGGGCTGCTGAGTCTGTATTGTCCGCCAATGGTAGCGGTAAGCCATGCACTCAACCTGTCTTTCTTCTGTCGTCATCCCTTTTTTGTGGTCTCCCTGTTCTTGTGTGCATTAGCATCATCAGGCGGAGGTACAGTGGCACGGAGCACGAGGGAGCTGCATCCCACATGGCCATGGAGGGCCACACTGCGGACTCAGAATTCACCAGTGGGACGGAGGGCGAGGGGAGCACCACGGCGGTCACAGGATCTGCAACCAGCGACACGGACTCATCCTCCGATGGGAGCTCCCTTGTGGTGGCGGCAACATCTGTGCCCCCCACTTCTACAGGTACAGCCGCCACCCCCCTACCAGCACCGCCCTCCCAGCAGCCCCTCAGCCTTCGCCCCGTGCCCGCTCACCCAGGAGGGTGGGCATCACCTTCGCCACAGGCACCTCAGCCCCTGCCCCTGTCACCTCTGCTGCCCTCAGTGAGGAGGCCATTGACATCCTCAGGTCCCTCACTGTTGGGCAGTCTACCATTTTGAATGCCATCCAGGGTGTAAAAAGGGAGTTGCAAAACACAAATGCATTCCTGGAGGGCATTCATTCTGGTCAGGCTGCCCTTCATCGAACCCTTCAAAGTCTGGCCTCAGCACTGATGGCAACCATTGTCCCTGTGTCTAGCCTCCCCCCTCCAACTTCCTCCACCCAGACCCAATCCCCTGTACCTCTGCCTATCCCAAGCACACCATCAGACCAGCCTACATACACCTCACCACACAAGGGAAGCTCAGGCAAACATAAGCACCACACATCCCACAGGCACTCACGCAAGCATCACACACATACAGACACACCAACATCCACTGCCTCCACTGTGTCCCTCCTCCCTCCCAGTCTCGTCTACACTCACACCTGCATGCACTACCACTAAACCCACTACGTCCCGCACCAGCACACCCACCACCACACCCCGCTCACGTGCACTCACCACCCCCACTACCATTTGCACGTCCCCTGTGTCCTCTCCCAGTGTGTCTGTGACGCCCCCTCCGAAGATACACAAACGCAGACACACCCACCCAACAGCCATCCACCTCACGACAGCCTCCAGCCCATGCACCTGCACCCAAATCCACAAAAGTTACACCTCCTACAACCACCACCTCTTCCTCTACTCCCAAACCCCCTCCAGCTACCCGTCCCAGTGTCTCCCAAAAACTTTTCCTGTCCAGCCTTAACCTATTCCCCCCCCCCGGCCAACTCATAGGTCCCGTACTAGCACTTCAGCCAAGAAATCTCCGGGACCAGTGGTGCCTGTTGTTACAGGTATGTGGAGTGCACCGGCCACCAGGCCAGCCAGTGTGGCACGGAGCCAAAGCAGAGCCAGTCCCCCCCCTGTGAAGCACCAAAAGTTGGACAGTGCCCGGCGGGAGAGGGGGAAGCCTCCAGCCAGCAAAGCCGCTCACAGGGGTCCCGGGGGGAGTGTCGACTCAGCTGTGACTCCTCCCAAGGTGGGGAAGGGGCAGAAGAAATCTCCAAAGTCTGGGAGGAGCAGCACGGCGGAGAAGACCGCCATCATCCCCGCTGGCCAGGAGGCCACCGCCAGCCTCATCTTCACTGCCCAGGAGGCCTCCGCCAGCCCCATCGTCACTGCCCAGGAGGCCTCCGCCAGCCCGATCGTCACTGCCCAGGAGGCCACCGCCATCCTCATCGTCACTGGCCAGGAGGCCACCGCCAGAGTCACTGCCCAGGAGGCCACCGCCAGAGTCACTGCCCAGAAGGCCACCGCCAGAGTCACTGCCCAGGAGGCCACCGCCAGCCCCATCGTCACTGCCCAGGAGGCCTCCGCCAGCCTCATCGTCACTACCCAGGAGGCCACCGCCAGCCCCATCGTCACTGGCCAGGAGGCCACCGCCAGAGTCACTGCCCAGGAGGCCACCGCCAGAGTCACTGCCCAGGAGGCCACCACCAGAGTCACTGCCCAGGAGGACACCACCAACCCCATCATCACTGCCCAGGAGGCCTCCGTCAGCCCCATCGTCACAGCCCAGGAGGCCACCGCCAGCCACAGAACAGCTGGCCAGGAGGGCCCCGCAAGCCACAGCCCAGCTGACCCATGAAGGACTGCCAGCCACAGCCCTGGTGGGCAATGAAGGACCGCCAGCCACAACCCTGCTGGGCAATGAAGGACCGCCTTGGCAAGGACCTCTGAACAGGGCAAAGACCGCCATGGAAAGCACCGCTGAACAGGTCTGACACTGGCAACTCAAGCACCGCTGAACAGGCCAAGGACCGCTAAACAGGGCAAAGACCGCCATGGAAAGCACCGCTGAACAGGTCTGACACTGGCAACTCAAGCACCGCTGAACAGGCCAAGGACCGCTGAACAGGGCAAAGACCGCCATGGAAAGCACCGCTGAACAGGTCTGACACTGGCAACTCAAGCACCGCTGAACAGGCCAAGGACCGCTGAACAGGGCAAAGACCGCCATGGAAAGCACCGCTAGCCCATTTGTGGCAGGTCCAGTGATGCAACTGGGACCGTCACGGGGTGTGTGCAGCAGTCTGGGCACCAGTCCCCCTCCAGAACCAGTGGAGACATGCATCCACTACCTCTGTCCTGCACAGGATGAAGGTCTCTGGGCACCAGTCCCCCTCCAGAACCAGTGGAGACATTCATCCACTACCTCTGTCCTGCACAGGATGAAGCACTCTGGGCACCAGTCCCCCTCCAGAACTAGTGGAGACATGCATCCACTACCTCTGTCCTGCACAGGATGAAGCACTCTGGGCACCAGTCCCCCTCCAGAAACAGTGGAGACATGCATCCACTTGAGAGACTGTGGCTTTGCACTCCCCAGGACTGAACAGTGGGCAACTCACCCACTGTAGAGACTTGTGAGACTGTGGCTTTGCACTCCCCAGGATACATCAATGGGCATGGAGCCCCCTCGTGGATTTGGCGTGATGCACTCATCCGGCTGAGGTGCCCCCCCTTCCCTTCCCCCTGAGGTGCCTGTTGTATTTCGATCTGATGCCCCTGCAGTGTTCTCTCCATTTGGATCGAGTATCTTGTGTGGGCCTCGCCCATGCATTTTGGGCCCAGTGGTCCACGGACTATGAATGGTGCAATACCTGCACTACTAATCGTGGTGCATATTTTGTTTATTGTGTATATATATGTATATATTTGCTTAATGTATATTGATATATTACAATGGTTCCACTCATTTCCTTTTGTCTTTGCATTCTTTTGGGGGGTGTGGGGGGGTGTTACTGTAATGTATAGATATGCATTGGTGTGTGTGTTGTAGTGGGTGAGGGTCGGGTGGGGTTTGGGGTGTTGAGTGTGTGTGTGTCCCTGTGTTTTTGCCTCCCCCCTCCCCTATGTCGTAGGTGCAGTACTCACCGTGGTCTTCGCCGCCGGCGTTGATGATCCTCGTAGAGGAGCAGGAAGACTAGCGCTGGCAGAATATGGAGTTCCGGCTCCATGGTGACCTCCTTCCTCGTGGAGTGTGTAGAGGTGAGCGTTATCCCTTTGAAATGGCTGTTTCCGCCATGTTTTTATCTGCGGTGAATCCGCCCCGGAAAAGGTGGCAGATTGGTAGGTTGTGATACTGTGGGCAGTACATTGTCTTCCGCCTGTCTGTTGGCGGTGACCGCTGCTTTGTTTGTTTATACCGCCGTGGCGGTCGGAGTGTTAAAGTGGCTGTCTTTGTTGGCAGTTTCCGCCACGGTCATAATTGCTAATTTTTTACCGCCGGCCTGTTGGCGGTCTTACCGCCGCTTTAACACCGTCCGCCAGGGTTGTAATGACCACCTTTGTTTGCTATGACTTAGCTGCAGCTGTCAAAGCCGCAGCCAAGCCACATTAAACAGCTATGTCCCGGGGGTGGACGCCCCAGGACATATCAGGAGCCGGCTCTGGAGGGTAGTGGTCCCCAAGGCCATCAGTGGCTCCTCCTATGTAACTAGCCCCTGGGAGTTGGTGGTCCCTGAGGCTACAGGGGTCCGAAACTGACCCCCTTTCCATTTGTTGCTATTTGCTATTTGCCCAAGGTCGTGGCCCTCGGGCTGCTGGAGGAGGAAATTGGGCCTCAGGGCAAAGCAGGAGCCACATGGCACTGACACTGACCGCTCAGCCCTCCACAGGGCTTGGTCGCCCCACTCACTGCTGCCGCTCCTGCCTGCCTTTGCCGCCTCCTGCCTGCAGATTCCTTCGCTCGCTCGCTGCTCCTGGGATTCCCGCCGCTGCCTCCCTGCGGCCCCGCCCCCCTGTGATTCCATTCGCCGGACCGCTCCCGCCACCCAGCTGCTCCTCCCTCCCGGCTCCTTACTTAAGGGGACCGTAGGGGACCACAGAGTGTGACCGCTCAGCCCTCCACAGGGCTTGGTCGCCCCACTCACTGCTGCCGCTCCTGCCTGCCTTTGCCGCCTCCTGCCTGCAGATTCCTTCGCTCGCTCGCTGCTCCTGGGATTCCCGCCGCTGCCTCCCTGCGGCCCCGCCCCCCTGTGATTCCATTCGCCGGACCGCTCCCGCCACCCAGCTGCTCCTCCCTCCCGGCTCCTTACTTAAGGGGACCGTAGGGGACCACAGAGTGTGACCGCTCAGCCCTCCACAGGGCTTGGTCGCCCCACTCACTGCTGCCGCTCCTGCCTGCCTTTGCCGCCTCCTGCCTGCAGATTCCTTCGCTCGCTCGCTGCTCCTGGGATTCCCGCCGCTGCCTCCCTGCGGCCCCGCCCCCCTGTGATTCCATTCGCCGGACCGCTCCCGCCACCCAGCTGCTCCTCCCTCCCGGCTCCTTACTTATGACGCCCCCAGAGCGACCGCGCAGCGGACGCGCGCAGCGGGAGCTCCGACTGAGCGCCGAAGGTGCGCCAAAGGTAAGCCCGTCTGCGCCCGTCTGCGCCTGGACCGCGCCCAGCGCCAGACCCCCTGGTCCTCGCCCTCGCCAGCACACCCTGCACAGCTACGATGCCAGAACCCTCCACACACTCAACGCCGGCCGAAACACCGCCTGCTACCGAGCCACCCCGAGACGCACCCACGGACCCTTCACCTGCCTGACCTGCCGCTTCACCAGCCTACGACCCAACACTGCACCTACTAAACCGAGCCCCAGCAACAAACACCTGATGTGCATCCTGCTCAACACCCGCTCCGTTCACAGGCATGCCGTCGAACTCTGGAACCTCCTCGATTCGACAGCACCAGACATCGCCTTCCTGACAGAAACCTGGATGAACGCCTCCTCAGCACCCGACGTCGCCATCGCCGTCCCAGAAGGCTACAAAATCACCAGGAGGGACCGCGTCAACCAGACAGGAGGAGGCATCGCCATCATCCACAAGAACACCATCCGCATCACGACCAACTCTGATGACACCTTCACCTCCGCCGAACACCTCCACTTCCAGATACACACCAACCCCAAGACCACGCTCAGAGGCACCCTCATCTACAGACCACCGGGACCACGCACACAGTTCAGCGAAGACATCACAGACTTCGTCAGCCCCCACGCCATCAATTCCACCGACTACATCCTCCTGGGGGACCTCAACTTCCACCTGGAGGACGACAAGGACCGCAACACCACTGCTCTACTGGACAACCTGGCCAACCTCGGACTCAAGCAACTGGTAACCACCCCTACACACCACGCCGGCCACACGCTTGACCCAGTCTTCTCATCCAGCAAATATGTCACCTTCAGCCACTCCACCAATCTCCAGTGGACTGACCACAGCTGCGTCCACTTCAGCTTCAGTAAAACGACGACCCACCACCACCCTCAACAAACCCCCCGCAGGAGCTGGAACAAGATCACCGGAGACCAGCTCACCACCTTCCTCAGCCAGAACCCCCCCACCAGCTCAACGGACCCCAACGAAGCCGCCAACAACCTCACACAGTGGATCACCAACTGCGCAGACGCCCTCGCACCACTGAAGAAGAACCCCCCCAGCAGACGCAGCAGCAAGAAAGCCTCCTGGTTCACCGACGAGCTCATCACCTCCAAGAAGAACTGCCGCTCCCTGGAGAACACCTGGCGCACCAACCAGACCACAGACAACATGACGGCCCTCAAACACGCCACCCGCAAACACCACCAACTGATCCGCGCCACAAAGAAGACAGCCTTCAAGGAACGACTGGACAACAACACCCACAACAGCAAGGAACTCTTCAGCATCGTCAAAGAGCTCTCCAACCCCGACGCCGGAAACAATGACATCACTCCCTCGCAAGACCTCTGCGACTCCCTCGCAGCCTTCTTCCACGACAAGATCGCCAACATTCACAACAGCTTCGGCCCACCAACCACAAACCCCACCACCGAACCGATGCCCCCCACCGCCACCCTCCGCACCTGGACCCCAGTCAGCACCGAAGACACAACACGCACAATGAACACCATCCACTCCGGATCCCCTACGGACCCCTGCCCACACCACATCTTCAACACGGCTGACCACATCATCGCACCCCACCTCCGTGACATCGTCAACGCCTCCTTCAACACCGCCACCTTCCCGGAGTGCTGGAAACACGCCGAGATCAGTGCCCTGCTGAAGAAACCAACTGCAGACCCCTCCGACCTCAAGAACTACCGCCCCATCTCGCTCCTCCCGTTTCCTGCCAAAGTCATCGAGAAGACCGTCAACAGACAGCTAGCTGCCTTCCTCGAGACCAACGGATCCCTCGACCACTCGCAATCCGGCTTCCGAGCCAACCACAGCACGGAGACCGCCCTCATCGCAGCCACAGACGACATCAGATCCCTAATGGACAATGGGGAAACTGCGGCCCTCATCCTCCTGGACCTCTCCGCAGCGTTCGACACTGTCTGCCACCGCACCCTGGTACAGCGCCTGAACAACACCGGCATCCAGGGGAAGGCCCTGGAGTGGATCGCCTCATTCCTCGCCGGAAGAACCCAGAGAGTCCGCCTCCCCCCGTTCCGGTCAGCGGCCACCGAAGTCATCTGCGGAGTTCCACAAGGGTCATCGCTCAGCCCCACCCTCTTCAACGTCTATATGAGCCCCCTCGCAACCATCGCACGTCAACACAACCTCAAGATCATCACCTACGCCGACGACACCCAGCTGATCCTCTCCCTCACCAGCGACCCGGACGCCGCCAGAGCCAGCCTACACGAAGGGATGAAAGACGTCGCCGAATGGATGAAGAACAGCCGCCTGAAACTGAACTCAGACAAGACGGAGGTCCTCATCCTGGGATCATCACCATCCGCCTGGGACGACTCCTGGTGGCCCCCCGCCCTGGGAGCCACCCCCAAGCCAACGGACCACGCTCGCAACCTAGGCTTCATCCTGGACTCCTCCCTCTCGATGACCAGACAAGTCAACGCCGTCTCATCTTCATGCTTCAACACCCTGCGCATGCTTCGAAAGATCTTCCGGTGGATCCCCACCGAGACCAGGAAGACGGTCACCCAGGCCCTCGTCACCAGTCGGCTGGACTACGGGAACGCCCTCTACGCCGGCACCGCCGCCAAACTCCAGAAGAAACTCCAACGGATCCAGAACGCCTCAGCACGACTCATCCTGGACATCCCCCGACACAGCCACATCTCCGAACACCTGAGAGACCTGCACTGGCTCCCCGTCAACAAAAGAATCACGTTCCGACTCCTCACCCACGCACACAAGGCCCTCCACGACCTGGGCCCCAAGTTCCTCAACAGCCGCCTGACCTTCCACAAGCCCACCCGCCAGCTCCGCTCCGCCAGCCTCGCTCTCGCCACCGTCCCCCGCATCCGCAGAGCCACCGCCGGAGGAAGATCCTTCTCCTACCTGGCAGCCAAGACATGGAACTCCCTCCCCATCCACCTCCGGACAACGCAAGACCATCTCGCCTTCAGGAAGCAACTCAAGACCTGGCTGTTCGAGCAGTAGCGTTTCCCCCCCCCCCAGCGCCTTGAGACCCTCCGGGTGAGCAGTGCGCTATACAAATGCCTTTGATTGATTGATTGACATGGCCCCCGCACATATGTTAATATATCGCCCAGGGAGGTGGTGAACTACAGGGCTGTGGGGGAGGCCATCGGGCCTCCCCACATAATAAAAGCATTTTACCCCGGGGAAGTGGTGGTCTCCGGGTACCCAGGGGCAACGCAGCCCCTGCACACATTTTTCTAAATGCCACGGGGAGGTGGTGGTCCCCAGGGCTGCGGGGGCCAGGACACCCCCCCATTGAAAAACAATGCCCCTGAGTCCTGGCCCGCCCATGTGTAATGAAAAAACAAGCACTGGAGCCTGCGCTTGTGTTTTGCATTTTTTTACTGCAAATTCACGATGACCGCCAGAGCTAAGTGGTCAGGGTGAAAGTGTAATCAGTGTACCGAAAGCTAGCTTTCTTCCAAATTTGTTGCAATTCCATCCAGTGGTTCAGGATGTATTCATGTCTATGGGGGTCATTCCGACCCGGCAGAGGGCAGCGGAAGCACCGCCAACAGGCTGGCGGTGCTTCCTGGGCTATTCTGACCGCGGCGGTAAAGCCGCGGTCAGAAAAGGGGAACTGGCGGTTTCCCGCCGGTTTTCCCCTGGCCCAGGGAATCCTCCATGGCGGCGCTGCTTGCAGCACCGCCACGGGGATTCCGACCCCCTTCCCGCCAGCCTGTTTCTGGCGGTTGTCACCGCCAGAACCAGGATGGCGGGAACGGGTGTCGTGGGGCCCCTGGGGGCCCCTGCACTGCCCATGCCACTGGCATGGGCAGTGCAGGGGCCCCCTCACAGGGCCCCATACAGATTTTCACTGTCTGCTTAGCAGACAGTGAAAATCGTGACGGGTCCCAATGCACCCGTCGCACCCCTGCAACTCCGCCGGCTCCATTCGGAGCCGGCTTCCTCATTGCAGGGGCTTTCCCGCTGGGCCGGCGGGCGGCCTTTTGGCGGTCGCCCGCCGGCCCAGCGGGAAAGTTGGAATGGCCGCTGCGGTCTTTTGACGCGGGGCGGTCATTCGGCGGTAACCGCATGGCGGGCGGCGACCGCCGCCCGCCGCAGTCAGAATGACCGCTTATATGTCCTATAGGAATTAACATGGGAAACGCAACTTTTTTTTTACTCCCCCCCTTTTTTCTCGTTCCCCCACTTGACAGATCACCCAGAAACTTTCCTTGTTTAACAAGAATCACTGGGGCACTTTTATTGGAAACTTTTGTGAAGATTAATCAAACGGTCCCAAAGATATATGCAAGTCAAAAATTGCTTTTTCCATGGAAACATGGTCCTAACTAATATGCATATATATATTTATATATACATATATATATATATATACATATATAGATATATATGTATATATATATTTTTTTTTTATATCGCTACATAGTCCTTGCCGGGCCTGTCACCTGCTGCTAGCATACAGAAGAGGTGGTGCTGCACCCACAAAATGAGTGCTGACACTTGCTCCTTGTTAAAGATCAGGCGAGGCCGCACCTCTGCTCTTCTGCACTGCCCGCATGTGGTGCGTTTAGCACCTGTGTTCCCTGCTTCTGCCTTAGAGACTAGAGAGTGAGAGAGTCGAGAAGGAAGGATGGAACTGGAGCAAAAAGCAGGAAGACGACAGGCAGGCTAGGCCATTAAAGGAAAAATGATTAAATAAAGGACAAGAAAGCTAACAAAATGTAAAATAAACACAAAAGTAAACACAGGGACAATGACACAATAAGAAACTAAGGCGGTCATTCTGACCGCGGCGGTCGGCGGTCTCCGCCCGCCAAGCGGTTCCCGCCGAAAGACCGCTCCTCGGTCAAAAGACCGCGGCGCCCATTCTGGCTTTCCCGCGGGGCCGGCGGGCGACTGCCAGAAGACCGCCGGCCGGCCCAGCGGGAAAGCCCCTTCAACAATTAAGCCGGCTCGGAATGGAGCCGGCGGAGTTGCAGGGGTGCGACGGGTGCAGTGGCACCCGTCGCGATTTTCACTGTCTGCAAAGCAGACAGTGAAAATCTTTGTGGGGCCCTGTTAGGGGGCCCCTGCACTGCCCATGCCAGTGGCATGGGCAGTGCAGGGGCCCCCAGGGGCCCCACGGCACCCGTTCCCGCCATCCTGGTTCTGGCGGTGGACACCGCCAGAAACAGGCTGGCGGGAAGGCGGTCGGAATCCCCATGGTGGTGCTGCAAGCAGCGCCGCCCTGGCGGATACCCTGGGCCAGTGGGTGTAGGAGGCTGGACTGGCTTGTAGTGAGTACCAAGGGGTACTTGCACCTTGCACCAGGCCCAGTTATCCCTTATTAGTGTATAGGGTGTCTAGCAGCTTAGGCTGATAGATAATGGTAGCTTAGCAGAGCAGCTTAGGCTGAACTAGGAGACGTGTGAAGCTACTACAGTACCACTTAGTGTCATATGCACAATATCATAAGAAAACACAATACACAGTTATACTAAAAATAAAGGTACTTTATTTTTATGACAATATGCCAAAGTATCTTAGAGTGTACCCTCAGTGAGAGGATAGGAAATATACACAAGATATATATACACAATAGCAAAAATATGCAGTATAGTCTTAGAAAACAGTGCAAACAATGTATAGTTACAATAGGATGCAATGGGGAAACATAGGGATAGGGGCAACACAAACCATATACTCCAGAAGTGGAATGCGAACCACGAATGGACCCCAAACCTATGTGACCTTGTAGAGGGTCGCTGGGACTATTAGAAAATAGTGAGAGTTAGAAAAATAACCCTCCCCAAGACCCTGAAAAGTGAGTGCAAAGTGCACTAAAGTTCCCCTAAGGACAAAATAGTCGTGTTAGAGGGAGAATGCAAGGAAAACACAAATCAGCAATGCAACAACGATGGATTCCTGTCTGAAGGTACCTGTGGAACAAGGGGACCAAGTCCAAAAGTCACAAGCAGCTCGGAGATGGGCAGATGCCCAAGAAATGCCAGCGGTTGGTGCAAAGAAGCTCTTACTAGGCTGAAGAACTGTGAATACTGCAGGAACGACAAGGGCTAGAGACTTCCCCTTTGGAGGATGGATCCCCCACGCCTTGGAGAGTCGTGCAGAAGTGTTTTCCCGCCGGATGGACGCCAACAAGCCTTGCTACACGCAAATCATGCGTTTGGCGTTTTTGGACGCTGCTGGGGCCCAGGAGGGACCAGGAGGTCGCAAATTGGACCTGCAGAGAGAGGGGACGTCGAGCAAGACAAAGAGCCCTCACTGAAGCAGGTAGCACCCGGAGAAGTGCCAGAAACAGGCACTACGAGGATGCGTGAAACGGTGCTCGCCGAAGTTGCACAAAGGAGTCCCACGTCGCCGGAGACCAACTTAGAAAGTCGTGCAATGCAGGTTAGAGTGCCGTGGACCCAGGCTTGGCTGTGAACACAGGATTTCCGCCGGAAGTGCACAGGGGCCGGAGAAGCTTGCAAAGTCGCGGTTCCCAGCAATGCAGCCCAGCGAGGTGAGGCAAGGACTTACCTCCACCAAACTTGGGCTGAAGAGTCACTGGACTGTGGGGGTCACTTGGACGGTGTCGCTGGATTCGAGGGACCTCGCTCGTCGTGCTGAGAGGAGACCCAAGGGACCGGAGATGCAGCTTTTTGGTGCCTGCGGTTGCAGGGGGAAGATTCCGTCGACCCACGGGAGATTTCTTCGGAGCTTCTGGTGCAGAGAGGAGGCAGACTACCCCCACAGCATGCACAAGCAGGAAAACAGTCGAGAAGGCGGCAGGATCAGCGTTACAGAGTTGCAGTAGTCGTCTTTGCTACTATGTTGCAGGTTTGCAGGCTTCCAGCGCGGTCAGCGGTCGATTCCTTATCAGAAGGTGAAGAGGGAGATGCAGAGGAACTCGGCTGAGCTCATGCATTCGTTATCTAAAGTTTCCCCAGAGACAGAGACCCTAAATAGCCAGAAAAGAGGGTTTGGCTACCTAGGAGAGAGGAAAGGCTACTAACACCTGAAGGAGCCTATCACAAGGAGTCTCTGACGTCACCTGGTGGCACTGGCCACTCAGAGCAGTCCAGTGTGCCAGCAGCACCTCTGTTTCCAAGATGGCAGAGGTCTGGAGCACACTGGAGGAGCTCTGGACACCTCCCAGGGGAGGTGCAGGTCAGGGGAGTGGTCACTCCCCTTTCCTTTGTCCAGTTTCGCGCCAGAGCAGGGGCTAAGGGGTCCCTGAACCGGTGTAGACTGGCTTATGCAGAATTGGGCACATCTGTGCCCAACAAAGCATTTCCAGAGGCTGGGGGAGGCTACTCCTCCCCTGCCTTCACACCATTTTCCAAAGGGAGAGGGTGTCACACCCTCTCTCAGAGGAAGTTCTTTGTTCTGCCATCCTGGGCCAGGCCTGGCTGGACCCCAGGAGGGCAGCTGCCTGTCTGAGGGGTTGGCAGCAGCAGCAGCTGCAGTGAAACCACAGGAAGGGCAGTCTGGCAGTACCAGGGTCTGTGCTACAGACCACTGGGATCATGGAATTGTACCAACAATGCCAGGATGGCATAGAGGGGGCAATTCCATGATCATAGACATGTTACATGGCCATATTCGGAGTTACCATGGTGAAGCTACATATAGGTAGTGACCTATATGTAGTGCACGCGTGTAATGGTGTCCCCGCACTCACACAGTTCAGTGAATTGGCTCTGAACAATGTGGGGGCACCTTGGCTAGTGCCAGGGTGTCCTCACACTAAGTAACTTTGCACCTAACCTTTACCAGGTAAAGGTTAGACATATAGGTGACTTATAAGTTACTTAAGTGCAGTGTAAAATGGCTGTGAAATAACGTGGACGTTATTTCACTCAGGCTACAGTGGCAGGCCTGTGTAAGAATTGTCAGAGCTCCCTATGGGTGGCAAAAGAAATGCTGCAGCCCATAGGGATCTCCTGGAACCCCAATACCCTGGGTACCTCAGTACCATATACTAGGGAATTATAAGGGTGTTCCAGTAAGCCAATGTAAATTGGTAAAAATGGTCACTAGCCTGTCAGTGACAATTTGGAAGTAATGAGAGAGCATAACCACTGAGGTTCTGGTTAGCAGAGCCTCAGTGAGACAGTTAGGCACCACACAGGGAACATATACATGCACACCTATGAGCACTGGGGCCCTGTGTGACAGGGTCCCAGTGACACATACATATAGGCCACAAACCTATGAGCACTGGGGTCCTGACCAGCAGGATCCCAGTGACACATAACAAACATACTGAAAACATAGTGTTTTCACTATGAGCACTGAGGCCTGGCTATCAGGATCCCAGTGAGACAGTGAAAACAGTGACAAACACCCTGACATACACTCACAAACAGGCCAAAAGTGGGGGTAACAAGGCTAGAAAGAGGCTACCTTCTCACACAACCCCCCCCCAAACGAAGGACAATAAGGCTAACCTTGGCCAGTTGAGACTTTATTGTCTAAGTGGTGATAAGTAGAGAGTAGCTCTGCAATAGACTGGTTACTCCCTTTATCATCCACTATATGGTTACTTCCCTGTGGGGATGTAAACCACCCTGTTTGAAGTTTTTTAGCTAAGCAACAATGTGAAGATGTATTTTCAGAGTTTCTATCAGTAAGTTTTAGTTTAGAGCAGTGGGAATTATCCACTGAACCTATTTGTAATGATGGAAATGCCAGACAGGGATGCTGTCTCAGTAAAGCCATAGCTGGACAAAAACTTTGTCCATTTGGCTGGAAGAGAGAACAGGGATGCTGTTTCTCTTGAGTTGGAGCAGGGCAGGGATGCTGTCCTATGAGCTCCACACTAGGGCAGGGATGCTGTCCTAAGTGTTGTGAGGCAGTACAGGGTTTCTGCACTAAAGTTTCTCTGGGAGGGTTGGAGGGATGCTCCATGTTAACTAAAATGGTGCTCTTTTTGTCACCAATGTTAGTTATCCCACAGAGAGGTACTTCTACCTCAGGGAGTCCAGCTATGCCAGCTGATGATTCCCTTGGAACAGGTGCCACCCCAGGAGAGGTTTCTCCCACCACAGGAATAGTATCCTGAATGGTAGGGTGGTTAGGGGATACTGTGATACCCTTTTTACCTGTTGATGGAGAGGGATCCTGAGTTTTCAGGCCTTCTCTCCTTTGCTTTTTCATTTCCCTTGAAATGAGAGGGAACAATTCCTCAGGGATGCCCAGCATGGCTGCATGGGCATAAAACTCTACATCAGCCCAACCTGAGGCCTCTAGGTCATTACCTAAGAGACAGTCTACAGGTAAGCTAGGTGATACCACCACCTGCTTTGGGCCAGTAACTCCACCCCAACTAAACTGAATTATAGCTAAGGGAAGAAACTTAGTGGAGTTATGGACATCAATAATCTTATACTGTTGTCCAATGATGTGTTGTTCAGGAGGCACTAGGTTTTCAGTCACCAAAGTGAAACTGGCACCTGTGTCCCTGTAGGCCAAGGCCTCAACACCATTTATTGAAACTGTCTGCCTGTACTTATCCATTGTAAGGGGACAAGCAGCCAGTGTGGCAAGGCCAATGCCACTAGGTGTGACAGAAACTGTCTTGGGACTGATTACATCAGTTTCCACTATGGACCCATAAGTGAACCCAACTACACCCTTTGCTTGACTGTTGCCAGCAGTCCCACCACTAGTACCACTACTGCTAGGGGCACTAGAGCTTGATGTATTAGTGGTGGTAGGCTCAGGGGGTTTACCTGGACAGGACTTATCCCCTGGCCTATGGCCTCTGTTTTTACACACAAAGCACCAAGGCTTTTTAATGTGTGCAGGTTGGGAAGAAGAGGAAGAATTTGTTTTATCCCCACCCTCTGAAGAGTGTTTAAGATTTGAAGTGGGATCTTTGGTTTTACCCTTATCCCCATGCTTATCTTGAGATTTTTCACCATCTTTCTTCTTATTGCCATCTTTGTCACCCCCTGTATGAACTTTTCTGTTCACCCTTGTTCTGACCCATTTGTCTGCCTTCTTTCCCAATTCTTGGGGAGAGGTCAGATCAGAGTCTACCAGGTACTGGTGCAACAAATCAGACACACAATTATTAAGTATATGCTCTCTCAGGATTAAGTTATACAGGCTGTCATAATCAGTAACTTTACTGCCATGTAACCACCCCTCCAAGGCCTTCACTGAATGGTCAATGAAATCAACCCAGTCTTGTGAAGACTCCTTTTTGGTCTCTCTGAACTTTATCCTGTACTGTTCAGTGGTTAAGCCATAACCATCCAGGAGTGCATTCTTAAGAACTGTAAAATTATTGGCATCACTTTCTTTCACTGTAAGGAGCCTATCCCTACCTTTTCCACTAAATGATAGCCATAGGATAGCAGCCCACTGCTTTTGAGGGACATCCTGTACAGCACAGGCCCTCTCAAGTGCAGCAAACAACTTGTTAATGTCATCCCCCTCCTTATAAGGGGGAACTATCTTGTGCAGATTCCTGGAATCATGCTCTTTTGCAGGATGACTATGGGGAATACTGCTGCTGCCACCATGGGTATCTAAACCCAACTTCTGTCTTTCCCTCTCTATTTCTAAAGACTGTCTATCCAAATCCAGCTGTTGCTTCTTGAGCTTCAGTCTGGTTTGTTCCACTCTCAATCTATTGAGCTCCCTTTCTAACAATCTGTCATCAGGGTGGGTGGGAGGGACATTTCTAGATACAGAGGTATGATGGGAATGAACAGAAGGAGACCTGTCCCTTACCAAGGGCACCCTAACAGCTTGGCTACCAGCATAATGTGAGAGCACATCATCAGTATGATGTGATTCAACCTCTGTACCAACTATGCTAGACTGTCTAGTAATGGGCAGGCTGAGAAGTTTCTTTCCTGAACCTTTTCCTGGGGGAGTCCCTGGATCAGATTGAGAACCATTAGCTACTTTTTCTACAGATTGGGCACTTATGGCCTTATCCTGTACTCTAAGCATATTAATTAACAGTTCTAAGGAAGGATTCTTCCCTACACTCAAACCTCTCTCTATGCAGAGACTCCTTGCTCCTTTCCAGCTAAGGTGATCATATGCAAGTTTGGACAGTTCAACTTTTTGGCCTGTGCCAGACATTTTTTAGAGAGAGATAAAGTGATAGTAAAAGAGAAAAAAGTTTTTCAGAACTTTTTGGAAAGACAGAAAAAAAACTTTTTAAACTTTTAAGAACTTTTTGAAAGTTTAGAAGTACTTTTCAGCACTTAGAAAAGAGTGAAAAGAGGAAATGCAAAACTTTTTGGCTATGTGTATATACACTGACCTTGTTTTGTATATTTTTCTCTTATGAAAAGTACAATGACAAGAGTGGTAAGTAGTCTCAAGCACTTATCCCACCACTGCACAACCAATGTAGGAGGCTGGACTGGCTTGTAGTGAGTACCAAGGGGTACTTGCACCTTGCACCAGGCCCAGTTATCCCTTATTAGTGTATAGGGTGTCTAGCAGCTTAGGCTGATAGATAATGGTAGCTTAGCAGAGCAGCTTAGGCTGAACTAGGAGACGTGTGAAGCTACTACAGTACCACTTAGTGTCATATGCACAATATCATAAGAAAACACAATACACAGTTATACTAAAAATAAAGGTACTTTATTTTTATGACAATATGCCAAAGTATCTTAGAGTGTACCCTCAGTGAGAGGATAGGAAATATACACAAGATATATATACACAATAGCAAAAATATGCAGTATAGTCTTAGAAAACAGTGCAAACAATGTATAGTTACAATAGGATGCAATGGGGAAACATAGGGATAGGGGCAACACAAACCATATACTCCAGAAGTGGAATGCGAACCACGAATGGACCCCAAACCTATGTGACCTTGTAGAGGGTCGCTGGGACTATTAGAAAATAGTGAGAGTTAGAAAAATAACCCTCCCCAAGACCCTGAAAAGTGAGTGCAAAGTGCACTAAAGTTCCCCTAAGGACAAAATAGTCGTGTTAGAGGGAGAATGCAAGGAAAACACAAATCAGCAATGCAACAACGATGGATTCCTGTCTGAAGGTACCTGTGGAACAAGGGGACCAAGTCCAAAAGTCACAAGCAGCTCGGAGATGGGCAGATGCCCAAGAAATGCCAGCGGTTGGTGCAAAGAAGCTCTTACTAGGCTGAAGAACTGTGAATACTGCAGGAACGACAAGGGCTAGAGACTTCCCCTTTGGAGGATGGAGAGTCGTGCAGAAGTGTTTTCCCGCCGGATGGACGCCAATAAGCCTTGCTACACGCAAATCGTGCGTTTGGCATTTTTGGACGCTGCTGGGGCCCAGGAGGGACCAGGAGGTCGCAAATTGGACCTGCAGAGAGAGGGGACGTCGAGCAAGACAAAGAGCCCTCACTGAAGCAGGTAGCACCCGGAGAAGTGCCAGAAACAGGCACTACGAGGATGCGTGAAACGGTGCTCGCCGAAGTTGCACAAAGGAGTCCCACGTCGCCGGAGACCAACTTAGAAAGTCGTGCAATGCAGGTTAGAGTGCCGTGGACCCAGGCTTGGCTGTGCACACAGGATTTCCGCCGGAAGTGCACAGGGGCCGGAGAAGCTTGCAAAGTCGCGGTTCCCAGCAATGCAGCCCAGCGAGGTGAGGCAAGGACTTACCTCCACCAAACTTGGGCTGAAGAGTCACTGGACTGTGGGGGTCACTTGGACGGTGTCGCTGGATTCGAGGGACCTCGCTCGTCGTGCTGAGAGGAGACCCAAGGGACCGGAGATGCAGCTTTTTGGTGCCTGCGGTTGCAGGGGGAAGATTCCGTCGACCCACGGGAGATTTCTTCGGAGCTTCTGGTGCAGAGAGGAGGCAGACTACCCCCACAGCATGCACAAGCAGGAAAACAGTCGAGAAGGCGGCAGGATCAGCGTTACAGAGTTGCAGTAGTCGTCTTTGCTACTATGTTGCAGGTTTGCAGGCTTCCAGCGCGGTCAGCGGTCGATTCCTTATCAGAAGGTGAAGAGGGAGATGCAGAGGAACTCGGCTGAGCTCATGCATTCGTTATCTAAAGTTTCCCCAGAGACAGAGACCCTAAATAGCCAGAAAAGAGGGTTTGGCTACCTAGGAGAGAGGAAAGGCTACTAACACCTGAAGGAGCCTACACAAGGAGTCTCTGACGTCACCTGGTGGCACTGGCCACTCAGAGCAGTCCAGTGTGCCAGCAGCACCTCTGTTTCCAAGATGGCAGAGGTCTGGAGCACACTGGAGGAGCTCTGGACACCTCCCAGGGGAGGTGCAGGTCAGGGGAGTGGTCACTCCCCTTTCCTTTGTCCAGTTTCGCGCCAGAGCAGGGGCTAAGGGGTCCCTGAACCGGTGTAGACTGGCTTATGCAGAATTGGGCACATCTGTGCCCAACAAAGCATTTCCAGAGGCTGGGGGAGGCTACTCCTCCCCTGCCTTCACACCATTTTCCAAAGGGAGAGGGTGTCACACCCTCTCTCAGAGGAAGTTCTTTGTTCTGCCATCCTGGGCCAGGCCTGGCTGGACCCCAGGAGGGCAGCTGCCTGTCTGAGGGGTTGGCAGCAGCAGCAGCTGCAGTGAAACCACAGGAAGGGCAGTCTGGCAGTACCAGGGTCTGTGCTACAGACCACTGGGATCATGGAATTGTACCAACAATGCCAGGATGGCATAGAGGGGGCAATTCCATGATCATAGACATGTTACATGGCCATATTCGGAGTTACCATGGTGAAGCTACATATAGGTAGTGACCTATATGTAGTGCACGCGTGTAATGGTGTCCCCGCACTCACACAGTTCAGTGAATTGGCTCTGAACAATGTGGGGGCACCTTGGCTAGTGCCAGGGTGTCCTCACACTAAGTAACTTTGCACCTAACCTTTACCAGGTAAAGGTTAGACATATAGGTGACTTATAAGTTACTTAAGTGCAGTGTAAAATGGCTGTGAAATAACGTGGACGTTATTTCACTCAGGCTGCAGTGGCAGGCCTGTGTAAGAATTGTCAGAGCTCCCTATGGGTGGCAAAAGAAATGCTGCAGCCCATAGGGATCTCCTGGAACCCCAATACCCTGGGTACCTCAGTACCATATACTAGGGAATTATAAGGGTGTTCCAGTAAGCCAATGTAAATTGGTAAAAATGGTCACTAGCCTGTCAGTGACAATTTGGAAGTAATGAGAGAGCATAACCACTGAGGTTCTGGTTAGCAGAGCCTCAGTGAGACAGTTAGGCACCACACAGGGAACATATACATGCACACCTATGAGCACTGGGGCCCTGTGTGACAGGGTCCCAGTGACACATACATATAGGCCACAAACCTATGAGCACTGGGGTCCTGACCAGCAGGATCCCAGTGACACATAACAAACATACTGAAAACATAGTGTTTTCACTATGAGCACTGAGGCCTGGCTATCAGGATCCCAGTGAGACAGTGAAAACAGTGACAAACACCCTGACATACACTCACAAACAGGCCAAAAGTGGGGGTAACAAGGCTAGAAAGAGGCTACCTTCTCACAGTGGGAAACCGCCGGCTCCCCTTTTCTGACCGCGGCTTTACCGCCGCGATCAGAATCGCCCAGGAAGCACCGCCAGCCTGTTGGCGGTGCTTCCGCCGCCCTCCGCCATGGCGGTCATGGACCGCCAGGGTCAGAATGACCCCCTAAGTATAAAAATGTTGGGATGGAGGAGTAGGAAAAAGTAGAGGGGGGGAGTGGATAAATCTAAATAGAAAAAGTAAAACAGACATCACGGAAAATCAGAAGCAAGAAAAACAAAGGGCCATATTTATACTTTTTGACGCAAAACTGCGCTAACGCAGTTTTGCGTCAAAAAAATTAGCGCCGGCTAACGCCATTCTGAAGTGCCATGCGGGCGCCGTATTTATTCAATGACGTTAGCCGGCGTTAGCCGCCGGCGCTGCCTGGTGTGCTTGAAAAAAAACGACGTACACCAGGCAGCGCCGGCGTAGGGGGATATGGAGCTTGGGCGCCAAAAAATGGGGCAAGTCAGGCTGAGGCAAATTTTTCGCCTCAACCCGATTTGCGCCATTTTTTTCGACTCCCAACCCCCATTGAAATGACTCCTGTCTTAGCAAAGACAGGAGTCATGCCCCCTTGCCCAATGGCCATGCCCAGGGGACTTATGTCCCCTGGGCATGGTCATTGGGCATAGTGGCATGTAGGGGGGCACAAATCAGGCCCCCCTATGCCACAAAAACAAAAAACAAAAAAAAACTTACCTGAACTTACCTTAATGTCCCTGGGATGGGTCCCTCCAGCCTTGGGTGTCCTCCTGGGGTGGGCAAGGGTGGCAGGGGGTGTCCCTGGGGGCTTGGGAGTGCACCTCTGGGCTCCTTCCGAGCCCACAGGTCCCTTAACGCCTGCCCTGACCAGGTGCTAAAAAACAGCGCAAAAGCGGCCTTACGTCATTTTTTTTTACCTGCCCACTCCCATGCGTGAATTTTGCCCGGGAGTGTAAATACGGCGCACATGCCTCGGAGTCACTTTTTTAGACGGGAACGCCTACCTTGCATATCATTAACGCAAAGACGCGTCTAACGCCAAAGTATAAATATGGAGTTCGTTTTGCATCGGAATTGCGTAAAAAAAAACGACGCAATTCCGGCGCAAACAGAGTATAAATATGCCCCAAAATGTTTGCACCCTTGCAGATCACATGTTGTTGTTTACACTGATTTTTCAAGCAGCAAGAAGGGGAGGGCGATAATAACTTCAGCAGAATTCAGGGGAGGGTTTTTGTAACTCAGCTGAATTCCACTGAGCAAATCTCTACAAGTTCTGCCCAGGGCTAATAGTATATCATCACCAATCAAAGTCCAAAACTTTCCCCATTGTGGCATAGATTAGAGTGACATTAGTAAATCTGCACATATCAAAGTCCAACACTATCCCAAATGTGGCTGAGATTGGAGTTGGAATGGTAAATCTTCACTTCTCAAAGTATAACACTTTCCACAATGTGGCATAGATTAAAATGGGAAAAGAAATCTGCACCCCTCGAAGTCTACCACGTTCCTAATGTGGGATAGATTGGAGCTGGAATAGTAAGTTTTACACACTTCAAAGTCCAACACTTTACCCAGTGTATTTTATATTGCTGTGAAAATAGTAAATCATCACCCTTTTAAGTGCCAAACTTTCCTCAAGGTGGCATAGATTAGAGTGGAAAGAGTACACCTATACCCCTCAAATTCTAATGGCTTCTGCTATTTTGTTTAGATTGAAGTGGGAATAGTAAATTGACTACCCTCAAAGCTGTCACTTTTATCAATGTGGCTTAGGTTTGAGTGGCAATAGAAAATCTTTACCCCTCAAACTCTAAGCCTTCCCCATGTGGCTTATATTGGAGCATGAAAATGTATTCTATGATTATTAAAATGGTAACCTTTCCATGTTGTGATTTGTGGTTATGTGAGTATAATAAATGTACATCAAATAAAGTACAACAATTTAGTAATATGTGTTACAGTACATATATATGTTTTTCACATCGAATTTTAGATCTTATATACATTTCTTAAGTAATGCATTATTTTGCATGTTTTATTTGTGCATTGTTTTAAATACGTTTTTGAAACACATTTATCACATACAATTATTTTTCTCATTTCATTTAACATATTTGGACCACATTTGTGTTTTTACATGTAGTATTAATATTTTAACATATAGGCCCTCATCACATCCCTGGCGGTCAAAGACCGCCAGGGCTGTTTTGGAGTTTGCACCGCCAACAGGCTGGCGGTGCAAACTCGGGTATTACGACCGTGGTGGAAGCGCCGCGGTCGCACTGCCGGGACCGGCAGTTTACCGCCACGTTGGTCCCGGCGGATTTAATCCTCCAGGGCAGCGCTGCCCAGGGGATTACGAGTCCCCCTCCCGCCAGCCTTTTCATGGCGGTAGGAACCGCCATGAAAAGTCTGGCGGAAAAGGGAGTCGCAGGGGCCCCCAGCCACAGCCCCGTGGAGCTTTTCAGTGTCTGCATAGCAACTGCACCCGTCGCACCGCCACAACACCGCCGGCTCCTTTTGGAGCCAGCTCCCGTGTTGCGGCCGACATCCCCACTGGGCCGACGGGCGGAAACTCGGTTTCCACATGCCGGCCCAACGGGGATGTTGTGATGGCCACCGCGGAAGTGCAGCCGCATTGGCGGCCGTGCAGCGGTTACAACTTGGTGGGCGGCGGTTGCCGCCCGCCAAAGTTGCAATGAGGGCCTAAATGTTTTCATTTTTCTCATACTGAAACATTTATTTTATCCATATATTTTTATACAACTTTAAAAAAAACAATGTCACTTTTCCTAAACAAACATCTTTTGCAAAAACTTTAAAATTAATATATTTTGTTTTTATATATTAAAAATGTACAATACATTAGTCAATGTACTTTTATTAGAGTACATATTAATACAAAGGGCATATGTTTTGGATTACTTCAGGAAGTATTGGTTAGTGTTTATTAGTTCTTTATTTGGTCAATGTTAGGGTATTAGTTTAGGTTTCCTAGTCGAGTGCGGTAGAGCTTACTGTACTGGTGTGTTTTCTTATAATGTTTGAAATTAAATGAATATATGTGTTTTGGAAAGACCAATAATTAAATTGTGATGTTTATGGGGTTTTTTGTGTTGTGAGGTGAGTATTTTGTTTTTATTTTACAAGCGATTTGTTAGGGCCCTGGAGATTTTAAGTTTTTTTGGATAATGTTTTAAAGGAAACACATTGAATTATATGTTAGCTAATATTATTTTGAATGTCCTTGATTTATAGCAGTTTTCCTGGGATTTTTTAAAATACATTTTTGAGGGGGGCTTTGGAAGGTGCCAGAGTTTTATTTTTATTTTATCGAATCTTAAATTTCACTGTTTATGTTTTTGCATTTTTTGGGATTCATTTTTCAATTTTTTTAAGAATTGTTTTTTGTTGTTTTTCTGGAGTTCGATGACTTCAGCCACAAACATGTAAGTTCGTTTTTATTTTATTGTTTAATGGTGGGAAATATTGTTTTATACAGTTGTTTTAATGATCTTATTATGTTATTGCATTTTTTGTATTGTATTTACATGTATATGTTTTTGAATTATGTGGTGTGGGTGTCCTATGGGGCCCTGACATTCCCACTCCAATGGAAAAGTATTCTCTTCCAAAACCAACTGAGTCAGTATAGTTACCACCAGGCACCAATGGGGATTGTCCCATTACTTCCAATGGGAACTGATACACTTAGGTCCTTAAGAAAGCTGATAGCGTTCGTAGCCACAAGTTGGCTGAAACATGTCAACCAATTTTTTTAGACGTGGAGGATATATAACACATCTCACTTTCTGTTGGTCTTACCCCTATCCTTGTTTAAATAAAACAATACTGACCGATGGGTAATTTTATCCTAGTGCTCGTTCTCACAGATCCCACCATGTTTCTACATCAAGATGATTTTCCTCCTAGTGGAGGTGAGACCCAATGATAATGCCACAGGCTACTAGCACATCAGAGGGAAGTGACATATTACTGGTAAAACTAGCTGTTCAGGGTCACAACACAATTGTTAATAGAATTTGGTGTTGAAAATGTTTCGTTTCACTCTCTTTAATATTTTCTGGTTCTGCTCAGGGAGCTGAGTGAACCTTTCCCTGAACACTTCTCACTCTTCACTATTAATTTTCTCTAGATTTGGGTTCCTACAAGTGATAAATAAGCCATCCCCCTTAAATTGTCTGACTGAGGGGCCAATCCACCCAACCCTCCTAATAAAGATAATTTATTTATATTCCGTAATATTGAAGCTTGAATTTCGAATTAACCCGTGACATGGCTTGTTTTTAAGTTGGGAGGATGTTTCCATCTCAGATGCAGACAAGGGTGGTACATTCGACATAACCGCTATGTAGGAACAGCATTTAGGGGGGTTACTGAGGTGTGGCTGATCAACCATATCTAGCTAGTTAATACCTTCTGGGTCATGCTTTGGTGGAGGTACTCTTATCCCCTGCGCTCAATTGTATTTAGCCCCCTCATGGTGTACAAATACCATTGGTCAAGCTTGTATATGTGTTTTGTCAACCGTTGACGATCCTACAGGCAATGTTGATACAGACCCTTCCAAGGTGGTGGCAATGTTCATTGGCCCTGAAGTCTTACTTATAGTCATCATTGTTTCCTCCTCATTGGCTCTGTTAGTTCAAGGATGGCACTTTTCAACTTCCTCACTTTCCCCACCAGAGGCATAGCACAGGCGTCAACAATATTCTTGCATTTCCAGAGGGACAAACGCCAATCAGAGTTAGCATCTCCTATGGCGAACCTCAAATGGAGTTCATGCTGCTTAATGCCCGGGAGGCTCCTGCTTATGCTTTTAAATGCACAATTCTTTGTTTTATAGATGTACTTTGATTGCTTTATTCTTTTTGCTGAGGTAGTCCTCCCTCACTAATGTGTGACATAATTGAGCAATAAAATCCTCTCTTAACGGCATATGGCCTCTATCTTAGCATTATAGATGATTGTAGGTTCCCCTGACATGGCAGGCAGTTGAAGACAAGATAGGGAGGAAATCGAGCACTCTCTAAGGTCCAAAGACAATCATCTTTCGGCTAGATTGATCTCTTTAAAAATAACCCCAACGGGTCTGGCCATAAAGGAGTCCAACCTGGTGCCATGGGATCAGTAGCAGCAGGAGCCAGGGAAAGGTAGTGGGGTGGGGTGTGGGGAGAAATGGTGGGGGCAATAAGTAAATAAAAAGAAAACAACTTAAGTGCCTCTCGTTGTTCGCTGCACTCAGCACTCCACTCTTCTGGTGTGTGGGTGTGCGCACAGTCTGAGGCTCCCAGACCCACCTACAGCCAATCCAGATGCTCCTTTCATGCAGGTAATACCCATGAGAGCAGCATCAAAATTGGACAGAGTGGGTTAGTTTTGGCTCCCAGGGTACCTGGGAGCCTGTGCCTGCGGTTGTTCTCCACCCAGCAATGCAGCTGGGTTGGAGAGATGTCAATGTTCATGTCGGTTTGGTCGTCCTAAGAGGGCCGGCCAAACCAACATGCATACTGACAACAGTGCCCACCACTTCTCCTGGTCGTCCTCCATTTTTTTATGGCTCCGCCCCCCCAAGACTCTGCTCCTAACTAAAAATGAAATGAAAATGAGAAATGATAATGAAAATGTTACTCTTTCGCCTTCACAGAGGAGCTGCTCCTGCGTGGGGACTCGTTAGGAGTTTCAGCCCGGGCAACGTCCTCTCAGCAATTAACCAGATAATCTGCTACACCACTACAGGTAAGCAATCTTAAGGAGCCTGTTTTCATGCAACTAAAGGATTCAACTTTTCGGGGAGGGACATAGAGAGTGTCCTGAGTAATGCAACGGAAGCCCTTGAAATAGCAAGTTAGTAGTAGGTGAAGAAAATCAATCGGGAAATGGCGACAGCCCCTTAGCGCCTTGACTCAAGGGAAGGCAGCCTTCTGCTCAGCATCATCTGGGATGCCGGGTAGGGCCAGCTAGATTGAAAAGAATGGATTGCCTCCTAAAGCAGAATCGGGATTTACAGCTCAAACAAGCAAGTTAATGGGTTTCATGTCTGAGTGACCCGGCTGCTTGGGATACAGGATTTCAAGACCAGGCCGCACTTAAAAATACCCCAAACACGCAAGTAACTCAAAAATAGTCTATTCAACTCGCTCCCTTTGACTTGCCAAATGCTGCGCAGACAGGAAAACACATTAAGGTGGAACATTACGACTGAGTGGACTCAGACTATCCTTAACTGAAGAATTCTCCAGTGTGGGGGAGGGGCAACACATGTGAATGCAATCTGATTTAAGAAATATTATAGAACCCATTTAGAAAAATGTCGATAAGTGTAGGCAGTGTAGCGGGGTGCATTGTGCAGAACTGCAGACTAACTATTCTCGTTTGCACTTGACAACATGGAGACAATTTCTGAAATCGTTTCATCCGTATTACGGGAAACGCATTGTGGCTAGTTAGCTTGCCTTCGAGGCAAGTGTGACGTGCGAGTTGTATGCATTGTTTGTGTTGGCACAAGGGTGAGCTGTGATGGGCGTTTAAGAGGGCAACGGATTGTTCGACAGTAAGTGCAGATGAAGTGATTCTCAAATGATCTAAGAAAGCACAGTGGGGGGTAAGACTGTGAGATTCTGCATTTTGTCGAATCAGTGGGAAGTCAACAAGACAACCGACGTCTATACAATGGCAAAACAATTACCGACTGTAGAAAGGCGACCCCATTCACATCACAAAAGACTTTTAAGGGACACAAGGCTGAGCAGGGAAGAGCTTCCACACCTACAAAAGCAGATTAAAGAAACGTGGTGATTTTTCACAAATCTACTCGCTAGTGCACAAGCACCGCACATCGGTAAATATGAAGTGATGTTATTCTTCCAAACTTAATCGTAATAATTGTCGGTACTTCATAAAGGTTAAGTATAATATGCAGTAGTGAGTATCTGGAGTGGTGAACATCAGCGAAAGCATACCATACAATTTTTTCACGTACTAAAACTAATGTAAACTTTGATACTAATACTAACATGCCTACTAACCTCGTTTATGGAGCTGTGCTTTGACCATAGGTGACACCTCTACCAAAACTATCTAAATATATCAGCCATACGGCAATTTTCACACTAACTTCACAAACGTTTCAAAAGTGGGAATATGCAGTGCTTAATTTGTGCTTGTTGCTTCCGGTGCTGAGTACCAGCACTTATTTTTGAAGTCTGGTGCTTATTCTTCTGCCCCAAGCATTTACTGCGAGCAAAAGACTCATATGAGAAAGAGGGAGGAAGAGAAAAATGAAAAAGCGTCACAATGGGAGTAAGCAGAAAGCTGCAAGAGTGAGCTGAAGGGGCAGGCAGTGGCTGTAAATGGATTAAAGAGGCCCGAGATGGCTTCAGGATTATGCTGGCTCGGTATTCTGTGTTCCCACATTTAATTGCAGCAGCCACATGTTTAAGTGGAGGGCTTTGAGCACCAGCACGTTTTTATTTACAAATTAACCACTGGGAATATGTATAATTCACCTATGTCGTTGCCTCTGCTATTCCTCCAAAAACAACATCCTCTATAACTCATTTCTCAGCCTTTCACCTTTTTCTGGTCTGTATTAACGAATACAAAATATTATTGCCCTATGCACGCAGATAGTGCTGTTCGAAATGGTAAGATCACAACTAAATAGGTAAATACATTAATGCACTCCTATGGTGCCTAGGCATCTCAAGAAGCGCTTAAAATGAAATAATAGAGGATTTTTTTTTCAATTTTGCTGTTGCGTTTTTACCATGCACAGTGTTGTCAGCAATTATTTAATTTCAGTTGTCACCAGTGATGTTATCAATGATGTCGTAGAACATATCTTGAGTGACGTCATATGTGAGGTCATAAGCAATGCATGGTGAGGGCGCAAGTTATAGTTACTTCTATGTAAAGTAAGGTTATATTACCATATCTAACTATAACACTGTTTAATCTTTGTTTTTATTAGAGAAATTCTAGGATTTATACTACAGTAAAATAAGATTTAATGACCATTCCTTACTATGCTAACCCACTGCAATGCATTTCCTTTGGCTGTACACAGCGTGTATTGGCTGGAGGGCCTAACCTGTGGCCAGGTCCTGTGCCCAACTACCTGATGGCCAAAACCGCCACACACAATGCCTTCAGTAATGCATGACTTGGGGTTGGCCGCAGGGCCGGGTCTGTGGCCAAGCCATGTTGTCAATCCCCCTCCCCCACCCCCTTTCAGCCATACATGGTGTAGGATTGACACCATTAGCCATCACAATATAAGAAGATGACATTTTAAAGAAGGTCAGGCCATCACAATATAAGGGGATGTCATGTTAAATTAGACAGACCGACCTACTGTCTTTGTCAAAGATTCAGAATATCAAGTATATAAAAGGCTTTGTCAGGCAGTTGGAATATTCCACCTACTGGCTTTGTCAAAGGTTCGGAATATCAATATATAAAAGGCTTTGTCAGGCTGTCAGAACATTATTATATATATAAAGCAGACCTATTGGCTTTATCAAAGGGTCATCACCCCATTAATAAATCAGCCACATGTCATATTTTACCATTACAACTAATGGAATAACAGTAATCAAATGCACTCATTATTAAAACACACATAGCAATATTCATTAATACCAATTGTCATTAAAGTATTTTCAATAAACACAAACTGTGAGGCTGATTCACAAATGTAAATTTACACTTTTTACATAAATTTACACTTAAGAGTAACTTTACTACTTTTGGTATTCAGTCTCTTGGCCTGATTCACAAACTGCACTTTGTAGCATGTTTTGTAGCTCTACAGAAGTACTACAAACCTTACTACAAAGTGGTATTGACAAAATGCATTTTTAGTAGTAACTTACACTTTTGAGTAAGTTTACTACTTTTCGGTTTTCGCAAACTGTACATTTGCAGTAACTTACATTTTTGTAGTAAATCCCTGTCTCCTTTATTTTTTATGGAGGGGTGTTACAGTACCAATGGGTGGCTATGTGTAGTTCTAGACCTACTACAAAAGTGTAAGTTTACTAAAAACATGTAAGTTACTACAAAAATACAATTTGTGAACACAGAAAAGTAGTAAACCTACTCACAAGTGTAAACTTACTCAGAATTGTAAGTTATCTTTGTGAGGAAGGCCCTCCAAGTTTAAACTTATTGCAAAAGTGTAAGTCACTTGTCTTCACCCTCAGAGAAATGCAATTAGATAACGTCTGTGTGAGTGGGTGACACCTCTCCCTAAACCCCTCCCTGACTCTCCTTAAACCTTGCAGTGGGTTCTAGACACATTGCTGGGCATTAAAATGTACACTGTACAAACTTGGTATTGGATGCTGAGTATGTACCTTAGCTACACCCAGCACCCAATTGCAGCTAGACCCAGACCTCTAAAAAAGAACATGCTTAACATCTGCCACTGTGAGAAATATAGCATGTGTATGCTTGTACTCGCGTCAGAAAACCAACATGGATACAATTTGAATTTTTTTGTATAGATTTCTGACAAATCGTGTGACTTAACTGTATCAAACAAATCATTTCTTTCTGTATGGCAAGTCAAGGCAGGAAAAATTGAGAGCCTGTTCACGTTTTAAATTTTCCTGGCCTTCCCAAGCTCCATACTGGAATTATACATACGTGTTGTGTGACACAGGACAACCATATTGATTTTTCTCTGCACCAAAATTTACCAAAGACTGAAAGGTACTGAATGATGGTTAGCCCTAAGTACCCTCTAACCTAGGGATAGTTATTTAGGCTGTTTGAATATTTGCAGCCTTAGCCAAATCCAACCTCTGTTTATAGTGAGTATGTAGATATGGTTAAGTTTGAGTTTTAATTCAACAGGCAATTTTTGTTTTGCTTATAACTTTAGTGCTGCTTGACCAGTCTGCATTAAATTTGGCACTCACTTGGGTCATCCGGCAAACATTTGACATTTCAAAGTTCATGCAGATGTGTGCTGTAAGGGAGACGTTACAGGGAGGAAGGTGCATTTTCCATTCTAGTTCTCATAGGAAGGGTTACACTGTTCAAAAGATACTGAATGGAATTACACAAAACCTGGAATTAAATTAGAATATTACTCAGAAAAATTTATTTTTGTGGTTTCCATTTAGTATATTTGAGTTATTCTATTCTATTCTATTCTTTTGTAATACATTATATCATTATATTATGTTTTGTTACAAAAAGGTGTTGCATGGGCTTTGAAGAGTTAATCGGACATGATGCTTTGATTTTGTCTTGTCTAATAATTAACAAATTCTCCATGGTTTCACAACTGTAAAAGATTCGAGATACAACAATAACCAAAACCCATTGTAGGAGGCAGAATTGTTTCCCTTCATCCAATGTGGAATCTGCGATACTGGGAGGATTTAAGCGCCCAAGAAATCTGATTGGATGAATAAAGGTCTGAGGTTTTCAGTGAAAACACTATTTTTGTTTGGCTTATAACTTTGACACTGTTTGACAAATTAGCAGGAAACTTTCAAGAAGTTAATCTTAGCTTCAGGATTTTAGATTTCACATACGGGCCTGGAGACGGGGCCTTAAAGTGATAAAATTCAAGAAGCAGGGTAGAAAAAAATAATATTTGTTATTTTAACTCAAATCTAAAACGTTGCTCTCCAATACAACAAATATTATTGAACAGCACTACATCAAACCAGGTATGTATGTAGAACTTTTCTCAGAGCAATGTATTTTCTTATTTTAGCGCCATTATGTTCAGTTGGTGGACTTGAAGGGCTATACTATAAAGATATTGGTTGAAAAGCTATTTTTGATTTGTGCACATCCATCCAGGTGGGAAAGAGTGAAAAGGGGCCCAAATGTTCTATGCTGTACCTTAAACAAACTTTGCAAACATTTAGAATGTGTATTCGTCTGTGGGCATGGAGAGTTTCATGCAGCTCCATCAAGGGGAAGGGTGCAAATATGAAAAGGGGGGAAAGACATTTTCACCTGCTAATAAATTTGGTACTGCTTAATGACTGCAGATTCAACAAGGTGTGGTAACATTAAAGAGGGTGGATAAAATTATTGATTTACTAATATTGTTGGTGCATTTTCACTCATGTGCTGGATGCTTTGTAGACATTTTTGGCATACTCCTCTTGATATTTTGTATTACGTTAAAATTCATCAAGTGAGGGCACCGTTAGAGAATCAAAAATGTTAATTTAAGGATAACCCAGGCAGCTTTATGAACCTGTATATAATTTAGTAGGTTTTAGCAAGATAAGCTCAGTTCAAGGATTTCTGGTTTTAAATAGGTCCGATAAGGGGATAAAGGTAATGGGGTGTAAAAAATCTTTAATTCCTGATTCCTATACTGCCATTTCATAGAAAGTTTGCAGATATTCAGCATGTTTAAACTACTTCTGATATGTTGAGTTTCATTTAGATCTGCCAAAGGGGGTCTGGCTAAAAGGGGTGGAGCAAAAGGTGCTTATTTCCTATTAACATTGGCACCCTTTGACAAATCTGTACACATTTCATCAGGAATCTGCATGCTTAGTTTTCTTACTGTAGATCAAATTAAGCCCATTGTAGGGACCTCAGTTTGTTTCCATTTCTGGTCCCAGAAGAGAGGAGGATTACATTTTAACCATCCTTTGATTGAATTTCATGAAAGATGAGATTAAGCTTGCAAGCAGCATGTTCAGCCGATGATTTGCCAAATAGAAGGTTAGATACACTGCAGCAAACCACCTTTGTACATGATGAAACACTACATGTAGCAGTGGTTAAAAGCAAGCTGGGTTTGCACAGAGCCATGCAGAACAGGAGTAGGCTGCAACTTGATACAGGCAAAAAAACTTTTGCCAGGTCTACGCCTTCCTTTTTGACACATAGTCCCTCCTAGGGTAGGCCTTGGACAGCCCATAGGGCAGGGTGCAATGTATTTAAAATTTTGGACATGTACATTTAAGTTTTAATTGTCCTGGTAGTGCAAAACTCTTAACGAAATTAGGCCCATATTTATCCATTTTTAGTGCCGCATTTACGCCGCTTTTTGATGCAAAAGCAGCGCAAACTTACAAAATACAATTGTATTTTGTAAGTTTGTGCCGCTTTTGTGTCAAAAAATGACGCAAATGTGGCGCTAAAAAAGTATAAATATGGGCCTTAGTTTTTCACTTCTGCAAGGCCTACCTCTCCCATAAGAGAACATTGGAGTTACCTTATTATGTTTAATGTGCTGTAACTTCCAAATGGGGACAGGGAATCAGTCCATGTTTGGTATCTTTGAAATGGTAATGAAAAATCCTCTCTTATTGTGAAGTCAGATTTTGAATACAAATTTGAAAATGCCACCTTAGGAAAGGTGGTATTTTCCTGTTTTAGCCATTTGGTGTCTTTAGCCTGTCTCTTGGTCACATGACTGGGTGTAGTTGACAGTTGTGCTTTGTGTAGTCCTCATAAACAGCCACATACAATGTGGAGCTTAAGTGTGCTGGATGGGCGATCACTGGTAGAATAGGAAGGTGGAGCTGGGCACAGCACTATTTTCACTCAAATAGGCTGTTTCCTGCCTCCACACAGATGGCTGCTTATCCCTTGTATTTACCATGGAGCCAGTGAAAGAAAGGCAGGACACCAGTGGACTTCAAAGGAAATCTCTAGAACTTTCTCCGACTTTAAACACAGAACTCTCCAGTACACCTGTGGACCTCTGCATACTCTGCCAGGAAGGAGAACTGGTGTTCTGCTGAAAAGACTCCCACTCCGCTGGACTGCTGCTCAGAAGAGCTGCTGCCCTGCTGGGCTGACCTGCTGCCCGCTGCCCTCATGCCTGGGTGAGGACTGGACCTGCATCTGTTGAACCCAGTACCCCAAAGTGACGCCAACAGCTAGGTGGATAGCCTCATGCCACAACGCCTTTCCTCGGGATCTGCATGCTGCTCAACAAGAGGCCCACCACCTGGCACCACCAACTCAGAGGGCTATTATAGCAATGAGTCTTGGAGTCGCCAGGTGAGGGGAAGGGGTATTAGGAAAGGGGACTGCAGGGAAGGAGATCTGGAAAACAAAATGTTTAAACAATATACATGCAAGAAAACAATTATCACTCTTCTGAAACGTATGCATCTTTGTATCAGCAAAGACTATACCTTACGTGCTGAGTGTAACTCCAATGCCATGATTTGGTATGATGCGGTTGAGTTGGGCAAAGGCGATCTCACACTAAATAAAAGCTGACTCACATTAAGCGTTTGCTGCATCAATAGCTCTTTACTCTTGAGCGTAACTAAATATTAAGTTACAACATAACATTTCCGTAAATACGAGTTACTGTCAGAGTCACCAGATCCTCGGGGTCTGTGCACGTTCCCAACACGTCCACCACTGAACAGCTCCAAGACTCTGATAGATAAATCACAGAGACTGAGAGAGTTCAAGAGGGGAAGAGGGGATTAGGAAGGGAACGGCTGGGAAGGAGACCTGTTGTAAGAAAAAGGTTAGAACACACAATATGAAAATTATAATACTAAACTATGATTCTAAGCATAGTCACTCTCAAAACATGAACTATCTAAGAGTTAAGTTTAAAATAACTAAGTTTCAAGATGGCCGGATACCTGTAGGGGAATCAAGATGAATTAAATGAAAACTTTCTTATTCAAGTACTTTCTTTTGCATGAGAATCAGAAAAAACATTCTGACTAAATTTTAAACCAGTCATATAAACCCTGTTTTGAGAATGTATACTAGGACCATACAATATTGCATCTAGAAACTATGGCCTTCTGTGTACTCATAAAATGTTTCAACACAAATTGTGAATATTGCAGATATATATATATAGAGAGAGAGTAAACACCATTAAAAGGATTGTGCACCATGAATAACACAATACGGATTCAGGAAACAAATCACATAACTTGTCAACTCAAATATTACATAATAAATATCTTAGAATAGTGGCATACAATGAACAACATGAATTAAACTCGAGGAGAGAATCGTGCGTCTTGCCAATTCGAGTGTTACCATGTAAAATACCAAGAAATGGTAACATGCAATGAATATCAAAGTCAAATCCTCATTAATCGAATTGCCGTCTTGACGATTCGTAAAACACGATATAAGTGTCAAGGATTAACAGCTCACAATAAATAACAAGATCAAAGTACAATGAAACGCATCGCGCTTCTTTTGCCGATTCTTAAGCCACCATGTAAATGTCAAGGAAAGGTAGCGCGCAAAGAACAACAAAGTTAAATGCTCATAAAACGAGTTGCACGTCTTGCCAACTCATAAAACATCATGTAAATGTCAAGAAATATCAGTGCGCAATGGACAACTATGTTCAAACACCATAAAACGAATCGCGCGTCTTGCCGATTCTTAAGCCACCACGTAATTGTCAAGAAATGGCAGCACGTAATGAATAACAAAGTCAAACCTTTATGAAATAAATCGCGCGTCCTGCCTATTTGCAAACCACCATATAAATGTCAAAAAATGGCAGCGCACAAGTAATCTGTTCTTCTTTTAGGAATTAAAACCAAGAATATGAAAATTCTCAATAACGGTGTTGGGAAATGTCCAACCACCGTCTTACTGCCTGGAACAATGGTCACCAATGAAGGATGAGGGCTGAAGACTGGAAGATCCAAATAGGCCTCCGGGACAGGAGCTCAGGAAGAAGCTGCTGCTCTGCACCGGGACCTCTGAATAGTGAGCACTGGGAGTTAGGCTGACTCTCTTTTATAGAGTCTTGGCCCAGCCCAGAACCACGCCCAGGCATGTTGCAGGGAAAGTCTCTGGAAGGCCCTGGAAAGGGGCCACACCCTAACACACTCTGAAAACCTGCAGCAATACATTGCAAAGGAACAGTATTTGTAAACATATTAAAAATAAGTTTTCAGGATTGAACTCTGCAATGCAAAAGGTTAAACCACAACATATCAGCACAATGCATAAATTACATTGCTTTGAGAGTGCTGGGTTTTTGCATTTTTGTCGCCAATAGAGCGCGTACTGCTCTGGTGTTGACAGTTACCAGGCATATTATTTTGTAACTATAACAATATCGCCTCACTCTTTTGCGTAACACTGTTTCAAACCATCAAATAGTTTCTCAAAATAAGAGTTGCCAAACATACATTTTTTCACTGTAATCTTAATGCTTCACTCTTGAGCGCTACAATGTCTAAAGTTGCAACAGTATCAACTACTATTACGATGTTCACTTGGTTAAGCATAAATCTTTTGTGCAATTGTATCCAGTAATAAATCAATGTCTGCAGACAGAATTCCTACGAGTTGGATACACCCCAAAGAGAAAAGCTCTCTGTAATTAACCTTACTACGAGTACGACCTACTCATTTGTTTGTATCTTTCTTACACTTGAGCAGAGAAGGGAGGCAGACATGCGAAGAGAAAATCAGATCGCTCAGGAAAGAAACACCTTCGCTCTTCTTCTGGAAACAGCAGCACCCAAGGAGATGCCAGATCTGAACTCTCCAAAATAGTGAGTACGTTTTCTAGGGTGTGGCTGGTTTTTATAGACCTGCCACACCCAAAGATGGCCGCCGCCCATGGGATGCTGGGAGATGTAGTCCCTTCATGAAACATCGTTCCTCAGGGTAAATAACAGTGATGAGAACATCGCGTTCACCAGTGTCCTGACCCTGCAGCCACATGAGTCTTTCCACATGGGGGTCGATGCTTACGACGTGTTTTTGAACATGAGGGGACAATTAAAGGCACCAGAAAAGCGTTGCAGATCTGTGGAATGGTGGGGGCGGGCCCTAGACTGCGCATTGCCCTAATCCTGACACCTCATGACTAGATGCTCAGGGACAGGAGGCTCCAATATTCTAGAACCCAGCACCTGGATTCTGCCATCTCTGAGACCTACCAAGCCAAATAGTGCCACCCCTGTTCAGGACTCGTGAAAGTGGGCCTTCATTTGCTTTGCCAGACCAACTGTGGATACAGTGGAACAGTTGCATCATCTCTGTTGTGCGGTGCAGTCCAGAGCAGAACTGACACATCACCTTTCCTTTGAGGGTTCTCCCAGCGCAAGGATGCCACATCAACCTCACAACCAGCTTTGGAATCACTTTTGTGTGTAGCTTCACTGACGCAGACCCTCGAATCACAAATCTCTTTTTGATAGCAGCCTCAAAGATGACGCAGCTCTTCGGAACCGATGCAGGCCTTGACTGAGTGATGAATCCTCAATGCCGGACTTTGTATTGCAAGCCCTCATCAACTGAATCTTCAATAACCATGCAGGACCTCGCTTATCTGCTTCGGAGCGCCTCGGACGTGATGTATCGCCTTGGCAGTGTGACATATCCCCGGTGTGGACCCACAACACTCCACAACCCAGATTTAAGGTACTTCTGTTCAGCTGACCTAAAGGGGTCCCTGTAGCTGGCCCATTCACTCCAGCGTGGCTGGCCTCAGCTTGTGGCTTTGTCCTTGTCCGGCGAGACCAAATATCTATAGTTGTCGCTTTGCTCTTTTTGGTGCTATTTTCACTGAATTCTTTAAAATTGCATAGCTCTGGTTCTAATGATTGGATTTTTGATGTTTTGGTCTTGTTTTTTAAAAATACAATCTACTCTGTTTTTCTACCCTTCCTTTTGTGGTGTGTTTTTACTGTTTTACTATTTGAAGTGTTGCACAAATGCTTTACACAATCCCTTGAGTTAAGCCTGACTGCTCTGTGCCAAGCTACCCGAGGGTTGAGCAGAGGGTAATTTAGCTTTTGCTTGTGACTTCACTCTGATTAGGATTGTGGTTCCTGCTTGACTAGGGTTTCACCCCCTTAAACCACTAACCCAATTTCTTAAACCTTTCCACTAAAAACATTTAATATGAAGTTATGGTTAGCTTTGATCATAACACCTTAATGAATGTTTAAAAATACTCTACAATTCACTTAAAAATCACAGCTAAGATCACTTATGGTTATGAAATAATACTGAAAATACTAAGAAATGTCCAAGTTAAGGTTAACTTCACAAACCACAGCTCATACACCTGTCATGTAAACCCAAACTCATATACCAAAGGTAATGTTTATGGCCTTATGGTATATGTAGTAATAAAAGGAGGACTTTGCACTGCATTTTTAAATTTCAACCCATGCACAAAGAGCTTTATCCATAGTTCTGTCATTACAACATTAATGGTACAGTACTATGTAATGTCAGTGGTGAGGTCACCTGTTACATCAAAGAGCAAGGTCATGAGCATTTTATGTGGTGTGTAAATTATGGCTTACATAGCAGGTATGCTAGGTTTGACAGCTTATTTCTCTAAGAGTGAGTGAGTGAGTGAGAAACTTATAAAGCACATGAATGCCAGAATGTTTCTTGGCACTAGGGACAATATTTGAACAGAAGTCATGTGAGAGAGAACATATGAAAAGCCAGGTTTTTTACTGTTTTCTAAACTGTGACAAGTCTGATTGGGTCTAATTTCAAGGGGCAGGGAATTCCATAACTTGCATGTTGAAAAGGAGAAACGTCTACCACACCGTCTACTATTAAATCTGTGGATAGCCTCCATTTTGGCTGCGGAAGAATGAAGTATACGCTTCAGAGAATACCATTAAAAGTTTTTTTTTCAATATTCTGGTCCAGTATGGTGCAAGGCTTCATGCGCCATGCACAGGGCTTTAAATTGGACCCGTTGATGAATTGGAAGCCAATAGAGGTTGACAATGGCTTTGTACGCAGGACTGAATTTTGGAATTTTCATAATAAGTTGCGCTGCAACATTTTAAAGAATCTGAAGTCTGTTTAGCAAACTTTTTTGGATCCCCACATACAACGCATTACAGTAGTCAATTTTAGAGATGGCAAGAGCAATGGTGACAGTTTTTTGAAAGTCCAGAGGGATGAATGGAAAAATCTTCTACAGGATTTGTAACCAGAAGGAACAAGAGGAGATCACATGATTTATTTGATCTGAAAAAGATAGATTTCTTTCAAAAAGGACCCCTAGATTTTTTGCTTTATCAACTGGACAGGGAAGAGGTCAAGGTTCTGAGGCCACCAAGCATTCGACCATAGGGAAGTATCTTTGCCAAACAAAAGGAGCTCTGTCTTAACCGAAGTTAACTTAGGACAATTTTCCCTCATCCAGATCATAATTTGTTCCATACATTTATTAAAAGGTTTGGCCACTAATTCGATCTCACAAATGACTGAGACTACAATCTGTGCGTTATAAGCATATGAGATCACAGAGAACCCAAAAGATCTAATCAAATCCACAGAGGTCACATATCTATTGAAGAGAGTGGGGCTCAGTGAAGATCCCTGAGGGACCCCACGAAGAAGCGAAAATGGCTCAGATTTGAAATTGCCCAGTGACACCGTATGCCTCCTATCTGCCAAAAAAAAACTTAAAAGGGAGAGGGCAGACTCTCTAATACCTATGGATTTAAGCCAGTCGATTAGCACAGCATGTTTGACCATGTCGAAAGTGGCAGATAAGTCCAGGAGACTCAAGGTCACACAGCCACCTCTATCAATTAAGAATCTGATTTGTTTCATGGTTGCCACTTGAGCTGCGTTGGTGCAGTAATTAGGCCTAAAACCGCACTGTGAGCAATCTAGGATGTTATGTTTATCAAGAAAAGGCGTAAGTTCTAAAATCTGTGCTTTTTCAAGGATCTTGGGTGGCAGAGGAGGGCGACAGATGGGTCAACAATTTTTCACTTCTAAAGGATCCATGGAGGGTTTGTTTGAGCAAGGGAAGCACCAATGCCACCTTCCAGATAGCTGGGAAATGTCCTGACCTTCGACCTTTATTTAGTAGTTCAGGTAGTTGAACAGCTATCGTCTTAGAGACGCCATGAAGGGCATTGGGAAGGCAGGGGTCTATGGGGCCCCTAATTTTGTGATCTCAATGACGGTGGCAACTTTTTCCCTCATAAGGGGGGAGGAGTCTGATAAGGTGTTGGATAATACATTGACTGCCACCTGTCCTCCACGAAGTTAATATTCATATTGGAAGAAAATTAATTAACAATTACATTAATTGGAAATAGTCTGCGATTTTATCGCACATAGTTTGATCAAATTCTGTAATGCTATTTGTATCGTAATTAGTCAAGGTTTTCACTATTTAAAATAGTTCTTTGGAGGAATCTTTACCAGTATTATTTTTCTCTGTAAAATAACTGGTTGATTATGCTATAATCAATGCTTTCTACTCTTTAATTAGTTTAGTGTATTTACTCCTTCCCACAGGACAATAGCTTTTCCTCCATTTCTTTTCTTGACATTTTTCTTGACGTCTACATTTTTTTAAAATCTTCTTAAATTTTGTGAATACCAAGGTGTAGAAGGCCTTCTTCTGTAGTTTTTACTTGCCTTCACAGGAGCCAACTGCGAAACTGCAGAATCAATCCAGTTCGCAAAGAGAGGGGCCACTGTATCTATGCCCAAAGTGGGTTGAGACTTAAGCAGAATGTTGTTTAATTTGGTTTTATCATTTTGTTTTCAGGGTTCCAGGGAAGATATTTCATCAAGTAGCTACTGGAAGGCTGCAGCCCTTAATAATAACAGCCTTAAGCCGAAGGAACAGAGCTCGATGGTCAGTCCATGTCAGGGGCAATATTTTCTCAAGACTCAAATCTTGATTACTAGTAAAAACATCATCAAGAGTGTGATTGGCCAAATGAGTGGCTGAATTTACTATTTGAATTAAGTTAAAAGTGAGCATATTGTCAATACGATACACAGTATCGTTGTTATCTAACACTTCTAGATGAAAAAATTGCCAAGAACTGTAAAATTAGACAGATTCATGCAGGACTCCAGAAACTCTGTTAGAGAAGAGATATATTTGGCTCTTGGCCCTGGGGGATGATAGAATAGCAAGCCATTGAAGGTAGCAGTACCAGTCCCTCCAAAACTAAACTTAAGGACTTCACAGTCCAAATGGGTGATGGGCTGACAAGATGCTTTAAGATCATTACGATAGAGTATTGCAAGCCCACCCCCTTCTTATTTGATGTATGCTAGTGGTTTTGAAATGTGTATTTCACAACATTTTTCAGAACATTTAGCAATGGTATGTCCATGAGGTCTCACTGTCTGGTTGGTTAGTGTCAGATCCACATTTCTAAGAGAAGGTGGGGGATATTTGTATTTAATTTTTTTAAAACTTTATTTTAGATTTTTGATGCATAGGAACAAAGGCATCATATCAAGCTTAAATATGCAAACAATATGAGAATGAGCACGACAAGTCAATCAGATACAATAGACTAGACCAAATATGGTACAGTGAGAAACCATGGCACATTGTAGTATTTAGTGCGTAACACAGGACACTAAAGGCCACCAGTGGGCAGCAGAAGGTTATTGTCCAAAGTAGGAGAGTGTCTATTATCCGCTAGCGGGTGGATGGGCACTAGGGTTTGAAGGTATGTCCTTAGAGGTTGCCATATATCCTTTGGGCGGGAAGCTGGAGATTGCAGAGAGGCGTATAGTTCACTGATGGTGTTACAATAGATGAGATCTCTTAGCCAAGTCGCTTCCATGGGGGCGGACAGCACTGCCCCAGTACAGGGCAATCCAACGGTTACCTAGCAATAGTGCTATAGCAGCGAAGCTCCGAGTATACTTTGTCAATGGTTTAACATAACCCAACAAAGCCTGGAGAGGATCAGGGGTAATTTCTTGGTCGGTCATAAGGGACAGAAGAGAATAGATGGTGCCCCAGTACGCAGAGATAACAGGACAGTACCAGGTCAAGTGTAAAAAATCAGCATGTTGGCCTTGCATTTTGAACATTCGTGGGACCGTGTAGGATCTAGTCTAGTCGGAGAGTGAGTGGGGTGGTTGCTCGGTGTAAGAATTTAAAATGTAGTAATTTATGACGATAGTTGTTTGACACCGGTTTGACCTGTGTACAGCAATAATATCAAATTTTGTCTGGCAGGGAGCATCCAAGATCCCTCTCCCAGGAGATCCTTGACTTTTCCAGCCCACAAGGTCTGATTTGCAGAGATGAGTCATACAGCCGTGAAATTAAATGTGCATTGTCAGAAGCCGTAATGGCAAGGGACAAAGGGGGTAAGTCCCTTGGCTCCGTGGGGTATGAGGGCAATGTAGTGTGTAGTGTACTGTATAGTCTGTGCAGGATGAATCTGTCCAGTGTTGACGATTGATGCCCCTCGGTCATGTTCATGACCGAGCAGAGCCTGGAGTCTACAAACAGATCACTGAGCATGTATAATTGGTGGGAAGCAAGAGAGCCGCTTGCACGTGAGCAGGAGCCACAGATTGTTGGATAGGGGAAAGTGTGGTGAATAAAGGGTGTCAAAGCATAGGTAATGGAGTAGTTTTGTCCATACCCAGCAGGTTGTGGGGAGCGTCTTTCATTCCACTGGATTTCTCGGTAGGCCTTGTGGCAGTAGGACAGCAGGTGATGCAGAGGAGGTTTGTGATCGCACTAGCCTAAGATATTGGACCCTATTATCAGGATGGTATCAATAATAGACAAAGTGCACTTGGGCAACTAGGTAATAAAGATAGAAGCCTGGTACACCAAAGCCTCCATGTTCAATCAGGAGCCTTAGTGTGGACCAGCACACACCTGGGCGTCTGCTCACCCAAATCAATTGTGTAAGGAGGTCACCCAGCATGTTGAAGTGGTGTTTGGTAAGGCCAATTGGAATGTTTAAGAATAAGTAGAGGAATCACGGGAGAACCACCATCTTTATAATGGCAACTCACCTGGCAAGTGACAGGGGCAAGGAGATCCATCGTCAACTTGAGTGGTGAGCTTATCAACTGCTGGGCCGTAGTTGTGCTGAATGACTTTGGCGCCGCTCCTATGGGGATGTATACCGAGGTACTTAGTAGAGTCTTCTCGCTAGATTAAAGGATAAGAGATCTGGCAGAGTACCATGGCCTCAGTAAGAGGGAATAATTTGGACTTGTTCCCGTTAATGAATAAGCCAGAAAAAGTGCTGAATCTGACCACCTCTTCAATCAGTGGGACGAGATTGGAGACCGAGTCCTGGACAAATAGCAGAATGTCATCTACAGGGAGACGAGTAAGGGGCTGTGGCAAAATTGGAGTCCCCTATGCAAGTGACATTCCTGAAAATAACGCACCAGGGGATCCATGCAAAGGATAAATAGAAGAGAGGAAAGTGGGCATCCCTTGCGAGTGCCACAAGTTAGTGAAAATGGGTCCAATAGTGCCTCTTTAACCCAAATCTTTGCTGAGGGGGGCATGTATAGCAGAGCAATATGGTCTCGGAAGCCGCGTGGTATACCTTATTTATAGAACATGCATAAAGAAAAGGTCACTCAAAGGAATCAAAAGCCTGTTCTGCATCTAGCAGAACAGCGGCCGTGGGAAGTTCTGAAGATATCTGATTGAGGATGGCGATAACCATAAGCAAATTATTTGAAGTACATCGGTGGGGTAAAAAACCTGATTGCATAGGGACTATTATGTTTTCCATTAGTAAGGAAAGACACGTGGTGAGGACTTTGAGTAGGATCTTATTGTCATGGTTGAGTAATGACAACAGGCGATATGAGGTGCAGTGCTGAGGGGGCTTACTTGGCTTAAGGAGAAGTACAATCACCGCCTCGCGCATAGAAGGGAGAGGACACCCTGATCAAGGAACTCAGTGTAGACCTTGAGTAAGCGCGGAATAAGAACCTCTTTATACACCTTGTAAAAAGCACCCACACAGCCATCAGACCCTGGGGCCTTAGTACTGCCAAGAGAAACCATAGCCTGGGACCCCTCCTCTGCACTGTTGGGAGAGGCCAGGAATTGCTGCTGGCCAGTGTGAAGCCACACCGTAGCAACTTCAGCCAAGTAACCCTTAAGTTCAGCCGCGGTTGTGGAAGTGCCTGTCATATATAAAGATCAGTAATACATTATGAAAGTGGACAGGATAGCAGGGGTGTCTGCAGCCATCTCCCCATATCCATCTGGACAGTAGTAACATAGGAGGATTGATATGATGGGCTAGCAGGCGTGCAAGTGTGCCCGCCAGGTTGTTCACCCTTCCCGTAATGCTGCGCTATGGCGTATTTGCTGAGATATAGCACCTCTCGAGCGGCGGCCTCCTGAAAGTCCTGCCCCAAGGAGTCTCTGAATGGGAGAATCAGGGATGTTGGGGCAGATATAACTTGTTGATCTATGGCTTTCAGCTCACTCTCAATTCGGGCAAGCTCTCCCCTGATAGAACGGGGTATCACAGTGTGCTTGGCAATGCACGCCCATCTGATGTAGGCCTTGAAGGCGTCCCAGAGTGTTGCATGTTTTTAAACAGTGCCCACAATAAGAGCAAAATACTCCAATATAGTGTTGTGGATTTCAGAGAGGAACACTGCATCCTGAAATACATTTGCAGGAAAGTGCCACATGAGGAGCCGGGGAGTCTGGGATGGAATGCGCAGAGTAGCTATCACCGGGGAGTGATCTGACAGTGTACGATGAAGATGAGAGACCCCCTTAAGCCAGAGGGAAGCAGCCAGCATCGCATACAAGGGATCAATTTGGGACCATACATTAGGGGGCTGGAATAAAAAGTATAAGGTGCAATAGTGGGGTTGCGTCAGTGAACTGAAAAGTGTCAAGCAGGGTATGCAATGTCTGTATGGGGGAGGTTGAGTAACCCCAGTGGAGCTGGTGGTGTGAAGTTGTTGGAGGCAAGTGAGGTTAAAGTCTCCGCCTAGTAAGATGTGTTCAGGATGGAAGCATTCCATCGGCGCCAATAGGTCCTAGAAAAACTCAGGGGAGTCTGTGTTGGGTGTATAGACTTTGACAAGGAGGAGAGGGAGGCCAGTCAAGGAGCTTCACACAATTAAATAGCGACCCTCTGAGTCGGATAATGATTTGTGACACATGAAAGGTAGACTTTTATGGATGAGTATGCACACCCCCGTTGAGTAGGAACTGTAATTGTGAAAATGGCGATTCCCTCCCCATTGCGAAGCAAAAGTGCAGGTCACTCAGGGACACAGGTGGGTTTCTTGTAAAAAGAGAGCCTAATGCCATGCCTGTTTAAGTAGGTAAGGACCTGTTTACCCTTCCTGGGACTGTTCAGCCCCTGAATGTTCCATGATGCGCTAGAGATGCCAAGAGCAGAGTTGCCCATGAGATGGTACATCATAGATGTCGTAATATGTCAGTGGAGACTGAGTGATTAATGTGTGGGCATTATCGTGTGATTAAACAACAGAAAAAAACAAAAATATATCAAGACTAACATGAGCAACGCCCATCCCCCTCCTACACCAGATAGAAACATTTCTGGTGAGATTCCCAAACCTCACAATGGCGAAAAGAACAATAACATGTAGTTTACCTTGAGGATGTAGAAACTCTCTGTTGAAGGGACACTCATATCTCTTTGTTAGGTGAGAGGTAAGAGAAATCATTAATATAAGTCCGCCCATAGTCGTAAGAGATCATCGAGAAGCATTTCAGGAAATCAGCAGATAACAGGGGGCAGCGTCCTGCAGCATCCTGGGGAGTAGTCAAGACAGCAGTTACATACCACATACGTACAAGGCAGTGTGTCTTACACTGGTGAAGTGCTGCATGACACCACCAACAAGTGGCGCAGGGAGTCCCCGAAAGAGTGGCACCCAGTCACACACTGATACAATTTTTCCTGCTTGCAAAAAAGTGCGGCATGTGCTGGGGCACTGAAAACGTTTGGTTTGCTGTACAGTTCAATGCGCAAATGTACAGGGTATACCATACCATAGTGCAGGCCAGCCCGCTGCATCTAGTTTTTAACGTCGCATATTTTTGTCGAACTTCCTGGACCATAGGTGTGAAATCTGAGTATAACAACAGAGTCATTCCCTAATACTGCAGCGGGCCTTATCATGGTCTTGGCGGAGAGCAGGGTCGCTGTCCCAATAATTTATTAGGGGAGCAATGATCAGATGGGGAGGATCCCCACGGATGGGACGGGGCCCAGAGATTGATATGCCCTCTCCACTGTGAAGCTGGAAGTAAAGGAGGCCCTGCCAAACAGTTCTACCAGGAGAGGCTTGATATAAGTACTCATGGGTCTGGTATTGGTGGATTCAGCCACACTTGTGATATGGATAGTATTACATTGTGAGCGGGCCTCCAGATCTTAGTTTTTTGCCACCACGTTCTTCAGCAATCTCTCAACTCTCTCCACGGGTCTGGTCAGGGTCATTGCGCCATCCTCCATGCCTGATATCCCCTGTTCAGTAGTGCCTAGACTAGTGGAGTGTTCGTCCAGGAGCTCATGCATTCCGTTCAGCCACATCGTAAAGGCACCAAAACACGTGTCTATGGCCTTAAAGCCCACCTTCAATTCCATCATTATTGCCGGTCTCCCCCAAAAGGGGGCAGAGTGCCTGCCATGAGCAGGGTCTGTGCCAGGTGGTTCCTCAACCCCCTGGTGCTGGGGGTCCTGGCTGAATCGAAAGAGATTTAGGGCCTGATCACAATTTTGGAGGAAGGTGTTAATCCGTCCCAAAAGTGACGGATACACCACCAGCCGTATTACGAGTCCATTATGGGGGTGATTCTAACCTTGGCGGGCGGGAACCGCCAAGCGGCCGCCATGCGGCCGCAATAACGCGGCCCCCATTCCAACATTCCTGCTGGGCCGGCGGGCGCTAACCATGTTAGCACCCGCCGGCCCAGCGGGAATGAGGCCGCAACACAGGAGCCGGCTCCTAATGGAGCCGGTGGTGTTGCGGCCGTGCGACGGGTGCAGTTGCACCCGTCGTGCTTTTCACTGTCTGCCATGCAGACAGTGAAAAGCAGGCCGGTGCCCTGTTAGGGGGCCCCTGCACTGCCCCCAGGGGCCCCAGGACACCCCTTACCGCCAGCCTCTTCCTGGCGCTGCCCTGGCGGATTATCACCGCCGGGGGAAAATCGGAGGGACACCGCCGGCCCCAGCGGTGCGACTGCGGCTTTACCGCCACAGTCGGAATAGGGAATGAAGCACTGCCAGCCTGTTGGCGGTGCTTCCGTCATTCTTGCCCTGGCGGTCCAAGACCGCCAGGGTCAGAATGACCCCCTATATCCTATGGAACTCAAAATACGGCTGGTGGTTTATCCGCCACTTTTGGGACGGATTAGCACCTCCTCCAAAGTTGTAATCAGGCCCTTTGCGTTGTTTAGTGTCACCGCCCCCCATCTTGAGCCAGAGGGCAGCGTGGAACAGCTAAGGTGGAGTGATATAACTGGTCTTCAGGTGGAGGGAGGCTTCGGTAAAATGCAGCCACGATGCAGCTAGGGGTAGGCAGTCACGTGTTTCAAAGAGTCACCGTCCTCACAACAAGGGTGCAGGCGGTAAGTATTGTGGTGCAAGGGGCCCTGCGTGCGCCCCACGGATGTCACAGAGAGTCATTCATGGCAACGGGGTTGCCAGGTATGCAATGTGCCATTGGTTCACGTGCATCATAATGCTATAATGCAAAGTCTCCAATGCGCTAATATTAGTGAGCACTCACTAGTACACTCCTCACTGTGAGGGCCCGAGGATCCGGGCCCACACTGCACCGCACCAAAATGGAGGAGGTGGCGCTTCCCCCATGGAGGCTGGCTCGAAGCGCCAAGAAGATGCATCAGGCATGCACTGGAAACCGCCCTGGGTTCCACAGAGCGCAAACGGTGGGTGAGAGGCCAAACGAGCACAGACCCCAGCACCCCATGCATGCCTCAGACCCAGGAGCACGGAGAGGTGGAGAAGCCGAAGTTCCCAGGTGGTGGTCACATCCGGTCAAATGCAGGAATGACAGCACAGAGACAAGCTGCCGATCATGCCGCGGCCTCGTCCCCAGGCTCGCCCATGGCCCCTGTTGCAGCAAGCCCCCCGGGGACCACGTCAGGCCACAGCAGCTGGTTGCACGCTCCTCCATACCCCAGTGCCACTTTGGCAGGCACCTAGACGCCTGCTGGGGGGTTCAGTGGCACTCAGATGCCGAGTCGAGGCGTAGGATGGCAGCGGGAAGCTTTTAATTGCACGCAGTGTCCCAGGAGCTTCACAGCCGCACGGCCACCTGCGCCAGCAGTTAGGACATGCCCCCATGGATATTTGTATTTACAATCTGGAAGCAATGCACGTTCTTTAGAATTGTGTTTGTGATTTAAAATATTTTTTTATTCCAAATCAGACATTCTGAAGAAATGGCAGCTTTTTTTTCTGCAGCTATTACGTCTCTCCTATATGGATTTTTTGCAATCACAGGTGTTACTAAAAAGATCAAACATCCAATGGAAAATCAGTGTCTATACAAAAATGCCTCCATCAGTTCTATCAGCCAACTGAAATAACAGCATACATTTGTGCCCCAATAATCCATTAACCTGCTTCTCTCTGTGCTTTCAGAAACTAATATGCTGGAGCAAAAGCATGTGAAGAAAAAAAGCTTATATGTAAAATTTCAAACGTCTAGGGGCCATGTATTTCTCTCCCCAAAGAGTTTTTGGTGTCCATGACAATCATCAATGATTCTGCTCCAGCAACAGCTTGACGCCTTTCTTAATAACCGTTCCCGTTTAGATGTTCCTCTGAGAATGGTTCTACACTTGATTGATCATGCTGATTTTGAGACTCATCTCCACCATTTATGTGTACTCTTTCGTTATACTCGATAGTAAGTTTAATAGTTTTTCCTGTACAAGCAATCGCACAGGTGGTTTACAAGACCTTTCATGCTATCCCATAGAATCAGGCTGTTTTTGGCAAGGTGCTAAGAACATTGGTGGTCATTCTGACCTCGGCGGTAAAAGGCGCCTACCGCCGGTCAGAAATCCTCCATAATTCCGCCGCGGCCGCGGTAACCCGCCACGGTCATTCTGACCCGCAATAGCCAAACCTCCGAAAATCCGACAGCCACAACAGACCGCCAGACCAGCGGTCGGCGGAAAAGTGGAGGTGACCAAACCTCACCGTCACGCCAACAGAAATACGCCCATGCCATTACGACCCACGAATCCACGCGGCGGTCTTTCAAACGCGGTTTTCCATTGGCGGTACACACCGCCACGGTCAGAATACACACAAACGAACAAAACTCAGCCACATTGGCCGATTTGAATTCCACACACCTGATACACATACACACACCACTCCCACACACACAATACAATATAAAACACACACCCACATCACCCACAAACCCCTTCGACCAAAATCCGAAAAGAAGCACTGAGAGACACATCAGCGATCACAGAATACCATCACACAGAGGCACACTACACCATCACCCACACAATATCCACACACAAAACAACACACACCACCACACTCAACACACTTAACTACACATACTCCACCCCACCCATCATACACACCACTCCATGGCACCCCAAAGACACCCCTGCTTCTCAGACGAAGAACTCAGGGTCATGGTGGAGGAAATCGTTCGGGTAGAGCCCCAGCTCTTCGGCACACAGATCCAATACACCAGCATTGCCCGGAGGACGGAGCTATGGCAGAGGATTGTCGACAGGGTCAACGCTGTGGGACAGCACCCCAGAAATCGGGAAGACATCAGGAAGCGATGGAACGACCTACGGGGGAAGGTGCGTTCCATGGTATCCAGGCACAACATCGCCGTGCAGAAGACTGGCGGAGGACCCCCACCTCAACCCCCACAATTTACAACATGGGAGGAGGAAGTCTTGAACATCCTGCATCCTGACGGCCTCGCAGGAGTCGGCGGAGGAATGGATTCTGGTAAGTTGAAGCTTCACTACTGCTTCCCCCCCACCTGCATGCCAAATCACACCCCAACCCTCACCCCCATCCTCGAACCCCACCCTCACCCCCACCCCCATCCTCACCCCCACCCTCACCCCCACCACCATCCTCACCCCCACCACCATCCTCACCCCCACCCCCAGCACACCTATTCCCTGCCAATGTCTCACCATCACAACCCACACATCCCAAAACCTAGGCCTGCATGCGTCCACTAAGCATGGACACCCATCACCAAAGCATGCCCAATGCATAAACACATCCCCCCCACAAGCCACCCTCACCAAAGCCCCCACACACGAATGCCAGCACTTGGGGACACGGGAACCCACAGATACACCCATATGCCACACATTGAAACTATAACCATACCTCTATACCCCTGCAGGACCCGACCGTCAACACACCGCCACGGAGGGCCCAGAATTCTCCACACCCCCCACCCAAGAGGCCGTCAGCGATGACAGCAGCTCTGTCGACCTGGGCGCGTCAATCTGCGGTGTGTCTACCACTACAGGGCACCCAGGATAACCCACCACCCCAACAACAACAGGGACCTGGGGGCAGTGGTAGTGGGCACACAGGCCAGGGGGCAGAGGCCCAGGGAAACAGGGCAACTCGGAGGGCAGCTGTGCGACAGGGGGGGGACGGGCCCAGGGAACCCACTCTCCACGAGGCCCTCACCACCATCATGGGAGCATACAACCGCTCCCAGGAGACGATGGCGACGGTACTGGCCCGGTTCCAGGAGATCCAGGTACTGCAGGAGGAACACTATCGGGGGTACAGGGAGGACATCAGAGCCCTCACCTCCACCCTGGTTACCATGGTAGGGCTGCTGCAGGAACTCATCAACACCAGGACGGACACTCAACAACAACAAAGGGCCCCTGCCACTAGCCTGGACCAAGAACAGCCAACCACCTCCGCCGGCGCTAGTGGACAGGAGGCCCACGCACAACAGCAGCCCACCAGACCCCCACCTCCTGCAGGAGAAGAACCACCCCGCAAGAGGGCCCTGAGATCTCGCAAGAAGACAGAGTAGGATGTCAAGACCCCCGCCAGCAAAGGATACCACCTGATGTCATCCCACTGTCCCACATTGTCACCCTGTCCATCCTTGAACTGCCCATGCTCCATCTCTCCACAGGCCTATGGACAATGCACCTGTGTGACTGTTACTCTGGACTCTGCAATGGACATTCTTTCACCATAGCCCCCACCCACTTGAAACCACCCATCCCATTTTGAGCACTGAAATAAACACCTATTTTGCACAAAACTATCTGGAGTCTGGCTGTGATTTCAAAATATTGTAATTGACATGACAGTGCAAATATGTCCTTGTACATAGTGAAGTCAACAAACAGCTGCCACAAAGCTGTAGTCCATGGGGAAACGAAGCACAGGACTCGTAGTGGGGACCCCAGATCTGAAATAGGGAGGGAAAAGCCACAACTCAGTCATCATACACTGGGGCAAATAGACAGGCAGCAGAGATGCAGGAGAGTAGTTCACATTTACTAAATTATGTTTGAATTGTTACCTGTGTCCTATTGGAAGTACTGTTCAATGATTCTGTCCCTGTTGTCTGTTTCAGCCCCGTCGTCTTCCTCCTCGTCACTCTCCACAGGTTCCACAGCTGCCACAACACCACCGTCTCGACCATCCTCCTGCAGGAAAGGCACCTGGCGGCGCAAAGCCAGGTTGTGAAGCATGCAGCAGGCCACGATGATGTGACACACCTTCTTAGGTGAGTACATTAGGGATCCACCTGTCATATGCAGGCACCGAAACCTGGCCTTTAGGAGGCCGAAGGTGCGTTCGATCACCCTCCTAGTACGCCCATGGGCCTCATTGTACCGTTCCTCTGCCCTGGTCCGGGGATTCCTTACTGGGGTCAGTAGCCACGACAGGTTGGGGTACCCAGAGTCCCCCAATAGCCATACACGGTGTCTCTCTAGCTGTTCCATCACGTAAGGGATGCTGCTATTCCTTAGGATGTAGGCGTCATGCACTGACTCTGGGAATTTGGCATTTACATGCGAGATGTACTGGTCAGCCAAACACACCACCTGGATGTTCATGGAATGGTAACTTTTTCTGTTCCTGTACACCTGCTCCCTGTCTCTTGGGGGAACCAAAGCCACATGGGTCCCATCAATGGCACCAATGACGTTGGGAATATGTCCAAGGGCATAGAAATCACCCTTCACTGCAGCCAATTCGCCCACCTCAGGGAAAAGGATGTAGCTCCTCATGTATTTCATCAGGGCCGACAACACTCTGGATAACACCTTCGAAAACATGGGCTGAGACATCCCAGAAGCAATTCCCACTGTTGTCTGAAATGACCCACTTGCCAAGAAGTGGAGTACTGACAGGACCTGCACCAGAGGGGGAATCCCTGTGGGTTGGCGGATGGGGGACATCAGGTCGGGCTCCAGCTGGGCACACAGTTCATGTATAGTGGCACGGTCAAGCCGGTAGGTCAGGATAATGTGGCGTGCTTCCATTGTCGACAGGTCCACCAGCGGCCTGTACACGGGAGGATTCATCCGTCTCCTCGCCAAACCCAGCGGACGGTGCCTAGGAAGGACAACATGGAGCACACAGTCAAGCAACCCACAGGTACGTACTCACAGCTTGCACAGTAAACGATTCTCTATGCAGTGAATGGCGTGTCTGAGTGGCTATGCAAGGCCTAGGCCTGTGTGACGCAGTTGAAATTGAGCAATGTGGACCCTCGAAATGGCGGCTGCCTGACCTGTGAAGTGTGACAATGGGATGTGAGGTCAATGCGCTGGCGTGGCACACCGCGGCGGTCGGCGGTCGAAGACCGCGGCGCGAAGCCGCATTGGTTAACATTGAAGCCTATGGGTTTCAGGAGCCAATGGCGAAGGGCGCCGGCGGTGGCGGTACGCACCGCCGCGGACGTGACCGCCATTTTCTATCTACTTATTCACTTGCGACTTGAACTTTCACAGGAGAGGACCTATACTGCAAGTGTTGCTGTGACCTCGGTCTGAAAGGGACAATGGCTGCTGCGCCTGGGGAAAGGGCCCCTGCCTTCACTGGAGAAGAGTTGGAGAAACTTGTGGATGGGGTCCTCCCCCAGTATGCGCTACTCTACGGTCCTCCAGACCAACAAGTGAGTTTAATTCAATATGGATTTGGGGCCACTGGCTGGCTTGGGGGCCTGGCGGGGGGCCTGGCGGGGGGCCTGGCGGGGATGGGGGGCATGTTGGGCCTGGCGGGGGCATGGCGGGGGCCTGGCGGGGATGGGGGGCATGTTGGGCCTGGCGGGGGGCCTGGCGGGGGGCCTGGCGGGGATGGGGGGCATGTTGGGCCTGGCGGGGGGCATGGCGGGGGGCCTGGCGGGGATGGGGGGCATGTTGGGCCTGGCGGGGGGCATGGCGGGGGCCTGGCGGGGATGGGGGGCATGTTGGGCCTGGCGGGGGGCCTGGCGGGGGGCCTGGCGGGGATGGGGGGCATGTTGGGCCTGGCGGGGGGCCTGGCGGGGATGGGGGGCATGTTGGGCCTGGCGGGGGGCCTGGCGGGGGGCCTGGCGAGGATGGGGGGCGTTGGGCCACTGGCAACGAAAATGCAGACAAACTTGAACGTGGTATTTCTCCCTCCCTGTACGTGTCACATAGGTCCGCGCCCATGAGAAGATCGGGATTTGGCGTGCCATCGCCAAGGAAGTCCGGACCCTGGGGGTCCACCATCGACGGGGCACCCACTGCCACAAGAGGTGGGAGGACATCCGCCGCGGGACCAAGAAGACCGCCGAGTCTCTGCTGGGGATGGCCTCCCAACGTAGGCGGGGTGCCTGCCGTCAACTGACCCCCCTGATGTTCCGGATCCTGGCGGTGGCCTACCCTGATTTGGATTGGCGCGTGAGGGCAGCACAGCAGACACAAGGGTGTGAGTACAAGCATTATCTACTTTGTTGTCGCGCAGTGGAGGTGTCTGGGTGGGGGAGGAGGACTGTGGGTCCCCCTAGGCCAGGGCGATATCTGTAGGCTGGGCACCCCCGTAAGCCCCTGTGTGCCCAGCCACCACCCTCAGTAGTGTGCCAGTACAGCCATCCCTGGGCCGTGTCATCCATGGGTGCAGTTGTCAACTCTAGGCGTGTAGGGCATGTTCCACGGAATGCGTAGGGGACCCCAAGTGCGCAACTTAGTGCAGGGGGCATCTGTGTCTGTCATGTCCGCTAACTGTACCGGTGATCCATGTACTCAAAATCTCTTTATTTCTCTCTCCCCCCCCCCTTTTTGTTTGTCTTTCTGTGCTTGTGTGCATCAGCATCATCAGGCGGAGGAGAAGTGGCATCGGGGCAGGAGGGAGCTGCATCTCACATGGCCCAGGAGGGCCATGCCACAGAGTCTGACTGGACCAGTGAGACGGAGGGCGAGGGGAGCTCCACAACGGGGACGACTGGACCCTGCAGCGACACGGACACGTCCTCGGAAGGGAGCTCCCTTGCGGGGGTGGCACCATCCGTGCCCCCCGCCATTACAGGTACAGCCGCCACCCAGCGCACCATCTCTGCCCTCCCAGCAGCCCCTCAGCATTCGCCCCGTGCCCGCTCTGCCAGGAAGCCGGGCATCTCCTTCGCCCCAGGCACCTCAGGCCCTGCCCCTGTTACCCCCGCTGCCCTCAGTGAGGAGGTCATTGACCTCCTCCGAACGCTCATTGTTGGGCAGACTACCCTTTTGAATGCCATCCAGGGGGTGGAGAGGGAGGTTCATCGCAGCAATGCGTACCTGGAGGGCATTCATTCGGGTCAGGCTGCCCATCAGCGATCGTTCCAGGCTCTGGCCTCAGCATTGACGGCAGCCATTGTCCCTGTCTCCTGCCTCCCTCTACTAACTCCCTCCTCCCAGTCTCCTGTTCCTCTGCCTGTCCCACCCACACCATCAGACCAGCCTGCACACACCTCAACACCCAAGAGCAGCTCATCCAAACATAAGCACCACAGATCACGCAGACATTCACACAAGCAACATTCCGATGCAGACATGCCAACAGTCACTACCACCTGTGTGACCCCCACCTCCTCGTCTCCCTCCTCCCTCCCTGTGACGTCTACACTCACACCTTCATTCACCTCACCATCAGCCAGTGTTTCCATCACCAGCACACCCTCCAGTCCAGTCCGCACACGTGCAGTCACCACCCCCACTGCCATTTACACGTCCCCTGTGTCCTCTCCCACTGTGTCTGTCACCCCCTCTTCCACACCACACAAACGCAGCCACCCACCCACCCAACAGCCATCCACCTCACGACAGCCTCCCGCTCCTGCACCTGCACCCAAAGACAGCAAAGTTGTCTCGCCTACAACCACATCCTCTCCCTCCACTCCCATTCCCACTGTACCTACCACTATCCATTGTCCCAGGAAAATCTATCTCTCTACTGCTACCTTCTTTCCTGACCCTGAGCCCCCCCCCTCCTTCTCGTCGGGGTAAGAAGAGCACCTCAGCCACCACCAGCCCTGCAGCCCCCTTGACAAGGGTGCAGGGGTATTGGAGCCCGCAGGTCTGGATCTTCGCCCAGCAGCAAGGGGACAGCCAGCCCACCCCCTGGGAAGAGGAGCAGAAGGCGGAAGGGCCGCCGCCGGAGCCCGGGTTCTATATCCCCCCAGGACACTAGCCAGCCACCGTCAACAGCCACAGCTCCAAAGGGAGGAAAGGGCCACAGACTCCCGACTAAGGAGGGCAAGGGCAGCAAGGCGGAGAAGTCAGGCAGCAGGCCTGCTGCCCATGGAGGACCCGTCACAGCTGCCCAGGAGGAGCCCGCAACCCCCATAGCCGCTGCCCCGGGAGGAACCGGCACAGCTGCCCCGGGAGAGCCCACCACCCCCATAGCCGCTGCCCAGGGAGGACCCAGCCCAGCTGGCCAGGAGGGCCCCACCACCCACAGCCCAGGTGGGCATTGAAGGAGCACCATCCCCGCTGCCCAGGAGGGCACCACCAGGCAATGAGCAGTTGGCCATAGAATGTCCGCCGTCTCCAGCACCGCTCCGCTGGGGACCGCCGTCTCAAGAACCGCTGAACTGGGCCCTTCAAGGCAAGAACCGCTGAACTGGGCCCCGCCGTCTCCAGCACCGCTCCGCTGGGGACCGCCGTCTCAAGAACCGCTGAACTGGGCCCTTCAAGGCAAGAACCGCTGAACTGGGCCCCGCCGTCTCCAGCACCGCTCCGCTGGGGACCGCCGTCTCAAGAACCGCTGAACTGGGCCCTGCCGTCTCCAGCACCGCTCCGCTGGGGACCGCCGTCTCAAGAACCGCTGAACTGGGCCCGCCGTCTCCAGCACCGCTCCGCTGGGGACCGCCGTCTCAAGAACCGCTGAACTGGGCCCTTCAAGGCAAGAACCGCTGAACTGGGCCCCGCCGTCTCCAGCACCGCTCCGCTGGGGACCGCCGTCTCAAGAACCGCTGAACTGGGCCCCACCGTCTCCAGCACCGCTCCGCTGGGGACCGCCGTCTCAAGAACCGCTGAACTGGGCCCTTCAAGGCAAGAACCGCTGAACTGGGCCCTTCCAGGCAGGAACCGCTGGCCCTTTGGCAGACGTGGCAGGGCAGGATCTGTCTCGGGCAGGGCTGCAGGATGTCCTCTGGCCAACATGCCTCCTCCAGTGGCAGTGGAGTCTGTTATGGACTGTTTGGACTGTGGCTTTGCACTCCCCAGGATGGCCCAGTGGGCAGGCCACCCGCTGTATGGACTGTTTGGACTGTGGCTTTGCTCTTCCCAGGATGGCCCAGTGGGCAGGCCACCCACTGTATGGACTGTTTGGACTGTGGCTTTGCACTCCCCAGGATGGCCCAGTGGGCAGGCCACCCACTGTATGGACTGTTTGGACTGTGGCTTTGCACTCCCCAGGATGGCCCAGTGGGCAGGCCACCCACTGTATGGACTGTTTGGACTGTGGCTTTGCTCTCCCCAGGATGGCCCAGTGGGCAGGCCACCCACTGTATGGACTGTTTGGACTGTGGCTTTGCTCTCCCCAGGATGGCCCAGTGGGCAGGCCACCCACTGTATGGACTGTTTGGACTGTGGCTTTGCTCTCCCCAGGATGGCCCAGTGGGCAGGCCACCCACTGTATGGACTGTATGGACTGTGGCTTTGCTCTCCCCAGGATGGCCCAGTGGGCAGGCCACCCACTGTATGGACTGTATGGACTGTGGCTTTGCTCTCCCTCGGATGGGCCAGTGGTCATGGAGTCCCCTCGTGGATCTGGCGTCGTGTACTCAAGTGGCTGAGGTGCCCCCCCTTCCATTCCCCCTGAGGTGCCTGTCCTTTTTTCTTTCTGATGCCCCTGCAGTGTTCTCTCCGTGGAGTTCTTGTCGTAGGACTGGGCCTTGCCCCTTTGCTCAGGACCCCTGTGGTCCACGGACAGTGGTTGGACTACATTTAGTAGATGTATATATTTTGTACATAGTTTATTTATTTATTGGGATTACTGCTGTCCATTTTTCAATATATCTGCCCGTTTAAGATCTCTTCTTTTGGTCTTTGCATTATTTCGGAGGGGGGGGTTTGTGGGTTGTGACAGTGATCTGTGGGAATGCATTGATGTGTGTGTTGTAGTGGGTGTGGGTGGGTGGGTGTGTGCCGGTAATCTTTTCCCTCCCCTGTGTCGTAGGTGCAGTACTCACCGATGTCTTCCGCGCCGCCGGGCGTGCTCCTGGTACAGGAGCAGGTATAGGAGTGCAGGGATGACCTGCAACTCGGGTTCCATACTGCCGGAATCTCGCGTGGAGTATGTGGAGGTGAGCGTTTTCCCGTTCGTAGTCTGTTTCCGCCGTGTTTTTATCGGCGGTGCTCCCGCCCCGGAAAAGGTGGCGGATTGGTGGGTCGTGATAGGGTGGGCGGTACATTGTCTGCCGCCTGGCTGTTGGCGGGGACCGCCGCGCTGTTTGTTTGTTCCGCCGTGGCGGGCGGAGTGTTAATGCGGCGGGCTGTGTTGGCGGTTCCCGCCAGGGTCAGAATTGCATATTTTGGACCGCCGGCCTGTTGGCGGGTTGGCCGCCGCTTTATCACCGACCGCCAGGGTCAGAATGAGGGCCATTGTCTATTAATAGTTATTCACCTTTTGGGTACGATTGGGCCAAAAGAAATTAGAGGTGTGTGAAATTTACATAACTTGCTTTCACATAATTATGCAAAATGTCGGGAAAATTACAGAAAATTAAGCATAAATATGGAAATTGCTAATCTGGCACTTTGAGCTATATTTTAGCGCCAAGTGCATCCTTGTATCTATTTGGCTACCAGGACCATTTTATGCTAAAAAAAATAGTGCCAAAAACACAAGTTCCATGAACAATAACCACGTGTTTTCTAGCAATTCTTGTTGTACCTGTGCTTCCATATTATAATTCTTCTGTGCACAAGGTGTAAGTACGTCACATGGCATATTGTTATTTTGTGTTATGCTGGAAGAAGCATAACACAAAATTCCTGAAATTATGGAAATACTCCACCATAATTTAAATTTGGAGCCGAACCTAAACAGAATATCTGAAATCAGTTTGACAGTATAATCATTCCCTAAACCATGGTTGGCCTTCAATACTAATTATCTACATTGACATGGATAAACTAGTCAAGTTATAACATGATTGCTGCCATTTTGTGCCTCTGTTGAATACTCCTCCTTATTCCTTTGGCAGTCTTTGTTCCTTTCACTTAGGAGCAAGAGGACATCTGGATTGACATACTGTACAACAGTGTTTGGTTTTCCTTCTGTTTTGGCTATGAGTCTCACTGTAATATTAGGTAACATTATTTTACTTTTTATGTAAAAATTGGCCCAAGGCTGGTTACCGGGTAATGAGTTTCTGTAATTAAATCAGATGTGTTTCCGTAGAGAAAATGGCTCTTTGAGCAGATATACTCCCAGTGATTTGACTGGATGCTCATGGTTTGTAAGAGATGGCTTTTACTCCTACACTTGAAAACAGGTCCTGCTTTAGGTCTGGTGGTGCCTGGTATGACACTCTTTTTTGACCCCAAATAACCTCCTTCTTCTTAAATCCCCTCACTACTACCATCCAGGGATGCCCCTCATCTCTCCTTGGCCCCTCTTTCACATTTATTTTATAGCACTACTCATCCCATTGTCAGAGCACTTTACATTCTAAACATATTATACAGAGAAAATGAGTCACAGTGTATGAATCAGTGCACTGAAAATGTTACTTAAGGCAATGAGGACTAAAAGATATAGGATTCACATGTACTCTATATTGGCATTATAAGTCTCCCCATCCTCTAGAAGGACTGATTGATAACATCCCTGCTGGTAGATTCTTGAATGTGTTTCACCATGAAGGACACTTGTCGTTCAAGAAGGGCATTGTGGTTGGTACAGTTACAAAAGATGCATGTTTGTGTTCAATATTTACAACAATAGTGAGTTTGGAACAAATCTGAATCTGCCTAGTATCTAGCAAGATTTTCCTCAGTACGTTGGTAATCAGATGACTATTGATTTTGAGATAGTATCATCCATATCAAGGGACAGGTGACAGCTGGTAAGGTGCACCGCACAATGTCCTTCAGTAGCTCTCAACAGAATATCTTACAATAGGTTTATCTGTTCAGCATTTCTCTCGAATGCCAATCCTTCCAGGAGTCTGACTCCAACCGTCCTCTCTGACTTAGTTCGAACAGGATTCCTCTCACAGTCTTAATGCAGCACAAAATGGCTTCCAGCATTACAAAACTGTTGCTGTCCTCCCAATCTAAGATGGAGGCTCCCACTTTTACATTGCTGTACTTGGCATATAAGGCTTTTTAGCCAAATAAACAGGTTCCAATTGTAATTTGCCCACACTGTATAATAAGTGATTTTACACCGTTTTCAATTCACAGTATGTCTGGGAATTATTAATTAAGGCATCGATCATTTTATAGCATATTTCATTTGCTTCATGAACAGCCTTGCTAGAGGGTGATTAAGAAACAGGATTGTTGCTTCACCATCTTTAAATGCATCTTTGAATGCATTCAGTTAATTAAATGATATAATTGCTTGCTAGTGTTAGAATCGGACACATTAGTCCCAGGTAGGCAGTATCAATTATATTTTTAACACACAAAGACCAAATATACACAAGTAGTATAGACCAGTAGTGTCAGATACATCACATGATAATACAGTTAGGTTTATACCTCCAGTAAGATCTAATACAAACAGAGAACTCAAAATCATTGAGACATATTACTCAACGATTACAGGGTAAAGCAACATCTTGGGAAGGATCTCAAACTTAAATATAGGAATGCCAGAACATCTAGAGATATTTTGGTGAAGAGCTATTTGTCCCTGACAATGGCTAACACACAATTAGGAGAGAAGCCTGATTTTTCCCACGTGAAAAGTGTAAAGCATGTACAAATAGTTATTCTGTCACACATCCAGGGGTCCACACCTAAGGCACATGTCATAAACAAACATATTACATGTAAGACTGATTTTACAGCATATCTAATCGCATGTCCTTGCAAGAAATTATATATTATGAAGTACTATGGTTCCTGTGAAAAAACACTTTCTATAGGACAATCATGAATCATGATACCAAGTAGTCACTAGAAAGAGATTTTGATAAATATCACAGTGCCAATTAGCCATAGCTAATAATAGCATACTAAAATCAAGATATATTATAGACTTGGAGACATGTGATCCCAATGGCTTAAACAAGGGTGAGGATGTATTTGTATACCTGCTTAAATAATGCACGCTTCATGAATTATCACGCTATCTGTTTGCTATTACAGCCTTCTTTTCTGTTTTTTAACTCTTCCTTTATTTCCCTTATTTTAAATTCCTTCTAGGAAATAATAATCTAGGCCCCTGATGATTTGTTACTCCCATTTCTTAAAATATAATTGATACTACCCACCTAGGAATAATATGTCAGATTCTAACATTAACAACACATGAATGTTCCTCACACACGCCTAAAAAACCCTCCATGACGCAGGACCTGCGTACCTCAACCACCGCCTCTCATTCCATGCACCACCAGAAACCTCCGCTCCACCCAGTTGGTCCTGGCTACTGTCCCACGGATCCGTAAGACCAGGACCAGAGGAAAAACTTTTTTCCTGCCTCTCCACAAAGTCCTGGAACACCCTGCCTCTCTCCCTCAGGCAATCTTCGTTGCTGCCCCAATTCAGGAAGGAACTCAAGACCTGGCTTTTCGAATGAACCACAGCTCCCAGGCAGATCAACAGCCCTCGCCCCAGTGCCCTGAGACCCTTATGGGTGAGTAGTCATGCTAGGCAAACCCCTGATGGCCTGATTGATGGTTGCTCCCACCCCCCCTTCCCCCCCACCTTGCAGACACCAGCATTTCATGCCTGGATAGCAGGGAGGCCAAGTGGCAGAGTAAGTAGGTATAGGAGTCTTCGGGGTGAGGGGCAGGATTACTAAAGATTCGGGTGAAGTGTGAAATAAAGTCAAGTTTTACGCTTTAATTTTGCTCCAGGAATTAACTATAGACTGTTCTTCCTCAACTTTTTCGATGCCACTTCCTGTTGTAGATGTTTCAATACAGTTCACAAAGTCGAGGACAGCCTAGGTACGAATATGTATATTAAAACAATAAGATTGACTGATCATACATATAATACGAAGCAACATGTTTTAATTCTGTCTTTAAACAGTTAAAACCAGTCGTGTTCTAAGTGAGTCATGGAACTTCCTCTCGCTCAGCTTCACCTCTACATGCACCCTAAACTATACTTATTTACTATCAAAGCAAAACGATGTGTGCAGCTTGAAAATGTTCGTTTTTAATTTTAATGAGGAATGATGCAGTTTGTCAATGTATGCAAATCCGTGCTTTGTTCACAAGAACAGCATTAATCCTATCCAATCGAACTACAAAGGTTTTTGTGAAACAGGCCAGCCGTCAGGTAAATTCAAATGAGCTGTTTTGCTATTTTACATTGGCTTTTAATTTGCAGAAGGCAAAACCTTCCTTTGTGCTGTTGCTTATTAGTGAAGAGGATCAAGGCTGACGCTGCATAATTCATAGGGATGTTGTTGATTGAATCAAGATCAGAGATTAATCGAGCAATCTGAGTAGAGTGGTGCTTCGCATAAAATGATGGGAAACCACGCTTGCATAAAGTTTGTCATATAGCAGTAAATAATATATATAAAATATGTTATTTATTTTTTATCTTTTTTTATATGTAAAATATATAAGCAGGTTCTAGCTGCGCCACCGAAAAAATTCCAAAAGATGACCAGCGTTAAGCTCAATATTGTAAAAATGTACACACAGGCCTCGTCTTCATTTAAGAAGAGGAGGCCTGTGCAGCTGTATCACAAATGCTGAGCTGCCAGCCTTTATGAGGAGAGACCCAGTGCTTAATTTGTGCTTGTTGTTTCCGGTGCTTGGCACCAGCTCTTATTTTTGAGGGCCGGGGCTTATTCTTCTGCCTCCAGCATTTGCTGCGAGCAAAAGACACATCTGGGAAAGACGGGGGAGGGGAAACACGAAAAAGCGTCACAAAGGGAGAAAGCAGAAAGCTGTAAGAGTGAGCTGGAGCGGCAGGGAGTGGCTTTGTATGGATCTATGAGGCCCGAGATGGCTTCAGGATTACGCTGTCTCAGTATTCTGTGCTCGCACATTTAATTGCAGCAGCCGCGAGTTTAAGAGGAGAGCTTTGGGCACGGGCATCTTTTTATTTACCAATTAAGCACTGGAGAGACCTGCTAGAAAAGCAGGCTTGCTGAAGGGGTTTGAGGCGTAAGAACACGGGCCTGATGCAGGACTTTGCATTCGCCTTTTTAAAGCCAGCGCTCCCCACTTTGTAGAGTCCCCGTTTGAAATAGCAATAAAAAATGGCAACGCACACATTGCAAATTCTTGCGAGTCCCAAGGGGGAGGCTGCGGAAAGGGGCGGCCCTTCCTCTTGAAGCTAGCACTGCAGGACACACATTTTGTAACTGCTTTTGTGGCTGAGAAAGCCTGGAGTAAATATAGCATGGGTAATCTAGATAAAGACATCTTTCTACATTAGGTGGGAGGGTTGTCTCATGCCTCCAGCTAGTGTGATGTAGGGTGAGAAAAGTTTGCTTTGAAACAGTCTTGGGCTGAACTCTTCCGGTGCCCTGATCCGGTGTTTATTGTGCATCGCACCTAACATTCCCCCGCAGATGTGCCGTGCACAGAGGACAGCAGCGGTGGCACATAAGATACATCTTAAGTTCCGACATCTGGATGTAAGTTCTGCTCTCGGGCGTGCTAGCATCGAATGTCTCCTAAAATGTAAGTTCTCAGAAAAACACCATTACCTTAGGGCAAGAGTATTTGGTCTGACGCGATTCCTCTGACAAAGTTGCTGTAAAGATCGGGAAAAAAGTTGCACCATTGCAGGCAAATTTGGGATATAGAAAAAGAAGGAATTTGATGTTGGCGTCTGAGGGGGTCGATATCCCAAGTGTAAATATCCTGCCCCCCTCGCTTTGGGCAAATCCACTGGCCACAGCTGCAGCCTGCAAAACAGAAGCTGCCCTCTGGGAAGAATAATGCTGTTCCTGTTTACATTTCCCGTTTTACTTGCCTTCCATCCCCTAAGACTATCTGCTTTTTCCAGAATGTGTTCCTATAGTTTTTTATGCAACATCTGGCTCATGCATAGTGCATGCTGTGACATGAGTTGCCCCATTAGTATCTGTGTGGGTACAGGTTGTGGGTGGCCGACGTCTGTGAGCTGAGGGGTTTAGGACACTGCGCACATTTCTCACAGCACCTCTCAGTGGGCCATGAAGGGGTTCGGAACACATGCTCCTCCAATCCTTGCCCTCTCTGCGGGGTGCACAGAGCAATGGTTAGGTGTAAATTCTGTTTATATGCGAAAGTGTGTGAAGGAAGTACACAGCTGTCAACATACTGACAGGGCGAAAGTTAAGGAAAAGGCAGCGCATAGAGGTGAGTTAAAAGAGGGCGCTGAAGAATAAATAGACGATGTGTGAGATTTACAGATTGATTTTGAAAAATATGAGATAGATAGAGCGTAAAGGTATAACAAAACGACTGCAGGAGAGATAGCTGTGGAGAAGATAATGGGAGTTATTAAGACACTCCAAGGACCTTCCCACATCCGCAGGTCATAGTAATATTTAATTCACAATCTGCATAAAAATTTAAAATGTCATTGTATGACGGTTCCTACACTACGATCTAAAATGCCGCATCCTCTCATCATTTTCTTGGTGCAGCACTTCCTGCAGAGCAGTCGGATGCTCTTCTGCATCTCAGCACAAGTTCTTTTGTTGGGATACATAGTCCTCAGGTGTTTCCACATTCCACTAGACATTGAATATTGTTCAGACTTTTCTCCATGCAGCACCCAGCTGAACAATGTGCACACGAATTGATGCACACTTATGTTTTTTTTTTTGCCTGCTGGGTTTTAGAAAAACTGTGCCCCACTGACTCTGTCGCAGGCTTTGGTTGTTGAGGTGCTGCGGAATTGGGTGAAATGACAATAATGTCTTCTTCTAGTGCTGCACCTGTGATAGGCCTAATGGACGATGTACTTGTGGTTTCCTGGTGTCCACTTTTGTCTGAGACCAAATTGGACTTGGTTTGCGTTTACACCAAACTTCTTCTCTTAAACATCAATCCAGTAACGGTGGCCAGAAAAATAATTTGACGTTGTTTCTAAAGGCGTGGGCATGTTTTTTTACAATTTCGTTTCTTGAGTGGCTAATCAAGTGACTACTTCCATTTTAATTGTTTTGACCTTCCATATAATCAGTGTGCTGCAGGATTCCTGCATGGGTTTTACTACCTTTCCTGGTCTCCCTGGCGTACTGTGGGACCAGAACCTAAACTAATGTGTTTAGTATGAAGGGTCCATTTCATTTAAACTTCTCAGTCTATAGTGTGGGAGTTCTTCTCTGTCCTCATGGGAGAGAAGAGGTTAACCACAAAAATTGTGACTTGCAAGAGAGAATTTAGCTATGAAGCTGGCAAAAAATAGTTAATTCGGCAATTCTGGAATGCCATAACAACTTAGAGCATGGAACCTCTGCCACTCCAAGGCAATAAAATGGATATCTGATGAAGAGGAAAGACCTTACACAGCTCTCCTACACAATATTGTGGGTCCATGGGGTAAAGCTTGATTGACAGCTTCTGCAGAAGTATCCCTGCACTTCAGAGGTACCACTGTACTCCAAACATAAATACTTTTTTTTTAAACTTTTTACTTCGTAGCCCATGAGGGAGTCCCACTCGGTCCCTCCCCCACAAGTTCTCGGGGATGGGGGAGTCAGGGTGTCCCTTCCCTACTCTCTTATACCTTATTTTAAAATCTTTTCTAGGACACAAGGATGTATCCCTGAGTCCTGTTATGGCTGCAACATGTTTTTTTCTGGTTGTGGCCAGCCATTCATATTACTTGGTACCACAGAACTGGTACCGGTCCCGCAATACCAAAAGGACAGAAGGGAGAAAAAGCTCCTACAGCTAATCAAAGAACCCCATTTTTAAAAATGTTCACTCCGGGGAGACTCCCAACTATCCACAAATATACCTATTTTTTAACCTCTTTATGACCCACCGAAGCCCCTTTTCAAACACGTATTGTTGTGCACATGTACGTTCACAGGGTTTGTCTCTAATGTGTTCTGTTTGAGAAGTGCAAATTATGAGCGTGATAGTAAACATTCTGATTGGTAACAAGATATCTAGTAACAGTAAACATTTGTGCAATATTGTATCTGTGTCAGGAGCTGTGTCCAGTGTTTTGGTTGGGTGTTAGTGCAAGGAATGCCACGGTGGCATGTGCAATTGTGGGTAAAGTAAAACCCAACTATATGGCATATGAGTGCTGTTTTGGAGGTATGCCTAGTTGTGTGAGTAACATATTCAGTTGTAGGTTTGTGGGATGGTTGTAACCTGTGGCATAGCAAGTGACAGGTGTTTCAATTTCTTGCATGCTTATAGGCTTCAACATAGCTAGAGGGGCAGCTGATCACTTCCTGCGCTTACATCCAAGGGACTATCCACAGTAGACTCAGCAGGCCAGATAGTAACAACCACACAAACGATACAACCTTTTCCAGGACACCTGTGATGCAACATGCATCACTGCATGGCAGCAGATTTTGGGCGTCTTAGATTCTTGGCGAGATCTGCATAGTAATCGTTGGACCACCACATCTGAATATTAATCTTAATCAGCCAAGGAAGTGTTTTCCTTGCAGGCAATGCAACACCACACTGAAATGAGATGCATTACACCCACGGTCAATAAGAATACAGTGCTATTGTTACATATACAGTTTAGGATTATGAAAAGATTCTGCAGATAAATCTGTAATGTCTAAAGAATGCGTAGAAGTCATACAAGCACTACTAGGAGGACAAATACATATTTGTTAAAACACACAAGAAGCACTAACCACATCAGTAAAGCTCAAGTTAAATTCTTAATATTGAAAGAAATACCCTGCAGTCTCAAACTGTTTGTGACTGAAAGATAATAATTATTGTAATAATGAAACAACTCAGATAGATAGCGTTAATTGTAACCTCCTCGCTGTTTTACAGTTACCCGTGTTTATTATAATGACTCAGAAAAGTAATAGCTTCACCCAAGTAAAATTACCTATAATCAATGCTTTGTTCCAAAATAATTGGGTGAAAGAAATAACCTACTTGTGGTTGTTAGTCATCATTGTGTAGGACTCGTTCTCATTTTATGCTCCGCTTGATGTCACATTCCATCAACGCCGGCACACCAAATATCTGCGAAACATGAAAAATACTTTATTTTAGCGTATATATCATCTTATAAACAACTTACAATATTAACATGAGCTGAGATTAACATCGTAAAATGAATTCATGGAGAAACTGAAAGGTTTCAACTATTAAATTCTTTTCATTAATTAATGGACTCACTAAGGACTTGGGGCCAGATGTAGGAAACGATTTGCGACTCGCAAACGGCAAAATTTGCCATTTGCGAGTCGCAAATGTGAGTTTCCTATGCAGAAATGCATTTTGCGAGTCGGGACCGACTCGCAAAATGCATTTCCGACTCGCAAATAGGAAGGGGTGTTCCCTTCCTATTTGCGAGTCTGAGTGGTATGCAATACCATTTGCGACCGCGTACGCGGTCGCAAATGGCATCGCAGTTACCATCCACTTGAAGTGGATGGTAACCCACTCGCAAATTGGAAGGGGTCCCCAGGGGACCCCTTCCACTTTGTGACTGGACCCAAAATTATTTTTTCAGGGCAGGGAGTGGTCCAAGGGACCACTCCCTGCCCTGAAAAAATACCGAAACTAAAGGTTTTGGATTTTTTTTTAAGTGCAGCTCGTTTTCCTTAAAGGAAAACGGGCTACACTTAAAAAAAAAAACTGCTTTATTTATAAGCAGTCACGAACATGGAGGTCTGCTGACTACAGCAGGCCTCCATGTTTGCGAGTGCCCATAGTTGCTATGGGGCCGCAATTTGCGACCCACCTCATTAATATTAATGAGGTGGGTCTTTGCGACCCCATACCGACTCGCAGACGGTGTCTGAGACACCGTTCTGCATACCAATTTGCGAGTTGCAAATTGCGAGTCGGAAGGACTCGCAATTTGCAACTCGCAAATTGGATTTTTGCTACATCTGGCCCTTGATTCTTAAAGGTAAATTTACACATATGTGTAAGTGTATGCTTTTTTAGTGTGCACAAAAATTCATTTTAATAGTAACTTTACGAATGCGGAGACTCTGCATTTGGGGTGAGGAACTCCGCACATAAAAAGATAGGCTTTTCCTATGGATTTGCACTCCCTTGCATTACTCTTGATATACAAAGGTACGCAGGGCTGCACAAGGTGGCTTTGCGTGGCTTGGTAAATCTGACTTAAACCTTTGTGTGACGCAAGGGAAAATCGAGGACTTAGTAAATCTGGGCTTCAGTCGGTATCCTTAGCTTGATTTGTTGGAACTGCAAAAGTACAGCCAGCACAGAATAGTATGGGTGATGTGTGCCCTCAAAAAGAGAGCATGCATTAGTAGTAATAAAGACAAAGTGATATGTTGGAGTTTAGTATAACGCTTAGTTTTTTTAAAACAAATTTCGAAAATCTCTAATATTCCCAATAAAATTTAAATTTCCATTTCTCGATATTTGTTTGTGAATTAATTGGATTATTTTATCATTTTTGTATTAGTTTGGTGTATACTTGTTTCTGTTTTTGTGTATTTTTTCAAAAGTTCAAATGGTAGAAATTGCTTGGGCTAGTGTCTTAGTATACTTCTAGTGACTCAGTGGAGATCACAGGAATTCCAGTAATGATTCTGTTTAAATTCGTGGATTCCATTAATTATTCAGTGAGGGTCCACAGAAATCAAAAGGTTAAGGACCACAGATCTAAGGCATGTCCAAGAAAGTGCATGGGCTTGCTTGAGCCATTGGTCTTCAACTCCCATGGGCTGGACTATGCCTGATCTTTCCTTCTGAAGAGGAAAGGGACCATACAATCTGGTGTGTGATGATGGACAAACACTCTTCTTGAATCATAACAGTAATACCATGTGCTTGAACACAAAGTGTATAACAATTCCTGATGTTTTGTTGGGCAGCTTACAGGATTCCATAATAAGGAGTGTGATTGTCAGGCCCATGGTCTTTTTCCCCCTGCTTAAATGCTGTTATGTTTAGGAAAACTTATAGAGCGCACATACATCCAAGGGTTTCTGGTGAAAACTAGGAGAGCGAACCGTGTGGGCTAAGGTTAACCAAAGCTTGCTTAAACAGCCAAGTCTTCAAAAGCTTCCTGAACTTTAGGAAGTTAGGTTCTAGCCTGATCAAGGAAGGGAGGCAGTTCCGTGAGATGGGGGCCATGACCAGGAAGCTCCCGGCCCCTCTGCTTTCTGTCACTTGAACCGAGGGACCCTCAACTGGTTGAGAAGATATTATCTGAGAGTAGGAGGAGGAAGATACCTCTCAATTCCGTTTGCTACAAAGGCCAACACCATACTTTTTAGGCTGCCTTTAATACAAAACTATAATACAACACTATTATACAAGGCTGATACTAAAAATTACACTACAAATGACACTAGTAGTCTAATACATAGCTTTACCAAACACTCATTATCCTTAAATTTTAACTAGGTGACACATGAACCCAAAAGTTGTACTCTTCTCCCTCACCCCACCAATTCCAACATGTTTGAGGGGAGGTTGTAAGCTTAGGAAGTGATATATATGTCCCTTATAAGCTCTATCAAGAATACCCCACCTACTGATGAAAAGTTAGGATTATCACTTAGATAGAAAACATGTGGTGGATGGAAATGTTTGAATTAATCAACTATTATTAGAAGAGCATTCCATACCATTTTTCTACAGCTTGACTGTGCCATTGCTGAAAGGGACAGACCACATGTATCAGATTTGCTTGTGTTTCAGTAAGAACAGTCCAGCCTGAACCCGACCATTGCACCTCTTTAAAGGGGGAGAAAGCAAACCCCATAATTTTTGTTGGTCCCATAAATGAGGTGTAGCTCAGATCTCTGTATCACAGGGAGCAAGGGGCCAACATCTGGGAATACCCACATCACTTACGTTGACTCTCTGGGACATTAACAAAGTGATGGATGGAATTAGTTCTCAGTAGAGCTAATTGAAGGGATGATTGGTGAGACACTGATGCAGAATATGATCTGGGTCATTCTTCTGTGAAGGAAAGCTCAGGCAGAATGGTTCCCCACAACCTGCGTTAGTTTCATTCTAGAGAAGCTTAACTGGGATAGACTCACCCAAAATGGATTAGTCTGTTTTGTAAATACATTAATTTGTTTATGCCCAGAAGTGTTAATTTACCTACCGTCTCAACACATATATAGGAAGGGGATTTATAGGAGGAATTACATGATTTCTTCAAACAAAGAGGTTATCATTTCTTGATGATTTACAAGATGTAGAGCTAAGCACTAGGCATGGCACCAGTAACTGAAAAGGGAAAAGAGGATTGGAAGACATACAGGTCACACAACATGCTCAGAAACACATTGGGGGTCATTCTGACCCTGGCGGCCGGTGGCCGCCAGGGCCACCGACCACGGGAGCACCGCCAACAGGCTGGCGGTGCTCCCACGAGCATTCTGACCGCGGCGGTTCAGCCGCGGTCAGAAGCGGCAAGTCGGCGGGCTCCCGCCGACTTACCGCTGCTCGGGGGAATCCTTCATGGCGGCGGAGCGCGCTCCGCCGCCATGAGGATTCTGACAGCCCCTACCGCCATCCTGTTCATGGCGGGAAACCCGCCATGAACAGGATGTCGGTAGGGGGTGCCGCGGGGCCCCTGGGGGCCCCTGCCGTGCCCATGCCAATGGCATGGGCACGGCAGGGGCCCCCGTAAGAGGGCCCCTACAAGTATTTCACTGTCTGCTTGGCAGACAGTGAAATACGCGACGGGTGCAAATGCACCCGTCGCACCTTCCCACTCCGCCGGCTCGATTACGAGCCGACATCCTCGTGGGAAGGTCGTTTTCCCCTGGGCTGGCGGGCGGCCTTTTGGCGGCCGCCCGCCAGCCCAGGGGAAAACTTGAAATACCCGCCGCGGTCTTTTGACCGCGGCGCGGTATTTTGGAGGGCGGAATTCTGGCGGGCGGCCTCCGCCGCCCGCCAGAATCAGAATCAGGCCCTTTATGTGTTCCCACAATAGAGCTATGATATCTCATATATAGCAATGTACTCTCACCTGGAGTCCAGCATAGGAGGATCAATTCTTATACACAATTATAATAGATTGCAAATTTCTTATCCACGTGGGTGCAAAATAAATACCCTAAATACGAAAATGTTCTGTATTTACACAGGCCACACAAGTTGTACCGGTTTCTCTTTGTGGGCCATAGAACGAGGGATAACACCTAACTTGTGCAACTAATACCCGTTCCAAAGTGCACAAAAAACACATCTGCCTTATTTTTCCAGCTGATTTGCACTTGGTTTGATTGATCTGGTGAAAATCAGTGGGGAAAAGACCACAACGATGTGCAATTTCCACCTGAATAGTAATACTGAGTCGGGCACAATGTTTTTGCCTAACTTATTATTTGCACTGTCGGTGGACAGGTTACTCTGTCACAACGGTGACAGATATTTTGTCCGCTGAAATCTAAATCCAATTATTTTCTATGGGATTATGATTTTGGCGGATGGGATATCGTCACCATTGTGACGGAGTAACCCATCTGCTGAGTTCTAAATCAGGCCCTTAGTGTTCTTTCAAAAGAAGGAAGAGCTAATTGCCCAGTAGCCATATTAATGTCTTTCTCATGGAACATGTCGATCCAAATAGCTACAGGAGAACACTGTAACTGATAAAGGGTGGCAATACTTTCTGGCTGTGTACATAAGCACATTTTGAAACAGTTTTTCCCTCACTAAGATTTACTTTTTCAGTGAGAAAATATAATATTCCTTTGTGGAATAAAGCATACTTAGATGTCACATATATTTTCTTTTCTGTAAAATTAAGCATAAACCACAATTAAGGTGTCATACTGGTGGGTTGTGCAGTATCCCTAAAATATATTTCTTATTTGTTACAAAGTGACATCATACAGAGTGAGGGAAGGGAGTGCACTGTCTTTCCAAAGGTGACCAAGAATATAGGGGGACTGAGTTCTGCCTCTACGTCAGAACTTCAATTAATGAGGTATAGGTTAGTTTTGGGTTTTGGCATGCTGCTGCTGGAACTCAATTGAACACCAGCAAAAATCTCCAATTTTCAATTATATATTTCTTGTGCTTTTAATTGCAAGATTGAACAAGATAAAGCAACCCAATAACCACTTGCGAGCTTCGGTATTAGCGTATACTAGGATAAATGGCCTATAAGGGGTCCATTTACAGGTTCACTTAAATATTATTTATAGGGAATGGATCAAATTGAGTGCCAAATCCTTGAGCACAGAAATTCAATCATTCGAACAGTAAATGATTGAACCATTGGAGTTACAACCTGAGAAGCAGTGCTTTAAATGGGCCGGTACTCACTGATACGGAGTTCTGGCATTTCTTAGTTTTCTTCCACTAAATACCGGAATTGTTCCTTTGTGCAAGGAGAGCATCAGTTTCCCTAGTGGAAACAGGGTTCGGGCTCAAAAGAATGCGTCTGTGCAGGCAAAAGATTATCCTTTCAGATGGAGTGTGTCTATGTGCTGCTCTGCCAGGCAATTCCAGTTTATTAAGGCCCTGAGTTGTTGCTGCAGCCAGAGCCGGCCTTTCCTAAGGTAGCGCCCTGGGCATGGACGGAGAGACATTTGGCACTCTAGCTGATGGTAGTGAATTAAATGAGGCCGCAGGGGGTCCCTTTTGTATTCACTGGTCAGTACCTGGATGAGCAGCCACTGGCCCCTGAAAACAAACATCCCCAGACCTCCCCCAGCTCACCTAAATCACTGATAGCTTAGCTGTCTCACGCAGATGATGATTTTGTTGATGTGTGTCAGCAGGGGTCAAAGGGTGAAGGGAGGGCAAGGAAGGGGGCTAAAGTGGTGTTAAAAACATCTCCCGCTGTATGATAATGAAGGACTAAGACCGCTTTAAGCTGGCGGACCGATCCAACCAGGCAGGGACAAGGACAAGGCTTGAGCAAAATGAGAAGAACGCTGCTGTTGGCATAACCTTAAAGCACACAACTCAATGCACCCCTCAGAAAATTGGCACCGGGGCCCTGCTCATGTATGTTAAAGCCCGACCCTCGCTGCAGTGCTATGTTCTAATTGGTATCGCAACAGGAATGAGGAGATGTGGTCAGAGCTGCCGACAGTGGAACTGTGGACCCAGGTTCAAATACCGGCAACAGCTCATCATCCTGTAATTCTTGGCAAATCACTTAACCACCTGTGCTTAAAAGTATGCTTTAATGCAGAGGTCTTCAAACTGGGGGGCGAGCCCCCCTTGGGGGGGCCTCAAGTGATCCCAGGGGGGGCGCAAAACTCTGGCCAAAGAAATATTATACAGATAACATGCCTTTGTTTTAAGCAAAAGCATGTTATTGCAGTTTTAAAAAGGTAACAGTACTTAACTGCAATGTTTAAATAGGTTTAGACCTATTTAAACATTGCCGTTTTTCTAAAATAATTGTGAAAAATTCTGAGGGGGGGCCCAATGATTTTTATTTTTCAACTGGGGGGGCGCGGCATTAAAAAGTTTGAAGACCGCTGCTTTAATGCAACATTTCTAATTGTGATGTAGAACGCTCAGATGCCCTTGAGCCAAATTCACACTATTACAAACTGCAAAGAATTAGGGCCTGCACATGTGACATAGAAGCTGATGCCCTGCCATGTCTCACAACACACACAAAATCCAAATGTACTTGTTGGGAGCTGAGTGTTCTGTGGCCTGGCTGAGTCAGGAGGAGGTGAACTGAGACACAGTATACGTAAACCGGTCCTCAGCCACATTTAATAAAAACACTAATTAGTGAAGTTTGCTGCGAGTGTCGATTTGAGCGTTCTTGTATGTATGTGTATGAGTCTAACCCTCCTGTCAGAGGCCCACATGGAGTGCAGAGCTGGAAGAGACAAGCTTGTTTACTCCTTCCCACGCTCAGTTCCAGAAGCGGGAGGCAGGAGGGGGATTAGAATGTGGGTGTCATGGTGACACAGTTTACAACTATTCACAAGACAACATCCTCGCAGAAATGCTTTATATTTAACTTTAGATTGTGCTATAAGATGTTTGCATGGTGCCCTTTCAATATCAATTGTATTTTCTGCAAATGTGTGTCGAAATGCAGTACTTGGCTCAATGATCATCAGCCTCTGATAGATGCCAAGAATTTTTAAATGCCTGCTTCACAGCCACGAGAACCAGACACGCCCCTAGCTGTCCCTCATCCAATCAAATTAGTGAGTACCAGCACCTTTTTACCCATTGAAAGCACTGCTTAGAAGTACATACGTAAAAGCAATTTAATCAATAAACTATGCAGAAAAAAGAAGCAGAAAAACAAGACTCATTTCAAAACGGGAAACATCCAGGTTATAGTTGTGGGAAATAAACCATTAAGGCAATTAGTTTGTTTCTTTAACTTTATTTGTTGAAAAATGTCTTCTTTTTCTGGAATACTTTACATTGATTACGTAGCCTTCTTGTCTCTTCTGTCAGTCGAGGTCCTTATTCCTAAATTCTTGTTCTTCTCTTCTTCTAGGTTACTCTTTCTCCTGGGTGGGACCAATAACCCTCGGAAAAGAAACAAGGTCAGGCAAGTTTCTCTCCTGTTTCTTTCCTCTAATCTTCCTATAATTCACTGCCTTTCTGCTGTTATTCTTTCTGTTTCCTATAGTATTCCTATTCTTTCTTGTCTTCTTATCTTGTTACTCTTCCTGTCATTTCCTATTTTCTTATCTTTTCAGGGGTTTTCGGGGCATCACTCTCGCTTTAGCCTTCATGTCCCCAGGGAACCTCTATAGCATAAAGTTAAAAGGGAAAAATACATATAGATCTAAGACGAGTCACTGTCTCACTTCCACTTCCTCAAATTGTCTGGCCACAACATGTCTGAAGTTCACTTTACGTGCGGTTCATTTACTCTTGAGTGTCAGTCACTCCCTATCAAAACACAAAAGAAGCAATTGTGCTGTCACCTGCCCTCAATAGTACTTCTTGCCCCCTGCTCTCTGGTCACTGGGACTTCTCCAATAATGTATGTGATGGCTCACCTGACAAAGCCATGCTCCCCAGTGAGTGTGGCAAGAGCCGAGAGTCTCTCCAGTGTCTCACTCTCCTGGGACACACGGCAGCTGGAATGCAGTACCCCCCCACACCTTTGCCTGGTTTTTAAATGCAACTTCGATTGAAGTGCCCTGAGTTCTTGCTAACAAGGTACCCACTGCCAGTGTTCCTTCCCTAAAACAAGTCACCTGGTCACTTGATCCCCACGTGACCAGGCCATTCAGCCCCCTGTAAATCACTAGTAACTGGCACCCCTGGTACCCATGGCATGGGTACTGAAGAGGGCCCCTCAGAGCTGCAGCATGACTTGTGTCACTCGGAGGGACCAGTACCAACCTTATGCAGACTGTCATTGCAGGCTGCATGACAAGGTGCTCCCAAATTTGAAAACACAACATGGCACGCAGCCTGTGTGCCATGTCCCCTAACACTGCATGTAATATATGCAAGTTATGCCTCTAGCAGGCCTTACAGCCCTAAGGCAGGGTGCATTATGTTACATGTGAGAGTATATCTGCAAAAGCAGATATGCCCCTGCTGTCTTTGTTGATTCTCAGACATAGTAAGTGACAAGTGAAGCCATTTTAAATACATGTGATAGGCACTAGTCACTACCAGTTCCCCAGCTGCATGATGGCTTCACTGAAAATAGGGATGTTTGGTGTCAAACATCTTGTATTGGTAAACCCACACTGATGCCAGTGTTAGATTTACCAATACATGCCCCCAGAGGGCAACTTAGAGGTGCCCTCTGAAAACCTACCAGCTACTAGTGTTTTAATTGACTAGTCATGACCAGTTCAGCTCCCTTTACATGTTTCTGACCCCCTAAGGTGAGAGCCAGCGGTCCAGAGACAAAGGCCTGCACTGGGTGGACGTGTTGACTCCTCCTCCAGACAGGATGGACATTCCTGGTCTGGAAGCTTCAAAGGCCTAGCCACTTTTGTAATGTGACCCAGGTCTCATCAAATAGCAGAGATGACCAACCCCCCTTTCCTGACCCCACTTTTAGGGGCAAGACAGGCGGGAAAATTAGGCAGATTAGGAGGTGTGCCCAGTTCATGCCTGTCCCACCCCTGAGGTGAATGAGCCGACGTGAACACCACTCCATCTTGGTTTGGACGGAATTAGGCCACTAGGGTCAGGGTTATGCCCACTTCCCAATGGAAATGTTCATAGGAAGGGTGTAATCACCCTCAAGGTGGGCAACCAATTGATTGCCACCTGGCACTTCCCTAATTGAGTATTTTGGTGACATTCATGAACCCCTGAACTCAGCTTCTGATGACCTAAGAAGAAAAGGATAAAGAAGAGGCGCACCCACAGAAAAGGAGAACAAGAAGCAGATAACCTGGTACCAACCACACCGGTCTATCTGCACTCCTCAATGGACTATGAGCCAGAAGATGCCTCGTCCTGTAGCTGAACCTCTAGAAACCTGGGAGGACTGCCAGCCTTCAAAAAAGACTCAAGCTTCCCGTGAGCAGCAGACCTGCTCTCCAACCAACTCCAAGGAAAGGGCCCTTCAGCCCCCTGAACCACAAACACCGACACCTGAAATCACCACTGCACCTGCCCTCACCGACCCAAGTGGGAGTGGACCTCTGGTTCCAGCAATGTCCTCCAGCTGTCCAGAATTTGAGTCCATTGTGGTTTCACCGTTCCTGTTGTCCCTGAAGCCTCCTGCAGCCTCTGCATGCAGGCCCCCTCTCCCGCAGCTTCTGTGGTGAGAGAAACCCGATGCCTCAAACAGCTACTGCACCCACCACCGCTGGCCCGAGTTGAAGTGAACCCCGGTTGTCAATGACGTCCCTCAGCTCTCCTGAGCTCTAGTCCAGTGTTGTTTCACCCCTCCTGGAGTCCCCTATGACGCCTGCAGCCTCAGACCACAGGACCCCCTAACCGCAAGTGCTGTTGGACAAGGAAACCGGAGGCCTAAGGACACCGCTGAATCCGTCGCTCCTGGGCCTTGGAGAAGACGACCAAAAGTACACCTATGTCTCCAAGCACCCCTGTTTGCAACTTAGCTGTTGGTTGTCCCCGACTGCACCCCCCCAGCTGGAGTCTGCAGCCTAAATCCACAGAGACCAATCCCCATTAAAATACATTGGGCACCTAACGCAGTACTACACCTCTGCACCAGGCCTCCCAAGTGCTGTCCGGAGTGACCTGTTGGTGTGATCCGGACCCTTGTCCAGTACTCACCTTAAGTCTTCAAGATTGGTCCTGTGAGTCTTTGTAAAGTGCTAGTTTGCTGAATGTGTTTTCCTTCCATAGGTTAATATAGAAGAACTCTGAAATTGCACTGTGTACATTTTTGCAAGTGAAAAGTATTTATGTTTAAAAACATACTTACCTTATAACGAAGTTCTTGGGTTTAAAGTATATAAAAAGAAGAGTTATTTTTCTAAATTGGTCTCGGATTTAAGTATATATAAAACGAAGAGTTATTTTTATAATTTGGTCTTGCATTTATTCTTTGAGTGTGTGTCTCATTTATTGCCTGTGAGTACAACAAATGCTTAGCACTACCTAACTGGCCGCCAACACTACCACAAAATAGATCATTAGTCCTGTCTACTTTTGCCTCTGCAAACCATTTGGGGATCCACTGGTCTCTCTGCACAGTGTACATCTTTTTAGTGCACCATATAGAGCGCCAGCTTTGTTGTTTGAATGTTACAAACTCTCTTTCACCATGAATAGACACATTAAAAAACTACACACTTAGGGGCAGATTTTCTCCAAGTTGTGCAGTCCTTGCATCACGCAATGCAACTACTAATCCAGATTTATCAAGCCATGCAAAGCCACTTTGTGTGGTGCTGCATGGCTTGAAAAATCTAGAGTTCCGCAATACAGCCTAAATTGCTGGGTTTGTATTATTCTGTCCCAGGCATGTGTTCCATGAGTAGAGCGTTGGTGCGTCCACACATCCATCCATGGACCTTAGTGCATTTCAAGATTTAGCATTAATGGTAGCCTGGGAGTGCGTCAAAATGGTATGCTTCACTAGGTCAAGCGTAACGAGGAGAAATATCTTTATTTCGCCTAATTTTTTCCTCTTTCTAAGTGTGCTGCATTCAACAGCACACATAGTCAGAGGAACATGCCTCAGAAAATGGTTTTTGTGCAGGAAGTGTCCCTTCTTGCATAAAAACAATCTTGCCTGCAAAGCAGGCATCCTAGCACCACAGCACAAAGAGTCTCTGAATTGACGCTAGGCAGCCAAAAGAGAGTGCAACAAAAGGACAGGAATGTACTGTATAATGTAAAATGCAGTGCATTCCTGCCCTTTGCCTTTCAGGCAGTGCAGCGAGGTGGAATGCTACGCTGCATGAAAATTTGATAAATCTGCCCCTAAGTATATATCTTTATAATTTCTATTTAATTAATAATAGGAAAAATTGCAACATCATAGTGGTAATACAGCATGTCGCTGTATTTGTTCTGTAAAGCCTCTCTTCCTCTCGCTAGCTAAACTGCTATAGCACTAAAAGGAGCAAGTAAGAATTATTCAGTGGCCTAATTTCTTTCCTACTTACTTACATCATCATCAAAATAACTTTATTTCCATCTCCCTAATCGTGAAGGTACAAACATTCATAGAAACATTAAAAAAATATCCTAACATTGTCACCAGAGATTGTACACATCATGTACAAGGCAAAAAAGTGGGGGCTAATCATCTCAAAAAGAGGCACTTTCCTACACTAGGCATAGCATGATCATTGTGGTACTTAGAGTTAATCCTAAGAGTGATCTAATAAACTCATGTTCTATTGTGAATAATGTGTGTGTGCTCACCAATTCCCCAGTTTCACAACCATTCAAGGCTGCACCTAAGGTCTTTATATTGTAGATTTCAAGGGCCGGTGTAGCACTCCTGGAAGGTGTTCGTCTGTGGATTTTAGCGATACTAGCTATGTGCTGAATTAAGATTGAGTGCGATTTCTGGAGTTGAAGGGCGCAATTTAGATTTGGCGTAAGCCTCACATCAAAGTAGTCAAAATGGGCACCTGATTGATCATATTAGTAGCCACTGTGATATGCTTCTTATAGCACTTTTGCCCAGCCTCTCTAAAACCCATGAATTTGGTTTTTGAACTGTTCAGTCCGAAGCCCCTTCTGATACAAAATGCATTAAAATTGTTTAAGATCTGCTGGAGGCCCTGTGGAGATTTTGAGAGGAGCACAGTGTCATCTGCGAAAAGAAGGGCTGGTACCCTCTGGCCACCCACCTTTGGGGAGTTACATCCACCCTTATTTAGGTACTTCACCACCCCATTTATATACAATGAAAATAGTGTCGGGCCAGGACACAGCGCTGTCTTACTCCACATTTTATTCTAAAGGCCTTTGTCAAATGGCCCATGTTTCCCCTACCTCACGTGTGCATAATTTTCTGTATGGAGCCATACCAGTATATTCAATAGGTTTGCCGGGATATCCATTTCATCAAGGCTCTTCAAAGCCTAGCTCTCGGGACCAGGTCAAAGGCCGCTCATAAGTCAACAAAAGCAACATAGAGTTAGCCCATGTTGATTACCACTGTCTTCCAATAGATATATGTGAAATGAAAGACTTGGGCTACAGCACTAAATTTTCTTCTAACGCCCCCTTTGAATGCCAATAGCACTGTTTGATCCTCTATTCACTGTTAACGATGGGCAAGCACTTGTTTGCAAAACGTTTTTTGTACAGAATCTATCAGGTTAATAGGCTGTAGTTATCCGGATCACTGAGTTGCCCTTTTTGGAAGATTAGAATTATCTCTGCCGTTTTCCAGGACTAGAAAGCAGTCGTGGGCAAGACGAATGTAGCCTGCAGTAAAATGCCCACAGGGGGCAATTCCACAACCACAGATTCCTTTTTGGTGCAAGCAGTTAGTGTTGCCTCTAAGGAGATTGATTTGGCAGAGAGGTGGTTGTCCTTGGGTTGTGCAGGTTCCCCCCATACTGATAATATAGGGACGCCCAATGTAGAAACTGAGATAGGAGGGCAGGCTGTCAGTGCCTTAAACGGCTCTATCCCTGTAATTAGTTCAGATGCCCCTATGGTCAGTAGTAGGGTACTTAATTCTCATGTGGAGTGCCCAAACCAATTTATAACTACAGCCTCACCTGCCACTAAGCGCAAGACTATCAATGCCCTTTCACCTCCTTTAAGAGAGCCAACTGTAGGAGAGGATGGTGAAACAGTCAATCAGGGTATGGTACAAATACCAGATTGGGATATAGTTGCCCAAAATCTCATAATTTCCCTGAACGAATGTTTAAACCTCCTGAGAAATAGATTGGGGAAATTAGAAGTAGCAATAGAGACATGTTTAGGATTATGTCAGAGTAAACAAAGGCTGTCACCAAGGGTCCCTATAGATACTACAAATGATCCTGAGAAGACTCCTTCAGGACACCCTTCTGAACTGAATGTTCTCCCCCTGCAAATACCAGACAGGAAGAGATAGCAGGAAGCAGTCAGCTGTGCCCTTGCTCATGTTTGCATGATAAGCGACCTTCACCTATTTTAGCTCCTATAGGTAATCTATTTTCTCTGAGTGTGCCTTCAAGTGTCCCTGATGAGGCGCTACAAGAATCTTTAGCTGTTTTATCACCCTCATACTTACCAGTGATTAATCTCCCTCCTGCTTGCTGTCCATATGTTGCTGTTCTGGCTGGTGTTCCTTCTGTGCCAAACTCACATTTAGAATCTACGTCTCAATTACAAAATAAGGTCTGTCATTGGTTAGTTAATCATTTAAAATGTGATATCTGTGATTATAGTAATATCTTGCTGTTTCGACGGGTTGCTTGGATCGGTCCCTATGGAAAATGTATCCCTGGTGACTGCATTATTGTTAACTTTAGGTATCCACATCTGGCAAAGAAAATTCTCTACCAGCCTTCTGAGACTCTTAGCACTTCAGGTACAATTAGAGTTTTACCTCTTGGCTTTTTCTACAGACCAAATAACCCCAGAAAGCCCATGATTCCTTCCTTGGTTTGTCTATTACAGCCCTCTTTAGGTGCTGCCAGTGTTATGTGTAAAAACCACTTTGATCCATTGGTAGATCTCAACGAGATTCCTTCCTTAACTTGCCTAGCACAGCCCTCCTTAGGTGTTTCCAATGTGTAATTTGTGACCTATTGGTAGACCTTAACGAGATGGACTGACAGTATAGGGGGCCTCAAAAGGTAGCTCCATGTTTCAGAGATAGGGAATCGGATGGGGATGTTCCCTTTAGACACATTTCTTATCATAGTGTGTCTTCACGTCATGACGAACCTGCTTTAGAACTCTCTTCCATCACTTCTTTGCCTGTGTTAAATAACTCATTGAGGGAAGGGCGCCAAGGAAGTGAGATGTACTGTAATAGCCAGGTAGGGATAGTCAGATTTCCCTGTTAAGCTGGAATGTCGGAGGCTTAAGAAGCCAAATTGCCAACCCAGAGTGGATTTCCTTTATTGAAGATTATGATTTTATATTATTCGAAGAAACTTGAGATATCACTTCTGTGGTTTTGAATGCTTTTTTTGTTATTCTTGCCCTGCTGTTGCTGCTCAGTTCAGAAGAGCTAGGGGTGGTCTTGCTATCTGGGTAAAGATTAGTATCAGAATTACTGTTACAGTTATAGATACAGGCAGTTCTGTTTATCAGGCCTTCCTTATTAGAGACAATAAGCGAGCGTTCAGCTTATATTTAATACATTTTTATAACAACTTTTCCAACATTTATAATGACCTGTTTGAGGAGCTATTCAGCTTTATTAGAGGTCTGAAGCTTTGTGGGAAGAGTACCACTCAACAGCCAAGCATTTTAATTTGTGGTGATTTTAATGCCAAAATCGGCATTGATAATTCAGATTTTGGGCTAAGGTTACTGAAGAAGTGCCCTGTGATGCGAGAGGATTGTATCTGCGGAATATAGTAGCTCAATATGATTTGACAGATGTAGTTAATTTTTTTCAAGGCTCTGGTCCAGATAAGCCAACCTACAGAGGAGAGGGTCATGGTTCTGTTATTGACTATATATTTGCCACTAAAAACTGTCTTCATGGTGTATAAATAGCATGGTGTTATAAACTTTATGGAGTGATCATAATGCCATCCATCTAGATGCTTGTTTTCCTTTGAATAAGGACACCAGCCCAAAAGTGTCTGATGGCATTAAAAAACATACAAGGGATGGCTTAAGGGTAGTGTGGCACTTAAAAGACCCTATAGCAACACTAACGGGCCTTATAAGAGAGAATCGCTCGATTATTTTGGGATGTTTAGAGGAAGGTTCTGGGGCTGAATTGTTCCAGTGCTATAAGCTATTGTGTGAAGCAGTCAAGAATATGTTATCACAACCTTTTAAACCCGAAACAAATAGTACCCGTTGGTTCGATGCGAAGTGTTCTATTGCTTATCACCATTTGAGATTAGCATTAGTGAAGCTCCCCAGGGATAAAAAAGAGGTTCAGAATGCAAGAAACGTTTATAATGCGGCCATAAAAGAAAGGAATCACTTTCTATTTAATAAGGACTGGGAAATGTTGGAACGGGCTGCTGTTCAAAGTAATAGTAAGGTGTTTTGGGAGAAAGTCAACAGCCTCTATCAACGGGACGTGCTACAAACAAACCATCTAAGCAGCAATATTTGAGATCATGATTGGGTAATACACTTTAAAAATGTTTACTCACAGGTAGCCAACAGAGAGTTAGAAACCGTATTGCAGAAGCCACTTGCATCTGCTGGCTCGCTGCAAGTAACAGTCCAGGAGGTTAAGACGGCTATTGTTTCGAGCGCAGGTAGAAAGGCGCCAGGTCCGGATGGGATCCCTATGGATCTATTTAGATGTCATCTGGGTTTCTGGGGAGCCCTACTTGCAAACTTATTCTATAATTTGTTATGCAATAGGATACCTGAGTCACTGTCACTCTCTACAATTGTCCCAATTTAAAAAAAAATGGAGACAGGGGATCACCTAAATGTTACAGGCCCATTTCTTTAGTTGACAGCTCTGTTAAGATAATAGGGAGAGTCATTTTTAATCATTTGCAGGCTTGGACCGCAGAGAACAAAGTATTGTCTCCCTGTCAATATGGTTTTCGACCAGGTCTTGGAACTGTAGAGCAGTGCTTGAATTTACATCTCATTGTAAGCAAATATACTGTTGCTAAGGGTGGCCCAATGTACCTGGCATTTATGGATCTGTCTACTGCATTCAGCAGCATAAATAGAAGTAAGCTCTGGATGGCGTTAATCAACTTAGGAGTGGATGCCGACCTTTGTGAACTTTCTGTATGGTTTACATGAAAATGTAGGTGCTAGGGTGCGTTATGGCCAGCAGGGTGAATTATCACACACCTTTTCTTTAGAAAGCGGTGTCCGGCAGTGGTGTGTCTTAGCACCTCTCCTTTTTGTTCTTTATATAAATAATTTAAATGCCTGCCTTTCTAGCTTTGCGAGGATGTACCTATAATTGCTAATCTCACTGTGTCGGCTCTGTTGCACGTCGACGATGCAGTTCTGTTGGCTGTTGTGACCTTTATGTATAACTTAGACATGACCACTAATTTTAATAAATCACACATTATGACCATTGGACATGGAAAAAGATCAGCAGTGACCTTGAGAGGGGAGAAATATCTCTCAGCACTGTCAGGAATTTTTGTTCTCTGGGACTGTATTTTTCAAAAACAATTCCTGGTCAAATCAGGTATCTATAGCTCGCCAGAAATTGGGTAGATCTGCTGGTTCTCTACTTAATTTAGTAAGGAAAGATGGTCCACGATCATGCCATTTATGAAAATCTACAAAACGCAATGTTTACTGACTGCGACTTAAGGCACAGGAACATGGGGTTATCAAAATTCCACAGCAATTCAGGTGGAAGTAAATAGAATCCTAAGGCGTTTACTGAATCCCTGCCTTCAAGTGGCAGTTTTATTTTACACTTTGAATTGAACATGGAATACATTATGGATGTGATAAAGCAGGCTCCTCTCCTGTTGTGGGTTAGCGTGTGGTGCAATAACAAGGCGAGCCTTAACAGGGAAATAATTAGGGATTGTTTGAAATTGGATAAAGGGCCCACTATTCCTTGGCTAAAGTACACAGCTAATTCCCAGACCAACATTGGCCTCCCAGACTTGTTTAATAACCCTGATGTGATTGTCAAATCCGATAAGACGGCAGTGAGGTGGAGATTTAAGGAGTACACCACCCAAACAGAGGATTCATGATGCTCTCAGTAACCAAGCACCTGCAACTTTTATTTTACCCTGGCGGTTGGTAATACTCCCTTGTAACTTACGTTAGAGTAATCAGGATGAGAGAGCTCAATATTTTTAGATTCAGGTCAGGTCCTGTATGGCAACTGCTCTGTTTTAATTATTGAAATGATGTGTGGGGTACTTGGTTGCCGCCTTGTCTGTGCAATGGTGGCGCAAAACAATCCCATCTCCATTTTATGTTTTTCTGTGGTTTTTATAGGAGATTTTTCCAGACATACCTTAAGCCTTTGTTAAGAAAATCAGATATTCGAATGTGTAAAGAGGCTCTAATTTTTCTTCAGCTGTTGGGTAATACAGATGTCTGTATCGGGGTGTGTAGTTTTTATAAATATGCTATCCGCATTAGGAGCACAATGGGGGACAACTAGTAGGGTATTAATTGGAGTAGCCTCATTTACGATCTTATTGTCTATCATTAGACTTCCTATTAGACTTTTAATGATTTGCTAATTATATATATGCACTTTATGCGGCTATGTCCCCCAGTTGAGCTGAGAGATTTTATCTAGCATGGGTTTGATAATTGTTAAATTCGAAACAGATGGCAAAATTAGAATAATATATGTCCACGCACTTGAGAGGGGTTTCAATATTTTACGTAGTGTGCCGGTCATTTTATGATATGAATGTATTTTATTGATATTGTGTTTAATGAATGTTGTATAGACAGAGAATTAAGCGGATGACCTTTAAGAGAGCTCTTGGTACTAGAAATATATTTTAAGTGTTGGTCAGGTTACGCTGGTTGAGGCCTACTGAATAAAACTGTAATTGTGTATGATTTTTAACTGACTATTTATTTTTTGTATACTTGTATGGTTTTTGATAAGCCGAATAAAGTTATTTTGACTTGACTATGTCTACTAGGATCCTGCTAATCAGGACCCCAGTAGTTATGCTCTCTCCCTTAAATTATGGTTATTTCATACCGGTAACTCAGTATTTCACCCACAATTGGCATACTGATGCCCCCTTATAAGTCCCTAATATATGGTACTTAGGTACCCAGGGCATTGGGGTTCCAGGTTGTCACTATGGGCTGCAGCATATCTTTTGTCACCCCTAGGGAGCCCATGCAAAGAGTTCTGCAGGAATGTCATTGCAGCCTGTGTGAAAAGGTGCATGCACCCTTTCACTGCCATTTACACTGCACCAGGTTACTTATAAGTCACCCCTATAACAGGCCCTCCAGTCCTGAGGGCAGGGTGCAGAGTACCTGTGTGTGAGGGAACCCCTGCACTAGCAGAGGTGCCCCCCACAACATCCAGGACAATTTTCCCGGACTTCGTGAGTGCGGGATGCCATTTTACACGTGTACTGGACATAGGTCACTACCTATGTCCAGCTACATAATGGTAACTCCGAAGATAGGCATGTTTGGTATCAAACATGTAGGATTCATACCCCCATGCTTTTGCAAGCATTGGCTGTATGATTCCATGCACTAAGGAGACTCCTTAGAGGACCCCCAGTACTGCCATTAGAGACTTCTGAGGTTTTGCAGGCAGCCCCAGCTGCTGCCACCTCTCAGACAGGTTTCTGCCCTCCTGTTGCTCAAGCAGCTCGAGTCCAGGAAGACAGAACAAAGCATTTCCTTTGGTAGAGAGGTGTTACACTCTCTCCCTATGGAAATAGGTGCTACAGGCTTGGGAGGGGTAGCCTCCACCAGCCACTGGAAATATTTTGAAGGGCACAGATGGTGCCCTCCTTGCATAATCCAGTCTACAACGGTTCAGGAACCCCCAATCCCTGCTCTGGCTTGAAAATGGACAAAGGAAAGGGGAGTGACCACTTCCCTGTCCATCACCACCCCAGGGGTGGTGCTCAGAGCTCCTCCAGAGGGTCCCTGGGTTTTGCCATCTTGGATTCCAAGTTGGCAGGGAACTCTGGGAGCATCTGAGTGGCCATTGCCAGCAGGTGATGTCAGAGCCCTCCCCTGATGGGTGCTTACCTGTGTAGCTGACTAATCCCCTTATCAGGGCTATTTAGGGTCTCTCTCTTGGGTGGGTCTTCATATTCGGATTGCAAGACTCTAGCAGGAATCCTCTGCATCCTTTACTTCACCTTCTTACCGAAGAAACAGCATCTGGACTTTCCAGGAACTCTACAAACTGCAACAAAGAAGCAAAGACGACTTCTACAACATTGTATCTTCAGCTCCTGCCAGGAACTGCAAATATTTCCAGGTCGTGCATCCTCAGAGGACAGCCTGTCTTCAGCCTGCACCAGAAGAACGAAGGAATCTTCCTAGGAGTGTAGGAGTTGCTTCAGCAAGCACCCCTCTGCAGCAAAGACCGGTGGTGAGGGTCCTTTCTCCTGATGAGTTGCGTGGATCCAGCATCACAGGTAGTCACAGGTAGTGGACAGGTAGTGGACTGAAGTGGTCCTGATGGTCCTGACTTCCTACTGTCCAAATTTGATGGAGGTAAGAGCTTGCCTTCCCACGCAAGGCAGTACCCCATGCACCAGGTGTTTTGCAGTTGCCAAGGCTTGTTGGCATCCTTCCACGAAGTTATTTGTGCACCGTGCAGGTCCGGCCCCCAGCACTCTATCCTGTGACGCACAGCTTCCTGAGTGGTTCTCCGGCGGCGGCGGATCCCTTGTTGTAGTACTGCATGGGCCTCCTTTTGCACCTCCTTTGTCCCCGTGCTGTGGGACTCCTGTGCGTGCTGCCTGGTCTTCTGAGGGTTCTTTGAGTTGCTGACAGCCCCCTCTGACTCTCCTTTGTGGGTACAGTCCACCAGGTCCCTCTTGGTCCCAGGCAGCGCCATTTTTTGCTAACAACGAGCTTTGCATGTGCCAAGGCTTGTTGGCAGAATCCAGTGACACAAACCAGACTGCAATCATCCATCCAGTGTGGGACATCATTTGCATCAACCAGGAACCCAAATCCGTCTTCCTGGGTGCAGTACTGACTGTTGTTCTTCATCGGTGGTTCCTCTTTTGCACCTTCATCCAGGTTAGCAGGGGCTCCTGTTCTCCCTGGACTCTTCTGTGCTTCTTGGACTTGGTCCCCTTCTACCACAGGTCTTCAGGTCCAGGAATCCATCATTGGTGTCATGCAGTCTCATCGGCTTCTTGCATTATCCTCTTTCTCGTATTCTTGTGTGTTCTAGGAAAGCTACTGTGATTTACTCATGCTTTCCTGGTCTCTGGGTTGGGTTCTATTACTTACTTTTGGTGTTTTCTAATACTCCCAGCGCCCCTCTACACACTACACTTGCGTAGGTGGGAAACCAACATTCGCATTCCACTTTCTTATTATATGGTTTTTGTTCCCCCAGGCCCATTTCTAACTATTGTGATTTTCACTATTTGCATTGTTTTCTAACTGTTTTTACAGCTATTTCTGCATACTAGTGTATACAATTTGTGTATTACTTACCTACGAAGGGAGTATAGTCTCTATGGTATTTTTGGTATTTGTGTCACCAAAATAAAGTACTTTTTTTTTGTAACACTGAGTATTTTCTTTCTTGTGTGTGGGCATTGTGTGACTACAGTAGTATTGCATGAGCTTTGCATGTCTCCTAGTTAGGCCTTGGCTGCTTATCCACACTACCCCTAGAGAGCCTGGCTTCTAGAAACGGCCCATAAACACAGAGTATGGGGTTCACTTATATGATGGAACTGCTGGCGAGAGATTTCGCCTATGGTTCCTCAAAGTCACACTATGAGTTTCCATCTCGAGTGCTGTGGAAACTTATGGGGTAGGGGGAGTTTCCTTTACGGACTAGGTGGTCTCACTCACTATATAGTGCCATGCTTCATCATATGCCCACCTAGCCCCACCCAGGCAGGACAATGCCACCTGGGCAGACTCAACCTCACCGTTAAAAGAACAGGAGGGAGTGCGTAACTTCAGTTTGTCTGGAAAAATGGGATCCAGCTATTCTAGGGAAAAAGTAAAACACCTAGTCAGTCACCTGTGTGAAAGTACACCTTTATTCGTGGTGTCTGCTGGTGTGATTAAGAACAAGGATGGGACACCTCTGTGAGAATAAAGACTCAATGGGTCACCTATCTAAAAATTACTGGACAACATGTTTCTGCCCACTACTAAGAGCCAAAGGAGGTCTGGGGGCATTCTTCAGGGCCTAGGATTCCTCATAATCACGCATTTCAAATGATGAACCACTCCGCTAAAAGGAGTGTAGATAATGTGAAGTTAAGGGGCCTAACTGTGGGGAGATACCCTATGGAGGCCTAAAGGAAACAAAGCCAGAAAAGATTGTTTAAGCATATATGTGACACATAACACTGCACAGCACACGAAAAAGGTGACACAGCAAGCAAAAAGTCAAGCAATGTAAACATGAGTAACACGTGTCCAAGGGGAAGGTATAGTTTTCTTACCCTACACCTGAAAGGCTACTGGCCCCAGGTCAAAAGGAGGGGGAGTGTCCCCTTATGGTCACACACTAAAAAAGGAAAATATTATTATGTATGCAGGATCTTGTCCACTAAACGTTAGCCATAAGTGCCCTGCACTAAGTGGGCCACATGGGGATTGAGAATAATTACATAGCTAGTAACCACAGGGTGATATAAGAGCCAGAATCCAGATATATCATGACTCAAGCATATATATTGTAACATAAATGTAAGCATCAAACTACACATGTATCATGACGATGTACAGCTCTATAACAAAACAAACGTTACCACAAGCGGTCTAGAGAGGGGAACGGAGTAGGTGCAGAGCAAGCGCCTGCTTTGGAGTTGTGAGTCTTTTACGAACCCGGGCACAGCGGTGACTTCTACGGCACAGATAAGATCTAACTAATTTCTCAAGTGTCTCATTGGGCTGTTTGTCCCCGTTTTTGTAAAGGAAACTCCCCCTGCCACATAATTTTCCACAGCACTCGAGACGGAAACTCATAGGGTGAGTTTGAGGAACCCTAGGCGAAATCTCTCGCCAGCAGTTCCATCATATAAGTGAACCTCATACTCTTTGTGTTTATGGTTCTAGTTATAGAGAGATGGTATGGGTTGGTTCTTCTTTTTCTCTCCCTGACTCTCTTTGTGTGTTTTGATTTCTAGAAACTGACTACATTTCACTAATAATGGATAACTGTACCTGGTATAAGGTGTAAGTACCTTAGGTACCCACTACAAACCAGGTCTGCCTCCTACAGTACTCTTTGTATATTTATAATCTAAAGGTGGGTCTAAAACGTGCTGGATGTGGGCACTACTACCCAAATAAAGATTACTAAAGTGGGTGAACCTGTGTTGGGATTGAACACAGAATTCTAAACTTATTTTTATTTCCCTGGTACATTGTGCAGCGGTTTTCCAAATAGCTTTATTATTTTTAGCTGACAGTGCATCATGTAAATTTACCCATGGGGAACTTTCCCATTCTCTTTTTGCCTTCCGTAAAGCAGTCTACACTTCACCATGGTAGCTCTACAATTAGTCTTTGCTGATTCTAAGTGCTTTGCTTTAGCTTCCCTACAAGATTTGTTGTACCAAGCCACTTCCTTAAAATCGTTTTTCTCAGCCCTTCTCTTGATAGCTAGAGACCCTCTGATATGGGCGTAGAGTGGAGCATGCTCTTCCTGTAATACCTTTTTTCTAGTTTTGGGGGTGAGATAAACCAGATTCTCCACTACCTCCTTGGTCTTTGATAGCACTACCTCAAAAACATAAGGATTCGTGACAGCCCAATCCCACCTGGTAGCTGTGCCATTATTTGAGTGAGAGACGTTCCACAAATCCAGAAGGCCAATACTTGTGAGCTTTAGTACCATACTGTCCTCCAATGTTAAAGACAGCACACTGTGTCACTGTCCTTCCTGTCCAGTATTCCCATATCATTTAGGAAGGGCCAGAGGCTAACACTAATTAAAAAGCCATCGATTCTGCTTGAGTGACCTACTCTTTTATAAGTGACCTTGCTCCACCTATCCGATGGGGTCCTTTCAATGCCCAATCGAAGATCGAATTTGAGTGTCAATGCCATTACTTGAGCTGCTCTAGCTGTCCACTTCACAGATGGAAGTTCTATCTGCGAAATTTGCAGTAGGGAATCTTGTTCTAAGGTCAACTCTGGATCATATGCTGTTAAAGGCGCAATAGTGACCTTCCACTCGGTTACATACAATAAAGATCTTAAGGGTCATACCTGACTGAAGCTTCAGGCTGACTGCTAATAGATCTGGCAAGCCTATACTAATTGGGGTAATAATACATTGTAGCAAAACTTTGAACCAGATTGCTAGGGACCCCACTGGTCTATCCCTACCTAACTTTACCGCATTAATGCAATAAGATATATACCCATTCCTACAGATAGGGTCAATACTCCATGCCTCTTGGAAGAGACAACTATCATGGTCTTCGATAAATTGTCCCGAATCAGATTCTTCCCTAAAAGACAAGGCAACCCAATATTCTCCCAAGGACCCGGGTAGGATAAAACCGCCCAAACACCGCCCCGCGGTCAGATGACCGCGTGGGGCATTCCGACTTTCCCGCTGGGCCGGCGGGCGATCTGCAAAAGATCGCCCGCCGGCCCAGCGGGAAAGCCCCAGCAAAGATGAAGCCGGCTCCGAATGGAGCCGACGGATTTGCTGCGGTGCGACGGGTGCAGTGGCACCCGTCGCGATTTTCAGTGTCTGCTTTGCAGACACTGAAAATATTTATGGGGCCCGTTAGGGGGCCCCTGCACTGCCCATGCCAGTGGCATGGGCAGTGCAGGGGCCCCCAGGGGCCCCACGACACCCATTCCCGCCAGCCTCTTCCTGGCGGTGTAAACCGCCAGGAACAGGCTGGCGGGAAGGGTGTCGGAATCCCCATCCTTTGGCCAGGGGAAAACCGTCGGGAAACCGCCGGTTTCCCTTTTCTGACCGCGGCTTTACCGCCGCGGTCAGAATTGGCCAGGAAGCACCGCCAGCCTGTTGGCGGTGCTTCCGTGGTCGTTGGCCCTGGCGGTCGATGACCGCCAGGGTCAGAATGACCCCCATTGTGTTCCTGAAAGAATTGTTTCATATTGCTTTGAATGTTGTATTAAAATCCAACCAAAAACAATGCAAAGGTACATAGGACACAGTGTATTGCTATACACACATTAATGTATTGAGTCATTGATATATACAATCAAATCAATGAGGTTCGAGATGTGAGTATGGCACTCCACTACCAGATTATTATACTCCATAGTTGGGGCTCCTGAATCTACAGCCTACACATTGGTCTTCCGGGGGAATTCCGGACTGGTTTGCTGTTGCACCTCGAGTTGTTATTTTCTCAAACATTTGTGGAATATGCTTATTACTGGTGTTTGGGAGGAGGATTGGGGGGAAGGAGATGAGTTAACAACGCCTGGGGGCGAGGCATTGATAATTTCATTGCATTCAACAAGCTGTCATAAAGACTCTCGTTATAGTAACAAGGCTGCTGGATTTGGGCGGCAGCACCACTGGGTGCAGGGGACTAGGTCTGATCCTGCAGCATGTGGCAACTGTTCGCCTAACCCCTGTGGCCAGCTAGCAGCAGCTCACCAGCACTCAGGAGTAAAAGGTGATTTTGGCAGTCCTTAGCATGTCATCTGGATTTCTCAGGGAAATTGTGGTGGAACAGGTCTTACCCCTTTCTCTCAGTCACATATATATCTCACACATACAAAGGCAAAGCGGAAGCCAGTCTAGGTTCAATACTTTTTATTGAATCAACTGCATTCTTTGTAAAGAGGCATGTATTGTGATTATAAGGCTGATAAAACATAATAAAAGCAAGGCAGTGACAAGAAAAGTGAAACATAGGTGAAGTCCCTCCATACTGTCACAACAATGGTTCTAAAATCCCTACATGCACTACTAAGGTTCTCTAAGGTAGTGTAAGGTCTACTCTACCCACCAGGCCCCCTGGGATAACCGCACCCCCTATACCTGTGATTGTAGGTGAGGAAGATGCCTGTTGGTTCACTGCAAATTCTCCCACATGGAGGGAGATACTACGTCAGGTCTCAGCAGAAACTGCAAAGGTGACATGCAGTGTACGATGGCAACTGGTTGGAATTCCCCTCTATGATGTATGGGGCAGTGAGGTGTGTTATAATAAAACATCTGGGCCCTCATTATGACCCTGGCGGTCATGAGACTGCCAGGGCCGTGATGGAGGTCAGACCACCGCCAAAGCAGCGGTTCGGCCTCCACATTACAACTGTGGTGGAGCCACCATGGTCAGACTGCCGGCGGTCTTAATCCGCCAGGCCGACTTTTCCATGGTGATCCCACCGCCATGCAAAGGCTGGTGGAGATGGGATTCCAGGGGCTCCATGGGGGCCCCTGCCCTACCCGTGCAATTGGCATGAGCAGTGCAGGGGCCCCCATGGACAGCCCCGTTGTGCCTGTCACTGCCCGAATTATGGGCAGTGAAAAGCGTGATCGGTGCTGTCGCACCTGATGCACCATAACATTGCCACTGGCTTGATTGATTACGAGCCGGCATCAATGTTGTGGTGAGGTTTCCGCTGGGCCAGCGGGCAGAATCGCTGTTTACGCCCGCTGGCCCAGCGGAAAACTCATAATAGGGCCGGAGGGCAGTGGCAGTTTTCCATCCTAAAGAGTTTGGTGGGCAGCCCCTGGTGTATTGAAAAAACTGCCCTGATGTGACACCATGCATATTTCTGTGTATAAGAGTTGGGGACATGATGAACACTTTGTACCAGCAATAATTCTTAACTTATCACATACAACCTTTAATGAGTCACAGAATGAAAATGTCGTGTAGAAAAAAGAATAACAGAAGTATGTGTAAAAGGACAGGCAGATAAAATAAAATAAAAATATTTCCACTAAAATAAGGCTCCTGCTAAAATAATAGAGGAGTAAAAATGCAAGCCTCGGAGTTAAAGGGCACAAGCTGCAGGGCTAGGATATATAAACCTGCCGTTGTAATAGCTAAAGTAATCTCATGACAAAGCACGGTGTCAATTCTACCTAATATGCTACCGCCTCCTGGTGATTTCAGTGAGTTCTTTTGCCTCTAGTTGGGCCTTTTGCACTCTCCATTATCTTCCTTTTGCCCATTGGTGAGACTTTACAATAGACAATTAACAGTGCAAAGCTAATTCAACACTTAACTTTGGCAAATGGTATGAACATATGGTACTGTAAATGAGAAACAACTGTTCAAACTGAGATATGAGCCATAAGCTATGATTGCCTAGGTTAAAAGTATCACTATTATTGAAACAGAGCAGGGAAGAGGGGAGGGGGATAGTTACATTTTTCAGGGATGTCAATATACCAATTTGAGACGTATCGTGACATATGTTTCTACATAACTCTGTGGAATTACCGCCTGGGACTTCAACAGATGATTGACAAAATGCTATTTACAGGTAATCTAGATCTCAGATTGAATAATGCTCATGTGGTATTGTTTGTTTATACATAAATACTGAATAAAATTTTGTTTAAAAAAAAAAACCTGGGCAAATGGTACAAACAAATAATGCAATCCCACCTCCCTAGATGCTAGAGGAGCAGCTAACCTTCATGCGAAATCTCCGACAAGCAAATATTGTGTAAAAATCAATAAAAATTTCCATCTAAAATAAAATACAATTTAAAACCAATTAGTAGGTGCCACCAATAAACTGTATAACGAATACTGGCCAAGTTCAGCAGATAAGCATTAGAGGGGTGGCTAAGGATTCTCCTGGGCATGGCCTTTACGCAGCAGTATTACTGACATTGCTTTGTAGAGCTATTGGGAGGGCAGCCCCGACCCCTTCATTGTGGCTGTTTGTTGGCACCTTACTTACTAATGTCTATGACTCCTTCTGGGATTTACATCATAAATCAGGACTCTCCAGCCATCTCTGTCCTGGGCTTTTCTTTCTGTTTGACTCCAGGTGTAACCCATCTCCTTGCAATCAGCCTTGAGGCCTCGGCCCCAGGTGTTTCTTGGCCTTCCTCTTTTCCTTTTCCCTTGAGGGTTCCAGGTCAGAGCTTGCGTGGTGGTGTTTCTGCTCCATGACGAAGGACCAATTATACATTGGTCTCAAAAAGCATATTGTTGCCTTGACACCAGTGTCTGTGCCACCCGGCTTGTCTATGACACTGCCCAGGTAGGTAAATGCCTCAGCCTCTTCCAGGGCATAACATGTAAGAGTGACTGCAGTGTGCTTGTTGTGTTAGCCTTCAGGATTTTGGTTTTTCCACTGTATATGTTGAGGTCAAGTTGTTCTGATGCTGTTGCCACATTGTCAGTCTCCACTTACATCTGCAGATGGGTATGAGAGAGTAGGGCCAGGTCATCCAAAAAGTCTGGGTCGTCGAGCTGCGTCCAATGTTTCCACTGGATCACATTTCTTCTCCTTGCTTTGGACCTCTTTATGATCCAGGCTACAGCCAGCTAGAAGAGTATAGGTGAGGGCATCTACCCCTGGCAGACTCCAGTCCTCACTTAGAAGGCTTCCATGAGTTGTCCGCCTTGAAATATCTTGCAGCATTTCTTTCCCTAAGACCATAATAAGAACAATGAAGATACTGTTTTTCACAAAGGGAGTTAATGCCTCTCCCACAGCTACCACCAAAACCGATATAAAATTGTCTGGCATTCTTGTGGCAATAGTCAGTGTGCTTGTCTTTGATGAAGAACATGTTTGCAGCTTCCTTGACAAACCCTGATCTCCCAGCCCCTGAAAGTTCCTCTTTCTATCTCTCCTTTGCATCAGGTTTTACGGGGCTCTTCTGTTGTATGTTGTTAAGAATAACAACCAACAAGTCACCTTTGTTTAATGTTACAGATCTCAACAATCAATACGACCTTTCCTTTACTTGATGGCTCCGCAACTCATTGTTGACAGTTGGAATGTAAATATGAGCAAAGGCACATATTAACTGTAAACAATATGAAACAGGTGGTGAACACTTCAGCTGCCCGTTGCAAGTAATTGATGAACTTTAAACCACAGCAAACATAGAATGACATATTTGTGCAAACCAAACACACTTTAATGCAACGTTAGTGGAATATGCAGTTGAATACAGTAAAAGATAAAATGCAATTGGGGAATTTGTTTAGGTAGAAAAGCAAAGATTATTTAAGGGGTGCTTGAAATGCTGCTTGCATTTATTTTTGGGCAGTACCACTCCAAAGCTTGCGGGTGCATCCCGAAGCTCATCATTCTATTCACACCAAATGGATGTTTAGCAGTGCAGAAGGCAGAGGGGGCACACTGATAGCATCTCAGCAAAATAGCTCCCGGAGGAGCTTTAACAGTGCAGCAGGTAGGTGATTAGGGTGACACAGGCCCGAATACAAATGTGGCATAAAATATAGATCCCTGAGCAAACTCCCATTTGTGCAGGGATTTGAATTCAAAGCGCTACAGAGTTTTCCATGAGACACATGCAAGAAATTAACCCAAGGTCAATATCTTTAGGTCACAACTGCCAAAATTAACAGGGAAAAATTCCTTTTAATTACATTTTGTTGCAGAATGCACCATTTCTCGATGTTATACTCCGCTTCCTATTGAAAACCTATGATACAACATATTTACCTAACCAGGTAAGAACCTACCCTGAGGTGTCACTAAATAGTTCAAGCTCAACCAGGACACTGATAATTAGGGCCAGCATAAATTGGGTCTAGTCTATATTTCCTTGAAGTACTGAAGGATATATCTCCAATCTTTAGATATCTGATTTGGCTTAAACCTTTCCCTGATCTGTCTGCAGTAGAAAATATCTTTAAAACTTACATTGCAGTAAACCGTTTGGAACCTTATGCATACCCCTACACTAAAACGTTAAGGCTTATTATATATGACTGTATTGTGAAAATTACATTCTCGAAGAACATTTTAAGTCCAGCGGTTTGTCCACCAGTTATTAGACTGGTTAGTAGTAATTCAGTCATGAATGTTGTTCGGAATCTGTGCTTTCCTCCTGTAGCAATCTCATATGTTGTAGCTGCAACATAGTGACATAACTGGATTGTAGAAACCTAGGGCCTCATTGACGAGGCCCTAGCAGCACACTGCGCCACCGGAGCTTCATTTTTTTTTTTTATGGTCCAGTGGCGCAGTGTGCCAGCCCATATTTACAAGGCCACGCAAAGCCACCTTGCATGGCTTTTCATGGCCTTGTAAATATGGACCCCTTTCATGCATAGCACTGCATAAAACGGGCATCCCATGGGTGTTTCTTGGAGTGTTCCCATGCAACAGCCATGGAACCTGAAGGAATCTGACCCATTCCCAGATTTACAAGCCTGGGAATGTGTCAGATTCCTTCACCACCTCAGGGGTGGGGTAAGAGTGATACAACAGGGAGAAATCTCTTTATTTCTGTCTGTTTTTTCCCCTTTCTATGTGTGGTACATTCTGCATTCTGCAGCACTCATAGAAAGAGGAAAACACCTCTTGTGATTGTTTTTATTTTGCAGGAAGGTGTTCCTTCCTGCACAAAAACAATGATCCCACAACGCAGACACCCTTGTGCTAGACTGCCTGCGTTGGCGCATGGCAGCAATTTGTGCACCAGCGCAAGGGGGGAGGTGAGAAATGCTCTGTATCTTGTAGATTTGGCACATTTCTGCCTTTTCCCATTGGCACAGGGCGGTGCAGCAAGACACTTGCTGCGCTGCCCTGCGCCACGGGGCTTGGAAATGAGGCCCTTACTGTCAGGTGAACAGCTGGAGATTGCTGTGGCTGAAAAAGGTAGCAGTTTGAGCTGTATGTAAATATGCCAGGATCCAAATGGAGAGATTCTGCCTATAATACCTGCATGTCTGTCAAGATTAAACCATGTGATTTGGAGCCCACTGTTAGTGTCCTTCATCAATAAAATCTCCTTTATAAACTGGCGATGAACACATGTATTTCAATGATATGCATATATAACAAGTCAACAAACTATTAGCAACAGCGTTAAGAGCACTATTATTAAAAAAGTGGTGTGGAACAAGAGTAAAGGAGATCACTCAACAATTTATAATCATCAAAATAGCACGTATCTGTAAGAAATTAAAGTATTAGTTGAGGGAGGTGAGAACTCACCCCAAAAAATAATCACAATCCTTATCAAGGTGAACCAAAAAAGTCACTAAACAAACCTGTGCTTAAACCTCTAGTAGATTGGCACAAATCAGTCAGGCTTAACTTAGAGGCAATGTGTAAAGTATTTATGCAGTACTCAAACAGTAATAAAGTGAAAACACAACACAAGAAAACCCCCAAATCAATCTGTAATTAGAGAGTGCATTGTAATAAATAAAATTACACTAAAATGACAAAAATCAAGTAAGTAGATCTGAAGATATAAATGTTTAAAGTTTCAATTTAAAAGAGTGCCAAAAAGCTCAAACCATCAACTGCAGTTATCTGGTCATGCTTGACCATATTAAAGTCAAAAGTTAATGTTGCCCGCTGTTAGACCTGGCTTTCTTGCTGTGGTTTCCCCTGAATTTTTGCCTTCTGACCTCCTGTTTTTTAGACTTCATTTTTGCTGGCTTCGGAACTCTGTTCACTTTACCACTGCTGGCCAGTGCTTAACTACAAGTGCTCTATACTCTAAACATTGTAATATTGATTTATCCCCATCTGGCAAATTAAATTTACTTGTAAGTCCCTAGTAAAGTGCACAATATGCGCTCAGAACCTGTAAATTAAATGCTACTAGTGGGCCTGCAGCACTGATTGTGCCACCCACTACGGCAGCTCTGAAAACAAGTCTCAGACCTGCTTCTGCAGAGACTGTGGCCCTAATTACGAGTGTGGCGGTCTCAAGACGGCCACACTCGTGATGGTGGTCGGACCGCCGCAGACAGGGTGGTCCGACCACCCTTTTATGACCGTTGCAGATGGGCCACGGTCCGACCGACGGCACCGCCAGGTTGCTGCCTGTCGACAGCCTGGGGTCTCGGCGGTCGCAATCCGCCAAGGCAGTGAATCCCCTTTCCGCCAGCCTTTGCATGGCGGTCTGTTTTGCTTTCACTAATGACCGAGCTGACAAAAATCTCTGGAATGCACTTCTTAGTTCAAAGAAGACATTTATTATTACTTCACCACGAGGTTCTTAAAAAAATGAAGACTAGTAGGTTGAAGGCACACGTTTAAAAATAGTCACAGCAATGAAAGGAAAATATATCAAAATGATTCTCAACTGCAATGTACACAGCAAATATATGTGATTATATTATAGCATAATTGCAAAGCAAAGGATAAAGTAAAAATTAATCACCGTAGGGTCTGCCAAGCTCTTCATCTTTCTCTTGCCAGCAAGAAGACGACCCCTGTTCAACTGCGAGAAAGAGATCCTCACTGGAAAATGTCAGGCATTTGACGTCCAATCCTGACCGCGGTCTCGGAAATTCCCTTGCTACTGAGCAGGGCCACCTCTTTTAAAGTTTAAACAACCATGGAAAGAGCCCTCTGAAAGGCCCTCCCCTCTCAGATGGAAATATTCAAACATGCTGGCTACTGGCGGTCAGAGTTGGAAGAAAAACGTTGAAAACTGGCCAGCCTTTCAAGGCTCTCCTTCCAAGGCCGCACCTTTCCCTGCAATGGAGAAAACAAAATATATATACTTTCTTATCAGGAACTGTTCATGTTTGGTATGAGAAATACGAAGAAACAAGCTTAGTTTACCATGTGGAAAAACACAGCTCGTCTGCAATGTCTCAACTGCAATGTCTAATGCCAAGATAAAGCCAATAGGCAGCTAAACTGAATACAAATGTAATCTGCAACTGGTGAACACTGAACAACTAATATGCACAGTAGTGAAACACAAAGTCAGTGGTCAAAAACTTCTATTTTTACTACACGGTCTCACCAGCATGCAAAGGCTGGCGGAAGAGGGCGTCAGGCCCCATGGGGGCCCCTGCACTGACCAGTCACTTGGCATGGGCAGTGCAGGGGCCCCCATGGACAGCCCAATCACACATTTCACTGCCCGAATTACGGGCTGTCGCACCCGACGCACCACAACATTGCTGCCGGCTCGATTACGAGCCGGTGTCAATTTTGTGATGAGTTTTTCGCTAGGCCAGAGGGCAGAAACGCTGTTTTCGCCTGCTGGCCCAGCGGAAAACTCCTAATAGTGCGGGCAGCATACCGCCAGCACTGATGGTATGCTGGCTGTAGCGGCTTCGGCAGTCTTTTAAGAAGACTGCTGAAGTCGTAATGAGGGCCTTTGTGTGCAGTTTTAAACTGCCCTTTCGACCTGACAAGTGTACACACTTGCCAGGCCCAAGCCTTCCTTTTTATTACATCTGTCACACCTAAAGTAAGCCCTGGCTAGCCTCAAGGGCAGGGTACATTAAAAAAGTTAGACATGCACTTTTTAGTTTAACATTTCCAGGTAGTGAAAAACTCTTACATTTGTTTTTCAGTGCTGCAAGGCCTTTCTCTCCAATAGATTAACATTGAAATTGCCTTAAAACATCTTTTAAGTTTAATTTGGGGAAGATAGAAATACGGAGTTTGTCATCTCTGGACTCACATTTTAAAACCACAACTTATGGTGAAGTCGGATTTTAAATTATAAGTCGAAGAATGCCACTTTTAGAAAGTTTGTATTTTTTTATTTTAACCATTCTGTGCCTCTTCCTGTCTCTGAATACACATCTGCGGCAGATGAAAGCTGGGCTTTGTGAATTCCCTCTAGACAGTCCAACACAAAGGGAGATTGGGTGTGACATTTGCATCCTGATGGCCCATCACCAGGCTGATGGGTCTCTCTGGGCTAGATGGGGAGGGAGGTGCTGATACTTACACCTGAATAGGGTTGTGCCTCTCCTCATACCAAGGGCTGCATAACCCCCTGTAGAGTGTATGGAGCCAGAGAAGGAAAGACAGGGACCCTGTGATCATCAAAGGTATCTTTCAAGTCTCCCCCACTTCAAAGACACATATTGGGATATAAGTAGTGGACCCCAAATGTCACCAGATTAGTTCACTTTTGGAACCCGAGGAGACTCTACCACTTTGCTAACTGCTCTGTTGTGTTGGCCTGCTGTGCTTCCAGGAGCGACTGCCACTTGGTAACTTGCTCTGCTGTGCTCCCTGCTGCCTTTTGCAATGAGAAAGACTGGAACTTATCTCTACAACCTCAAGAAGGAACTTAAGTAACTCCAAGGGCTTGTTGGCTTTTCCTCCTGTTCACAAAAACTCGGGGACATCAAAGACTTCATTGACATCTACTCTGCTGCCTGACTCTGCCATCCATAAGTCCAGCAGCTAGCACCTATGCCCTACATCGATTGGTGCCTCAGCCCTGAGGACGGCGCTCTCTAACTGTTCCACCAGAGGAGCTCGGTGCTTCTTGTACCTAGACTCTTGTTGGCCCCTACCTGATCTTCAGAGGAGCGTGGTGTTCAGGACTACTTTGACCCTGAGAGGATGTACTCTGTCCTTGAGTGACAGTGGAGTGCCAACAACAGAAGCAGCAACTGCACCAAGCGGAGTGTGGCTTCAGCCCAGTGCTTCTCTCCCAAGCACTGCACCCCCTCCCCTACACATTGCTGGGGCAATGAGAATGCCCAAAACAGTAATGACATCAGCACCTTCGCAGCCGCCACTGCGGGAGCCCTGGACTGGAGGTCAGCCCCACCAGGGACTTACCCCAGCCTCACTGCCTCGGATGAAGGTACCTTTTGCTAGCAAACCGGACTCGGGTGGTCCCTGACAACGAAAAGCTTGGCCAGCTATGCGGCTTCATTTGAAAGTGCTTTTTGCTTGCAAATGGACCCAAGAGATCTCTGTTAGCTGTGCTGCACTCCTCGCAGCCTGCTATAGTGAACACATAACGATTTCATAAAATCCTGCTTGCAGATCGCTCTACCATTGAGAGCATTACCAATCCCCCAGCGGGGCCTTAAATATCTTAATGTAAGCTCATAGTCTTTCTAAAAACATCCTATAAATATTCATATCTTGATCAGTGCTTATTGGATTATTGTCATTTCAGTCATATTTCAATCAGATAAATACTCTCTATTTTCCTGATGTGGAGTCTTTTTGTGGTGTTTTCACTGTTTTACTGTAACAACTGTGGTGCACAAGTACTTTACACATTGTCTCTTATGTTAAGCCTGACTGCTCTGTGCCAAACTACTAGAGGGTGAGCTCAGGTTAATATATGGTGTGTACCTGAGTTACCGTGAGTAGGACTGTGGTCCCTACTTGGACAGGGTACATACCTCTACCATCTAGAGACCCAATTTCTAACATTGGTGATCTGCGGTGAGGATAGGACTTGTGTTTTTGCAGTACCTTACAGTAATTTTGTACACTACTCCTCACATCTAGACCAATTTGAATCAATTGTCTCTGATCCTCTTTGGCATTTTTTCTAACTCTCTTCAATTGGCATTTTTCATATTTCAATTCTCCCAAATTGGCATGTTTGCTTTTTACTCTAAATCATGTCTCTGATTGGAGGATCTGCACCTGCAAAAATGGAGTTTGCGCTGGCCAGACTTGAGGGTTACACTGTGGCCCAGTTCAGAGATTTCGGCAAGGATTTTGGGCTTCCAGTAAAGAGCAGCACCAAGAAGGTGGAGGTGCCAAAACACTGTGAGAGCCTATTGGGAAGTCCATTAGACCCCAGAGGAGCAAGAGGGTGAGGAACAGCTGGATGGAGAGGATGATTTGGACCAGGGTCTGAAAGGAGGCCTTGGTCTGCTGTCTGTGGAGGAGAGCAACTTTCTCCCAGGAATGAGGGTCCCTTCCAGGTCAGGGAGCAGCATGTCATCCAAAGGCTTGTTCCAGGTGGAGCTGGAGGACAGATGGGAGGAGAGAAAATTAAAACTGGAATTGGCTAGATTGGAAAATGAGATGGAGGCAAAAAGACTGGCCACGGAGGAGAAAAAGATGATGTTGGCTCAAGAGCTGAGTCTCACAGGGCTGGGCATCAAGGCCAGACAGGTGGAGTCCAGCAGTGATGGTGGCAGCAATTCTTCTGTGCCCTCTGACAGAAGGGTCCACATACCCAAGGGTCTGGTGTCTGACCTTGTTGTGGGAAACAATATCAACAGATTGCCCTACAGATTCACAGGGTCCCTGGAGAGGACTGGGGAGCTAGTCTGTGGAAGCACATTGCTAGTGAGGGGACGGACACTCCAATGGCCCTAGAATTAAGAGACAGGATGAGGTATCCCCCCATGAAGGAGGCCCTAATCAGGAAGTTTGGTCTGACCCCAGAGAAGTACAGACAGAAGTTCAAGGACAGTCAGAAACTTTCCCAACAGACCTTGTTGGCTTTCCCTCAGGTTAAGAAAAACTCGGGGACATCAAAGACTTCATCGACATCTAATCTGTTGCCTGACTCTGCCATCTGTGAGTCCAGCAGCTAGCACCTATGCCCTACATCGATTGGTGCCTAAGCCCTGAGGACGGCGCTCTCTAACTGTTCCACCAGAGGAGCTCAGCGCTTCTTGTACCTAGACTCTTGCTGGCCCCTACCTGATCTTCAGAGGAGCATGGTGATCAAGACTACTTTGACCCTGAGAGGACATACTCTATCCTTGAGTGACAGTGGAGTGCCAACAACAGAAGCAGCAACTACACCAAGCGGAGTGTGGCTTCAGCCCAGTGCTTCTCTCCCAAGCACTGCACCCCTCCCCTACCCATTGCCGGGGCAATGAGAGTGCCAAAAACAGTAATGACATCAGCACCTTCGCAGCCTCCACTGCGGGAGCCCTGGACTGGAGGTCAGCCCCGCCAGGGACTTACCCCGGCCTCACTGCCTCGGATGAAGGTACCTTTTGCTTGCAAACCGGACTCAGGTGGTCCCTGACAACTAAAAGCTTGGCCAGCTCTGCGGCTTAATTTGAAAGTGCTTTTTGCTTGCAAATGGACCCTAGAGATCTCTGTTTGGTGTCTTGCACTCCTCGCAGCCTGCTATAGCGTACACATAACGATTTAATAAGATCCTGCTTGCAGATCACTCTACCATTGAGAGCATTACCAATCCCCCAGCGGGCCGTAAATATCTTAATAGAAGCTCATAGGGGGTCATTTTGACCTCGGCGGTCTTTTTCGAAGACCGGCGAGCGGAAGACGGCCAGTGGTGGCGGTTTGCCGCTCGGCCTATTATGACCGTTGGCAGCTCTCTATCCTTTTTCAAACGGAGAGCCGCCAACAGCCATACTGGCGGGAGGCGGGGAAGTGGAGGTTGCTCCACCTCCACCGCCACGCCAACAGAACACCGCCCAGCGAATCACGTCCTGTGATTCGCCGTGGCGGTGTTCTGTTGGAGGTGTGGTGTCGGCGGAGCAGCCCCCATGGCTCCCGTCCCCTCCCGGAGGATCGACGGAACAGGTAAGTCGATCGTCCGTTAGGGGAGGGGGGTGGGGGGTGTTGTGTGTTGAGTGGGTGCATGGGGGTGTGTGTCTGTGTATGTAGAGGGGGGTGTGAGTGCGTGTATGATTGCGGGGGTGTTTTGTGTATGGGAATGAGTGCGTGTATGTCTGTGGGTATGTCTGTATGGATGTGTGCGTGTATGTTTGAATGTGTGTGTGCGTGTCTGACTGTGTGTGTGTGGATGTAGGCATTTATGTCGGCGTGTGTGCGTGTAAGTGTGTAGGTTGTGCCTGCGTGCGTGTCGTGTGGGTGTGGGTGATGTGATGTTGGGGGTCGGGGTGGGGAGGGGGGCCCTGCCACCTTTGGGGGGTGACATGGGTGGTGGGGGGGTAGGGGAGGGAGTCAGGTGGGGGTGGGGGGTGGGGAAGACCCCTATCAGTGCCAGGGAAGGAATTCTCTGGCACTGATAGTGCTTACTGCCATGGATTTCATGGCGGTTCAAACCGCTGGAAATCCACGGCGGTAAGCCGGGTCAAAATACTGCCGGCGGTATAGTGACGGCCGGCGGGCTGGAGACCCAGGTCTCCAGCCCGGCAGTCGTCTAAGCCCTGGCGGGCGGAACGGAAAACCGGCGGATGACATGGCGGTAACCGCCATGGTCATAATTCCACAAAGTAAGACCGCCAGCCTGTTGGCGGTCTTACCGCCGGTTCTCCGCCTTCCGCCAGGGTTATAATGACCCCCATAGTCTTTCTAAAAACATCCTATAAATATTCATATCTTGATCAGTGCTTATTGGATTATTGTCATTTCAGTCATATTTAAATCAGATAAATACTCTCTATTTTCCTGATGTGAAGTCTTTTTGTGGTGTTTTCACTGTGTTACTGTAACAACTGTGGTGCACAAGTACTTTACACATTGGGCCTGATTACAACTTTGGAGGAGGTGTTAATCCGTCCCAAAAGTGACGGATATACCACCAGCCGTATTACGAGTTCCATAGGATATAACGGACTAATAATACGGCTGGTGGTATATCCGTCACTTTACCATCACTTTTGGGACGGATTAACACCTCCTCCAAAGTTGTAATCATACCCATTGTCTCTTATGTTAAGCCTGACTGCTCTGTGCCAAGCTACCAGAGGGTGAGCACAGGTTTATGTATGGTGTGTACCTGAGTTACTGTGAGTAGGATTGTGGTCCCTACTTGGACAGGGTACATACCTCTACCATCTATAGACCCAATTTCTAACATTGGTGATCTGCGGTGAGGATAGGGCTTGTGTTTTTGCTGTACCTTACAGTAATTTGGTACACTACTCCTCACATCTAGACCAATTTGAATCAATTGTCTCTGATCCTCTTTGGTATTTTTTCTAAGTCTCTTCAATTGGCATTTTTCATATTTCAACTCCCCAAATTGGCATGTTTGCTTTTTACTCTAAATCATGTCTCTGATTGGAGGATTTGCATCTGCACCTGCAAGAATGGAGTTTGCACTGGCCAGACTTGAGGGTTACACTGTGGCCCAGTTCAGAGATTTCGGCAAGGATTTTGGGCTTCCAGTAAAGAGTAGCACCAAGAAGGTGGAGGTGCAGAACACTGTGAGAGCCTATTGAGAAGTCCATTAGACCCCAGAGGAGCATGAGGGTGAGGAACAGCTGGATGGAGAGGATGATTTGGACCAGGGTCTGAAAGGAGGCCTTGGTCTGCTGTCTGTGGAGGAGAGCAACTTTCTCCCAGGAATGAGGGTCCCTTCCAGGGCAGGGAGCAGCATGTCATCCAAAGGCTTGTTCCAGGAGGAGCTGGAGGACAGATGGGAGGAGAGAAAATTAAAACTGGAATTGGCTAGAGTGGAAAATTAGATGGAGGCAAAAAGACTGGCCACGGAGGAGAAAAAGATGATGTTGTCTCAAGAGCTGAGCCTCACAGGGCTGGGCATCAAGGCCAGACAGGTGGTGTCCAGGAGTGATGGTGGCAGCAATTCTTCTGTGCCCTCTGACAGAAGGGTCCACATACCTAAGGGTCTGGTGTCTGACCTTGTGGTGGAAAACAACATCAACAGATGGTTTGAGAGCCGTGAGATTGCCCTACAGATTCACAGGGTCCTTGAGGAGGACTGGGGAGCTAGTCTGTGGAAGCACATTCCTAGTGAGGGGACGGACACTCCAATGGCCCTAGAATTAAGAGACAGGATGAGGTATCCCCCCATGAAGGAGGCCCTAATCAGGAAGTTTGGTCTGACCCCAGAGAAGTACAGATAGAAGTTCAAGGACAGTCAGAAACTTTCCCAACAGACTTGACTGGATTGTGTGGATTCCTTTGGAAGACACTGAATGGTAGGGTGGTTGGCAGTGAGGTAAAGGATTACCGGGGGCTGTACAATTTGTTTGCAACAGAGCACCTGTTTTAGTCTTTGTTTTAGAGATCTGTGCCAATACCTTGTGGATAGTAAGCTCACTGACCCCAGAGAGCTTGCTAAAGGAGATCACTTGACACAGAAGAGTGTCAGCAAAGCTGCTAGTGGGCCTAATCGAGTCAGGTGAAACTAAGGCAAAGGTAAACAACCTGCGCAGATGTGACTGAAGTAGCTGAAACATGCATGCTGAGCTTGGGCATGTACACTCTAATGAGGACTAATAAGTGCCAGGTTAGGGATACAGGCTATGCATTTGATGATGATGCACATAACTGACATTCACTCCACGTGCTTCAGGTGTTCCAAGGATTGTAAATCAGAGTATGAAATAAATTGAATGAGATTCTGTTATTAAGGAAACTCCATACGTGTGTTCTTCAACCCTGAGTGACAAAAGTGCACAAAGTGACAGGGGATTGTGACCCCTGCTGATTCTGTTGTTGGTTGCTGCTACTGTCTGTTACTGTGAGGCAGTACAATTTTGCAGAAGATATGCTGTAGGAAACCTAAATGAGTGGTATATAATCAGTGATGGTGGGGCACATTCTGGTGCTGACTTTTTTGTCTTGCCAATGTGTGCATTTCTCTTTTTTTCGCATAGGTACGTCATGATGAATGATTTGTGTTCCGAATGGTAGTGAAACAATGGGAAATGATGCTATGGGAATTTAAAAATATACAACACAGTAGAGCTTTGTAGTTACTTGCTATATGTCTGGACTAGGACTAGGGAGCATTTACTGCCAAGATCTGAAAAAGTACTCAAAAGTGACAATGGCTACAAGTGGAACAGCTGAGAGTGCGCTCAACTGATGTAAGCTGCCTGTGGATACTCTTGTACCATGTAGGTAAATGAAAACAGTTTCATGGAGTGATTCCACCACTGGAATGTGGGGAACTTGCAAGTGACTGAGCATATTGGCAAAGTGGAAGGTAGGTCTTTCCCCCTACAAGAGCTCAACATCTACAAAAGGAGCCACAGGGGTAGTCCGACAATTACAGTAAAAATTTACGGGATGTACTGAAGACAGAGCAGCAGTTGCAGGAACTGTCTGAAGGCACAGTGACAGCTCTTCTGTCACCAAGGAAAGAAAAATCAACGTCAATGATATCCCAACCACATACTCTGAAGGCTGAAGGTTATTCTGCACTTATTCCACATTGCTTTCATGTATGGTGATGTGAAGTTTGTTCCTTTGTCTGTAATTACAACTTAGTGAAACTCTACTTGGCTACAAAAACCCAGCAGGGTCCTTGACACTATAGTGTTAGTGACCATACTTAGAGGCATGTCCTCGAAACACCTATTAATATGATCCATAATTACAAAATGTAACCATTTCCATGAGCTTGCAGGGTCTAGGTGTCTGATTAAGACAACCCCATCCGCTGAAAGGTAAACACCACAGCCGGCAGTGGTATAAACTGTCTTTTTTCAGTCCACATGAATTGCCATTCACCTTAAAGGTCATGTAAGAGCAATAGAGCTCCTTCATTCTGGTTCTCATCTGGGGCAGTAAAAAGGATTACCAGTCTGTCTTGAAACTTATTCACAGCACTGTGCCCTGCCAAAGGGATATTGAGAGAACAAAAGAACTGCTGTCCCATGGAGCACACAATATTTTGTGTTTTTGGCTTACTCTACAGAACTCAATTCTCTGACTATATTTTAACGTACAGCGCTTTCCCTTTATGAGTGACATACCATCTCTGCGCTTTGAAGAAGGCTTCCTGGATTGGCCCCAGGGCCGGACTAGCCATAGTGGGCATCGGGTGTTTTCCCAGTAGCCTGGCAGGGTGGGGGCCAGTTTTGAAGCGGACGGGGCCGGTTTTGCAGCAGTGCTTCAATATCGCCTCAGTAACAGAAGAACAAAAGCAGCAGTGCTTCATACCCGCCCTGACCTGGGGGCTGGTCAGACAAAATTGCCAGGGCTGCTTTGGGTTCCCAGTTCGGCCCTGAGTTATCCCACTGCATTTCACAGTCTCTCAAAATCAGGATTAGGCTCTTCCTGAACTGTGGACCCTTCCTTGTCAGCAAGTTATCACAGTCCCTTCAACAAAATGGCACTACATGTACCACTTAGTGTTAAAAGACACCCTGACTTTAATTCCAGTTTCCAGTTCCACCTTATACCTCTAGCCTTCCTTCAGTCCCCACGTGGTCAATTCCTAACCCCAGACCTGCACTTGCTAACAATTAGAAATGCCTAAAAGGGGGGGCTTCGTGGAGCAGGAGAAGCCTCCTTTTCTTATATCTGGGATGCACACAGTTAAAACACAGACCATTTATTCGGGGATATGAAAAAGCTTCTTCCTATTTGCTATCTACCTCCTTGCATGCAGTGGATGTGTCTCCTCTCGCTCGCTTTTGAGTTTGTTTTGTAAACCTATTTGCTTTCCTTGTTCCTATCTCTACTTCAGTGTGGTAAGAGGTACCCCTCTTCTTGAGGTCGCCAATGAGACTCAGGATGTCCTAGTGCTTATCCACAGATTAACCCTCTTCCCAAGTTGTCTGAGGTCAGTAAACACAGAGGGGCCCATAAACAAACTATATTTTGTAGCACTTTAGAAGTACTATAGTAGTACTTCTAAAGTACTACAACATGTGATTCATAAACCTACAAGTGTAAAGCTCCATCTCCACCTCTCCTATCTTTCGTAAGTCTACTTCTAATAAATGTGGGAGGGACTAAGGGAAGTGGTTGAGAAAAGGGACATCCTTGCCACTAAATGGGAAGGATTTAAGGATTTAAGGAGGAGTGAGGAGGGGTTTACGGACTGTTAAGAAAGGGTTTTGAGAAGGAGGCACCACCTACAAGTGCTATCTCATTGCTATCAGAAACTGCCATTTTAAATTTACTAAAACAAAAAAGGGACCCAAAACAGAAGTTAATTACTCCAGCTCTGAGCTGGAGTAAGTCCACAACCACACATAGCCAACCAGTAATACTTCAACACCCTCCCATGGAGAATAATGATACAATAAATATTATATACAAAAATAAAAAAGTATGCTAAAATATTTTAGAACTAAATAATCCATGCATTATTTTTAGATTTTTTAACATTAAATTATATTTATTTATATTTTTAACAATTTTAAGCAATTTAATTTAACATTATTTTCCATAGGGTCTTATTTTAATTCCCTACCACCATTATTTTAATGGGAGGGTGGTGCAGCACAGTATTTGGTCATGTGTGGTGCCGGACGTACTATGGTTTCTTTTATTGTCAATAGTAACTTACACTCTTAAACATTGTGGTGCACTCCTCACACCATTTAGCATGGACATAGAAGTCGTATAAGAATCTTCTTTATTGCCATCTATTACCATACAGGAAACATGTCCGTCTGGTTCCACTGCTGCAACCATAATGAATCGGAACCCTCAATGGAACCAGACTATGTCATACTTAAACATTCCACAGATACAAACCATAACACGTCCCCTTCACTAATAATAAATAATCGAACGAAGGGGAAAATTACAAAATAACAATTGAGTGAAGATGAATGCAACTAACATCTACCCCCCCCCTATTTGAGAGTCGCAAAACCAGATGTACAACAGTGTACTTTACACTGTTTGCGATTCCCAATGGGGTCGCAAATGACCTACCTCATGAATATTCATGAGGTAGGTCGCAATTTGTGACCCCATTGGAAATGGCCGCCCCCACAGGGATGGTGGCCTGCTGGAGACAGCAGACCACCATGTATGTGACTGCTTTTAAACAAAGCAGTTTTTTTTTATTTTTTTTTTACATGCAGCCCGTTTTCCTTAAAGGAAAACGAGATGCATTTAAAAAAAACAAAATTAAAAGTTTTCTTTTAATTTTTTCAGAGCAGGCAGTGCCTGCTCTGAAAAAATATGTTTGCTGTCATTCACAAAGGGGAAGGGGGTCCCAGGGGACCCCTTCCCGTTTGCAAATGGGTTAGCACCAGTTTGAAACTGTTGCTAACTGCAATTGTTTTGTGACCGCATTCACGGTCACAAAACAATGCTACATCGCGCTGCGACTCGCAATTAGGAAGGGAACGCCCCTTCCTAATTGCGACTCGCAAACCTATTTTGCGATTTGGTAAATAGATTACCGAATCGCAAAATAGGCTCTGTGCATACCAAAATGTTTTTTCCTGTCTCAAATGGTCAGATTCTGCAAATCGGGCCATTTGCGAGAGGAAAAATGGTACATACATGTACCCCATGTTGCTGTCGATAAAAAGTTCATTTTCCTTAGCACCTGTAGTAGCTTTCTCCAAATGCAATGAGGCATGGGAGAATGCTACTAGCATGCATTAGGGAGTCTTCTACTTCACCTCTGCTGTTACAGTGAGCTCTCTAGTTCCAGCTCATAGGCTGATTAGAGAGCACTTTAAAAGGTGAACTCAGCTGTGAATACACCTAGGCAAATCATACTGACGTTCCAGCAATTTTGACACATATATTTTACCACAATATTTTCAAGTTTCTATTTCAGAAAAGTGCCTTACTATTACAGACACACACATCTTTGTTGTATAATGTATAAACGAGGCTACCCTAAGCATTCCACTAAAACCTCGCCAGCCAGATATGGCTTAGTATGAGATTTGACCTTTGTGCAATTTACACCACTTGTGTGCACATTACCCATGACTTCCCAAAGTATTAGGTATGCCAATTTAATCACAAATCAATTGAACATTTTAAGACTGAATACCATGTACAGCTGGAAACTATTTAGTTGGTCCCAGCTGCACCAGAGATCAGAATGTTAGATAAGCAGGTAAGGTTAATTGGGGTACCAGGCTGTTAGACTGAGCCTTCTCTGCAAGGTTACATCCAAACATTTGCCTTCACCCCTCCTATTTTTCTGAATTCATTTTTGTCGGCCTTAGGACTCTGTGCATTTTACCCATACTACCCAGTGGTAAAGGGCGTGTCCTCACTACCTAAAACATGGTAAAATTAGCTTTCATCTAATTGACATTTAATTTACTTATACATCCCTAGTGAAGTGGTATACCATATAACCAGGGCCTGTAAATTAAATGCTATTAGTCTGCCTGCAGCACTCATTGTGCCACGCACTTAAGTAGCTCTGCAAAACTAATTTCAGATCTGCCTTTTCAGCTGGCTAGCAGTTATAAACAGCCTATTTGAATGGGCAAAATAACCCCCTTGCCAAGCCTAAAATTCCCTTTTTAATATATATAAGTCATCCCTATGATAGGCCCTAAACAGCCTATAGGACAGGGTGCATTGAAACAAAATGTAGAACATGTACTTTTAAGTTTTACATGTCATGGTAGTGAAAAGCTCCTAAATTTGTTTTCCTCCACTGTGAAACCTACCTCTCCTCTAGAATAACATTGGGTTACTTTATTACATCTAATACATGCTTACTACTTTTGATTGGGTAGAGGTACGAAAGTAATGTTTGGTGTCTAAGAAATTGTAATTTTAAATCCTTTTTAAAGGTACAGTTTGATTTTAGGTAACAATTCTAAGAGTGCCATTTTTGTGGCCTCAGCATTTTGTGCCTGCATCCTGTTCCTGGATCACATGACTAGGTGTACGTGGTGGTTGACTGGGCCATTTAAGCAAGATGGGGGAGTGGGATTGGGCACAGCTCCACTTGCACTTCAATAGGCTGTGCCCTGCTTTCACACAAAGGACTTCACATTAGCATTTTGTGCCTGTGGCCTGGTTAAAGGCAAGGCAGGGAGGGAGAACATTCCAGACACTTCTGTGAGGGGAAGCCTCCGGACATTTCTCCCACTTCAAAGAAGTCACCAGATATAAAAGGGGACCCTCAGACCAACTCTGCAGTTCACTTTCTAGACCTGTGGAAGGACTCGGAGGAATGCCTGCTGTGCACTTCAGAAGACTGCTGTGCAGCAGCTAGAAGGACTGCTTTGCTGTCTGAAGCCTACCTTGAACACCAGAGGGCTGCCATGCTGCTTGAGCCCTACATTTCATCTTCATCCCAAGACTTCCAGAATGACTCCAAGGGCTAGTTGGCTGCCCTCCAGATCACAGCCTCAGGGACAGAACAGCCTCCAACTATCTTTAACCCACACCTGGACCCTGCCTGAGAGACCTCCAGGTCTTGGCTGTCCAATACTGGACCCTTGGAAGTGGTGCTACAGTTGTTCTGATAGCCAAATCCAAGTCTTGGGACATGGACATTTTTCTGCAAAAATGTGCTCTGAGAACTAAGAGCAGACTGGTACCTACTTGCTCATTGATCTTCTCAATGTGCATTACTGGTAGGCCTGAATTTGCGGCAGCTCCTGCCACATTCTTCTCCTCAGTTCTGCAGGTTCTTGCAGAAGGGTTATCTGGCCTCATGAAAACCTCATCGGCTACACTCTGCAGCCTCTTGTTGTTGGAGATTTTCAACTTACGAAAAAGTTCTAATTAGGAATTCTTCACAGGGACCTCACCCTGCGGCTCCACAACAATAACGCCTCCTGCTCGGATCCCATTAGCTGCCCTGCCCTGCTGAACCTTTACTTCTCGGGCAATTTTTCTTGACATTTCTTCTAAGTCTGAAGCTAGGCTGAGACCGTGTCCAATCCACTTTGTGTATCCGACCCACACTCATAATTTTCAAATTTGCCCCAGCCTCACGTGACTAGATGTCCATGGTAGGCACTTTGATTTTTTAGGTGCTAACTTTCTTTTTAAACTTTCAAAATTCTGAAATGTAGTTCTAATGATTGTTTTTTGCTGTTTTGATGTCAAATAATGTATTAAAATGTTCTCTATTATTCTAAATTGATGTGGGATTTTTCTTGTGTTGTGTTTTCACTTTATTACTGTTTGTGTGTTGCATAAATACTTTACATATTGCCTCTAAGTTAAGCCTGACTGACTTTGGGCTAAGCTACCAGAGGGCTAAGCACACGTTAATTTTGTGTCGTTTGTGGTTCACCCTTAAATGGTTTGTGGCTGCTGCTTGAGAAGGGCTCACATCACCCTCAAACAACAACCCAATTTCTCACACAAGGCAATAAGATGGCCTTCATAACCGGATGGACACTTTCTATTTACACTCCTACTGAAGGCCTACTTTGTTCTGATTTTGCAATAGAAGCTCAAATTTCTAAAAGAAAAAAAAAAGTCTTAGAAGAAACAAAAGTGTGTTTCAATTGATTATCGAGTTATTTTGCGACTGGAAGGTTTGCAAGCTTTGCAGCGGAGGCTACTGCTTGGGGGCAATAGGACAGGGACCTACCAGCGCACACTGAAGAAAGAACTACTGTCTTCAGCTTCAAAAAGAAGAGATGTAATCAAATTATAATGTCAGATTATCACTTTACTTGTTTTACTTCATTAATCTGAGCACCGACCAGGCCAAGTGAACATTTATTTTTATTGATAAGCAGCAAACAGCATTTTGATCAGGAAGGTAGTGCATAGCAATATGACAGTAGATAGGTGAAAAATGTTGTTTACACAGTGGGTGGAAATAACAATTATGCGAATGATGACATAATGCAATGGGTGTTTATCTATTTTGCGTTTCTGGTTCCAGCAAATGCCTTTTCAGTGAATTTTTTAACTTTTGGAGCGAGTAGGTGGCACAAACTATAGATGATAGGGAGCTTATAAGAGATCGATCTAGTAGGTAGAAGGTTCAAACTAGAGGCTGCATAGGTTGTTTTAGGTGTTTTCAGGAAGTTGTTTCCAGAAAGATTAGATTCAAGTTTCTCAGTTGGGGTGTAGTGGGACAGCATGTCAGAGTGAAAGCTAGGAACCAGGATGATTACTGATCTGACTTGGCAGTTCAGGCTGGACTGTTCCCAACAGAGTAGGGTCAAGACTGATTTGCATAGAGCAGTGTCCAAACGGAGTGGTATAGTGTGCAAAATAACAATAGATTGGGTTGCAGCCCTGAGTAATTACCAGTCATTACCTGAATAATCCTGTGCTCACAAACATTGCTAGAAATACAGACATTTTAGGTGAATAAATCTAGAGTGTAACTGGTGATGTAGGGTGCTCTATACTGGCGCTGCTCTCCACCTAAACTTGGAAACTACCCAGAGTTCTATATTCATATATATATATATATATATATATATATATGTGTATATATATATGAAACTATAATTCATTGCCTAAAGTTACTTTCCAGAACGAGTTATAGTTTCTTCAGATAACTATAAGTGTAACTATAGCTGCTGAATTTCTGTGGTTTTGTACGGGTAAAACATCAACCTAAATATAACTTCCCTGTAACCTTTCTTTTTTTCAGTGAATTTCTATGTTTTTATTTAAGTCAAGTAATATGTACTTACTGCACATTAATACAACCACCGCTGCACATGGCCTTCAGCCATGCAGAGTGGGGGTTGGCTGCAGTGCCTTGCTGCAGAGCCGGGCGTGTTTCGCGAGTTTACACAGGGGGCCGCGCTGAGCCCCACGGTGGATCAGCACATCCGCAGATTGTACAAAAAAATTGGGCAATTTATTGCCCATGAGGGGTTCCTAAGGGACCCCTCCATCTGTCCTATAGGGGCAGGATACCTGTATCCTGACCCTTTATATGTTTTTATACTATATTTTTACCTCTTCAGGCCAATGCGAGAATCAAAATTGTGGCCACAACTTTCCATTTAGGTTGTGGCCAGCCAATCAGGGCCTTGCTTTACACCAGGAACCACACATTCTCCATGAAGGGATCCATGAAGGATCCACGTTCCTATATGTCTATATTTTTTAAACCTTAAATAACTCTAAAACTACTGAACGACTTACACCAAATCACAAACAGCACAATCCACAGACTAAGATCTACTTTACTGCCAAATTTGGTGGCTGCTGTCACGCTGCTACTTGGCTACCGCCTGATGACAGTAGAGTGCTGTGTGGTGCAGTTACCCTCATGTTGATGATCCCATTCAGACTTACCTCCCTGCCGGATTATCAGACCAAATTCATTATTGTAGTGTTCCTTGGAGCAGGGAAAAATCATTGGGAGTCTCCAGGTTCTGGGGCTTTCAAGTACCTTCTGTAGTGTTGCATCAGTGTACAAGCAACACCTTATGGGATGTCCAAGGGAAGATGGGTTAGTGTGCTCCTCTGCAGGCGGGCAACCAATGGTTTGTCATGACACCAGCGTCAGGAAGTTAATAAAAGTGGTCAGTTTGGCATCCACATGTTATCACAATTTTGTGGTGTCCGAGTCTTTATACCAAGTGCACCACAAAAACCCTACATTGATGTCAAGGAGGCTACACAGAACCTTCATACATGCCTGTTTCACTTGCCTCTTCCACTGCTATCTGCTGTGCCGAAGCCGCCTTGGTGCATCTGTCCCTCCCGCTGGAATTCAGCCTGCTGCTTGCTCCCTCTGTGGCAGCTATTAGAGTCAACCAACGACCTGCCCATTGCCCGTCAGCAGTCTACAACAGAAGACTTGTTGAGGCCGCTGACCCTCCTATTGCTGCCTTTCTCAGAGCAGTGGTGTTCTGAAGCTGTCCTGAACACGGAGAGCCCCAGCTATCCGCACCCAGCGCAGCGCTCATATTGTGGCTGCTCTACAGTGGCCAAGCCTGTTTCCCTGGGCCATAGAGCACTCTTTTGCTACTGGCTAGTTAGAGATCTTCCTGCCAGCATTCTACACCCTCTAGTGGTGGAAGGAGACCTAGACCTGCGTGACAAAGATGCACTCTTTGGCCCTAGGCAAGCACCTTGCTCAAAGTCAGATGCCTGTGTGCCTCACTGTGGCAGCTAGTGATAAGTTCCTACATCCTGCATCTGCCCATTTCTGGCTTTGTGCACCACTGGTCCTTTCATTAACCCAGCCCTCTATTCTGCCTGCTCCACCCCCCCACCCCAGTGGAGGTGCTTGCACATGCATGAGGAGTGTGCCACGTGTCTATCCATGGGTACAACTGTCACCCAACCATGTCTGCTATCCCAGTCCTTGAGCTGTTTACTGTCACTGGGCCCCTGCAGACACAGGCTGTTTGGTGGAAGGCATGAGTGGAACAACTTGAGACCTACTTTGAGGACATGGATGTTGCTTATGACAGAAAAGAGCACTTGTTCCTCCACCTGGGTGGGCCAACGTGCATAAGATCTCTAATTCTGTGGTTGAATCTGTCCCCCTTATGCACCTACATGACGCTGAAGAATGTAATCAACACGCATTTCGAACTTGACGCTAATCCTGACTATGAGTGTTTCCTCCTCTGCCAAGCCCGCAGTTGCCAGATGAATCTGTCTATGTATTCTATAGCCACCTAACAGAACTAGAGAGCATGTGTAAACTGCATGATGAGGAGGATGAAATAAGAGCGCAGCTCATACAGGGGTGTGCGTTGTTGAAGCTCCATGAATGCATTCTGCAGGAACTGAACATGTCCAGGCGGTACAACCTGACCCTGGAGAAGTCCAAAGAGCATTCTAAAGCATGGGCAGCCCACATGGACCCAGAGCAACTATCACCAATCAAGGAGGAACCCATATTTGTAATACTCAAGGAGTCATGCAAGACAAAGTCAGAGGCCCTTAAACCTACAGCGACAAGCCAACCCTACATATGGTGTGGAGGCTTGTATCCTCACACATGTGACTGCCCAGTGCGGGGGAAGACATGCAATGCTTGTTGAAAACGTAATCATTTCTCCAAAGTGTGCCACTCGACCCAGGAACAATGAGCAACCCAGACAAAGAAATCCGTCAATGCTGTCAACCCCCATCCATTTACACTACCAGACAGCAACATTGATGGTGATGAGCAGGAGGTAGTCCACATCCTGTGGGCAGTTGATAGCCATCACACCATGCCCCGATCGACCCCCATGGGCCTTATTGACATTCAAAGCCAACCTGTCACCTCAACACTGGGGCCTCAATAAATCTCCTGGCTGCTGACATACCACAATTGAGCTTTACATCATCATCACAACACAAAAACAGTAGTATCTACTGGTGCCTTGCTATATGTATGGCAATGCAACCCTTCTCCACATAAACTCAGTTGTTGAACTCCCCAGACTTCTTAAACGTCCTCCCTCCCTCACCCCATGAGTCGTGCCCAATAAAAATGCCCATTATGTTCTGTTCATGATTGTCCCAACATGAGATACAAGTCTCAGAAGAATTCAACAGTCCCCCTCAATGGTTGGGTCAGTAGAGTGCACAGAATCATTATTTAGCTCAGGTAGGCATCCTTAGTTCTAAGAAGTGGTTGGGGCAGGTAATCCACCAAGTGAGGGTACTTGTAACAGTGGTTCTGGGTCCTCTAAGCTATCTAGTAGTGCCTCCCAGGCCCAGACCGTGTCTCTAACACCGACCATTGATTACATCATTGTAGAGTTTTCAGGGTTAAAGTGATTCTCCAAGATGGGTCTTCAATCTGGCTATCATCAGGTACCGCTACATCCTAACTCTATCCCCATAACCACATTCTCCACACATGTAGGTCTTTGGCAGTATAGCCTTATACATTTCAGCATCTTACGTGCAGCCAAATCCTTTCAGCACATGATCCAAGAGGTGCTGAATGGTCTCCCAGGAGAGCTGAACATGATTGATGACATTTTGGTGCATGCCCTGACACTAAACACCCATTTCATGCACCTCTGTGCAGTGTTCACTACGCTGAAAAAACATGGTTTAACTCTTCACCAAGAGAAGTGCAGATTCTTGAGGAACAACATCAGTTTCTTCCGCTACTGATTGTCTGACCGGGGTATAGGCCCAGACCCTGAAAAGGTGAAAGACATTTGAGACTCCCACATCTGTACCAAGTGTCCGTAGTTTCTTTAGCATGATGACTTACTGCAGCCATTTCATAAAGAACTTGTTGAACGTCACAGGCCCCTTTCTGAGCTTATCATGTCCACCTGCCTATTGGTATGGTGAGAAGAGCAGGTGTTTAGGAACATGAAGGAAGCACTGTTTGCTGACAAAATGCTAGCATACTTAGACCACAAGAAGGACTCTCAGCTGGTGGTGGATGCTAGCCCCACAGGGTCAGGAGCAGTTCTGGCCCAACCTCAAGAGTCCAGAGAGTGGGTCCCAGTCTTGTATGCTAGCCGGACACTCACGTCGACGAAGCAAAGATGCTCTAAAATAAAGTGAGAAGCCATTGCAGTTCATTGGGGGTGCTTGCACTTCCACATATACTTATATGGGCACACTTTTACTATCGTCACAGATCATAAACCGCTGATTCATTTGATCCGGGGATCCTCCTCCAAGCCACCCCTGAGGATTGAGTAATGAATCCTGCAGCTGCAGGAGTTCAACATTACAGTCGAAAATAGGCCGGGTACTTAAAATCCAGCTAATTGTTTGTCATGCCACACCCAACCAGCTACCCCCTCTGAAGCAAAGGAAGCCAAAGGCACTGAGGAGTACATCCGCCTGGTGCTTGACAGGTCCAAGCGCATCCTCATGTCCCTCTCAGACATTGTAGAGGCACAGAACATGATGACTGCCTGCAAATTGCCATACAGGCTGTGCCATCAGGAGACTGGTGGTCTCTCGGCTCCCCTACTGAGGATGCCAAGTCAAAACTCCAGTCATTGCACAATGTTAGACAGGACCCGTCCATCACAGCAGAAGGCTGCTTCATGTGAGGACCGCAAATATTACTCCCCTGCAGTCTGAGACAGTGATCTGTTCTCCTAGCTGTTCTCCAGGGGGTGGTGAAATCCAAAAACAGGCTAAGAAGCACGGACTGGTTTCCAGGCCTTAATCAGGGAGTTGTGGCAGTTGTTAGAAACTGCCCTGCCTGCCAAGTGACCAGCCAGCCAGATCCACCAGTCATCACAGAAGAAGGACATACCGCTCCATGGCAATGAGTCTGGTGCGAACTTTGAGTGTCTCCCTGATGGTTCCCACATACTTATCCTGATAGATGACGTTTCAGCGATAGCACAAAGTGGAAATCGTTCCTAACACCTCTGTATCAAAAATCATTCCCAAATTTGAGAAAATGATGGCCACTCATTGATTGTTTGGAGAACTTCGCACTGACATTTGGCCACCTGTCAACAGTCATGAGTGGACCAAGTATAAACGCTTTAGAAACAGGAAACACCAGAGTATAACACCCCAATGGGCCCAAGCCAATAAGGAGGTGGAACGATTTGTAAGGACATTAACAAAAGTCATCTGAATTGCTGAGGCAGAGGCCAAGAATGCAGGAAGTGCCATCTTCAATTTCCTATGAAGGTATCGATGTATGCCTCACTCTACTTCTGGTATTGCCCAGGCCAAGTTGTGTTTTGAGCAGACCTTAACAGACACCATTCCCCAGCATCCCATGTGGGCCGACCAACCAAATCCCCTGAACCGGTCTGACTTCCAAAGGGCCCACATCAATGAGTGTACTTCATGACAACGGTATGCCAAACACCGCACTCCCTATGTTGGAGAAAGGCTCTTAGCCAAAGAGCTGCATCGGGTGGAAAGTCCCACCTATCTTTAGTAGTTGCCCCATGGACAATCCCAGACATTAAAGGCACTAGGGTAACTGCCAGGAGATGGACAGAGATTGTCACCTGGAACATCTCTCAGTTCAAAAAAGCAACCTGGCTTCAGGACAAAACACCATCGGATGGTGACACTATGGACTAAATGCCACAGAGCAGTCCAACCAACCCTGACAAGACTGCTGACAGAGCCGCCGACATTGCCCTCACCTCTGTTGGATCACCACTGACCCAGTCATACCAAATATGGCCAGATGAGGTGCTGTCTTCAAGAGAGCAGACCCTGGACGCATTCAGGCTCCCAGAGACCAATGAGGAGATCCAGGAGGCAATCAGAAGCTTATCCAGAGGCACCACCGAGGACGGTATCAGCTGAGGTCCAGCCACTATCAACATTATGCATACTTTGTGGTTGACTGAAAATATACGAGCTGGGGGTGCCATTCCAGAGGCCAAGCATGTGCTCATACCAACCTACAAATCCAGCTCTTCGAGCCCATCAATTCTGTGTTATGTGTGTGCCCTGTTTCGTTTAATTGTTTGTCAGTTTTATGGTTAAAGAGGGATGTAGTGTTGTGTCAGTGTACAAGCAAAACCAATGGGATGCCTGAGCGAGGGGGAGTTCAGGTGTTCCCCTGCGGGAGTGCTACCAGTGGTTTGTCCTGATGTCTGCGTCAGAAAAAAAAAGTAACCCCTAAAGACTAGTGTGATCAGTTTGGCGACGACAGGCTACCACAATACACGGTGCCTGAGTCCTTATTCAAAGTGTGTGCCACAGACACCCTACACCTTGAGATTCTGTAGGATTACCGTTGCTGGGGTTTAGAACGACACGCTGCCAACGGTGGAATCCCGGGGATTTCTCTTCTGGTATGACACATGGTCCATTACACATGAATTGTGTGCCCTTCCTCGGAAATCAGTGACTCTCTGAGGTTCCGTCAGCCTGCTGCACATTTGGGGAGGGAGAGGCTGGGACTACTGCCAGCTCTGCCCTCTCACGCCCCACTGCCACCCTACGGCTATCTAACCTACCAAGGGCGCCAGGTAAGATTTGGGCACTTTTGGCTGCTACCTTACATAGCATGGACTGAGTGGTCTGCTGGTTGCAGCGTAGGGGGAGATTCTGACGTCTGATTGATTGATCGCCGCCAAAACCTCCTAAGTTAGAAGAGGTGCCTTTGTGTGACGATTTCAATAAAAATATTGGAAAATACAAGTTCACTCTATTCGGAAAAAAAAAGTGAAGACGTCATCACGTCTTTGAAAAAAAAAATATTTATCATTTTCTTGTTATGGATAATGACTTTAAAGTTGTTCAGTTATTCAGCGATGGATTCAGGGCATTTTAACTTGGCTGACCTCTTTCCAAATAGATTTGTAATCTGCGCAATTGTGCAGTGTATGCAGTGAATAGCAGAATGTCCTTCCAACTTATTGTCAGCACTCGACATTCATAGAATACAAAGTTCAGTTATATGTAGCAACGTTGAATAACCATGAAGCATAGGCATGACTCAACTGTAAGAACTGCAGTGTTTATTCCGATTTAAATTTGGAAGAAAGCTTCACTAAACTGATTATATTACATGCTTTTATAAATGGGCATTAAAACTCAAACCTTGTCTGCTTATATTATATTCAGACATTGACACAACACGCCACAACATATCACTCACTCACTTTGCTATGTAAGAGGCCAGGCTAAAGAGACAATGTACATGTTCCAGAGACAGGAAAGGTCTAATTTCGAAGGTGATATTAGGTAATGTTCATTTAATGCCCATAAAGTATCTGGCATGTGTGCTCTACCTAGAGGCCTGCAGGTGGCACCTGTCCCACTAGAGAAAATAACCCCAGCTCAGCCAACTCCTGACAGTAACTCCACAAAATGTGTAATGTTAGTCCGCCTATCTACAGAGACTGATGCACCACTATGCCCAGCAGAAGTACCTCAGTGACAAAATGCAAAGAAAATGGTGGGAGTGTACTCACAGTGTCCACATATTCTGCTGGAAAGTGGCATTGTTAGATTTTAGTCTAAAGTTCACTAGGTTTGTCAATTTTCCTTCCAAAGTTTTCATAAACAATGGGACCATTGTCAAGAGACAGGCACTTTGAACTTCCCTCACCATTGGAGAACCATCTGGGTAGAATAATTAAATCAACATCATACAAAACTCCCAAAGTTTATTTGAAGTGATCAAGCTGGTACTCACTCCAGGGTGTTCCTGGGTGTAAGGATGAATGAGCCATCTATCACACAGTTGTGCACCTACTGCTTCTACTGCACCGTAAGATATCCCTTTTGTGATCAATGTATGTCTGGCAGTAGCCGTGGCTGTATAGCTCAATCCTTTGATTAAGCCAAGGCTCTCTAAAATGGGGAGGCTGTCACCAAATAGTAGGCAGTGGATTGAAGAACCATATTGTATTTCAACACTCAAAATCTCAAACGTTTATGCTTCATGGCATGACCATGATCCTTGAGCTAATATACCATCAGAGGCGACGCTTCACAGCCAGTTTGAGAATGGTGACAATTGGACACCGAACATCCCTGAAGGATTCCCTCTTGTATCTACAGCCCATGCCTGTGTCAAGGCCTGCTTACATTATAGATCAAATGGTAGGAGTGTGTAACATGACCTAATGTTAGGAAACCATCATCCAAGGAGAGCATATTTGTTTCTCACCAATTGGAGAGCCTGAAAGAGTGCTTTTAGACTGACCATTTTTATTAGGAAATACAACTTCCCAGCACTGTTGTTGCAAATTAGATCAAAATGGGCCTCACTGAGTGAGAACTGTGTATTTCAAATGTAAAATTAGAGAAAAAGCATGTGAAATTGAATAATAAACCTACACCTTCACATACTAGGTATTTACAGACTCAGGACATTTAGGATAACATCTCTTTATTCTTGAGTCAAGAAATTAAAAAAAATATATTAAACGATGTTGTTAAGAAAATTCAAAACGCTTCAAACTCTCCCCACACAGACAGATTTATTGATAATTAACTCTATACGTTAAATTGGGTCCTCAGACTTTTTAGGTCCTGTCGAAATGTTTGTGCCTTTAGAGGAGCCACTATGATGGCATTATGGCAGCTCCTCTGAAGGCACTGAAGTTGGTGAGCTGCTTCCTTGTTTCATGCCCCGTACATTAAACTTTTTCCTTTTCCGTAATCAAACTCTCAAATGTAGGCCCGTACTTGTCATTTTTGTGTGCCGCATTTGTGTCATTTTTTGACGCAAAAGTGGCTCAAGCTTACAAAATATAGGGGGTCATTACGACCTTGGCAAGCGGTAACCGCCATGCAGCCGCCAATGCGGCCGCACTCCCGCGGCCCCCATTACGACATCCCCGCTGGGCCGGCGGGCGCAAACCAAGTTTGCACCCGCCGGCCCAGCGGGGATGAGGCCGCAACATAGGAGCCGGCTCCTAATGGAGCCCGCGGTGTTGCGGCCGTGCAACGGGTGCAGTTGCACCCGTCACGCTTTTCACTGTCTGCTATGCAGACAGTGAAAAGCTGGCCGGGGCCCTGTTGGGGGCCCCTGCACTGCCCATGCCAGTGGCATGGCCAGTGCAGGGGCCCCCAGGGGCCCCAGGACACCCCTTGCTGCCAGCCTCTTCCTGGCGGTGCAAACCGCCAGAAACAGGCTGGCGGTCTGGGTGTCATAATCCCCAGGGCAGCGCTGCTTACAGCGCTGCGCTGGCGGATTATCTCCGCCGGGGCTAAAACGGTGGGAAACCGCTGGCCCTGGCGGTGCGACCGCGGCGCTTCCGCCGCGGTCGTAATAGGGCACGAAGCATCGCCAGCCTGTTGGCGGTGCTTCCGTCATTTTAGCCCTGGCGGTCTCGGACCGCCAGGGTCAAAATGACCCACATAATTGTTTTTCGTAAGTTTGCGCCGTTTTTGCTTCAAAAAGTGACGCAAATGCAGCACACAAAAAGTATAAATATCGGCAGTAGTGTTTTGTTTTTGCAAAAACAAAAAAAAAGACCTTTACATCCTGGGAGTTTTCTTCCTGAGTTTTTCAACTCAAGATCCTAAATAGGGCAGAGAATGTGATGCACCTACACTGATAGCCCCAACTCCATCAAGTGATCGATGTAGCTATTCCGACTGTGGGGGCACTACTGTCAGAAACATGGCAGTCGGCAGTGCTTAATTCGTAAATAAAAACGTGCCGGTGCCCAAAGCCCTCCTCTTAAACACGTGGCTGCTGCATTTAAATGTTCAAACACGGAATACTGAGGCAGCTTAATCCTGAAGGCATCTCGGGCTGCTTCAATCCATTTACAGTCACTCCCTTCCCCTTCAGCTCACTTTAGTAGCTTTTTGCTTTCTCCCTTTGGGACGCTTGTTCGTTTTTCTCTTCCTCGTCTTACCCATATGTGTCTTTTGCTCACAGCAAATGCTTGAGGCAGAAGACTAAGCGCCGGCCCTCAAAAAAAAGGGCCGGTGCTCAGCACCGGAAACAACAAGCACATATTAAACACTGGCGGTCGGCCAGACTCAAACTAAAGCAGGTGAATGTTCGGTTTGACAGCTAAACTCTAAATCAGGGCCTTTAGTATTTATCCATTCTCAACATGGGGAAAAATGGACACAGTTCAGACAATCACTGAGCAAATATCTCAGCAGTGTAAGCCCTCATTACGACTGGTGGAATATCACTTGGAGCAATACCTCTGAGCAAAATTCTGTCACCTGCAATTACAAGCCTCTCCTGGCCTGAAATGATCAGGGTTGCAAACTCCGGGCCTGATCATTTCTGTCTCGAGACACAGGGTCTGTCTTTAATGCTTCAAGGACAGGGGCTGAGGACAGCATCACATCCCAGCCCTCGCATGCCCCCTGCAGCAGTACAAGGGAAGCGGACAATTCTCCACCGGGACACACACAAGCATGCGTTAGACCCCCTCCAACTTCAGTTCTCACTCCACACAACTGATCCAGATGACACTCGCCTTTGCTCTGAGCAAGTGAGAAATGCCAGCGTTTTTTCCCCCCGGAATTAGAAAAAATGCACATTAAAAGATCTGTATTTTCAGACCTGTGAAGAGATTCCCCATTTCAGGAAGATAACGTGTGATTTCTATGAATTTGTGTAAACAAGTAGGCCTGAAATTACCACAGATGAAGACATCTGTCAGTAAACACATATATTTCTCCGAAAACTGGTGCCCCTGAAATCACAGTAGACTTTCTGCAGAATCATTCATGTTAAGTAGGCTTGTTCATCCATCTACATCACAAAATACTCAACTCAAACATTTAACTGAGTTTGGTTGTAACCCAGCTGTGACCTCTGGACTTCCAGAAAAACAGTGTTTATACATCGGATCTGTGTACAGCCGATCAGGGAGGGAACATTCACTCTTGGTCGCATATGTTTGCCAGAGCAAACCTAGCAAATTCAGCATTTCATTAGTAAAAGTGGTGTCTGCGTGTGGAGAAGAAAGTTTGGTCCAACGACAGGGGCATGTGGAACATGATACAAATACATAGTCACACTATTGTAGACAGAAATTGTATACTCATATTTAGTTTTTATTATGAGTAACTTTTAACTAAATTTTAAAATTAGTTAATGTTGGTTGTCATCTTGTTTGTAACACATGAACATTGTATTTCTAGTCAAACAGGATTTCAAATATTGTTGAACGCAATGTTCTTTTTCTTTTTTTCCCATGTGAAGAAATATTTTCTTTTCTTTGTATTTATTGATGAATGTTGTTTTAATGTATAGCATATTCTTCGAAATTTAGCAGTAAAATGTGAAAACAGCATTGGTGTGTCCTGTGCACGTGATCCGGCGCTGTTACTCACTGATCAGTTAGAGTGATTTTTTTGTTGATTTTATGGAGAATTGTATAAAGGCTTACTTATTTGTGTTATCTGGAGAACCAAGAACATTAATTGTTGAGCTGCCCTGGGGATTAGGAGTCCCCTCTGCACTGGTTTATGAATGGCGGTTCCACTGCCATGCAAAGGCTGATGGCGACGGGATACCAATGGCCCCATGTGGGCCCCTGCACTGCCCATGCACTTGGCATGGGCAGTATAAAGCCCCCCATAGACAGCCCTGATGCGCTTTTCACTATCTGAATAACAGGCAGTGAAAAGCACAATGGGTGCTGTTACACCCGTCGCACCGCAACATTGTGCCTACTCGATTATGAGCCGGCGTCAATGTTGTCACCTCATTTCCGCTGGGCCAGCGGGTGGAAACGCTGTTTTTCGCCTGGTTGGCGCAGCGGGAAATTCATAATAGAGCCAACGGGCAGAAACCAGAGTGGCGGTTTTCCATCCTAAAGAGTTTAGCTGGCAGCCTCTGCCACCCGCCAAACTCAAAATGAGGGCCTCTTTCTTCATCTTTGTGTTGAAAAGAGCTCTGTTTCAGAGTTGGCTTTTTTTTAAATCCATTGTTAAATTATGTAATTCTATGATGTTTTGATACTTACTTTCTTGATTTCAGCTACGGTATATATTGTATGGAATATGTATTTTAATCTGTGATTAACTGTTTTTATGGATATGTTTACTGTTTTGCAGATGCTTTTATGTCCATTCTTTTGGTTGCATTAAAGATAAAGAAAGAAAGAATAGCATATTTAAGAGACATCGGCAGTGTGCAGCCTAGTCCATGTTATCCTATCTTATTATAGGTAGTGTAATTTTGAAGGATGAAGAGAGAAGCTTGTTTTGTGAGAAACTCTTGAGAATCTATTGAGTATGGAATTGTAACTGTTTCATTTAACCTGATTGGACAGTGTTTTGAGAACTGGTAAACTGTGTAAAACAATTGGTGTTGGTGTGTCTTTAGAGCAGAGCAGGGGATTTTAGAACATTCTCTTAGACAGCAAGGGGACTGACTTTTCTCTTGTCCTTCACTTTGATGCCGGTTTGTCCCCTGCTTCATAAGATTTGATATAATTGACTTACATTTTAATTGAGGCATGCACAATCTGATTATAATCTGCCGCTAACCTGATTTTTCCTTCTGTAAACCATTACCTTTTAATAAACCTTCAGGGCTTCATGCTAAAATATTTGCTGTATTACTGTGGAGTCTATTTTGCTTAACATATTATTGAATGTATTGATTTGTTGACCAGGCTCAGGTGTAGAGCACCAAAATCCTTAGGGGATTAACATGTCTCCCCATCTATCCAGAAGAGCGCTTTATGGTTCTTGAATTTGTCATCTAGAAACGACTGACACATGGAAAGAGGAAAACACTAAGGGTGGGCAGAATATTTAATTCCACGAGCAGAACTGGCGTAATTTTGTAATCTTGCGTTACTCATTAAATAAAATCAGCACTGTAATGGGATGGTGAAGGGAGCAGTTTCTCTATGTTTAAAACCACTGCAGATTAAACTTTAATCTGCAGTGGTTTAAAACATAGAGGGACCTCTCCCTCCTCCAGCCCTGTTTAAACCACTGCAGTTCAGTGTATACCCCTCAGCACCCTTATATAAGTATGTAAGAGCATTGAGTGGTATGCACTGGATTGGATACCGCTCAGCGTCCTTGCATACTTATGTAAGGTGACCGAGAGGTATGGGCTACACTGTAGCGGAAACCCCTCGGTGCCTTTATATAGTTATGTAAGGGCACCAAGGGGTGTGCCCTCACTGAAGTGCACTGCATACCACTTTGTGCCCTTACATATGTATGTATGGGCACCAAGGGAAATGCACTGCACTGCAGTACACTGCATTCCTCTCAGTGCCCTTCCATAATTTTATGAGGGCACTGAGGGGTATGCATTGCACATTGCGATGCCCACTCTGACGCTTTGAGAAACTCAGTTGAATTCTATGGAATTTTAATGTAATTCCATGGTCTGAAACTCTGCCAACTCCGCCCATCCCTAGAAAACACACAGGAACATTCATCGATAGGTGGAAGTGTGGGAATTGCTGGCAAACACCATATATGCAAGGTGCCGAACAAGAACAGCGAGTTAGGAACTAACTGAATTGGCCACAGAGTGGATTACAAGTGTAATTGCTCTGAGCACCTTCATCAGCATAGCTGCCTTCCTTCATATGGTGATGTTGAATTTGAAGAAAACGGGGTTAGTCTGTCTTGTTTACAGCAATAGATATGGATATCTGATATACTGTAATGTAAAACATTGTGTGAGCACGCCACTTGAAAGATATTCTCCTATATTAAACATTTTAAGTGGATTAATTTGCCCACTCTCTGTGTCTCGCATCTAAAGCAGACTTCAAAAATACCCATTCAGAGAGGCCCTGGCTTGGCAGTTCAGGCTGGACTATTCCTATTGGAAGAGGGTGAAGACTGATTTGCATACGCCTGGTCCCTGCCTGAGGTTGCATAATGGGCAAAAAAACTGATGGACTGGACTGCAGCCCAGAGTAATTAGCAGTGACTGAGATTCATTCAAGCAATTAACCTGTCATCTTTGCTTTCCTCAATGTGGTGCAATAAATGCAATGGATATACTCAGAAATGTACCCCTTGTCTGCTGTGCCATAGGACTCAAACTGCACCCTACAGACGAGCACTAAATAGGCTGACGTGAGTTTGGGTTTGCTTGTGTTTCTGTTCAGAGAAAACCTGGGCTGGTAGTTTGGGATGGACGGTTGCTATTGGAGGAAGACCAAGGCTTCTTTGCATATCATTAGTTCCTGTCTGAGGTGACATAGTGGCCAAAAGAACTGGAATGCAACCCAAGGTAATTACCAGTGACTGAGATTAATTCAAGCAATACACCTATTACTTTTTTTGTTTCTTCAGTTTAAAAAATACCAATATTACTTGGAGGCTCAACTCTTTCATCAATACTTATGGATTTGGTTGAGTAGAGGTTTTCTGATTGGAGTAACTCTATTTCACCTAAATGTTCTGCCAGTGCTTTGAAACATCCATCTGGTGGCACTAGTGGTGTATTAAAAACAAACAATAAAAGTAGGCAGACTTCTCTTTCTTAGGGCCTCATTACGAGGCCCCAGTTGTGAGGCCAGGTAACTATGCCCCAGTAGTTATGGATACTGGAAGTAGAAGTAGCTCCCAGAGTAGAACTACTGGGGTTAAAGTAGGACCCTGAGAGCAGTCTTACAAACAGAGAATTATTAGGGGAATCAGTAATTCTGGGTTTAATTCCCCTCGTAATTTCTAATTTTTCCCCAGAGCTCCACTGAAACCAGCTGAAATCTCCAAGTGGTGAGTGGATCAATTTTCATGAGGCGGGTAAATTTTGCTACGGGACACATCAGAATTATAAAGGGGGTCGTAATGAGACTCCTAATGCGCATGCTAGGTGAAATACCTTTCAGGACTTCATCACCCCAGGTTATTTCTTTGGAGTAATAAAATACCTGAAACATCTGTACCACTCACTAAATGAGGTGGCATCAACAATGCAATCGTTGTTAAATGCTTTCTTACAATACAGAGGCAAAAGTCACCATCGTATTTTTTTACAGTTCTTGTTTCAAAGCAGTAAGCAACTGGAAAGCAATCCCCCCCAATGTGGGCTCAGTGGGAACCCTCAAAACATTTTAGCAAAAGTTCACCCCGAGTTCTGCCTCTTGATTTGACAGCTCGGCTTCTTTGGACAAATATTAGTGTGTTTATTCCTTATTACCTGCTGTGCAAGATGAACATCCTTCATGACCCTTTAGTAGATGTTCAGCATTCACGGCATCCTTAAGCAATGCACATTATTCAACAAGTATAAAGCTAGGGCGTTCGTTTATGCCTGTGCTTCACCGTGTGTGTTTCTTTGGTAAAAGCCAGATGAATCCAAGCTGTGCACTGGGCACTGCCAGAAGGCACAGTGCAGAGGACGGCAGGAGCTCAGGAGGTGAAGTCGCTGTTATTAGAATCAGATTATTTCGCGACAAAAGCGCCTCAAATGTGCAAATATGAAATACACTAAAAGTACAAAACTCCATCGTACAATTATAAAAATAATTCATAAAAATACAATTAAATTACAAGTAGCATGAAATCCTATTGTACCACAAACATTTAATTGTACTAATAACATAGGGCCTGATTACGACCTTGGCAGATGGGATAGTCCGTCACAAACGTGCGGATATCCGGTCTGCAGTATTACAAGTTCCATTATATCCTATGGAACTTGTATAACGGCGGGTGGGATATCGATCACGTTGCGGCGGAGTATCCCATCCGCCACAAACGTGACATAATCAGGCCCATACTCACAGCATTAGTAGTCACAGCTGTGATAGGCATATGCAAATGTTCAATAAAATAACAAACAATAGCAACAGCAATTTATCATTCAGCTACTAGAATCTTGTACAGTATTACAGTTGGTGATTCTATAACCGCTGACTTAAACGTTTTCTAGCAAGCCGCACAGAGTGTAAATATTTGATCACGGCAAACATAATCAACTCAGATGTGTTAGTGTGTAGAATCCTCAAAGCTCTCTTTTAGGATTCTGAATCTAAATAGATGCAAATTGGACGAATCCACGTCCTCCCTGCAACTAAATAGGCTATGAAAAAAATAATAGATGTTCTATATTCTCAGTAATCTGACAATCAAAGTGGGCAAAGCATGGTGGGTGATTTTAAATAAAAACAGCTTTCTATAAAATGGCATATACAGTGTCTTTGCCTGAGGCAGATAGGTCTCATCTAGAAATGTCTGAAAGAATGTTAAAGGTTTGTGTTCCAGATATTTAAAAGTGAGACTTTCTTCTGGAGCATTTAACTGTAACTTTCTCAAAACACAAGCCCAATATAGTTTTTAACAACGTCTTTGGCTGGAAGGGATAAGGGTGTAGGATCCTTCCACCATCTTTCTAGTCCTAAAAATTCCAGCCACGATTTTACACGGGATAACCAGGATATAGAATTTGTACTGCATGATTTCAGTATTTATAAGAGACACATTTTATACTGAACCAATTCAACAGCCCATATTTGTACCTAATATAAAAGGGGTTTCAAAGCAGCCACATTCTCAATTGTGTTTAGTCATGTATCAAATAACAATGGAATTAAAGGAGGTCATTGTAGTAAATTAAAAAAGGATCTAATAAAAACATTCTTTGCAACAGACATTTTGGGCCAGATGTATCATACAACAGATTTGTGATTCTCAAATAGCGATTTTTAAGAAATCGCTATTTCAGAAATGCAAAAAGGTATGTATGATTTTTGCGATTCGGTAAGAGCGATTTCCTAAAAATCGCAAATGCTATTACCAAATCGCAAATAGAGAATCTGTCCCCATTCGCACCTATTGCAAATTTTTTGCATTTCCAAAATTGCGATTTCTTAACCAGAAACTGCAATTTTGGAAATGCAAAACCCCAGGGTGCTGGGGGCCTAATGCCCCCTCTGCTGCACCCCCAATTTTTTGGAGGGGACATGTAAGGTGCACACATGCCAAAAGGGCATGTGTGCTTTACATGTATATTTTAAAAATGCATTTTTTGAACGCCCAAATTGCATTTAGGAATGGCTTCATACATGTGCTAAGAAATCGCAAATAAGGAATCCTTATTTGTGATTTCTTATTTAGAGAGTCGCAATTTGCGACTCTCTAAACAGGGTTGCAATTTTAAGGAATCGCTATTTTTGCAATTCCTTAAAATTGCGTTCAGAATGTCTTTCATACATTCTGAACTGACTTTTTGCATTTGCAAACGGGCATTCGCACTGTTTGCGAATGCAAAGAACCTTGATACATCTGGCCCTTTGGGTGGTTTTTCATAACCCCATATGTCAGCCCCATAAACAGCTGATGACTGGGCCTTAACCTGGTAAATTTCCAAGGCTGGAGACACTAGATTAATAAAAAATATGTGATAATCTTTTACTCTGGAGCTCAGAAGGTTTGGAGGTGAAGTCTCTCTGGCTATGGGTTAATTATCGAAGCCCTGGGGATCTTTAGTCTAGGAGCCGAGTACATAACTGGCCATTCTGCTACTCTGGCATTTTCCTGGTGAGATGCAGGCTAGGGGGCTTCTTTTAAGGCACAATAGACTGCCAGGACCCAACCTCACCCCTGTTTCCCCATTCTAGTAGTGCACTTCGAAAGTAAGGGGTTTGCTGAACCTTTTTGCAAGGCCCAGTGGTTCTACTGTGGCTTTTGTGCGCTATAGCTTTGGGGCTTCAGGATGGGTCTACCACTTTGGCAAAAGTGTTTTGGTCCTGATGTTATGTCTGTATGGGCCTTAAGGACTCGGGGGTGCGGAACAGTGAGGGCTCGAGTGTTTTTGGACTCTCAGACTATACCACTCTAAAGGTTAGGTGCTCAGAAGGTGTAAGCCTTTCAGGGTTGGATCTCTAGGGTCCTCAGACTCAATTAGTTTTGTTCTCAGAACTTCTAAGACGCTAAGGTTTTGGAGCATGGTGACTCAGAAAAAGACCAGCCAACTGTCATGGTGCAGTCATGTATCACACAATATTGGCGTTCATCCCAGAGGGAAACAGTAAATAAATGTAATGAAAGTGGGACACTGTGGACTGGAAATCATTACACTAACCATATTTCTAGCTACTATGTGGAATCTGTACCCCAGATGTGTGTGGTTTTGGTAGAAAAAAACAGGATTCTGTTAAATAATATGTGAAAAGCTTTAGCTGATTCTCTCCCTATATACAGTGTCGGTGCTGACTCCACTATTCATCTCTCTAAACCCTAATAACTTAAGTATTCCACAACTTGCAAATTGGTTTAGTTTTACTCAAAACCAGCTTTGAATTTGGTGTTTTACACCTGTACACAAAATGCTGTAAAACTACAAAAATACGCTTGAGGAAGTGGAATTTATTCACCTGAAGACGTTTGTTAGTGGTCTCTATTTCGACCTATGAAAGATGTACTGATAGGTCAGCAGGGATGAGTTCTCCCTGGAGTAATGCAGTCGCCTTTGCAGATGCCTTTAGGATTTGCTGCCGAGAACAAACATCGGATACAGACCCTTTCTTGCGCCTCCAGTGACTCAGATACTGGCATGGCAGAATCAGTTCAGTACTTTTAATTTTATCTAAACTCAAACTAGAGTTATGTAAAATGTCAAAGCTGATAGAGCGGTCCGTACTAATAATTTTACCTGTTTTCGGACGCTCTTTAGGCCGATGAATCTTTTGACTAAGTGGGACTCTCTGTACTCCTAATCGATCAATTGCATCAAATCAATAATCAATAACGAACATAAGCAATACCTTGATCAACATAACACTTGACAATTAATCCAGAATACATTTCGGCGAGCCCTGACCTTTCAGTCAGGAATAACCACACCAGTTTATTCAAAGTTAGTGAATTTTATTTCCCTATATTAACAAAGCTAGCACAATATAAATGTGTCTCAACACCAAATGATAAACGTAAATGAACATTAATAGCTGTCCATAGCGGCGAAACAGGTGCAATCTATGAAGCATTTGAATCACAAGGCATTCGATAATAGCAATGCAAATCACTAATACGATAATCTGTAACGAACTAATTGCATACATTTAGTCAGCATAACAAGATCTCAAATTGCATCGTGCGACAAAAGAATCCTCATCTAACCTCAAATTAGCATCGGCATGTGGGGCTTCATGCGAAACCAATTTAGCAACATTAATTTAGAAAAACTCCTAACTAGGGATCTTGTCAAAAATCAGCAGTTGGTTACCTAAAAGAAACACAATGCAATTGTACAATTTCCTTTCATATTTACCAATTACGATCAGCATACAAGGAAGTCTTCGTCTCACAGGTACCGTTCTTCGGTCAGCATGGGTACCGTTTCTCGATCAGCATGGGACGGGGCAAAGGGGCAGGGGTGGACGGAGCAATTGCCTCACGGCGGCAAGGTAAAACTACTACTTCATGCAAAGGGACAAATCAAAGTTAAAGTCTCTAGGGCAAGAATCATCTAAAGTCTCTTTCTCTCGATTAGAGAAAGAATCAAAGTCTCTTTCAAAATGGCGTCGCAGCAAAGTGGGCCACAATAGCTACGAAGTCTACAAAATGGCGGGCATGGGCGATGTCCAATAATGGCCTCATTTCTCCTCGTGCACCTGGGTTTTATAGACAACAGTTCGAATCCAGTAGGGTCTTCCATTGGAGGGTTCATAGGTTAGCTTCAAATTGTCCAATCAAAAACGACAGTTCTCAAGCTTTTACTTAAGCATACATTATCCTTGGAGATGGGTACGCAAGTTGCAACATTGTATACCAATTAGCTCACTTTCAGAGCCTCCATTGTCCGCACCTGCAAATCGACCTTGGAGTAAAGAGAAAATATGCCAGGCTGGCACGAAACTTTAAGATAAGCATGTGAACGGTCTCAGTGGAAAAGTACAGCTTCAAGCAGAAATACACGTTTAATAGCACATTGGAAAAATACGAGCATCTAAACCGTGAGACCAGGCCACTAGGCCAAAGCCTACACTAAAGTAATGCTAAGCTAAAACATTTCAAACAAGCAAATCATAGCACACGTTTATAATTATGTCGGATTAGTGCAATTCTAATACACCACGTTATACAGGGAGTGCAGAATTATTAGGCAAGTTGTATTTTTGAGGATTAATTGTATTATTGAACAACAACCATGTTCTCAATGAACCCAAAAAACTCATTAATATCAAAGCTGAATATTTTTGGAAGTAGTTTTTAGTTTGTTTTTAGTTTTAGCTATGTTAGGGGGATATCTGTGTGTGCAGGTGACTATTACTGTGCATAATTATTAGGCAACTTAACAAAAAACAAATATATACCCATTTCAATTATTTATTATTACCAGTGAAACCAATATAACATCTCAACATTCACAAATATACATTTCTGACATTCAAAAACAAAACAAAAACAAATCAGTGACCAATATAGCCACCTTTCTTTGCAAGGACACTCAAAAGCCTGCCATCCATGGATTCTGTCAGTGTTTTGATCTGTTCACCATCAACATTGCGTGCAGCAGCAACCACAGCCTCCCAGACACTGTTCAGAGAGGTGTACTGTTTTCCCTCCTTGTAAATCTCACATTTGATGATGGACCACAGGTTCTCAATGGGGTTCAGATCAGGTGAACAAGGAGGCCATATCATTAGATTTCCTTCTTTTATACCCTTTCTTGCCAGCCACGCTGTGGAGTACTTGGACGCGTCTGATGGAGCATTGTCCTGCATGAAAATCATGTTTTTCTTGAAGGATGCAGACTTCTTCCTGTACCACTGCTTGAAGAAGGTGTCTTCCAGGAACTGGCAGTAGGACTGGGAGTTGAGCTTGACTCCATCCTCAACCCGAAAAGGCCCCACAAGCTCATCTTTGATGATACCAGCCCAAACCAGTACTCCACCTCCACCTTGCTGGCGTCTGAGTCGGACTGGAGCTCTCTGCCCTTTACCAATCCAGCCACGGGCCCATCCATCTGGCCCATCAAGACTCACTCTCATTTCATCAGTCCATAACACCTTAGAAAAATCAGTCCTGAGATATTTCTTGGCCCAGTCTTGACGTTTCAGCTTGTGTGTCTTGTTCAGTGGTGGTCGTCTTTCAGCCTTTCTTACCTTGGCCATGTCTCTGAGTATTGCACACCTTGTGCTTTTGGGCACTCCAGTGATGTTGCAGCTCTGAAATATGGCCAAACTGGTGGCAAGTGGCATCGTGGCAGCTGCACGCTTGACTTTTCTCAGTTCATGGGCAGTTATTTTGCGCCTTGGTTTTTCCACACGCTTCTTGCGACCCTGTTGACTATTTTGAATGAAACGCTTGATTGTTCGATGATCACGCTTCAGAAGCTTTGCAATTTTAAGAGTGCTGCATCCCTCTGCAAGATATCTCACTATTTTTGACTTTTCTGAGCCTGTCAAGTCCTTCTTTTGACCCATTTTGCCAAAGGAAAGGAAGTTGCCTAATAATTATGCACACCTGATATAAGGTGTTGATGTCATTAGACCACACCCCTTCTCATTACAGAGATGCACATCACCTAATATGCTTAATTGGTAGTAGGCTTTCGAGCCTATACAGCTTGGAGTAAGACAACATGCATAAAGAGGATGATGTGGTCAAAATACTCATTTGCCTAATAATTCTGCACTCCCTGTATAAAGCACGCTTATAAATGTTGGCAAACTACTCTGAGGGCACATTTTGTCCCCGTACATTCTTTATTAGTTCGGTTAAAGTCACACATGATTATTTCACACTACGTTTACGCGTTAATAAATGAAAACCTTCATTTTCTGCTTCATCAAAGCTCAGTTGAATATTGATGTGCATTCTGCCACAACTGCCCCCCTGTTTGAGGGGAGCCAGACAAGAGGTGGTGGAGGGAGCTAAGGGGGGCACATATGAGCAGTGAGGGTGTCTAGGTATGGAATAAACTGGTTGCATGAGTCACGAGCGGTATTTCTGCCTGCCAAGGAGCCCAGGAGAGTTAGTCATTTTTTTCAGCTCCTTCTTCGAGATAGCTGGTGCCCTAACACAGGAAACAGCCTTTGCTACATGGCCGAAGCCACGCAGACAATAACCACGCAAGTGTTACCATGGTTGCCCTGAACCATGCATGTCCCTAACCATGCAAATGCATGGTTAAGGCACCATGCATATGCATGGTTCTGGCATACAGCCAGGAGAGTAATGCAGCGGCGGGTGGGGTTGTTTAGCGGCAGGGTGGGGTCGGAGGGCTGGGGGCAGTTTTTTTGGGGGTGTCGGGTTTTTTCTTTTAAGGGGTCAGTGTTAGCGGTCAGGGTGGTGGGATGCTGGGGTCGTTTTTAGGGCAGGGTACGGTTGGGATGCTGAGGGCAGAGGGAATGGGCAGTTTTGGGGGCCAGTTTAAAGCCTCATGGTGGGTGAGGGGGTTGGGGTACTTTAATTTTTAGGGGTGGGGGAAGGTTTTAGGTCTCAGGGCAGGGAGGATTTGTGGCCAGGTTTTGGGGGCTGAAGTTTTTCGAGTGGGGGAAAGGTTTTAGGGCTTAGGGAGAGTGGGGGGTGGTGGGTTATTTTTTTAAGTGTGGGAGAAGGTTTTAGGCCTCAGGGCTGGTGAGGGAGTTTGGGGGGAGTTGTTTTTTTTCTGTTTCTTAAAAAGGCCCACAGTTTTGAGGGGGTCGGGGTTCCTTTTTTTGTACGGGCAGGGTTTTATGGCTACAGGTGGGGAGGGGATTAAGCTTTGGTTTGGGGGGGTAGAGGTTTTTAGGGGTGTGGGGCAGTTTTAGGCCGCAGGGCAGGTGGGGCGTTGAGGTACTTTTTTAAATTAAGTGGAGGTTTGTACATTGAACCACACATGTGTTTACCATACATACCTTTACTAGCCATGCTTTTAAATCAAAATTAGTTGTAAAGGCTTGCGTGATAAAGGCATGCATGGTAAAGTTGTTGTTTTAGTTCTGAACGTGTGGTTCTACCATGCGTGGTTCAGTCATACAACCCCCTACCACCAATAAAGGCACAATTTGTATGTTGGACAGTGGATCTATCCAGCTACTGAGAACTTGTATCATGAAGCACTTTTTCATAGGTGCAAGAATCTGTGATGCATACCCCTCCCTTCTGGCCATAGGTCCATCTCAAGATTCTCTCCAGTGCATTCCGCTGACAGCAGGTTCCACCTTGTCAAAATGCAAATATACAATGCAGTTCAGAGGCAGAAACATATTTTTGTATCTTTTTTGGTAGTGTACCAGAAACAAGTTCCTAGGTATCTACAATAGATACTTTTTGCCTCTAGACATGTTTGCTTTAAACTAAAAAAATGGTTGCCAAAGTAAGGATTAGCCTAGAACAGAAGCATTTTATAGGATTTAAAAACCTAAGGCCCTCTTTACACATGGCCAGCTGACCCTGATACAACTGGTAACTAGAGTAACCAGCCAATTTGAGATCATATGGTTTGGCAGGAATACTACAATTTTTTACCCGGACATTTTCCCAGCAAAAAAACTGCAGGAATTGATGAAGCAGCACCAGTTGCTCTATCAACTGCACATTTTTGAGCACGAAAAATGGAATACCATGTAATTCTGCACTCCCCACAGTATTCGTAATTTCAGGTGCTGGAATAACCAATAGGTATCCCAGACCCACTCACCATAAGAGCCTTAAAAGTTATTCTGTCAGTATAAGTTTTCAGAACTATGAAGTGAGCATTGTCTTTCTGTCGCTCACTACATTGCCATTATTTCCCGTTAACCTTTCTTTTTTCTCATTTTTCTTCTACAGCGTGAATGTGGCCCGAGGGTATTACTGCCCATTCCTGACTGTGGGAGGGTAGGATGCTTGATTCTTCCTTTAGTCACAACTTGATGTCTCATGATTTATTTTTCATCTAGATGTGAAGGCATGAGTTTGGCTTGATTGCTCATCTATGCTTGATCCACCAGTGCGTGCATTTTGACACCTGCTAAGACCAGAAAATATTTGGTCCCCTGTGTTTCCCTAATATTTGTTCTATTTGATTTCCTTACAGGTCACCTTTTAAAGGAAGTACAGGCCTCCATGTAAGGTACATTGAGATGTAGGGAACTATGCTATGAGAGCTTTCTTACTCTCTTCCAGTAATGATTACTTTACTTTAGTTTGATGGTCCTCAAGAAAAGCCACCAGATCCTTGGGGGATAATCAGGACGTGAAACTTGTTGACCTTGACTCTGTCAGTGTAGAATATATGCATACATATCTTTCATTGGAAATGATCAAGTCATAATTTCCAACCCTTCCCACATATTTTTTAAATTTTGACATAGGCCCTACCGCTCACAGTAAAATTACAGCACCAGCACCTATAATCGATTTTAACTTCCACCTTTCTCCAATTGTTCACTTATTTGACATACTGGGAGAGATCTCACATGCTCAGTATCTGTTGGCACCTACCGAGAAAGATCTCTGGCAAAGAGCCCTCTCCTGGGGCCAGTCAGGCATTGCATTGCCAGCCCGATGAGAAGCAAGCCCGATGAAGAAGCATGCCACATTATGGTGGATGAGGGCACTAGCTCCTGAAAAGCAAATGCTTTTGGTGACCTTGCTTTCCTCTCCAAATGAGTATTGAGGAATTGCACACATGAAACACTGTACCTTTATAGCGTATTTCATTCCGTTATCAACAACAGCCAATGCTTTCTCTAAATTAGCCTGATCTATTTGCCTCTAAGGAGCAGCTGCCTGCATTTGATAAAGTTTCCAAATTTCATTGTAAATTGCATACAGGAATCCTTTGGAGTGTGGTGACCTAGGACCTAACCAGAAATCTTGCAAATCCATGTAATCAGAGAGGAGAGCGACTTTACTCTTTTACAGCTGACAATGTGCAATGTAGCAGCCATTGCTGACATAACTTTCCTACTCTGTAGGTATTGACAATCCCTGTGTGCCCTGACGGAATATAATGAGGGTCAGGTCTGTATGCTTTAAAACCCTGAGAGGAGTTCACAAAAGGTGCATGACAACCATTTGTGTCCAGTGGCCTCATTAGCCACTGTTGGAACCTAAAAGTATGGAGTTAAAGGAATGTACCTTTTTGTACCATACCATTAATCTCTTCTTCAGTGTAATTTACTAAATATGACCAATTATCAATAGTGCAATAGAAGGGATACTGGACACACATCTATTTCTTTAATTTTTGCTAGACCTAGACAAGTGGTCTGCTTCACTGTGTCATTCAGAAAAATCATCTGTAGTGGAATAGGACAAGCATGAAATAAGGCATCCATGCCCTGCACTTGACAATCCTTTGTTCCCCAAACTGAATATAAATCAATTGTTTCTTTCCAGTCTTCATAGCCTTTAAGAGGTAGTTGGGAAACAACTAATTTAGGGCCTCATTACGAGTACGGGGGTCGCACTGCCAGGGGACCAGCGCCACCGCTAGGATTATGGATCCGGGTTGGATGGGGCCCCTGGCCAGCACTATCGGAATACGCACTTTCTGCTTTGGCAGACAGTGCACATTCCGAGGGTGCTGGCGGCCTGCTCTGTGCGATGGCATTGGCTTCGGCTTCCTGAACAGCCGAGGCCAATGCCGCTGCACTTTTTCTGCTGGCCTAAAAGGCAGAAACCTCCTAATATGGAGGTTTCTACTGGTCAGCCCAGTGGAAACATCATAATGGGACTGGAGGGAGACCCCCAGCTCTGCAGCGGTCCCCTTCCTGCTGGGCTGGTCTGCAGCCGGCCTGCCAACCTCATAATGAGGCCCTTAGTATTGTCAGCTCATTTTTCCTTACTTTTGGAGGTGTTAGTTTAAAATAATACGATACAGGATCCAAAATAGCATGCCCAGAAATATAAGTGAATTTGTCTAAATATGTTTTTTAACTACCCACTGCTGTAGCTGGGCAATGTTTTCAGTGCGTATAACTGAAAATTATATCTGAAATATTAGCTCTATGTAGGTAATGGTGTGCCTAGTGTTGATAACAAAACATTTAACCGTAATTGGCAGAATTCATTTACATATCCTCACTTTCAAATACAGTATAATATTCAAGCTCCGAAAGCATTGAAGAAACTAACTTTATGTCCCACTGATCAGGCACAACACCTGATATTATAACATTATCCATAGTGACTTTACAAACATATGGAATTTAATTGTTTCTGTAGGACCAAAAATATAATACGGGACCTTATCCCAAACAACATCCTGATTCGGAACAGCAGAAATGTTCACAAGGGACAGGTCTCTTCGTATTTTATGAGAAGACAAATGAGACTTCAGCACCTCAGGTACTAGTTCTACAGGAGAGCATTCTAGAAGATAATTATAAGAAAGAAGATAACAGTCACAAATCCAATCCACAGGAAAAGATCAAATAAAGCAAGTATAATCCACAAATAGGACTATGGATGGATCAGATGACTGAGTTTCAGCCAGAAAAGAAATGTACATATACCATGTAGTGAAGTGGTAGAGAGTCAGAAGAGAAGACATCAATGTCGACAAAATAGTCAGAAGCTGTCTGTGTGAAAAAAGGAAGCTCGGCAGGTGAAAGAGAACTGTTAACGGTGTAATGGTGTCAGGATACTTCAATTCGATTTCCTCAGAAGCAGAAGATAACTCCTCAGTCCCGACCCGAGCTACTCACAACGAATATTAATCCTTCGTGCTGAGTACCCCGGAGGGGGAAAGGGGAATGGGATGGTAGAGAGACTGCCACAGAGATGATGAACGCCAGTACTCAGTCTGCCTCTTCACATCTAAGATTGGATACAGCACCTGCAAGAGTCACAGTCGCAATTACTAGGGACATACAACATCAGTTTTTCACTTTCTACTCTCAACACTTAATTCTCTTTAATTCTATTATTTCTTCACTCACCCTGAGTTCTCTGTAGCCTTGCTTCTCTCTATAAATGATAGCTCTTCTTAAAAAAATGCTTATTACTGATTCTGGAAGAACTTCTCAACCTTTGTTAGAGATTGGTTTTATGTTGCTATATATATATATATAGTTGGTGATAATGCGTTCTTCAAATCAGCTGATGTTATTTAATTTCTCCTGTCTTATTGTGACTTCTGTCAATACTTGTATTTGTAAATGCTTGTTTATTAAAGTTCGTTTCTCCTTTCTTACTTCGACATTTGTTGATAACTTGTATTTGTAAATGCTTGTTTATTACAGTTAGTTTCTCCTTCCTTACTTCGACATCTGTCGATAACTTGTAGTTGTAAATGCTTGTTTATTTAAGTTCGTTTCTCTTTTAAACTCTATTTTGGTTTATTACCATTGAATTTGTAAATGCTTATCTGTTAACAGTTCGTTTCTCGTTTAAACTTGGCCTTTGTTTATAACCTTGACATTTGTAGATACTTGCTCTTTTAAAGTTCGTTTTTTCTTTGACTTTAATATCTTAAACAAGAACCTTGTAAACATAAGGTTAGTTCATACATTAACTCTGTAGCCTTGCCGACTTCCACGGGAACGGTCTACTATCAAACTCTTAGAATAAACCTTGACAATATTTATCCGTTTTCTGTAATATAATCTTCAAATGTAATTTTACCTCACAGGAGTTTCTGTTCTGAAGTGCGCTCTCTCTCCACACAGCTGATTCCTGTCAGACCTCTGTTGAAGTGCAAGGCTTCCAGCTGGAGAGCTCGTAACCTAGCAACCAACCGATTGCAAGACTAGAACTGTAACTAACCTTCAGGACTCACAGCGGCCATCTTGGATCTTCTCTTCTTGATTCTTCCTTTGAAATAAGCGCAAGATTACTCTGCAAACCTTCTTCCAGTTTGGGCTTTGCTGTCTCCACTGAGGATATCTCTTTGCTTTTCTCATGCACTTCTTTGATTTGACTTGGCAAGTTTGTGTGGTCATGACAGTACTCCCCCTCAAGGAACAGTTCTCCAATTTAGGTTTGCTTGGGTAGGTTCTATGAAAGTTTCTCACTAATCTTGAAGCATGTACATACTCGTGCGGCTCCCAGGATCGTTCCTCTGGACCATAACCTTTCCAATCAATTAGATAATAAAGCTGGCCATTACGGATTTTGGAATCTAAGATTTGTTTGACCTCATACTCTTCTGCAGAGCTAATCTGGATAGGAATTGGAGGGGAGTTTTGACGTAAATTTGGAGGACTGTTCTTTAACAAGGAGACATGGAAAAAAGGATGTATCTTTAGATGAGCAGGCAACTGCAATTTAACTGCCACTGGATTGATCATCTTGTCAACTTTGAATGGGCCTATAAATCGTGGCTGAAATTTGCGATTTCCTTTGACACGTAAATGACGAGTGGATAACCAAACTTTGTCTCCTTTCGAATAAATGGGGCTCTCTCTTCTTTTTCTATCAGCCTGAGTCTTATATGAGTCTTTTGCTTGAATGATGTTTTTTCTAGCCCTAACTAACGTGGTCTGCAAATCCCTCACCATCTCTTCTACTGCAGGCACTGAATCATCTTCTTTATCCAACATTACATTAGGATGTCTACCATGGTTCAGATAAAAGGGGGTGAACCCAGTGGTGGAATGAACAGCATTATTGTAAGCAAATTCAGCTGCCCACATCAACTCGGGCCATTCCTTCTCTTTATCGAATAAATTGAGTCTTAAATACTGTTCTAACTCTTGATTCACTCTCTCTGTTTGCCCATCGGTTTCAGGATGGTAACTAGTAGAGTAACGAGAATCAATTCCTAATCTTTTACTAAAGGCCTTCCAAAAGCGAGAAACAAATTGGGACCTCCTGTCTGAAACTAGAATTTTTGGGATACCATGGGCGCGTACTATGTGTTGTGTAAACAACTGTGCAACCTGTGGGGCTCGAGGGATTTCTTTCAAAGGAATGAAATGCGCCATTTTAGTGAAAGTGTCTACAAAAACTAGGATAGTGTTAAAACCTTGGCTACTAGGGAGGTCCACTATAAGATCCATAGTAACAGTATGCCAGGCATGGGGTGCAGTGGGCAAAGGTCTTAACAGACCTTGTGAAGCTGTTCTATTTGATTTCCCTCTTTGACGTTTGTCACAAGTTGACACATATTGTCTTATCTGAGTTTTCATTTTTGGCCACCAAAATTCTCGTTGTATTAGATTTTGAGTCTTTTGAATTCCTTTGTGTCCAGCCAATTGATCGTCATGATAAGCCTGAAGAATTTTTTCTTGCAGCTCCACAGTCGGAACATACAGTGCACCTTTAAAGTATGGCAAACCTTTTTTTGATTTCTCTTCCTTGGCCTTCTTTGGACCACTTCAGTATTCCTTCGAATGTTAAGTTTTCTTGAATTTCTTTGGTTAAATTTTCATACAATATGGCAGATATGAACTTCTCTTGTGGAATAATCAATTCTTTTTCTGGAGGCTCTTTAACTGCACCGGTATCAATTCGAGATAGAGCATCTGCCTTCTCATTTACTTTTCCTGGTCTGAAAGTGATAACAAAATCAAAGTCTGCAAAATATAGGGACCAACGCAGTTGTCTAGCTGTTAGAGTTCGAGCTGATTTTAAAAACTGTAAATTTCGGTGGTCCATGTAAACGGTCACTTTATGCTTAGCTCCCAAAATGTAATGCCTCCACTCACGAAAAGTTTCTTTGACTGCCAATAGCTACTTATCCGCAATTGAATAATTTATCTCTGGTGGTGTTAATTTTCGAGAGAAATAGGCCACTGGATGTAGTTGAACTGTATCTTTATGACGCTGGGAAAGGATACCTCCTATGGCAACATCTGAAGCATCTGCCTCCACATAATATGGCTCATCTGGATTGGGGTGGAGCAAGATTGGAGCTGAGACGAAGGAATTCTTCAAAAAATTTAAAGCATTTTCAGCTTCTTTTGTCCACTCAAACTTCACTCCTTTCTTCAACAATCGAGTAATGGGTGTAACTGTTTGAGAAAAATTGGATATGAATCTTCAATAAAAATTAGCGAACCCCAAGAAACTCTGGATCTCTTTGACATTGCAAGGAGAAGGCCAATGTTGCACTGTCTTTATCTTGGCAGGATCCATACTAACTCCTTCTGGTGACAAAATGAATCCTAAGAACTCAACTCGTTCCACATGAAATGCACACTTCTCAAATTTTACATAGAGATGGTTTTCTTGCAACCTTGTGAGGATGGATCGAACATGGGAAATGTGCTCCTGTAGATTGTCGGAAAAGATTAAAATTTCATCTATATAAACCACGGCAATCCGGTCGAGGAATTCTCGTAATATATCATTAACGAAATGCTGGAAGGCAGCGGGAACATTGCATAACCCATAAGGCATCACTTGATATTCAAATAATCCGTATCGAGTCCGAAAAGCGGTTTTCCATTCATCCCCTGAAGCCACTCGAATCAAATGATATGCTCCTCGCAGGTCCAATTTGGTGTAGATTCTAGCATTCTTTACTTGATCTAATAAAACTGACACTAAAGGCAGTGGGTATAGATTCTTGATGGTAACCTGATTGAGGGCTCGATAATCAATGCAAGTTCGAAGACTCCCATCCTTCTTTGGTATGAAAAATAGTGGGGATGACACTGGAGATTCAGAAGGACGAATAAAACCATTAGCAAAATATTGATCCAAATACTCCTTTAAATGTTGATTCTCTGCTTTGGTCAATTAGTATATTCTGCTACATGGCAATATCGCACCTGGCTCCATTTCAATTTTGCAGTCGTAGGGTCGATGTGGTGGCAATTTCTCAGCCTCCTTTTCATCAAAAACGGCGACTAAATCCTCATATTCTTTTGGGATTTCTGCTGTCTTTAGTGCACAGATCATTGAAGAGTGTGATGATAAACAGGCCGCTTGGGACTTGGCGGACACTTCCACTCCATCATGAAAGCAATTCTCTTTGCAGTAAGAGGAATTCATCTTGATCGTTCTTTTGCTCCAATCAATTTGTGGATTATGTTCTGTAAGCCAGGGCAGACCCAAAATGAGTTGAAATTGTGGAGCATCTATCAAATTAAAGATTATCTGCTCCTGATGTCCACCAAAACCTTGCATCTGAATTGGTTCGGTCTCATGGGAAATGGGTCCTGAAGAAAGATTGGTTCCATCCACAGCTCTTACTACTTCCAAAGTAGATTTCTTGATAAATCGAATACCCATTTTACAAGCGTATTTGAGATCACAGAAGTTGCCCGTAGCTCCAGAGTCTATCATAACTGAGATCCCTTGAATTTCCTTCTCAAGGGTCTTAACTGATACTGTTTGTACCAAATGTGGCGCTGCGGTTTGTAAGGTATTCGCCACTCGTTGATCTAAAGGAGTTGTCTTGGGTTCTGCTTTCATCAGGGCAACTCCCTCTACTGATGAAGCTGGCCTTTTCCCGACTGAAGAGCTTTGGGTTTCTTGGGACAGTTTTTAACAAAATGCTCAGATGCACCGCAATATAAACATAGTTGATTCACTCTTCTTTTCTCTTTTTCTTCCTTAGATAAAGGACCTCGGATGGAACCAATTTGCATTGGTTCTTCTATCGTTATCCCTTCTCCGGCTCTCGTATGATCATTTCTTACACGATCAATTCTCAGGGGAAATGGTCGATACTCTCTTCTCTTTTCTGCTCTTCGTTCAGTTAACCGGTGGTCAATCTGTAACACAAGATCAATTAACTCCGAAATTTCGGTGGGTCTATTTGGAACTTGTGCTAAGGCATCTTTCAATTCATCTCTCAGTCCACGATAAAATATGGCGGCTCTTTTTGACTCCGGCCAGGCAGTCTCTACAATGAGTTTATTGAAATGAGCCAGATAGGCTACTAGATCTTTATTACCTTGCCTGATTTCCAGTAGTTCCTTGTCAGTGGCTTGAGCTGCAGTTCGCCGATCAAATATTCTTAAGAACTCTTCCTTGAAATTTTGGAAATTATATAAAACAGGATCATTTCTGGAAATTATTGGCATGGACCATGCGGCCGCATCTCCTGTCAGATAAGACAATATAATTGCCACTTTGGACTGGTCTTCGGAAAAAATGACTGGTCTACATAAAATATGCAATGAGCATTGGGTCAGAAAAATCTGCGCCTTATTTGGATCCCCACCGAAGCGCTCGGGTTGAGCCAAAGGAATAATAGGGGAAACCGCATGAATTACTTGAGTGGATATACCTGCAGACTGTGAAGGGCTAGGGATTTGTGAAAACACAGATTCATTTGATTTAGCGGTGTTCCCTAACTCCTTTATTCGCTGTTTTATTTGGACTGTTTCTTCTATGGTGTTATTTAATTGTTTCTGTAACCCTTCCAAAACGGTGGCTAATGCTTTTATAGCAATTCCTTCTGCCATTCTGCTCAGGAGGAAATCTGTTTTTTCCCTAAAATTAGGGTGATGGCACTTCAATCTGTCTGGATATTTCAATTCGATTTCCTCAGAAGCAGAAGATAACTCCTCAGTCCCGACCCGAGCTACTCACAACGAATATTAATCCTTCGTGCTGAGTACCCCGGAGGGGGAAAGGGGAATGGGATGGTAGAGAGACTGCCACAGAGATGATGAACGCCAGTACTCAGTCTGCCTCTTCACATCTAAGATTGGATACAGCACCTACAAGAGTCACAGTCGCAATTACTAGGGACATACAACATCAGTTTTTCACTTTCTACTCTCAACACTTAATTCTCTTTAATTCTATTATTTCTTCACTCACCCTGAGTTCTCTGTAGCCTTGCTTCTCTCTATAAATGATAGCTCTTCTTAAAAAAATGCTTATTACTGATTCTGGAAGAACTTCTCAACCTTTGTTAAAGATTGGTTTTATGTTGCTATATATATATATATATATATATAGTTGGTGATAATGCGTTCTTCGAATCAGCTGATGTTATTTAATTTCTCCTGTCTTATTGTGACTTCTGTCAATACTTGTATTTGTAAATGCTTGTTTATTAAAGTTCGTTTCTCCTTTCTTACTTCGACATTTGTTGATAACTTGTATTTGTAAATGCTTGTTTATTACAGTTAGTTTCTCCTTCCTTACTTCGACATCTGTCGATAACTTGTAGTTGTAAATGCTTGTTTATTTAAGTTCGTTTCTCTTTTAAACTCTATTTCGGTTTATTACCATTGAATTTGTAAAAGCTTATCTGTTAACAGTTTGTTTCTCCTTTAAACTTGGCCTTTGTTTATAACCTTGACATTTGTAGATACTTGCTCTTTTAAAGTTCGTTTTTTCTTTGACTTTAATATCTTAAACAAGAACCTTGTAAACATAAGGTTAATTCATACATTAACTCTGTAGCCTTGCCGACCACCACGGCAACGGTCTACTATCAAACTCTTCGAATAAACCTTGACAATATTTATCTGTTTTCTGTAATATAATCTTCAAATGTAATTTTACCTCACAGGAGTTTCTGTTCTGAAGCGCGCTCTCTCTCCACACAGCTGATTCCTGTCAGACCTCAGTTGAAGTGCAAGGCTTCCAGCTGGAGAGCTCGTAACCTAGCAACCAACCGATTGCAAGACTAGAACTGTAACTAACCTTCAGGACTCACAGCGGCCATCTTGGAACTTCTCTTCTTGATTCTTCCTTTGAAATAAGCGCAAGATTACTCTGCAAACCTTCTTCCAGTTTGGGCTTTGCTGTCTCCACTGAGGATATCTCTTTGCTTTTCTCATGCACTTCTTTGATTTGACTTGGCAAGTTTTTGTGGTCATGACAAATGGGCCAAATTCTTTCTTCACCGCAGTCTTTCTCAAACTAAATCTCCAACTTGCAATATTGATGTCACACAGGCAGAGAACAGCCCTGCACTGTTCTTATACCATTGAGGGAGCCATAAAAAAGAGCTGAGCATGGAAAAAGCTGTTAGATTCCTGAGTCGAGGTATTATGTTTGTCAGGAAAACCTATTGGAAATATCCAGGGCTGTTTTTTGCAGACAATATTATTCATTAATGCCATACTATGCGAGATTTGTACTGCAAATGTGCAGTTGTACCTGTTTAAATGTTTGCAATCTAAGACTATTCTATAGGAATCATTTGGCTTAACTACTGGAAACAAGAGGTTGTTCATGGGAGATACACAGGGGATATTTATGAGTTTGGCGGACAGAAAAGGCCGTCTGCCAAACTCCCACGGTCAGGTTGCTGTCAGTGTGGCTGCCTTCCTGCGGGCCCCATTACGAGTTCCCCCCAGTGGGGCAGCGGGCGGAAATGGTGTTTCCGCCCGCTGGCTGAGTGGGGAACAGCCAACAACATTGGCGCGCTCATAATTGAGCCGGTGGCAATGTTGCAGCGTGTAGGGTGCACCAGAACCCGTCACGTTGTTCACTGTCTGCAATGCAGACAGTGAACTGCGTGTCGGGGCTGGCCAAGTGGGCCCCCGCGCTTACCTCTGGGGCCCTCTGCACCCCGTCTTCACCAACCTTTACATGGCGGTGCTACAGCCATGTAAAAGCTGGCGGAGAGGGGGGTCCTAATCCCCATGGTGGCACTGCTTGAAGCGCTGCCCTGGAGGATTAGGACCACCAGCACCAAAAGTCCTGCCTGTGGAGGTAAACTAGCGGTGCTGGCGGTCGTACCACTGCTCTAATGGTGGTCAGACCACCATCGTGACCCTGGCTGTCTAAAAACCGCCACAGTTATGATGCCCACAGTGTTCTATTACTACCTGGCACTTAATTTGTGTGGTGAAAAAGACTGAGAAAAATGGTAATATTACATCTTCTCCCTGAGGGAGTGTTATAGCAAACTCTGGAGGCCAATCATTTTCAGCAAAGCGAATGTTGCAACTAAGGCCCATATTTGAACTTTTTGGTGCAAAACTGCACTAACGCAGTTAGAGGCAGAAAAGGCTGGTTAGAGGCAGAAAAATGCCTTAAACCAACCTAGAGTCATTTCCTGACGCACAACCATCCATAAAACATGACTCCTGTTTTATAAAAGACAGGAGTCATGCCCACCACCCCAATGGCCAGCTCAGGGGACCAGTGTCCCCTGGGCATGGCCATTGTACCCAGTGCCATGCAGGGGTCCCTTGTTAGGTCCCCCAATGGCACTTTAAAATAAACACAAAAAATACTTACCTATACTTATCCTACTTATCTTGGATGGGGTCCCCTAACGCCTGGTCTGACCCAGGCGCTAAATAGTGGTGCAAAGCAAGCTTTGCACTATTATTAAACCCCTCCTACCACCCGTGCGTCATTTTAGCACAGGGGATAAATATGGGGCTGTGGAGATAGCACCATTTTTTAGATGGGAACGCCTACCCTGCATCTCATTTGCGAAAGGTAGGTTCACACATCAAAGAAATGGTGCAAACTACAATATTTTGACGCTAGACATGTCTAGCATCAAAATATAAATATGGAGTTACGTTTGCACCAAGTTTGCATCAAAACAATTACGCAAATTCAGCGCAGAGTATAAATATGCCCCTTAGTGTTAGTGTTTCCCAGAAAATTGTACGTTTTATGTCCTCCTCAATCTGTACATTCAAATTATACATTCTGTTTAAAGGGGTCACTCTCTAACATGGACTTTCAAGTTCTATGTATCACATCCAGAAACATTTGAAAATTCTGAGGAACTATCTATCTTCTGCCACGCTGTCTAGCAGAGTCACTGCCCACATCCTGTTCTGAAGTAATGTTTTCAGTAAGTATGGCATGTTTTGCCAAAAATTCCTGCATCTTTCTTGTTTTTAAATTTGAGTTTTTGTTGTGGAAGATTCTTTTCCTTTTTTATGATAATGTCGGACAAGTATTGTGAGACCTTTTTCGGTTTCACACACTCTTTCACACTTGTCTGCGCTCTGACCAGCCCCTTTCGCAGTCTGGGAATGAGAAGGGCATTTATCATTGTACTGATATCTGTCAGGTAGTTTTAATTTTTTACAGTTACGTAAATTACACTGTTTTTCAGAGCTCTCCAGCTGTGGAAATTCTCCACGTGATGACGTTTTTTCCTTTATTTGTTTTTGTTTATCCCACATTTCTAAGAAGACTCTGGTGCTTGCTTGGTATTATCCTTTTCAGGGTTAGCTTTAAGATGTGGCTTACTTGATCTGGTCCCTAGATTATTGAGACCTATAAATGTATATGTTTCGTTAATGGTGTTTGGTAACTTAAGCTCCTGATCTATTAGTGAAACCTGTGCAAGGCATTGGCAAACTGCCAGATAAAGAAAAAAGCAACCCAACTTCGTGCAATGGGTTCCAGAATAACCAGAATGCCCATTCAGCTCTAAATGCAGAGCTAATCACAAAGGACAAAACAAAACCAGACAAAAAACAATACATATACAAACAACAAATAGTCAATACAATTTATTAAATGATATCTGAAGAACATATATTGAATCTAATCAAATAAAGAAGGAATAGAAAAACCTGCTGTAAAAACATAATTAAAGCCACCCCCTATATTAAAAACCATGCGAAATTCACAATCATACTAGCTCAATCACACTCTAAAAATACACCTAGTACCAAGATGAGTCACACGAAAACAGAAGAGCAACAATGTTTCTCTTTGTAATATTAGTCAAAATTATAGACTGCAACTCAAGTATAGAGACAAAAAAACAATATTTCTTTTGTACATTGATGTAAAGTCTCTTAAATTAATTTGTTTTATAGCTGTGGTGAAACATACATCCAATCCGAAATCTTGGTCCCAGTGTGCAAGTGACAACGTACGTTTCGGTGAAGAGTGACCTAAACAGGACACTCACCTTCATCAGGGCACACAGCTGATTTAAATATCAACAATTATCCCAGAGGGGGACAATTGCAATTCTCTTTTAAATACTTGGGAGGCTGTTATAGCTCCATTATGGATGTAACAATTATTGATTGAGGTGTCCCCTATTAGAGGGACTTGCAATGTCTAAACCTCATTGCATTTCCTTTTTCATCGCTGAAATCCCGCGTGCAATTCTCTCGAGGTAGTTATATGCACGTAGGAGAGGTATTGTTCGGTCACGAAGGCAAGTTAGAATAACCTAGCCTGCTTCCACGTTATATGCCAGAATGTATCAGTATTATGGGCCCCATTATTAAAGTTATTGCCGCGTAGGTCTGCCAGTGCTGCTGCTTCCCCTTTAAAATTACGTAAAATAATGGAGGATACTGTGACATAATTGCCAATTAGTTTAATCCCCAAATCCAGGGCGGGAAAAATTCCATATTCATTTTTTATCTGTTTTAACATGTCTGATAAAAGATCAAGCGATGGTGTAGCTATAGGTACGGTATAGATTGCAGGAAAGACTGTACCCCATGTGGCACAGTCATCAATAAAGGATACCATCCTAAGTGGCAAGCACATTGTGAGAATTCTATGTTTATCTTGTAGTCCCTTATGGGGTGACACTGCTTCAAGGTGGTTTGTTTTTTGAGCAATCTATAATGGTATTTCCTCACATCTGGTAGATACTTTAACCATAATAGCATTTATGGTCACTGGGTTAATTTCAGAAGACACACTTGTTTAATCCCAGGCACAGTCAATTGTGGTTGGACAGCGTCCTCAGCCCTCGCTGGGGCAGTTGTTAAGGTGTGCATGACAAATTGTGTTAAGGTCTGTATAATGTAATTAGATTATTAATAAAAGGGCGTGGATCACCCATTGCTAAATTTTGTATGTTTGGATATAGTGTACAGCCAGTTGAACTAGCCGTGTAGGCAGGTCATTTCTGAGGGGACACAATATAACATTGTCTACAATGTGTGACAGGGTGCCTTTGAACCAATTTTGCTTTTCCTGAACTGTATTGGCCTGGTAATTTGACTGCTGCTTATGTGTGAAATGTGTTTGGATTTGTATTGACTGCAGGAAAAGTGACCCATGAGTATAATACTTCAGTTTTGTACACATTGTGGGGGTGATTCTGACCCCGGCGGTACAAGACCGCCGGGGCCAGGGTCGGCGGGAGCACCGCCGACAGGCCAGCGGTGCCCTGCAGGGCATTCTGACCGCGGCGGTTCAGCCGCGGCCAGAAAGGGTAAACCGGCGGTCTCCCGCCGGTTTACCGCTGCCCTTAGAATCCCCCATGGCGGCGCAGCTTGCTGCGCCGCCATGGGGGATTCTGACACCCCCTACCGCCATCCTGTTCCTGGCGGTTCGCCCGCCAGGAACAGGATGGCGGTAGGGGGTGCCGCGGGGCCCCTAGGGCAAATGGCATGGGCACGGCAGGGGCCCCCGTAAGAGGGCCCCACAAAGTATTTCAGTGTCTGCCTAGCAGACACTGAAATACGCGACGGGTGCAACTGCACCCGTCGCACCTTCCTACTCCGCCGGCTCAATTCTGAGCCGGCATCCTAGTGGGAAGGTTGATTTGCCCTGGGCTGGCGGGTGGCCTTTTGGCGGCCGCCCGCCAGCCCAGGGCAAATGTCAGAATCACCGCAGCGGTCTTTCGACCGCGGTGCGGTGTTCTGACGGCGGTACCTTGGCGGACGGCCTCCGCCGTCCGCCAAGGTTAGAATTAGGGCCTGTGTGCCTAGATCACGAAGGAAACATCTCCATCCCTATTAGGTAGCCCATTTTGAAGTAAATGTTGTGTAACAGCATGCCTGCAAATAGCAAGAATATTAATTGGATTCACAATTTTAACAATGGAAATCAGAGATGGACAGAACTAAAGTGAGGTATCCTTTTAAGGTTCAAGCTTTAAAAATCTATTGACAAATATAGGTGCTTCCTATAATGCTGAGGAGGATATAATCCCTAACACCACAGACGTTTCCGCATTAAGGTGAATAGGGCACTTTGGCGACACAAGAGAAAACTACTCAGGAGACCCTTTAAATAAGTACCTGACCTATGTACAGTGGTGGCACCGTGTTATACGGTTCCTACTAAGATAATGGGACTGCATTAGAAATCTGTCTCCACAGTATTGTTGGAGGGGTTCACAGCAGAGAAGGAATAGTCTTCGCTGTGATTAAACCTAAGGTACCCCAGCATATAAATGTGGCAGGCAGACACCTGTCTTAATAGACTAAGGGCCTGATTTATATCTTGGTGGTATAGATACTCTGTTGCTATTGTGATGGAGTGTTCATCAATATATAAATTGGCCATTTAGAGGGTCATTCCGACCCCGGCGGGCGGTGGGCGCCGCCCGCCGGGCGGAAACCGCCCAAACACCGGCCGCGGTCAGATGACCGCGGGGGACATTCCGACTTTCCCGCTGGGCCGGCGGGCGATCTGCAAAAGATCGCCCGCCGGCCCAGCGGGAAAGCCCCAGCAAAGATGAAGCCGGCCCCGAATGGAGCCGGCGGATTTGCTGCGGTGCGACGGGTGCAGTGGCACCCGTCGCGATTTTCAGTGTCTGCCAAGCAGACACTGAAAATCTTTATGGGGCCCTGTTAGGGGGCCCCTGCACTGCCCATGCCAATGGCATGGGCAGTGCAGGGGCCCCAAGGGCCCCACGACACCCGTTCCCGCCAGCCTCTTCCTGGCGGTGTAAACTGCCAGGAACAGGCTGGCGGGAAGGGGGTCGGAATCCCCATGGCGGCGCTGCTTGCAGCGCCGCCATGGAGGATTACTTTGGCCAGGGGAAAACCGGCGGGAAACCGCCGGTTCCCCTTTTCTGACCACGGCTTTACCGCCGCGGTCAGAATTGGCCAGGAAGCACCGCCAGCCTGTTGGCGGTGCTTCCACGGTCCCCGGGTCGGAATGACCCCCTTAGTCTTATAAGTCCAAATCCACCACAGCAGTACACTTCTAGAGACCCCTAATACCACAGTGGAGTTACCTAGAGACTCACAGGGTGTCAGACAGAGGCCCACAGCAGGGTCCTCTCCAGGTCTAGTTGCCACTGGTCAGCTGGGTAGTGGCAGGAAAAGGTCTCTTATAGCTTGTTGTGTCTGTAGCTTTAAGAGGCTTATGACCCTTGGAGTCCAGTTCTTTGTCCTGGTATCAGAGAGAACAGGTCCAGTCGTTCAGGTTTCCTCTCAGGTGACAAGCATCAGGGCCAGTCCTCTTCTGTTCTTTCTCAGAGTCAGGAGTGTTCTAACTGTTCCTGAAGGAACCACATGTATGCCTTGCATGTGGTAGTGGATGGGAATGACTCCTGGGCACACCCTAACTAATAGAGTAAAGGTTCTCAAGGCCAACCCTACCCATTGCAGGCATTTGCAAGATGGTAAGTCTTTAGCCAGACTAAAATTAGATTTTGAGGATGGGGTGTTTGGAAAGTGTACTATGGTAGTCCTAGCGTCTTCCCATATCAAACACTAAACTCCTGTTTGGGGGAGCCACAGTATCCACAAAAAATCCAGAGACAGAAGTCTTGTAAAATAAAAGTAGTGTTTTCCAGCAACCAGAGAGCGGAAACACAAGAATTGTTATGGCATCCTGATCCCCTTCCTTTCAAAGGTGCTCCCAGTGTTATATGTAAAAGCATGAGACAGAAGTCTGGTGGAACAAAGCAGGTTCTCAAGTAACTAGACACAGGAATTATCATGCATTTGGTTCAATGGGTCTTTCAAGTGCATCCCAAAGTGTTGTATCTAAATCCAGCGCACATGGTAATTTGGCTTTGACATTCAAGCATGATTTGACAAAGTAATTTTAAAAACGATGTTCGCAGCCCCCCACCTTGCATATTCTGGGAGGATCATAGGTATTATCTCTATCCATAGAGGTCAGGCTATTGCGTGATCCTGGGAAGCATTTCACACCTTTTTCACACCTATTCAAACACTAGTTACTGTCTGGCAGAAGTGGGAGAGCAAATGCAAATTTAGCCTACAGGATCGCCAGGCAGGGAAAAGGTAATTGTCTAACAGTTTTCCTTAATATTTATTAAAATCTCTGACTTCACCATTAACTGGATTTTTAATAAATATTCAAAATTGTTTCAATATTTCAAGTTAGTGCCATTCCTGAGATACAGTATTAGGATTTCTAATCTGTACTTTGGCTTTGTATATAGGACAGCTAGTCCTGAAACAGGAAAAAATAGCTTTTGGGTGCTAGTCACTGTAAGGATATGTTAACAGTAAATTTCTACACATCTATTACAAAATACCATGCATCCTGACAAATGGGCCACCAGTCCTAGATAGGGCTGACTTTGAAAGGGATGTGTTTTGCTATCGGAAAGGTTTATTCTGACAGGTTGAATTGCAGTGCTTAAACTACCAGTCATGCTACCATGGTAAACCTCAAGCCATATTTAACACCATCAACGTGGTGATGGCACATTAGGTGTGCCGTACATTTTGTACCATATATGAGGTTCTTGTAGGTATATTAAATATATCCATTAGGAACATGCTAATTTGCCCACATTTAACAAGGGACAACTGGAGCTTTACCACTGGTTAGCAAGGTGCACAGATGTCTAACACCATACAAAACTGAATATAGGATCCAGCAAAAGGCAAAATTATGGGTGAACACTCAGAAAAGGTGGATTTCCCACACAAACCAATCATCAGGCTATCCACTTTGATCTACTTTTTACTAATTCCTTCACTCCTTTTGGAAACTTGTCAGGAGAAAAACTTAACGATTTGACTTCTTTTTAAAAAACATTCTTTCCATACATCCGTCAGTGAAGGAAGAACAGCGTGATACATCTTTCAAGTGCCAAGCCATCATTTGATGCCACAAACATTGGATTTCCAGGTTATGGCAAATTAACTAGGAAATAACCACCACCAATGCTGTCCTCTTTCTTGGTTTACTTAAGCTGTAAAGTAAGTCAAAGCTATAAATTGACCATTCAAGCTCAAATGATGGGCCACAATTCCATTGACAAATTCAATTTTTTAGGTATTGAATGAGCAGCAATAACACTTTCTTTTCAGCACAGAGAGCTATGAGGGTCATCTAAAGATCATAGTTGTTTAAATAACTATTAACTCATCCTGAGTATGAGGTACTAATGCACAGATGTATTAATGTCATTTAGAAGTAAAAGAACATCCCCAGAATGGCAGTAGATACACTTCTCCTGTAGAATTGTGTTAGAAATTGGATCTTTCATTGGCAGTCAGGTTTCTCCCTGTCCAAGCAAGGACCAACACTCTAGTCATGACAAAGGAGAAACACACCTGGTTAACCCCCCCACTTATCCCCTTGGTAGCTTGGCACGAGCAGGCTCAACTCATAAAGCAATGTGTGAAGTATTTGCACCAACACACACAGTAATACATTGAAAACACTACAAAATGGACAGCACACCAGTTTTGAAAAATAGGCAACGTTTTTCTAAATCAAACAAGACCAGAATGACAAAAATCCAACATATACAAGTTAAAATATACATTTTCAAAAGAATAAGAGTCTTACTCCATAGAAAACAATGGAAACAATAATTTTGCACAAAGTACCTGGTTTGCGTCAAAAATAAAGCCACACAGGCAAGCATGCATCGGAAAAGTCAGCGATGCGTTGATTCTTTCCTCGCAAGGGAGGCCATGCGTCGTTTCTTCTCTGGTCAGGTCGGTGATGCGTAATTTTTCTCCCCTTCACAAGAGAGTGATACGTAGATTTCTGGGTGGGGCACCTCAGATCCGTGCAGAGTCGGGATGACTTTGACACCCAGTGACGATGCGTGGAAAATCCAGTCGCACGAAGTTAGAAAACTAAACTGTCTAGGGTTTGCGTCATTATCAGCAGCCGCATGCGATGTTGCACATCGTTTCTCCAGCCACGATGCGTCCATCTCCCAGCCGTGATGCAGGTGGAGCATCGATTTCAGCTGCAACCCGGCGGCGCATCGTTTATCAGCCGCGCTGCAGATGGTGCATCGAAGATTTACCCGCATGGCGTTCTGTGTGTGGATTTTCAGTTCTTCTGCAAACATCACCTTTCAAGGGCCCAGGGACTGGATAGGGCGCCACTTGGCAGGGCAGGAGTCTCAGCAGAGAGTTCAGGTGCTGGCAGAGGAAGTCTTTGATGGCCCTGTGACTTCAAAACAGGAGGCATGCTCAGTTCAAACCCTTTGGAGACTCTTCTCAAGCATGAATATAAAACAAAGTCCAGTCTTTGTCCCCTTTCACAGGCAGTATCAGCAACTGCAGGATAGCCCTGTAGGAAAGTAGCCTCTTTCTAGCTTGGTTAACCCCACTTTTGGCCTGGTTGTCAGTTTGTTTGACTGTGTTCATTGGGATCCTGCTAACCAGGACCCCAGTGATTATGCTCTCTTCTTTAAACTTGGTTGCTGGAACCTATTTATTTCATCCCACAATTGGCATACTCGTACCCCCATGTATGCCCCTAGTATATGGTACCCAGGTGCAGAGGGCATTGGGGCTCCAGGGGATCCCTTTAGGCTGCATCAGTTATCCTACCACCCATAGGGAGCCCATGCACAGGGTTCTGCAGGACTGCCATTGCAGACTGCGTGAACTAGGTGCATGCACCCATTTTCACTATAGGTGACTGCACCAGGCCACTATAAGTCACTCCTATGGTAGGCCCTCTCAGCCTAGAAGGCAGGGTGCAGGTACCTGTGTGTGAGGGCACCCCTGCACTAGCAGAGGTACCCCCACAAACTCCAGACCCACTTTTCCGGACTTTGTGAGTGCGGGGACCCCATTTTAAACGTGTACTAGACATAGGTCACTACCTATGCTCAGCTACATAATGGTAACTCCAAACCTAGGCAAGTATTGGTTGTATGATTCCATGCTCTCTGTAGGCTCCTTAGAAGATCCCCAGCATTGCTCCTACTGCCTTCAGAGGTTTTCCAGGCAGCCCAAACTGCTGCTACCTCACAGACAAGTTTCTGCCCTCCTGTTGGCTGAGCAGCTCAAGCCCAGGAAGGCAGAACAAAGAATTTCCTTTGGGAGAGGGGTGTTACACCCTCTCCTTTTGGAAATAGGTGTTACATGGCTTGGGAGGGGTAGTCTCCCCAAGCCACTGGTACGATTTGAAGGGCACATTTGGTGCCCTCCAAGCATAAACCAGTCTACACAAGTTGAGGGACCTCTAGTTCATGCTTTGGCGCGAAACTGGACAATGGACAAGTGATGCCTACAGCTCCTCCAGAGGGTCCCTGGGTTTTGCCATCTTCAATCCAAGGTTGGCAGGGAACTCTTGGAGCATCTGAGTGGCCAGACCAGGGAGGTGACGTCAGAGCCCCCTCCTGATAGGTGGCCAACCAGCTAGGTGACCAGTCTCCCTTTTATGGCTATTTAGGGTCTCTCTTTTGGGTGGTTCCTCAGATTCGGCATGCTAGATTCCAGCAGGATTCCTCTGCATCTCTTACATTGACTTCTAAACAAAGGAACTGCATCTGGACTTTCCAGGACCCGACAATCTGTAACAAAGATGAAAACTTTGCTGGAAACATTGTTTCTCTGGCTCCTTCCAGCTTCTGCAACATTTCCCTAGTCATGCATCCTCTGAGTACAGCCCGCCTTCAGTCTGCACAGGAAAGAAGAAGGAATCTCCCTTGGAATGAAGGAGTGACTCCCCTGCATCTGCAGTCACCAACAGCAATGACGACGGGCTGCATGGGTCCCCTCTCCTGCTGAGCTGCATGGATCCTGCAACACGGGTGGTGGTCAGAAGTAGTCCAGACAGTCTTCTCTACCAGCTGTCCAACTTGGATGGAGGTAAGCCCTTGCCTTCCCACCCAGGACAGTACCCCCTTGCTCCTTTGCAGCTGCCAAGGCTTGTTGGCACTTCTTCCAAGGGGTCTTCAGTCTTCGTGTAGCTCTAGCCCCCAGCACTCCTTCTTTCAAAGCACAGCTCCCTCAGTTACTCTCCTGAGGCGTGGGACTCCTTTTCGTAGTGCTGCATGGAGTCCATTTGCACCTTCTGTGTCCCCGTCCTGTGGGACTCCTGTGCGTGCTGCCTGTGCTTCTGTGGGCTCTCTGCAATTCTGGGGGCCCCCTCTGACTCCCTCTCCTGGGTTGAGTCCTCCTAGGCCTTGCTGGTCCCCGGCAGCACCAATTTCCGCAAACTGCTGGTTTTTCCTGTGCCATGGCTTGTTGGTGGAATCTGGACTCGCCACCCTGACTGCAATCTTCCTTCCAGTGTGGGACATTACTTGCATCCTCTAGGAACTCGATTCTGACTCCAGGGCTGCAGTGCTGACTCTTCTTCCTTGACATTGAGCAACTCTTACTATCCTCAGCTTGGTGGGTAGGGGCTCCTGCCCCCACTAAACTCTGCTGTGTCTTCTGGACTTGGCCCCCTCTTTCCAAAGTTCTTCCTCTTCTGGAATCCACCCTTGGTTTCTTGAAGTCATCTCTGGGTTTTGCAATTCTCTTCTTATCTTCTAAGTGGGTGTGCTGGGGAAATTATAGTAATTAACTCCTGCTTTCCTGCTTGCTGGGGGGTGTTAGGGTACTTACTTTTGTGCTTTCCTGGTACCCCCAGTGACCCTCACTCTTGCATTCCATTTTTTTAGTATATGGCTTGTGCTCCCCCTAGCTCCACTATTCTCTATTGTGTTTTACACTAATTTGCACTGTTTTCTAACTATTCTTATTTCTGACAACTAGTGTATATATCTTGTGTATTACCTACCTCCTATGGACGTATTGCCTCCATACTATTTTGGTGCTGTGTTACCATTATAAAGTACCTTTTAATTTTGTAACACTTAGGCCCTCATTACGACTTTGGCGGGCTTTTTACCAGACCGCCAAAGCCGGGGGTGTCAGAAGACCGCCAGTGCTGGCAGTCTTCCGACCACCATATCATGAGTACTGCAGGATTTCTGCCACATTTTGGGCAGAAATTCTGCAGTACTCATGTTGGTGGTTGGAGGAGCATGAGTGGTTCTACCAACGGCCCACCCCGCCAAAAGGACTCCACTAGCCGTATTACGACCTCCAATATGGCTTGGTGGTGTCCTGATGGCGGGTTGCTGCTGGTGTTGGAAGTGCCCATTCCCTGCCAGACGACCTCCTCGCCGGCCAAGGTAAGTCAGGTGTCCCACAGGGGAGAGGGTGGGAGGATGGGGATGTTGTGTGCACGTGTGTGAATGGTTGTTGTCTCCATGTGTGCATGTATGTGTGTATGCATGGTTGAATGTGTGTACGAAGGTTGAAGTGAGTGCATGTATGAATGTTGAAGTGAGTGCATGTATGGATGTTGAATGTATGAATGTTGAAGTGAGTGCGTGTATGAATGTTGAAGTATATGCATGTATGAATGATGAAGTGTATGCGTGTAGGGATGCTTGTGAGTTTATGCGTGTATGGATGCTTGTGAGTGAATGTGTGCATGTCAGTGTTGGTGTATGAGTGTATGTGAGGTGCGTGAATGAGTGTATGCAAGGTGTGTGAATGAGTGTATGCGAGGTGCGTGAATTAATGTATGTGGGTGTGCATGTGCGTGTATGCGGAGGGAGGGAGGTGGGGCACTGTACTAGAAGGGGGGCTGAGGGGTACTGATCTGTTAGGAAGGGGTGGGATGTTCTGGTTTGGAGGGGGGTTGAGGGGTATTGGGCTTGAAGGGGTGTGGGGGAGCAGTCTGCCAGTGACAGGAAAGAAATTTCATGTGACCATTAACCTTTCTGCCAGGGTTTTCTTGGCGGCGCTACTGCTGCGGAAACCCTGGAATAAAGACGGCTCATAATACGGCCAGCGGTCTTCATTGGACAACCGGGTCAGTTTGCTAATCTCCGGCCCAGCGGGTCCAACTGCCCTGGCAGTACAGACGGGGATGCGGCGAGTTGGCAGAGGCCAACCCGCCACAATCATAATATGGCGCTCTTCACCGCCAGCCCGTCGGCAGTGAAACCGCCACTGTGGCCCTGGTGGTCAGAAGACCGCCAGGGTCATAATGAGGGCCTAAGTGTATTTTTTCATGTGTGTAAGTGCTGCGTGACTACAGTGGTATTACATGAGCTTTGCATGTCTCCTTGATAAGCCTTGGCTGCTCATCCACAGCTACCTCCAGAGAGCCTGAATTCTAGACACTGCCTACACTACACTAATAAGGGATACCTGGACCTGGTATAAGGTGTAAGTACCTGGAGTACCCACCACACACCAGGCCAGCTTCCTACAAGCCCAATAAAGCACAGTCACAGGCAGGGGCAGCACTTCTCCTCAGCTCTTCTCCTTGGCAGAGGTTCATCTTGAATCCAGAAGTGATCTAATTTTCAGGGGTTTTGGGTCCAATACTTATATCCCTTTCTGCCTTTGAAGTTGGCATACCTCAAAGGGGAGTCTCTTGTTTGCAAGATCCTGCCTTGCCAAGGCCAGGCCCCAGACACATACCAGGGTGTTGGAGACTGCATTGTGAGAGGGCAGGCACAGCCCATTCAGGTGTAAGTGACCACCCCTCCCTCCACTTTAGCACAGATGGCCCATCAGGATATGCAGGCTACTCCCCAGCTCCATTTGCCTCACTGTCTAAAGGGGATTAACAAACAGCCCAACTGTCAAACTGACCCAGACAGGGAATTCACAAACAGGCTGAGTCACAGAATGGTGTATGCAAGAAAATGCCTACTTTCTAAAAGTGGCATTTTGAAACTAACAATCTGAAAACCAACTTCACTAAAAGAAGTATTTTTAAATTGTGAGTTCAGAGACCCCAAACTCCACATTTCTTTCTGCTCTCAAAGGGAATCTGCACTTTAATAATATTTAAAGGCAGCTCCCATGTTAACCTATGAGAGAAATAGGCCTGCAACAGTAAAAACAGAATTTAGCAGTATTTCACTGTTAGGACATGTGAAACACACCAGTACATTTCCCACCTTTAACATACACTGCACCCTGCCCATGGGGCTACCTAGGGCCTACCTTAGGTTGTCTAACATGTATAAAAAGGGAAGATTTAGGCCTGGCAAGTGGGTACACATGCCAAATCAAATTGGCAGTTTACAACTGCACACACAGACACTGCAGTGGCAGGTCTGAGCCATTTTATAGGCCTACTGATGTGGGTGGCACAACCAGTGCTGCAGGCCCACTAGTAGCATTTGATTTACAGGCCCTGGGCACCTCTAGTGCACTTTACTTGGGACTTACTAATAAATCAAATATGCCAATCATGGAGAACCAATTACACATACAGTTTACTTAGCAGCACTTGCACTTTAGCACTGGTTAGCAGTGGTAAAGTGCCCAGAGTATCAAAAAACAACATAACCAGAGTCCAGCACACATCAACAACCTGGTAAGCAGAGGCAAAATGTTAGGGGAGACCACGCCAAGGATGCTACTTCTAATGCATGTCCTCCACCAGCTGAAAGTGGAGAGAAACTACCTAACCTCATGGGAGTTCTCATCCCTAAGGCGGAAGAATCTGGATAGACCATCCGCATTGGTGTGTTCTGTGCCAGGGTGATGTTCCACTGTAAAGTCCATTCCCTGTAGGGAAATAGACCACCTTAACTGTTTTGGATTCTCAAACCTCATCTGCATTAACCATCTGAGGGGCGTGTGGTCTGTCTGAGTCCGGTAGGGAGCCCCAAACAAGTAAGGTCTTAGCTTCTTCCTCGCCCAGACCACAGCAAAAGCTTCAAGCTCAATTGCACTCTACCTACGTTCCCGGGGAAGTAACTTCCTGCTAATGAAGGCTACAGGTTGATCGAGGCCCTCTTCATTTAGCTGTGATAACACTACTACTATACCATGCTCTGAAGCATCAGTTTGCAGAACAAACTCCTTGGAGAAATCAGGTACCTTCAGCACAGGTACTGTGAACATGGCTGCCATCAGGGCATCAAAAGCTGTCTGGCAAGAATCTGTTCAGATCACCTTTTTTGGTTTCTTCTTGGAAGTCAACTCATTCAAGGGAGCAACAATGGGGACATACCCCTTGACAAACCTCCTATAATAGCCAGTGAGGCCCGAAAAGGCCCTCACCTCTGTCTGGGTCTTGGGAGGCTCCCTAGTCAGAATAGTGTAAATTTTAGGCTGTAGGGGTGCTACCTGGCCACTCTCCACCTGGTGTCCCAAGTACACCACAGAACCCTGCCCTATTTGGCATTTACTAGCCTTAATAGTGAGGCCTGCCTTTTGCAGGGCTTCCAACACTTTGCAGAGGTGTTGCAAGTGTTCCTCCCAAGTATAACTGAACACAGCAATGTTGTCCAGGCAGGATGCACCGAAATCATCCAGTCCAGCCAACATCTGGTTGACCGACCTCTGAAAGGTGGCAGGGGCATTTTTCACTCCAAATGGAATCACTTTAAACTGGTAGTGCCCATCTGGGGTAGAAAATGCTGACCTCTCCCTGGCCCCCTCAGTTAAGGTAATCTGGCAATACTCAGACGTCAAGTCAATGGTGCTAAGGTATTTGGCAGCTCTCAACCGATCAATGAGCTCATCTGCTTGGGGGATGGGGTACGCGTCAGTCTCAGTGACCGCATTGAGACCCCTGTAATTTACACAGAACTGGAGTTCTGGTGTGGCACTAGGAGCAGCAGCCTTTGGGACCAAGATCACTGGGCTGGCCCAAGGACTACTGGAAAATTCAATTACCACTAGGGTTAACATCTTTGATACCTCATCTTTTATGCTAGCCACGACCTTATCAGTCACTCTGTAAACCATCGGTTTAGCAGGTGGACTGTCCCCAATGTCCACATCATGTAAACACAAGTGTGTGATGCCTGGGATCAAGGAGAACAGGGAGGCAAACTGACCCAACACCTGGCAACAGTCCCTCTGTTGTTCTGAGGTCAGGGACAGGGAGAGGTTCACTCCCTCCACAGACCCATCCTTCTCCTTAGCGGACAGGAGGTCAGGAAGAGGCTCAGTCTCTTCCTCCACCACATCATCTGTTGCTAGGAGCATTGTCAAGTGCGGATTAAGGTGGTTCACATGCAGGACCCTCAAGGGATTCCTGGGAGTCCGCAAGTTCAGCAGGTAGGCGACTTCACTCTTGCGTTCCACTACTTCAAATGGCCAAGCCCACTTGTCCTGGAGCACCCTAGGCTCCACTGGAACCATCACCCACACTTTCTGGCCAGGCTGAAACTCGAACAGAGTGGCATGCTGGTCATACCAGTGTTTCATGTCTTCCTGGCTTGCTTCTAGGTTCTCTAGTGCGAGAGCCCTGAAGTGGACAGTCTGGTTCCTAAAAGCCAGCATGTAACTGAACACATCCTTGGGGGGGGGTTTAATGGGGACTTCTTCCAAGCCCTCCTTTACCAGACTCAAAGGTCCCCTGACAGGGTGGCCATACAGTAGCTAAAAAAAACTAAATCCAAGCCCTTTTTGAGGCACCTCCCTGTAGGCGAACAGAAGGCATGGCAAGAGGACGTCCCACTTACGCCGAAAGGCTCTGACAGGCCCGTGATCATGCCTTTTAAGGTACGATTGAACCTTTAGACCAGACCATTGCTTTGGGGTGGTAAGGAGTGATGAATTTATATGTTACCCCACACTCCTTCCACAGAGACTTCATATAAGTAGATATGAAGTTGGTACTCCTATCAAATACCACTTCCTTGGGGAACTTCATGTGGGTAATACCCCCCATCAAAGCACATCCCACCACAGGGGAGATGATTGACCTCAGAGGAATGGCTTCTGGGTACCAGGTGGCATGATCCACCAAGACCAGGATAAACCTGTTGCCCACGGCCGTCTTGGGATCCAGAGGCCCCACAATGTCAACACCAACCCTTTCAAAGGGGGTACTAACCACAGGAAAAGGTTGGAGGGGAGCCTTGGATTTCCCCGCACTCTTGCCACTTGCCTGAAACGTTTGGCAAGACCTACAGTGGGCATCTGAGTGCCTGCGCATCTGGGGTCAGTAAAAGTGGGTGACAAGCATGTCTACGGTCTTCCCTTGCCCCAAATGTCCAGCTGAAGGCACATCATGAGCCAGACCCAGTAGGAAAGCTTTGAAACACTGGGGTACCACCAGCACATGGGCTGACCCAGGCTCAGCAACCAGGCTCCCTAAACAGGAGGCCGTACTCCCAATAGATCAGGCGTGATCCTGGCTCCTTGCCTACTGCCTGGTCTGCAGCCTGCTGCCGCAAACCCTCCAGAGTAGGGCATACTTTCTGTGCCTCACAGAATGCCTCTCTGCTGGCCTCTACCCCCTTCCTACTGCCACTGTGACAGCACAGGGCCCTTCCCCAGTTCAGACACCTGTTCCCCTGTAGGCTCTGGGGCGTCACCCTCAGGTTCAGCCTCCTCCCAGACTGTGGGAACTTCCAGGGCTGGTTTCCCATGCCCCTTGCCATTCCTCCTGCTGATGAACCCTTGGGCCACTGTATCGGGCTCCAGGAGCCTCTGACCATTCTGGCGGGCTGCCATTGACACACTAACCCACCCATGCCGACCCAACATCTCCAAGTGTGTCCTGTGTTCCATCTTCTTCCAAGGAGAATCCTCCAGGTCATTGCCATGTAAACAATCTACAGGCATGGTTGGACTCACAGCTACTTTCAAGGAACCTGGGAACCCCCCCCCCCCATTCAAAGGGAAGCTGTGCCACTCTGCACATGTGCTCTGAGTTGTCCACTGTAACTACTTGGTGAAGTACAAGGGGATCTATTTGACCTTCAGACACCAGGTGACTCCTCACTGTAGTCACACTGGCTCCTGTGTCTCTCAGAGCCTCCACCCTCTGTCCATTGATGGTCACCCACTGCCTGTATTTCTTAGTATTTTCAGGCACGGTGGTTCTCTGGCTGGACCATCTCACTGTCCCCTAGTGAGACAAGGGTCATTTTAGCTGGCACCCACCCACCCACCTGGAACCAACTCCTCCCCAAGCACTACCTTGCTAAACCCTGTGGCTGAGCACCAGCGGGTGCAGGTGTCCCCTCTGGACATTTGGGATCCCCTCTCACATGACCCACCTGGTCACATGCATAACACTTGGGGGGACCCCCCTCTGCAGGTTTCCCTTTGGAGAACTTTGACTGCTTCTCACTGGGGGGCTGGGAATCCTTACCCTGGGAACTAGGTTGGGGCTCTTTAGAGAACTCCCCAGTTTACTCTTACCCCCCCCTTTCTTCTGAGAAGGACCCTGCCCACTCTTGGCGTGGTCTCCCCCATACCTCTTGCGGACCCTGGTGTTCTCTCAATGGTCTGCTTCCTGCGCAAGCTTCCTGGGGGTCAGTCAGCTTGCTGTCAATCAGGTGCTGGCGCAGCTCTGAAAACAAAGACTGTACAAGTGCTTCCAAGCAAATAAATTGTAAATTTCCTCATACGTTGTTACCTTACTGCCCTTCACCTAACCATCCAGTGACCTGCAAAAGGAATCTACACACTTCAACCAAGTTTGGGACGCTTTCTTTTTGTGGGATCTAAACTTGTTCTTATACTGCTCAGGGGTCAGACCATATCTTGTGAGCAGGGTATTCTTCATTACGATGCAGGTGAGTCACTGAGGATCCCTTAAGGACGTCAGAGTGTCCCTCCCCTCTACCTCAGAGTGCTTCCACAGACTGGCCCCCTAGATGTGCCTCAGGGGCCAGGTTCATATGGAGAGCAGACTCATACCCCAAGAACCACAAGTATATGTCATCCTCCCTCTTATAGTCCTTCACTAAGTCTTTAGGAACATGTACCCTTCTCTCAGGCTGCACTGACGTATTGCTGCCACCCTCCCTACTGGACTGGCTACACTGATCGAGCTCCCTCAAACTGAGCTCATGAGCAAGCAGTAACTTTTTCTTTTCAATGGCCAGCCTCCTCCCTTCCATCTCCATTTTGAGCCTCTCCATTTCCATCTGGTGACTACTCTCTGCCTGTCGGTCCTGTAACTCCTTAGGAGTCAGACCCTTGGATGACCTACTGCTACCCGCCCTGGAGACCCTCCCCCCAGGCATAACAGGTACATCCACTACACCATTGTGCATACTCTGCACTTCCCTATCCCCATCCTCCTCCTCTGTGCCCCCCTCAGCCTCCTTGGCTGTCACTCAGGCGCTCAGTGCCTTTTGCAGCTCCTCCTTCCAGGTGGATCTCTTAATGGGATAGGCAATATCCTTAAAAAACTGTTTCAATTGAGCAACTGTGTAACTTTCCAGTTTCCCTAACTCAAAAACAGCTCCAGCGGGTGCATCTCCAGGTTGAGAGCAATCAAAAGTGCAAAGTTCCAAGGCAGAAAAAAAGAGTTCCCATTGAGAAGTTCAAGAATCAATAAAAAGATCACCAAAAATATGGAAGCAGGAAAAAGTCCAAAGAGAGCAAAAGTAAAACAAGTAGTATGTGGTCACATAATGATTTGCACTGAAAATGGTAGTGTACACTTAATCACTGTATGTCAAGTACAAATACAAGTCCAATCCTCACTGCTGATCACCAATTTTAGAAATGGGGTCTTAGGTTGGCACTCAGGTAATCACCTGTCCAAGCAAGGACCTTCACTCTAGTCAGGGTAAAGGAGAAATACACCTGGTAAACTCCCACTCACCCTCTTGGTAGCTTGGCATGAGCAGGCAGTCTTAACTCTGAAGCAATGTGGAAAGTATTTGTACCAACACACACAGTAATACAGTGAAAACCTTACAAAATGGACACCACACCAGTTTAGAAAAATAGGCAATATTTATCTAAATCAAACAAGACCAGAACTACAAAAATACAGCATACTCAAGTTAAAATATGAATTTTCAAAAGTCTTACTCCACAGAAAAAAATGTAAACAATGATTTTGCATGAAGTACATGGTTTGCATGAAAAATAAAGCTGCACAGGCAAGCGTGCATCGTTTTTTCTCCGGTCGGGTCGGTGATGCATAATTTTTTTCTCCTCGCAAGAGAGCGATGGGTCGATTTCCGGATTGGGCACTTCGGATCTGCGCAGAATCGGGGTGACTTTGACGCCCAGCAACAATGGGTGTAAAATACAGTAACACAGTGTTAAAAAAACATGGTGCATGGGGTTTGCATCGTTATCAGCAGCCGCAAGCAGATGTTGTGCATTGTTTCTCCAGCCACGTTGCGTCGATCTCCCAGCAGCGATGCAGGAGGAGCATCAATTTCAGCTGCAAAGCCTGCGACGCACCGTTTATCAACCGCATTGCAGATGGTGCGTCAAAAAATTCCCCCACAATGCGTTCTGTTTGTGGATTTTCAGCTCTTGTTCTGCCAACTTCACCTCTCAAGGGCACAGGGACTGGATATGGCGCCACTTGGTAGGGCAGAAGTCTCAGCAGAGAGTCCAGGTGTTGACAGAGGAAGTCTTTGATGGCCCTGAGACTTCAAAACAGGAGGCAAGCTCACTTCAAGCCCTTGGAGACTCTTCTCAAGCAGGAATATACCACAAAGTCCAGTCTTTGACCCCTTTCACAGGCAGAATCAGCAACAGCAAATTGCGTCTTGGATTACTGAGGGAAATGTAAATAGGTTTTACCTTCTAGGATCTTAAAACACACCTGATAATAAAATTCAGGTACATCTTGAAAACAACCAACATCCCAACTTTTTCCATGTTGGATTTAGACCTGAGTGAGGAACATAATCATCTGCCTTATATTCAGTAGAAATGCCCTTATAGTGGACATTTGTTTTTTTAGGATTTTTTGGGGTATTGTATACTTCTGACTTTACATAAAGGGAGCAGAGCACTTCACAAAGAGCAAGGATTCCGCTTGACCCCTACAAGTTACAGACTTTCGATTGGGGTTTGCAATAGAATAGTGAAGACTTAAACCAAAAACCTATTTAAGGGCACGGTCTTAGATGATATGGGAAGCATACATGCCTTTGCCATACAATATATACACAATGTACAGAGATATTAATGGAAAATTAGCTAAGAATACAACATTAGGATAAGTAAGCATGTGCCTTGGTAACTCAGAGGCTATGAACTGGGAAGGGAAGAGGAAGCTTAGATGTATTATGAATGAAAGTTATCATGGTGGGTGATGTGAGTACCAAGGATGAATAAGGTGAATAGAAGGGCTTTTTGAGTAACCTTGGAGATTTGCAGATCCCCTCACCATGCAACAGTGGTTAGTTAGTACACTGATGTACACTGGCCAATGCCTCTGCGCAACACATGTACAGAGCACATGTAAAGAAGATATGGTCGCTGCATTACACGTATCGTGGTGGGAATGTGCCTTGTCAGTGCCGGAGCGGCGCTGCCCTCTTTCTATAATGGGGGAACATTCACACTTCCCTTGTATCATCCCACTTTTGGCTGTTAAATTAGTTTTCTCTCTAGATATCAGTCAGATAATGGTTGAAATCATTAACCTACTGCAGTAGTCTCAACTACAGAAAAAGCATCAGAAAGCTGCCCAAACTTTGTGAACTGAATAAAACAAAAGAGAAAAAATATCAGGGGGGTAACAGGTGAAAATGGTCATGAAATAATAATGTTTGACCTCCCCTCTCCAGCCCCCCGTCGCCTAGTTTTTATAAATTAGCTAGATGCACCCTTTTTTGTGAAGAGGAAAGAGAATTTCCTGGGAGTTAAGCCGCTATTGTGAGAGGAAAGAGCTTGCAATAGGTTTAGCTGACACAACATTGCTCAAACACCCTGTTAATTAGCTCTTATTTTGCAAATCAGCTACGACTGTTCTCCTAGCTTATTTACAAAACAAGAAAGATAATGAGTATAAATAGTGGAAGCAGGAAGATGTCCAGGGGGAAAGTGGGTTTAAAGTTTGAACTGTAGATTGCAGAGCTTCGCTCTTAAGAAGATTATGTCTAACTGCGGTAATTCTGATCAAGAGTAATTTGTAGTGCTTACCACTAATATGTGGCCTGCCTTGAACTAGAAAACCAAATTAAAGAGGCATTCTTTAAATCACCCAGTGAAATGGTAAAAAGTAGGCATGAAGAGGGTCGAGGATTATTCATTGAATGCGGTTTAGGACGATACGAGACCATTTTACGTTTCTTTGGATGATGCCTTTCTTTGGGTGACACGATTGTCGTGTAGCAGCCACATTGTCGCTCAGCGGGACAGTTTGTCCTAGTGTCTCCAGGGAATTCCACTCTCTGGCCGAGATTTACAAGGCCCTAGTGCCTCCATGCGCCACATTAGCCTCATTTTTTTTTTTTACGCTAATGTGGCTCAATCAGGTAAAAATCACTACGCCATATTTACAAAGTGACGCAATGCATGCATTGCGCCACTTTGCGACCCCTTGCGCCACATTATGCCTGCGCCATCCATAATGCATGCAAGGGGGGGTTCTCCCGGCATTAGGAGGCCCACAAAAATGGCGCCATAAAATCTACAAGATTTCATGGCACCATTTTTGGCGTCATCTTTAACACCTGATGCACCCATTGAAATTGATGGGCCTCCTTGCACTTTGCTGCACTAGCGTCAACATTTTGACGCTAGTGCAGCAAAGCACCACAATAGCATCAACAATTTTGGCACTATTGGCCTAACGTAAGCCATGGTGCGCCGTATTGTAAATAGGGCGCACCCATGGTGTTGTTATGTGGCTGTGGGGTGGTTCAAGAAATCTGGGACTCTGCATTTAAGGTCAGATGCAGGACATAGCAACCAGTTTAATGCCCCCCCTTTCAACAGCAGCCTTGTTATGTTATGTCATGCCAGACTTGTTGGGAGAGACAATAACAACAGGCATTTAGTTAGCAGATTAAAGGCTGCTTTAACGAGACATTTTGCACTTACATGAAATACACCTCGTCATATTACCTTCCACCAGTCAAAAATACGTAAAGGGTCATTAATCTTACATCACCATCACCACTTTCAAAGCTGGGGGTATTTATATACCCTTTTCATATAGTCTGAACAAGTAATAGGTCCACAATATGCACTACTGGGAACCAAGCACATTGTAGCACTTGACTCTCTCAGGGTATCGAGTCAGAGCAGTCCATGGCCTAGTTAAGGGAGGCGGTGTGAGCTAGCAATCACCATTCACTGGCATGCAATAATAACACTCAATAAATAACTGTCCAGTCAGTACTTTTTCTTCAGAAAAAGAAGAACATTTATTACACACATACTACTAAATACTATGCAATATTTTACAAATATGTACATTGACAGATGGAAAATACCATATGTGACATTGCATATGCACCACTGACCCCCCTAAAAGGGTAATACAAACATATCAGGTAAGTCTAGTGGCTTGGACAAGGTCCAAGGGCAACAACCCACATATTAAAATCATCATTTTATACTTAAACACAGTCATCAATAAAAATAGGCAGGCGTAAATGCACTTATTACTGTGAATAAAACATTTACATTCACGTGAACAATAATCATTGTCAACAATATGAAACTAATAAAGCATTTTGAATGAGCAAAATACATGTTTGTGTATGTTTTTATAACCTTTTCAACTATAAAAATGCAATTATAAAAGCAGCCCCTAGAGAGCATCACATTTTTATTATATTATGTGCAACCATAGACTTGGTCCCTAGAGGGCATTTCACGGCCTGTACCTTCTTTAAACATACTCACGCCACAATACAACTACAGCCATACAATCAGCCCCGAGAAGGCACTGTTACGACTCAGTCGGCCCATTTCCAGGGGGCGCTGTAAGGGGACTGTCAGAAGCCTGGGAATCACCTTGAACACCTATCTAGAGTCCCTTGCTGACTCCTGTTTGTTTCTCTTTTCTCCATGGTACACTTGTGTAGGACTACAATTGCTTCTTGGGACTGCAAATCCCATAATGCACAGCTTGGTAGTCAGGAAAACCCGGATTCTGTTTCCCATTGTTTTCAATGGGAGAAGTCCAGTTGCTCCTTTTCACTGGATCCTCTCCTCCAGGACTTGCAAGTGTCCGAAACCACACACACCTGAAACCTCTCCTGTGCAGCCCAGCTTGGAACTGCTTATAAGCAGCCATTTCCTCAAGCTCCCCGTCGTGCATCGGACTTCAATTCCTTTGTGTTACAGACCCCTTGTCGGATGGTGTTCCAGTTTTGTTCCTGTTCTGTTCCAGCCTGATCCTGTTTCCTGTTTCTCTGCCCTGCTCCTGATTGTTCCAGCCAGAGTCTGCTCCCTACTTCTTAGCTTTGTACCTGTTTGTTTCTTCCAAAGCCTGCTCCCTGTTTCTCTGCACTGCTCCTGCCTTGTTTCAGCCTGAACCTTCTCTCTGTTTCCCAGTCCTGTTTACTGCTCATTTCCTACTCCCTGTATTCCAGTCCTGTCCTTGCCTGTTCCAGCCAGAGCCTGTTCTCAGTTTCCCAGTCCTGTCTCTGTCTGTCCCAGCCAGAAGTTTGTGCCCTGTTTTCAAGTCCTAGACCCGCCTTTGCTTCATCCTGAGCCTGTTCCTAGTTCTTGCCTCTGCCTCTTTGTTTGTTCCCTTCTGTTTCTGTTTCTTCTTGGTTCTTTGTGTCTGGTTAGTGTTCTATCAGTCTTCACCAGTGTATACGTGTCCTCCTGTGTACTGGGGTTGGCTCCTGGTTTCCAGGAGGCAATTCCAGCCCCCATCCTTGTCCAGTGTTATACGTTGTATTTCGTGCCTAAAAGTGACAGTGTGCTATTGCTGTTTTCTCAGGAATCGCCACTGTGTTTCCAGCTGGACCCACAAGAGCGTGTCCTGTGTATGTAAGTACTATCCTTGTTTGTGCTCTAGGGTCCAGAGACAGAATCACTTCTGCTGCCTCCTTTCTATGGGGCTGGCAGGGTGACTATCTGTAAGAGCAAACTGCACAGAGGCATTGAGATTCCCTGTCACTGTGGGAGGTTCTGCGCCTTACTCTGTGTACAACCCCAGCGTGTTTATCCACTGGTAATCCGTTTCCTGTTTGTTCACACAAGGGTTGCTCTGCTTTTACTTTCCTGTTTCCTGTGCCTATCCATAGCTGTCCGTTCTGTGTATGCCTTTAGCTGCTCCTCTGCCCCAGTGTACTACCTCTTTAGGATATTCGGTGACCTCAAGGGGTGTCCCAACCAAAGTCCTGATCAGACCCGCCCGAAACCGTGACAGGCACAGCACTCTCAGCTGTAGAGCAAAAGCTCCAGCCCAGGGAGTGCTTGAAAATAATAACACAATCTTGGAGAGGTCCTACAAACTCAGGGTCAGTACTTTAATAACAATTTCTTGGGGGAAGCTGCTGTGCTCATGCAGCTCAAACCCCCCCCACCCCAAGGCCTCTTATGTAACCTTGGTGGCGTCCCCTTCCCATTTTGGGGGTCACCACAAGGAGAAAAGTATGGAAACAACAAGGCTGCCCAGGGCATTATGGAGTGCTCCTCTGGGAGCAGTGACTATTTGAGTAGGTGATTTTCTGCTCAGTTATGGAGAGTTATGTAGCTTTTCTTTTTTTTCTTTTTGAAGGGGGAGCCCTTTTCCAACTGAGCACCCTAATGTGCCTCTTTGGATTGGGGCAGCCCAGGGAGCCCAACCCTCATTTTGCCATGTGATTACTGCGGGTGAGACAACTACAGTGCGACACACTCGCAGTAAAAAGTCCAAAACCGGAAGATCCAAAAAGCAAATAAATCCAGGTCTTCTGAATGGGCAGAACCCAAATGCAACAGAGGAGAGCATAAGAACGCTTTCTAGATGTAATTGTAATGCATAAATCATGAGAGAGTGACAAACCAAATACATGATGGAGACAAAGCTAAGGCTCAATCAGTTTTTGCAAGGAGTAAACAAAGTTATACAAGAAACTGGCTGAGGTGGAAGAGATTCAAGCCCAGGATAATCAATGTTATCCGTACAAAATTCAAATATTTACAATAAAAACATAGGTCAATCATCTTTCACACAATTCTTGCAAAATCCATCATCTTTCCCAAAATTCTTACAGAATGTACCGTTTCTGCTTGTGCCCTCTTTTTGCATATCCAGATGCACAAGTCCTCCAGAGCCTATCAATGCCTCATTGCACTGGACAACACGCCCCTGCCCCTAGCTGACTTGTCTGCTCTAGAATGTAGGCAATGCTCTTCCATAACCTTAAGGTATATAAACACAAGTAAAATAAGGTCTCCTGACCTCCACAATCCAAAACATGCTTCCCGGGAAATTTTCTTGCCTCACCTTAATGGCCCATCAATAACAATCATGCCCTCAAACAGAAAATATTATTTCTTTTACAAAAACCCTTTTGAAAGTTGTAGTAGTGCCCTAAAATAAAAAAATAAAACCTTCTATGCAAAAACTGCTCTTCTAGGCAATCCTTTCAACAATTCCCACAGATCTAACAGTTTACGTGCATCTTCTAATAAATGTCTCAGTGAACCATGAAGACAGCATACTGTCATTTCTCTATGCATCTCCTTTCTTACCTTTAAATAGTTGTGTTCTAAATTAAAAGAATGTTCAAGTCAATATTCTAAGTTATAGCCAAGATGGTGGAGGGATTTAAACTAAGTCAGTTAATGTAGGTATGTGTCTGGGACACTTTGGATCGAAGAAACAAAGAAGCTTTACATCATCAAACCTTTTCACAAGACCCAAGGAGGATTTACTAATTTCTCTGAGTAATTGGAAAGAAATGCCTGCTCACTGGTACTTACTGGAATTAGCTAAACATTTTCAATCACTTCCATTTATAAACCACAAGTTGTGCATTCCAGCAAAACTGGTAGTTTGTTTGTGTGCTCCACAACTATGGGTGACACACTGGGGGAATTAGTTTATTGTTTCTTCAACGTCATCATGCGGCCGTTCATATCAATGTCAAGAGACTTTTGGAGCATCTGACATCAGTGTGTCTACAATCTGGAGTAAGATGTTTTGTTGGCCATCTTTGAAAGTTATGAAGGCCTACACCACTAATTAGAGGTATTGTGTGTTCCTACCGTACATTCTCAACTCTGTGTTTGCTTCCTCAGTGATGCAAACATCAGGACAATATTGTCTGATATGTACAAGTGACTGATACTATTAGAGTGGACTTTCATTTTTGGAGTGACTACACATTACAGTCCTTTATTTTCAGTGAGGAATTACTTGGCCTAGTAAAAGGTGATGAAAAACATTGAGACACTTTGCTTCTCAGCAATCTTTTTAGGATGATGCGTTTGGCAAGACAAAATTTGGGTGTCAAGTTGACATGGTGGAAATATTATGTCTGGTTTATTTCTACAGTAGAAGCTAGCCATTTGCAAAATTGGGTAGTCCCTCTGAGCTAAGCCGATTGCTTCTATGAATTGCCTCAATATTTAATCCATTTTCCTGTGAAGGATAATTGTTTTCAAGTCAACCTTCTTCAACTTTGCCTTGTTTCAACCTGTGTTTTATCTTATCAATTGAGTGAATAAATAATTGAAAATAAGTGCAGATGTGCTTGTAGATTCTTAGTATTGTACTATTCATATCTATGTTGTCACCGGTTCGACATGTCCATTGTCAACCTTTAAGAGCTCCAGGATAGATCCATCGTCAGGGGAGCTTGTGCACATTAAATGACCAGGAGGGAAGCCTTGCTTGAATCTTCACTGATGCAAACTTAGTTAAGAAACGGAGTTGCTTACCTCTTCCAGCTGTTTTTTCTTTTCTTTATTCAGCTCCTAAAAAAAGCCAGCCCATTCCTATATTCACTTTTATTACCAACTTTCTCGAGACACAGAACTGCTCCTGCTCTTTGCCCAGGCCCTAGTAAAGGTTTTACCATGCTTAAATAGCACACAAGAAACCTAGATTTGTTATTGCTTTACTCACATAAAAATGTATTCACCTTCAATTATGTTACAAGAAGGAGTAGAAATGGACGTAATCTCATATTTTACCATTTTACCATTTTGGCACTCCCTGCATCACTGCAGTCCTACACCACTGCTACTGCAGGAGTGGAAATTCCCAGCAATTATTTTTATTAATCAATAATGTACTGATCATTGATGAACTAATATGTGAAAACAGGTGACTTTTGTAAATGGTTAACTTAATTCATTTTGTTCTCTGTTTAAGCAAAACTTCAGCTAAAATTGCAGTTATTTTCCATTACTCAATGCTTACCTTAAAAGAGCGTGATTAATAGCTGATAGAAGGGAAGACAGCTACCCCTAGTGGGCCTTTGCGTTGTCTTACAAGGTCAGATTTATTAGGTCATTGCTCAAGTTTAACTGCTCTATTGTTTAAAATTGTCACTAGCGTGTGGTTTCTTCCTTGAGGATGGAAGTAGATGTAACTATACAAGACGTTTCTTCCTGAGAAGTGAAGTTTTGACGAGATGGAACAATGGATCCACAGATGAAACGGAAGAGAAGAAGAAATTACTATAATTGTATTTAGTTAATGATGTCGTCAATGAACTTTTAGTTATCTAACAGTAGTTTTATTGGCTGAATCCTATAACACCCCATGTACTGACTAATTGTGAGCTTTTCAAGAATTAATTTAATGATCTGTCACCTATTCTTGCGATGGCAATCTTCCCTTATTCTTATTCAGGGTGTTTCTATTCTGTTCCAGAGTTTCGGATTGAGGGAGTTCTTAGTAGAGGTTATGTGGGTTTAGCTATCTAAGTATACCCTATTTTATGCGACTTTCCTGATGGTGTCCCCTTGCTGAAGTAGACTGCACATTGTTGTTCTATGGGTAATGTATGAAATTGTATTGTTATATGCGTTATTTTGTTTTACAGGTACAAGCTGCAACTCATAACTTAATTGCTGCATAACGATAATATTTTTAATATAAACCCGAGCTAGTATAGTTTTCCCAATTTTTTTTTTTTTTTTAATTCTTTTTACATGAAGCCCAACATGTTAATGCTAATTAGTGGTTAGTGAGGGAATATGACTTTACATGCTCATGATTTATATTGACATTCTTTGATCTTTTGTCTAAGTGTATACTATATCATTGTTGCAAATTTTTATGTTATTAAGTTGTGTTATAATACTTGAGATAATCTGTTTACTTGTTTTGATTAAACTCAGATATATAAGATGTTCTAACCAGCCGTTGATGGTCCTATATGCTTATCATTTATGTGTAAGTGTTATTTTCGTGACCTTAGCATTGTTAATATAGGAAAATAGATGTATAATCCTTTTTAATAAACTGGTGTGGTTATTGCGTAGTGATTAGATTATTGAATTCTTGGTTATTTGGTGAGATTACTGTGACATGCATCTTTGACATCCCCTCAAATCAATGTTGTGTCGATCCATCGGCCTATGGTGTGAAATCCACTATTTAATTTGAGGCAATAGCTAGGATTTCTTGGCGCTACAGCACTACTGCCTAATCTTTTCAAGCCTCCTGGGCAACAGAATCAATCACATTCTTCCCCTTCAGACATGACAGGTGTGTTCTTAGGCACCACAATGTTAAACCATGAGACTGGCTAGGATGAGTAAATCAGAGGGGCCAACCCTTTCCTCAACTTACATCAATTTACACCAGACAATTTTCAGCATCCTATGTCCTGACTTCAAACTCTTAGCTCATCTCCGACCCAAGGCCACAGCATTTCAAGTGAAACCCAGGGGCGTAGCCTAGTCAGTGACATTCAGGGTGTGTGAATCTCAAATTTACCAACTGAAAGAGCAGTGGGCTGCTGAGTGAATGTGTGAGATGACCAAGGTTTGGGATGAACTGTTCCTATGAAGGGCAGGGTCAGCAATGATTTGCAATAGGTGGACCTCTGGGCTTAATTTAGTGTTTAGTGGTAGTCCATTGCAACAGTGACAGAGTACCCTGTCCATGAAACTGGAGGCCTGCCCACCCAATTCTGAGCCCATGTTTTATGCTGATGGAGTAAAATGTACTCAGTTAGTGTAAAACTTTCTCCAGTGGCCCACCCAGTAGGTGTTGTTGGAAGTAAGCCAACAAACATCTGCTCTATTTAGAGAGGACAGTCATATGAGCATGTTTTACTGTCTCTCACTGTCTTGTATATCCTGGTAGTAAGGGACAATAAAGATAGGAATATGACCACTACAAAATGAGTAAAAACTCCAAAGTTGTTGAGTCTATTTGGTTTTTTTTCCAAAACAAACCCCAGCTTTGGGAGTTTTTGAAAAATAAAAAACAAACTTGCTGTCAATGTACAGATATATTTGCAGGGCTGCCACACATCTCTAAATCTGAGAGGCGGAATAAAGGCAGTAAAGTCCCCTGCCACTGTGTCTGCCTCTACTCCATTTGCTAATTCCTAAATCAGGCATCTACAATGGCACAGTGGGGATAACAATGTTTGGAATGCTACACCAAGGGATTGCCAGTGGGTATACTGTTTCCAAACATTCGCACCATAACGTTTTGGGAGTTTGATTGCGAGTGGTATGCCTGGAAACTTGAGACTGGCATAGCTTTCCAAGGCTGCTACAGCAAATGTTTGTAAACTCTAAAAAGTAGCACATTTTCATTGATTCAATAAGTACTTCTGTGGGTGCAGATTTGCTACTTTTCAGGCAAACCTGTCACTATATATATTTAAGCTGCTAGTTAAGAAAGTGAAAAAATTCAGACATCTAATTGAAATGAAAATGACGAGTAAAAACAACACAGATTTAGGAAACCCGACTCAAGGCCCCAAGACCCAATTACCATCCAATCAAATTATTTATTTAGGGGGTGTCACACTCCAAACACCCCTCTTGAAGGTTAACACCTATGAAACAATGATAACACTTCTCAATATGACTTCCTCTTTTCTGAGTAGGAACATAAACGCTACTCCAGTGCTTCCAATTTAACTGGTGTAGTAGCCCATTCCCATAGTCCCCACTGTGAACTTGTATCCTTCAGTGATTTCCCTCACTATCACTTCCTAGTTGCCTGTATCATTAATTGATACAGTGTTGTCTCCCTCATTTAAAACCTTTATTTCTAAATTTACACATCATCAAGCCCTATTACTGAAAGAAAGTGCACCATGCCTCCCATGAGAAATATCCGGTGCCGGTGCCTGCCTGCCCAAATTGAAATGCTGCAGAAAGGACAGAAGGTGGGCCTCTAGCTTTGTGCTCCGCTGACATTAGGTGGCATATTTACAATAAAGTGGTGCAGGGCAGCGCAGCAAGTGACCTTGCTGTGCTGCCCTGAAAGACAGAGAAAGTGCAGAAATACATGGTATTATAATGAAATATGGTGCATTTCTCTCCCTACCTCCTTCGCTGGTGTGCTTTGGGCTGCCTAGCGCCAAAGCAGGCACCCTTGCATTATGGTGCAGTAGTGCCTGTGTTGCATGCAGGATTGTTTTCCTCTGTCTATGTGTGCTGCAGAATACAATACCCTGGGAAGGCGTACAGGTTTGATACATTCCCAGGTTTACAAGTCCTTGTAAATCTCCAAATGAGTCAAAATCCATTGGTGTTGTGTATGAAAATCCACGCAACACCCATGAAACACCACCCTGATGCAGACGAAGGCACTGCAGTGAATTGCACTTCTTTGCCTTACTCCATATCTATGAGGCCATGAAAATCCCCGTAAATGTGCCTTGCGTGGCCTCATAGATGTGGGTCTGCAAAAAAAGGTCTATCAAAAAAGGTGATGCTCTGGCGGCGCATGGGGCTTGTAAATATGCCCCTAGATGTACAAGCACCACTCATAAGAGCAACCAATCCGTATATAAATCACCCAACTTCTTATAATCCTCACAGTCCTCACCATTATTTACTCATCATATAACAAAGGCTATATCCCCCAGGATCAATAGTGAATAGAATTCATGGTCACATTGATAACTTGTTCCTTTGAATCTTGTATGGCCCTTTTCTCTTTATGAGGGAAGATAAGTATTTCCACAAACTTTCCATTCCAAATACTCTCTTTAGTTGCCATCAGATGTGACTCAGGTGCATAATGATATGTGGCAATTGCATTGCATTCCCCTTAATCTTTTCTCCCTCGCCTCTACTCACCAGGGTCTCATTTTTGCTCTTTCACCTGCTGATAGCAGGGTTGGATTGGCCGACAGGGGAATCAGGCAGTGCCTGAAGGGCTCGTCAGACAGGTCAATGTGGCTGACGTTTTTTAGAGGCTTGTAGGCCTGTTTTGTGGTTTGTAAAGTTGATTTCGCAAATATTGCCACAAATATTGTCTGTAGCAAGCACAAATGCATGCGTACCTTCAAAATACTTCTACAACATGTGTTCACAAATTAAAAACTGACCTATTTGCAAATGTGGGCCACTTTTTTAGCTATCTGATTCGCTATTGGGGGCCATATTTATTTTGGTGCCTGAACCTAATTTCTGTCCAAGTCTGACCCTGGTCGACGGCTACCCAGGTCCACTGCCCATCTTTCTCTCTCCATGCATTTTTTCTCTCCATTTTCTAATTACTTTGGTACTTCTTCTTCCCCTCTATTAAATGTGTGCTCACACCAATGTTCTCTCCCCTCATGCTGCACCACCCCTCATAGGCTCACCATCCTTGATATTCATTTCAACAGTCCTCTTTTGTGCCTGTTCTGTGCACCCTCTCCTGTTGTTCCTTTGCCAAATTCTCCAACAAATATCTTCCTTCTTACCTTTCATAATATGTACTGCTCCACCGTACATATGTCTTCCTATGACTGGATGCATACCTCTGTCCCTCTTCTTCCCAAAAGTGACTGCACTTCTTCCCAAGGAGATGTTTCTTGTATCAATTAGTTTTCTGCCTTTTCCACCTGTTTCCCCACTCAGTGGACATTAGAAGTCACAACCTCTGGTCTCATTGTTTGTGCTCAGCACCCACCTTGTTATCTACTAGAGTGCACTGGGTGCTTTGTCAGTGTTGTTCGTGTTTTTTGACTATGGCGGATGAATATGTCATGCTATCTCATCAACTTGAATGTCCATGACTGATTACTCCTGACCTTGATATGTTGTACCGGCCTTGTGCTTTGCAGTTTTCATGTCCTCATGAATTTCCATGCACAGTGTCTTCCAATATGTGTAAATTATGCATTTTGTGATATAGCTGCCTATATGTATGATTCTTTATGGATTTCCCCAAGTTTTTGCATCCCCCACTTTGCATAACGTGCATGGTGAATACATTACACATACATCAGGATCTACGACCACTAACCTGAGTCCCAGACTGATATTACAGAAGTTAGGTGGATTCTCCCGAACACCAGTCCCAATGTACCCACCGTATGTGGGCGAGCTGGGTGCAGCGGACTAAGGAAGGTGAAAAGGATGCCTCTGGAAGGCTTATCTTACTGAAAAATGTTGGTCCAACTGGGTGTTGGTTCTCTTGTTATCGAGCTTCAAATATAGTACTTCTGACGCACCATATGAAGTAGTAACAGGCCCTGGCACACACAGAAATAAGATAAGCCACAAGGGTTAGGCAAGCGAGCTACAACGGTAAAGGTATAACAATGGACATGGGACTTCATGCCTCACCCAGCAATGACATGTAATTTCCTGATGTGTACCCTCAGGTTTAGGGACAGCTGATTCCTCACAGAGAGATTGAAAATAATGTTCAAAGTCCTGTGTCCTGCTTTTTGCAGCACAGGATTCTGGTTTGTGACTTGTTATGCTCAGGCCATAATAGGAGACTTATTCATTTTATAGTATCATGGGTGGTTATACTCTGGTTAGCGTTTTGGGCTAACTTTTGAGTTCACACATGTATGCAGGTTGTTAGTTGAGTAACCAGGAAAATAAAATACCCCGCTCTTTGAGCCCTATGAGGTTAAATAACAGAGCAAATTGAGTGAGCCCAAAGTTTCCTACGAAAGCCAGTGAGAAATGTAACACAAAGAAAATTTGAAAAAAATGGCAAAATAATGCATCCTTCTTCCAATTCTAGCCTTGTTCCTTTGTTTCTTCTTATCGCCCTCTTCCTTCTCCCATTCATTTCATCCTTTCTTTTTGTATTGCTTCTGTTTAATTATTTCCCTTCTTTCCTTCATTGTCCTTCATTCTTATCCCTTTTTCTCCTTCCCATCATTTCACTCTATTTTCATGCCCTCATTATGACTTTCTCTTCTTCCGATTTTTCATTTTATTTCTTCCTGCCATATTTTCTACTTGCTATCCTTCTTTCAGCGTGGCCTACAGACTCTACTGGCTCTGCGCCACAATTTTCGGTCAAGTGCCACCACCATTTGTGTGATGGCCCGTCAGATGTTGCAGTGCCGGTCTGACGAGGAGTTAGCCCAATGATGATGCCTTGCGTCACATTTTGGTGCTTGAGGGCACTCCTACTATATGACTGAGACTTCTTTCGTCCTTATTGATAGCCTTCTCTGGAACAGTGTACTCTTTTTTGTTATAGGTATCCTTCTTTCTAACCTGCATTTTATTTCTTTCCTTCTTCCTTCCTTTTATTTCTTTCTTTATTTCCATTCTTCTTTTGTGCCTTTTTTCCATCATGCTTCCTTTTTTGCTTTTGATCTTTCTCTCCTTATTTGCATGTTGTTCTTCATTCCTTCACACTCTCTCACTTCATTATTCTCTCACTTATTTTTTACTTACATTTTAGATAAGTTATTTTTCTGTATGCCACGTTTTTGGCTCTTTTGTCACTCTTTAGCCTCCAGCCCCAGGCTTTAACATGCCCTGAGAATCCTCACCTTTGTGCTTTGGCAATTCTAAGACTGTACCACTCTATGTAGTACGTCAATCAAGAAAGAAAGCATCAGCAACATATTTAATGGGGACAAACTGTCAATAATGTAATCTGTGACAGCCTGGAGAGGTGCTGAACCAAAATCTGAAACAACAAGCAATATTTCAGCTCAGTTAAGGATCAGCAACATGGCAACTTGGTGATTAGGTACTAAACGTAATTCTGTAAAACTAGGTAGTGTTCCTTGAAGAGGTAAGTTCTAAGTTTCTTCCCGGACTGTAGAAGAGTTAGAGCTGTTTAGATGTGAGAGCAGATGTGGCAGGCATTAAAGTGTTCTGAAATGCCCATTTACCCCATATGTGAACCAGAAGGCAAGTGTAGTAAAAATATTTGACATGTATATGTGGTAAGGGAGGCTAAAACTTCAAAAACTGGTTAGGACCAAAGACAAAGTATCTATCTATTTATCTATCTATCTATCTATGCCGTTGCGAATCTGTTCCAATTTTGTATCGTCCTTTGTGTCCTTTTCTGAATTTTGTCATGTCTCCTCTCCCCGTCTAAGAGTGTAAATCCATTTCGTGATAACTCTTCGGAAATCTGAGGAGCCCCAGCTCACTGCGGCCCAGTAGCGTGCTTGGAAGCATGTTTCTTTTATTTTCTTTCAATGGCGGGAGGAAGCAGCTTACTGTCACGCCGAAAAGGCCATTTCTCTCGCCAGGAGGGGTATGGAATTAAGGTCGATGCAAGAGAACGCATGTAATTGACAGATTAAGCGGGACACCCACACATCAGTAAACCCACGCCTGAAACCGCTCTTCCTCGGCGTAGATTAAAAATACATTAGGCCTTTCCCAGAACATTACCTCGAGGACGGATTTCAGCAGAGCCGGACCAGGCATCTCTTAAAAGCCACTCGCCGCTAAAGGTCTTTCTGACATTTGGAGACCGCTCGGCCTCTCACGCAGTAAGTGCTTGTCCCGCAGGCTCCTCTGGAGAATGTCAGCGGAGAGACGAGTCACAGCAACTACTTCTGGCGCCAAACTGGCAGCCAGACGCACTGAAGTTTAAAGTGCCCGTTCGACATGTTTCTTTGTGATTAATAAAACAAGGTGTTTTTTGTTCTTCAATTGGAGAAAACAGGGATGTAGTCAATGGAATAAGATTAAACGATTGCCCCCTTCAGACGCCCATTTTGGCAGGGGCGGCTTTAGGGCGGTGCTAGCGGTGCGGTCGCACCGGGTGCTGGCCTGGATGGGGTGGGGCGCTGACCTCAGGGGGGCGTTGTGTTTAGCAATAACTTACGAAACTTGAGATTTAAAAGCACCTGCTGAAAAGTTCAATCCACATCCAGCCTTCAGGAAGCCATTAAAATGTCAAGATACCTCTTGTTATTAATGTTGGCAGGTTTGACTCGCCATAAAGTAGCACAGAGGGTTAAAATGCGTGCTGGAGAAGAGAACTGTATTTTTATGTGTCTAGCTGAGTGGATTAGTAAATCCAGCATTTACAAGTGCTTTAAAACGTATGTGAAAGGGGGGCTATGGAGAGATAAGGGGCACATTAGCAGGGTGTTAGTGAGGGACTCCATGGAGGTGGTCATGGGGGGGGTCACCAAAAAAGACTGCTGCACATGGCTGTAGCAGCGCTAAAGCCAGCCCTGTTCACAGGCATCTGCCCGTGTTAACAGTGAATGGGGTCACCCTATGGGATGGGGTGGAGCACCTGCACCTAGGGAAGGTACAGTGAAAGCACCCAAGAGTGTGACTGACCTACCGCACCACACCACAATTATGGCTTTCACTACCCAAATGAGCTTAGGGGCTTTTTCCAAGTGTGGATTAGTGTTGTGGCACCATTATCGTACTGCGGTATAAAGTGCATGGTACCCTGTCATTCCAGCACTTCTGGAAAAGAACTCAATGTAGCAATCTCAAAACAGTGTGTCTCATTGGGAAAACTAGTGCTAACCACCTTTTAATGCAGGGGATCCCGCATGTGTCCAGGTGGTCTGGATTCATGATCTGTTATTAGCAAGGCTGTGAGAAAGTATCTCTTTATGCATAGCACCACTATTTTTTGTGGAGTGGTGATGCAGATTTTTTTAAACTCAGCACACTGGGCAATTGCATGACTGAACTGGCTAGCTCTAATTAGCATATTTACCTTTATAGCAAGTCACAGTACATGGTGCAAGAGAATACACTGATGCACTGGAAAGTTAAATGCCTCCTGTGGGCTGTCACTTGTGTTATTTCATCCTCTAGGCTGACAGGAAAAACATGGTTTCATATCAGACTTAAATGTCTAGCTTGGCAGCTGCAACTTTTGAACCTGCATGCAAACTGGTCAAAATAACCTTTTTGGAAAGGAAGGAACCTTACTTTTAAATATTAATCTTTGCCACCTCTAAGTAGGTGTTGGACTGAGACCTTTCTGCATGGTCATCCTCAGACTTTTTGCCTTCTCCCACCTGTTATCTGAACTCGTTTTTAGTGGCTTTTAGGACTCTATGCACTGTGCCACTGCTAACCAGTACTAAAGTGCTTGTGCTCTCTCCTTAAAACATGATAAAATTGGCTAACACCCAATTGTCCTATTTAATTTACTTGTAAGTCCCTTATAAAATGGCACTACCCATGCTTCGGTCTGTAAATTAACTGCTACTAGTGACCTGTAGCACTGATTGTGCAACCCATTTAAGTAGCCTTTAAATATCTCAGGTCTGCCATTGCAGCCTGTTGTGCAGTTTTAAACTGCCATTTCTACCTGGCACAAGGAGCCTTTTACCAGGCCCAAACCTCCATTTTTAATAAATAATTGTCACCCCTAGGGTTGGCCATAAACATCCCGTAGGGCAGGATGCAGTGTATTGGAAAAGTTGGGCAACAGTAGCGAAAGTGTTGAATTGCAAAAACGTTCCTTCTACAATTCCTATTGCAGTCTAAACAAGAACAGGGAAGGTTCTTCACTTTAAACGCAATACATATATAACACTATGAATGTAGGAAATATATTAAACTCTTAATATAGAAATTATCAATTAATATAAATCATATGTCTAATTAAAAATCCAAAAACAATTTATCAATGTATATAATTTTATTGATAACCAACTTTTATTAATTTATACATATAACAGCATGTCACGTGCAGGAAGGCAAATTTCAGTATCTCTATATCGCAATCAGGTACAGATTCATGGGTTAACATAGCTATTTGATACGTGAGTCAGACAAGTGATTGCGTTCAAGCAGGACCCAGCCATGCATCCCAGATCCTGTGGTATTTACCCACACACCCACTCGCTTGGTACACGGTTCTTTCCATTTGGGTGCACCAATCCAATCCCTTCCTCCACTGTTGTACCGAGGGGGGGTCTTGGACACCAAGTGCCAAGCAACTCTTTTCGCTATAAGTAGGGCAATACCCACAAGTGTTCAGATCCTTTGGAGATCCCAATGCCCTTCATCACCCCTAACAGGGCCATCTTGGGAGAGAGCACCAGGGTCAGGTTCAACAGTGTGGAGAGTTTGTTTAGGATTTAATGTATATACTTACTGTTCAATAAAATAATTATAAATGAGTATATCATTGTTATTCAATTATTAAATATCTTACCACCCTATACCCCTACAAACCTAGCAGTCCACACCTAAAATATAACTTTAAACACAAGTATTTCATAAAGTATATATTTAATATAATTTAAATAATTAATTACAATTAATAGTTAATTATTAATTAATTATTGTTAGAAATGGGGCTCTAGTTGGCAGAGGTATACACCCTTGTCCAAATAGGGACCACAATCCTAGTCAGGGTAAATCACACATAATCCAAATTATCCTGTGCCCACCCTATGGTAGCTTGGCAGTGAGCAGTCAGGCTTAATTTAGAAGGCAATGTGTAAAATATCTGTGCAATAAATCATACAGTAACACAGTGAGAATACCACAAAAATACACCACATAGGTTTAGAAAAATGTAGGACATTTATCTGGTTAAATTAAGTTAAAAACGATAAAGATTCCATAAGCACAAGTTGAGATATCACTTTTTGCAAGACTAAAAAGAGTTTTAAATCTTAGAAATCATCAGTTGCCTGTTGTTTACACAAAGTACCTGGTTTGAGTCAAAAATAACACACACAGAGACCGCATAGGAGGAGGTGCGTGGAAAAATATGGTGTGCATCAGATTTTCTGACGCAGCACAGATGATGCGTTGTTTCTTTCCACGCTGCAAGGGGCTTCGCGTTGATTTCCGGCATGCAGTCTTGGTTCCTCACTGTGATGTGGGGATCTTTTTGACACCCAGGAATGATGTGGGAAAATCCTGGGCGTGCGGGAAGAAGTCACAGGTGTTGCGTCAATCTGATAGGTGATGCTTTGAATTTTCTGTCGCTCAGCAGGAACTGCGTCGTTTCTTCACTCGGGAAGTCGGGCTGCGTCGGTCCGGTTCGGCTGTGCACTAATCCAGTAGGCTGTGCATCGACTTTCCGTCCGCAAGATAGGCGCTGTGTCGATTCTTCACTATGGAAGTCGTTCCGGCTTGGCTGTGCTGCAATTTCTCGGTTGCAAAATGGCTGTGCATTGTTCCCGGCAGACTGTGTCGATTTTCTGTGCACAAGGAGTTTCCTGAAGAGATGAAGTCTTTTTACCCTGAGACTTCTGAAAACAGGAGGCAAGCTCAATCCAAGCCCTTGGAGAGCCTTTCTCAGCAAAGCCAGTGGGCAGCAGGGCAACAGCAGGTCATCAGCAGTCCTTCTCAGCAAAGCAAGCCAGATGAGTCCTTTGGACAGTCCGGCAGTTCCTCTTGACAGGTTTCGGGTTCAGGTCCAGAAGTGTCTGATTTGGTGGGGTCAGAGACCCAGTTTATATACCCAAAAATTCAATTGAAGTGAGGGAGACTTCAAAGAGTGGTTTTGAAGTGCACACGTTCCCCTTTCAGTACAGTTCGGTCTGCCAGGGTCCCAGTAGGGGGTTTGGCAGTTACTTTGTGTGAGGGGAGGCCAATAGCCTTGAAATGCAAGTGTCAGGCCCCTCCACCCTTCCAGCCCAGGAAGACCCATTCAGTATGCAGATGGGTGCAGGCGTGACTGAGTGTCCTGTGTTTGTCGTTGTCTGGGTGAAGTGCCCAAGGAAGCTGTCAACCAGCCCAGATGTGGATTGGAGACAGGCTGTAAGGCACAGATGGTTTTAAGTGTAGAGAAATATTCACTTTCTAAAAGTGGCATTTCTCAAATAGTAATAATAAATCCAAACTCACTAATAAGTAGGATTTTCTATTACCATTCTGCCCTACTAAATATGACTTGGTTACCCCTTTCAGATCAGAATCTATCTACCACTCAAACAGTATAGGAGGGTAGTCCTAATGCTATCCTATAAAAGGAGCAAGTCTCACAGGAGTGGAACATGAATTTAGGAATTTTCCACTACGAGGACATATAAAACACACTGTACATGCCCTGCCTTTTACCTACATAGCACCCCACCTATGGGTTACTAGGGCCTAACTTAGGGGTGTCTTATATGTAGAAAAAAGGTTTTTTTAGGCTTGGCAAGTACTTTTAAATGTCAAGTCAAAGTGGCAGTGATACTGCACACCCAGGCCTTGCAATGGCAGGCCTGAAACATGGTTGAGGGGCTACTTAGGTGGGTGGCACAATCAGTGCTGCAGGCCCACTAGTAGCATTTAATTTACAGGCCCTATGCACATGTAGGGCACTTTACTAGGGACTTACAGGTAATTTAAATATGCCAATTGGGTATGAGCCAATGTTACCATATTTTTAGGGGGAGGGCACATGTAGTTTAGCACTGGTTAGTAGTGGTAAAGTGTCCAGAGTCCTAAAGCCAGCAGAAATGAGGTCAGAAAAAGAAGAGGAGGAAGCCAAAATGTTTGGGGGTGACCCTGCAGAGAAGGCATTTCCAACAATTATCATTTGATTAGCTTACCAGCCTAGATGCCTACAAACTGTGACTTACTTCTGTTGGATGCAGTCACAGGGATGGTGGTCTGCTTTGGTCTGCAGACCACCATGACTGTGATCGCATTTAAATAAAGCAAATATATTTTTTTAAATGCAGACCATTTCCATGCAGAAAACCGGGCTGCATTTAAGAGCAAAAGTGTACTTTTTTGAAAAGTTTGTTTGAAAGTTGTCAATGGTCTCATGGACCACAGCCTGGTCCCCAACAAAGCTTTTTTAACATTCACAAAGGGTAAGTGGTCTCAACAATACCCCTTTTCCCTATGTAAATGGATTATCAGCTCCCTTGAGGACTAAACTTGCATGGCAAACCATCAATTCATTACATAGTGAATAGCAATTGAGAAGGGAGCCGCGGCCCGTCCTTTAGGGCGGAGGGGCCACACCCCGCCACCTTTTGCCCCTCATGAAGAGTGGTTGTCAGGCTGAGAAAAGGTCAGCCTGACAGACACTCTTCATGTTCAGCTCAGGCAGCCAGGAGCGAGACATGTGCGATTTCCACAGACTCCTGGCTGCCTGAGCTGAACTTTGCTGGGCTGAAGAGGTCACAGCTCCTATGGGCGTGTCCTCCTCAGCTCAGCAAAGGTGCCCCAACGCCCTTCCCCTCGGTGACGAGGGGTAGTGTCACCCATTGGCTCTGAACTGGACGCTTCAGGTTTAATGAGTGTCAATCAGTGACACCTCATCACAGAGTGGGGAGGGGTCAGAAGTCTCACTGACCCCATCCCACTCTGTGATGAAATTGGGACTGCTGCCTTAACCTTCCTGGGACCTCCGAGCTGAAAGTAAGTGTGTGTGTGTTTTTTAAATGAATGTTTGGTGTGTGCGTGTATGTGTGAATGTTGATGAATGTTGTGAATGGGTGTGCATGCATGCGTGTGTGAATTAATGAGTGTGAGTGTGCTTCCCGACCGCCCCATCCCTCCTAAAATTACCAGCCACCACTGTGAGAAGGTATGCCATACACAATCTACTTCCCATTTAAAAATGTTTGTGCATTTCTAAATCCATTTTCTGATTTGGTAGCCTTTTACTAAATCGCAAAATGTGTCTAGTTCATAGTAAAAGCAATTTAGTGCTCACAAACCCTATGATTTAGCAAACTGCAGGTTTTCAATTGCTAAATGGTAAGTACATAAGGACTTAGGTTCATTGTGGTTCATTGTGTCCTTCCCAGGCATTCATGACACAGAGAGGATACAGCTGGATATTGCTGCAGGAAGTTTGTAACCCTCACAATTAGTCATTTCTTGAAATTTGATGACAGAGAGAGTCTGAAAAATATTCTACCACACTTATGATAGAGGAAATAGACTTTGTGCCTGAGCACTATTTCAGGACTTATTCATTAAGGATTGTGAACTTTTATATTGCATGTATTTGTGTTGACAAGGAGCAGTCCTTCAGGATTACAAACTCTTATGTTGTCATTTCCTTAGCTAATAGTGGCCTCATCTTGCACAGACTTTTATCCTTCTTAGAAAATGTATAATGTTAAGTTATTGCTTTAACTGAACCTATATAATTGCTTTTTAGTTGAACTACATGATACTAATGAATGCCTTAAGGTCACAGTGTTTCCCTAGGTCTACTTCTAACCTACATATTGTCAGCGTATGGTTGCAGTGAGTTCGGAGAAGTGTGGTAGCATACAACACTCCCTTGGGATCTAGATTAGTAGGTTAGTGAATCTTTGCAATCTAATGGGTGACAGGTGGCCCTTGCATGCTCTTTTATATCTTCTAATAAGAGTAGTTCTGAACCAGCCATGCACAATAGACCCTTGATGCAGTGAGTCCTCCAAATCACTCTATCGAAAGTGCCGCAGTTAAATCCTCAGCCCATCTCCTATTAAAGTCCCCTACAGATTTCTAATTTTGACACCGGTATTAGCAAATTATCTGGGAGTCCTTCTGAGTGGTAATTAGTGGGCACAGTCAGAGTAGAAGAGGTATAAGACAGTATCTCTGAGATGAGAGATTTATAGTTCCATAAAGTATTTGAAGACTGCGGTGGCTACATCATTGACGTTTTGGTCTCCAATCGTCTAATGAGTACACAAGACCATCCTCAGGACCAAGAGTCGATAAGTATCATTCTGTAGACCCTCAAAATGTTGTAAGACTCAGTAGAGTATTCCAATGCTCCTAGTCGATCCCAAAGTCTCAGCCCCTCAAGATCAGGAAATCAAGCAAGGATTTGTAGAGAGCGGTTAATCATCCATAGGGTCTCAAGGCCCTGTCAAATCAAGGCGCTGGAAATCAAACAACCAGCAAGGATCAGAGGGTCAAGTAAATCTGTAGAGTACTTGCCCAAGATAAATCATTTGAACAATGTGCACACAAAGTCCACGGCCCTTGGGAGTTAGTCTCAGAGACACTTTTCTTGGACTCAAAGAGGACAATGTGAATGGGTGGCCTCCTAATCTGTCTGGTCAACGAAAATAAAGAAAATAATATTTGCTTGATAACCTGTTGACAGTGGGATAGTGCGTTTTGACCCCCATCATACTGTATATGCATTTAATAAAATTCATATTGATGTCAAAGAAAGTATGTCTTTCTATAGCAATTACTGTTTAATTAATGAACTTTTGCTACTTTTGCTGTTTAATCTATGCACTTGTGCTACCTGATGTGCTCTGTATGGAAGGTAATAGATGCATTACCATATCCTTTTTGACAAATAACTGATTTCGGAAACATTTTTCCGGGAGACACTTTGTGCTGTTAACTTTCTAAATGTAGCATCTTCAGAACTATGACTTAAAATCTGACTTTAGCATTAAAGTTGATTTTAAATTACAGTTCCTATGAATGGAAACACATTGGGCCATAATTATCAAAGTGTTGTGTTGCCTTTGCATCATGCTTGGTGTTTGCAAGGACAACACCATATTAAAGTCAGATTTATCAAGCACTCGAGGTTACCTTCCATGGACTTCTTGCGTTACTTGGTAAATCTGGAGTAACGCAAGGCAGTGCAAGTCTGCCCGGGGAAGTTTTATTTTGCCAGGTCGGAACAGGAGTTTAAAACTGCTCTACAGACTGCAGTTGCAGGCCTGAGTCATGTTTTAAAAGTGCTACTTTATGGGTGGCACAAGGAGTGCTGCAGGACCAGTAGTAGCATTTAATGGACAGGCCATCTGTACATGTAATACCATTTACTAGAGACATACAAGTAAATTAAATGTGGCAATTAGGTGTAGATCAATTGTACAATGTTTGAAGGAGAGAGAACAAGCACTTTATCACTGGTTAGCAGTGTTAAAGTACACTGTCCTAAAAGCGAACTAAAAATAATTCAACAAAGCAGGAGCAGAGGTAAAACGTTTGGGGCAGTACAAGGACAGGGATGTCAGGTCTAACACCTGAGAATTAAAATGTGCGAGGAACTTCAGAGGGCGGCAAAAACATTTGACAAATATCAATGTTTATTCATGCCTTTTATTTTTTCGCACTATTTTAATCAGCTGTTCACTAGTGCCTGTCTTGTTTAAAATATTCAGACTGTCCACATTTTTTTTTTACCAAAACGAACTTTGAAAGCTAATAACTTTGAGCCCTTTCTCCGAATGTTAAACATGAAATCACAAGACACAAAATGCAATGTCATTGGCTAAAATACCGGGACTGCCTGAGGGTGTTGCACAAGATATGAGGTCACTTGGCAGCTATGGAAACATTTCTAATTTTGAACATTGCAGTTAGGTTCAGTTAACCTTTTCGAAAGCTTACTCAGGTACATAATTCTGGCTTGCCATTGACAGGTATTTCACCCAGAATGCCCATTGCCTAATGCTTTATCTTATCAGAATTGAGTGTGGCAAGCCTTTGGGGATAGCTTTGAGGCTCTCTTGTCACCAGGGCCGGCTTTAGCGCTGGTGGCGCCCTGTGCAACAGTTTTTTTTGGCGCAGCACCACACTATGACCACCTCCTCGGATTCACTCACTAACACCCTGCAAATGTGCCCCTTATCTCTCCATAGCCCCCCATTCACATACATTAGTTTTAAAGCACTGGTAAAGGCTGGCGTTACTAATCAACTCAGCTATCAACATAAAATATTGTTGTGTTCTTTGAAACAGGCATATTAGCCTTCTGCGCTTCTTTATGGCGAGTCAAAACTGCCATTAGACAAAACTCGCATCTCCTTCTCTAGCATGAACATTAATCATAAGAGGCATCTTGACATTTTATTTGTTTCGTGAAGGCTGGACGCACAAGGAACTTTTCAGCGCTGCTTTTAAATCACAAGTTTTGTAAGTCATTAAACACAGCACCCCCTGAGGTCAGCACTCTCAATCCAGGTTAGCACCTAAAGCCGGTCCTGCCTGTCACAACTACTGCCAACCAGGACACATAGCATGAAAAACTTTATAGAGTGTTTTTATTTCACTTTTCCAGCATGATATTTGTCTGCGTTCTTTTGGTGCAGGCTTTTTGCTGGGACCCTTGCATCCCAATACTCTCTCTCAAAGAGGCCTGCCCCACAGTTCCAAAATAAGTGCTACAGACATTGCTTATAGGCAGGCAATTAAAGCAGCTCACCAGCACCCTGTTTGGCAAAGGAAGGCAACTAGTCACCAGTTCTAACTTCATGATCCCAATCCATGTAACATCACATAATGCCATAGGACAGCACAATATCATGTGTCATACATCTCTATTTCCTAATTTTCCTCTGCTCTTGAAGGCATAATTTCTAAATGTATCATTTTTTCTAAATTTTTGGATACTGTTTGATTAGTTATATCAGGCTTCTCCAATCAATAGCTCGTGAGCTACTAGTAGCGCTCCAGCTACCTATAAATAGCTCTCCTGTGCACAGCTCAACTTACCACATTTGAAACATTTGCTTGGTTGAATTAATATATGTATACCAAAATTGAAAAGTGTGTATTTGAGGCATAAATGCATGTATTTTCAGAACCCATAATTTCAAAAGCTGAAATTTGAATGATAAATCATGCAGCATTGAGAGACTTATTACTAATATTATTCCCTTTGTGCTTGCATCCATTGCAGCTGTGGCCGTTATGTATTACCCTTATAGAGGTATTCCCAACTGACTAAGGGGGTCATTACAACCCTGGCGGACGGTGTTAAAGCTGCGGTAATACCGCAAACAGGCCGGTGGATAAAAAAAAGGGAATTATGACCGTGGCAGAAACCGCCAACATAGACAGCCACTTTAACACTCCGCCCGCCACGGCGGTACAGACAAGCAGCGCGGCGGTCACCGCCAACAGACAGGCGGGAGACAATGTACCACCCACAGTATCACAACCCGCCAATCCGCCACCTTTTCCGGGGCAGATTCACTGTGGATAAAAACATGGCGGAAACAGCTTTTGCAATGGGAAAACGCTCACCTTAACACACTCCATGAGGAAGGAGGCCACCATGGAGCCCGAACTACAAATACTCCCTGCGCTTGTCTTCCTGCTCCTCTACGATCACCAGCAACGTAGGCGCCGAAGACAACGGTGAGTACTGCACCTACGACATAGGGGAGGGGGGAGGCAAAAGTCATGGGGACACACAAGCAACACCCCCACCCCCACCCCCAACCCGACACTCACCCACTACAACACCCACACCAATGCATTTCCAAACAGCACAGTAACAACCCACAACCCCCCCGAAAGAATGCAAAGACAAAAGGAAATCAGTTCAAACATTGTAATGTATCAAAATAGAGTAACCAACTACATACAGATATATATAAACAGTCGAAAATCATACATCACGAGTAGTACTGCAGGTATGCACATATCAGTGTCCGTGGACCACTGGGCCCAAAATGTATGGGCGAGTCCCACACTAGATACCTGTCCACAAACGGAGAGAACACTGCAGGGGCATCAGATAGAAATACAACAGGCACCTCAGGGGGAAGGGAAAGGGGGCACCTCAGCCGGATTACAGCACCACGCCAGATCAACAACGGGGCTCCATGCCCATTGATGTATCCTGGGGAGTGCAAAGCCACAGTCTCTCAAGTCTCTACAGTGGGTGGGTTGCCCACTGTACCATCCTGGGGAGTGCAAAGCCACAGTCTCTCAAGTCTCGACAGTGGGTGGGTTGCCCACTGTACCATCCTGGGGAGTGCAAAGCCACAGTCTCTCAAGTGGATGCAGGTCTCCACTCGTTCTGGAGGGGGACTGGTGCCCAGAGTGCTTCATCCTGTGAAGGACAGACAGAGTGGATGCAGGTCTCCACTGGTTCTGGAGGGGGAATGGTGCCCAGAGTGCATCACGCTCCCTGTGACGGTCCCAGTTCCGTCACTGTCCCAGCTGCACATGGGCTAACGATGCTTGATTTGGCGGTCTTTTCCCTGTTCAGCAGTACTTTGCCATGGCGGTCTTTGCCCTGTTCAGCGGTGCTTTGCTCTGTTCAGCGGTCTTCACCATGGCGGTCTTTGCCCTGTTCAGCGGTGCTTGCCTTTGCTGTCTCTGACCTGTTCAGCGGTGCTTTGCCAGGGCGGTCTTTGGCCTGTTCAGCTGTGCTTTGCCCTGATCAGCGGTCTTCACCATGGCGGTCTTTGCCCTGTTCAGCGGTGCTTGCCTTTGCTGTCTCTGACCTGTGCAGCGGTGTGTGGCTTTACAGTCCCTCAGTGCCCAGCGGGGCTGTGACTGCCGGGGCCCTCCAGGTCACTGACGCTGGCGGTGGTCTCCGGACCGGTGACAATACTGCTGCCCTCCAGGGCACTGACTCTGGCGGTGGTCTCCTGACCAGTGACAATACTCCTGCCCTCCAGGGCACTGACTCTGGCGGTGGTCTCCTGACCAGTGATGATACTGCTGCCCTCCAGGGCACTGACTCTGGCGGTGGTCTATGGACCAGTGACGACAGTGCTGGCGGTGGCATCCCGGCCGGCGTGGAGGATGGCGCCCTTCTCCGCCGTGCTGCTCTTACCAGACTTTGGAGACTTCTTCTGCCCCTTCACCACCTTGGGAGGAGTCACAGCTGACTCGGCACTCCCCCCGTGACCCTTGTGTATTGCTACATGCACTACGTGCATGTGGCAGCACTACGTGCAAGGTAAACAGTGGTGCAGAGTGTGGACCATTGGCCTCTGCTTTCATTGGCCTTCGCTTCCATTTTGGTTCACGACTCCATTTTGTCGAGTCTGGTTCGGTGCGTAAGGCACTGTTCTGTGTTTTTCCACAAGCTTCGGCAAGCTGAAGGGTGGGGTGTTTTTCTGCTCAATTTCGCTCCATCTGCCTGGTACGAAGGGCGCTATTTACATTCCACGAGCTATCAGTTAGAACAACAGGGGGATGCGCCTGTACACAAGGAGGAATGCAAGCTTCACCTTGGAGTCCTCTCCTGGGAACTTGGCCCGTTCTGAGGAGACGTCTCGAAGGGTGAACAAGGTACCGCCGATTGCACAATTTGTAAAGGAGGGGGTCTTTTTCTAGAAAAGACTCCTGGGCGTTAGTAAATACTATAAAAGTTGGGGGCCTGGATGGGCTGGTTTAGGATCTCTCTTCTGGGTTGGATGCAACGCCAGGAGGACTGATTGTCCCGAACAGAGGCTCCCTGTGCCAGCTGATTTGGGTTCCCCAGCTTTGTGTACGGCGGAGGGATGCAGACGCTCTTTTCGGTGAAGCTTTTCAATTTATTAAGTGTATTGTGTGTGCGCGCGTAATATGTACTTATTTTTGCAGTCATTTTCATGCTATTGAGCATTGAAGTATATTGTGTGTGCGCGCGTAATATGCACTTATTCTTGCAGTCATTTTCATGCTATTGAGCATTGAGGTATATTGTGTGTGCTTATATTATATGCACTTACTCTTGCAATTATTCACAGAGTGCTTATATCTTTATCATTATTCTCATGTTATTCTCCTGATGTATATATATATATATATTAGTGTGGTTTAGTTTTGCTAGCTGAGAACTTGCCCCTTAAATAAACTTGATTATTCTACTTACGAAGGTGTTTGAGAGTGATTGGTTTACATTGTGCCTTAAAATATCCTGAAGTGCATGGTTTTGATATTCTGAAGAGTAAAGCAGCACAAATTGGCGTAGTCGTTTGCAGGATTCGAAAAAAAAAAAAAAGGGAAAATGCTTAATAAGATCAAAGCGAGCTCAAAAGCAGGTTCTCATGTAGCAAATCCAGACATAGAAATACCGGGGTGGGAAACTGCCCCGTATAAACTTTTAGCTCAGGAATGGTCACGTTGTGCTGGTTTGTGTGAAAATTGGAATGCGTGTATGTTGAATGTGGAACCTGAAGATCTTCTTATATGTTTACGGAAAGTTTCAATTGACAAGGGAAGGGAGATTTGTGCGTTAGGGAGGCGAGGCTGGATCTTGCTTTCGGCGTACCGAAAGTTGTATGAAAAATTTTACAGTTACAAAAAGACCACGAGCAGCTGGAGAAGGAGTTAGTAGAAGCCCGAAATTCCTCTACCATGCTAGCTTGTCAAAATAAATTATTAAGTGATAAGTTGGAAATGTACCAACTGGTTGCAGAGAGAACGGCTGTTAGCGTAGCTAAATATAAACACAAGAAACGAAGAGGGAAAGTTAATAAAAAGAAGGTGCATTTAGCTATCTCTCAGGCAGGATTAGCCTTTGACCCTGAATTTTGGGATGGAAACATCTGGGATACATCTGATTTTTCAGATGGGTCCGGGGGCGATGACTGCCAAGATGTTAGACAGGAGAAGACAGAGCGCAGGAATGTTGTCCGTGCGCAGCCCATATATCGGCGAAAGTTACAGCATAGCCCAGCTAATCCTGGAGGGGTGATGTTGGATGCCCTGGAGGATTATACACAGCAAGAACTAAGTGATGTGATAGACAGATTTCGACAGAGGTCTGGGGAAACATTGCTTACGTGGTTGGTGCGGGTGCACGATATGGGGGGCCAGGGGGTCCAATTGGATCACGGCGACGCCCCGAGGCTTTGTATGTTAAGTACAGACCCGGTTATTCAAAATGAGTTTAGAACCTATCAAGGGAATGGTCCCATGACCAATTTGTTAGAGCTAGCTGCGCAAGGGTGTGCTCAGAAGTATCCGACAGAGTTAGACTGGCCGCCTAATGATAAACCTTGGTATACTTTGAGAGATGCAGTACAGAGATTGAAGGAAGAAGGGATGAAAACAACTATCTTTATGGGTAATGCCCATGATTTGATGAATGGAATTTTAAGTGTGTCTGTGCGAAACCGGCTGATTAGGGCCGCTCCTCCTGCATATAAGCATGTCATCATGACCTTGTTAATTAATCAGACGGGTAACCCATTGTCTCAGGTGGTAGAAGCGGTGCGTGAGTTAAGTGATTTAGGAGAATGGGCTAAGCCAGAGAGGAATTCACGGTCTGAGAATCGTACTGATAACAACAGGGTGACAAGGCGAGACATGTTTCAGGGCTTGCTGCGAGATGGGGTGACCAAGAATGAAATTGATGGGATAAGCACCAAGGACCTGTGGGAAATGTACCGCAAACGCGGTTTGGATAAAAAGGAGGGGAGCAGGAAAGGGAACAAGAAGGATAACAAGGTGGTGAACCAGAGAAAGGCAGGAGGGGAGGAGCGTGAGGGTGAAAAGGGAGAGAGAGGGAGAGAACCCCACCGTAGAGAGAGATCCCCAGAGGACGGAAATTGGGAGGAAGAGCACCGAAGCGCAGAGGGAACCCGGAGCAGGGAGAGAGACCGGGAACTGACAGGTTCTGGGAAAACTCGAGGAAGAGAGTGGGAGAGGGAGCTGGTAAGCTCAGAGAGGTTGCGAAGCAGAGACAGGGAGGAGGAGTTCCCTGAGAATTACCGCAAACTGTATCCAGATTTGACTTGGGCAGACTCTGATGTGCGCAGAGTGAAAATAGATTAGGAAACAGGCCAAACTCCGGTGCAGGGATGGGCTCGCAAAGATAACAGACCTCATGTCAAAGTAGAAATTTATTGGAAACGTGGAAATGTTCAAAAAGTTCGAGCCCTCGTTGACACCGGAGCGGAGGCCACTTTGATTCATGGCAATCCAAGAAAATTCAGGGGACAGTACTTTACCATTACGGGATTGGGCGGAAAAGAAACCCCGGCAGTGCAGATAGTGGTTCCCATGAAAATAGGGGCACTTCCAAAGAGAGAATACACTGTCCTGATTGTGCCCATTCCCGAATACATTATTGGAATTGACATTTTGAAAGGGATGACCCTACATTTGGAAGATGGATGTTATCAATTTGGTTCCAAAAGATTTATATCAATAGCCGCCGCAAGGGTGGGGCTGTTGAAGATTCCTCCGGTAACACTTCCCCAAGCTACTAAGGTGATTCAAATGAAACAGTACAGAATACCGGGAGGACATGAGGAGATTAGCCAGACTATACATGATTTACTAGAGGCCGGGGTAATAGTTCCCATCACCACTGCGTGGAATAATGCCCTCTGGCATGTTCGTAAAAGTGATAACAGTTGGAGGATTTGCATTGATTATCGCCAATTGAATAAACATACACCTCCTCTGACTGCAGCGGTCCCAGACACCATTACCTTGATTGAGAACATACAGAAACACAGTGGGACTTGGTATGCAGCCATTGACATTGCCAATGCCTTCTTTACGATACCAATAGCTACTGAGAGCCAGCCTCAGCTGGCATTCCAGTGGGCGGGGCGTCAGTACACCTTCTGTAGATTGCCCATGGGGTATTTACATAGCCCCACTATCTGCCACCGGCTGGTGGCAGAGCATTTGGATGAAGTACCAGTGGTTCCTGGAGTGCAAATTTCTCATTATATAGATGACGTGATGATGCAGGGAGAGACGCAAGAACAGGTGCAAATTCAGCTAGACAGGGTGGTGGAACATTTGCAGAATCAAGGGTGGGAGATTAACCCCGAGAAAGTGCAGGGACCGTCTCAGAGCGTGACATTTTTGGGCATTCAGTGGAATCAGGGACACAGAGAAGTGTTGCCAAAAGTGAAACAAAAGATTAAGGAATTCGCAGTACCGCGAAATCGGAAGGAAGCCCAGAGTTTTATTGGACTATTCGGGTATTGGAGACAACATATACCCCATTTGTCTCAGATTTTGGCCCCATTGTACAAAGTTACACGAAAGAAAAATGCGTTTGAATGGGGAGAGCAGGAGCAGCGCGCGTTTGAATTGGCGAAAGACGCCATTCAGCATGCTTTGGATTTGTGGCCGATTCGAGAGGGAGACATTGAGTTGAATGTGACAGTCCAGGGGCAGTATGCCAATTGGAGTTTATGGCAAAAACAAGGAAGAAAGAGGGTGCCCCTGGGATTTTGGACAAAGAAGTTACCTGAGGCAGGAGAGCGGTATACTCCCTTTGAGAAGCAGCTGCTGGCCTGCTATTGGGCCCTGGTTGATGCTGAGCAAATTACACTGGGACACAATGTGATTTTAAGGCCTGAAATTCCCATCATGCAGTGGGTGATGAGTTCCCCTAAAACTCATAGAATTGGACATGCGCAAGAAGCCTGCATTATAAAATGGAAATGGTATGTCCAGGACAGGGCACGAGCGGGTCCAAAAGGGACCGCCGTTTTGCATGAGCAGATAGCGCAGGCTCCAGTGGAGAATTCCGAAATGTTGCATGATGTACCTTCAGTGTGTGAATCCCCAGTAGGGTGGGGCCAGCCGTTCGCAGACTTGTCTGCAGATGACAAAAAACATGTGTGGTTCACAGATGGTTCAGCAAAATATGTTGGAGCGAAAAGGCACTGGAAGGCAGTGTCCTATAATCCTGTTACCAAGAAGCTTTTGACAACTACAGGACAGGGAAAAAGTAGCCAGTATGCAGAGCTTTATGCCGTGTATCAGGCTTTAAAACAGGAGCTACCCGGAAAATGTCACATTTATACAGATTCCTGGTCTACCGCCAATGGGTTAGCTACTTGGCTTCCCACGTGGCATGCACATCAGTACAAAATCCATAACAAAGAGGTATGGGGGAAGGAGTTATGTCAGGAGATCTGGGAAATGTTACCTCAAAGCACCGTGACTGTCTATCATGTGGACGCTCACTGTCCAACTGATTCATTAGACCGATGGTTCAATTGTCTTGCAGACGATCGAGCCAAGATTCAAGAGGCTGAAGTGGAGGCGCAGAGTTCTGATTTGGTGGGAATGGCTAAATGGGCACACCAGAAATGCGGACATCTTGGAGAAAAGGCTACTCACAGGTGGGCTGAGGTTAGAGGGATGCATCTTCCCCTAGATTTGATTAAAACAGCGATCATTGAATGTCCCATTTGTCAGCATGCACAGCACAGACCGGTCCCACAGGTGGTGAGAGGCCAGCTAGGTAGAGGTAAATTGCCAGGACAGATTTGGCAGATTGATTACATTGGACCAATGCCAGTGAGCAGAGGGTGTCAGTATGCCTGCACTGTGGTAGACACTTACTCTGGTTATCTCATAGCCTTTCCCTGCAAGCGCGCAACTCAGCAGAACACCCTGAAAACACTAGATCTGTTGATTCTGTACTATGGGGTGCCACTCCAGATTCAAAGTGATAACGCCAGCCACTTCAAGGGCAGACTAGTGCAGGACTATTGTGCACAACGCAATATTGAGTGGATTTTTCACATACCTTACTACCCACGAGCAGCGGGACTGATTGAGAGAATGAATGGGTTGCTGAAAGAACAATTGCGTAAACTGAATGATGGGACACTGAAGGGGTGGAGGGATAATTTGTATGATGCTTTGCAAATTTTGAACAACCGACCCCTAACAAATGCCGAGACACCTCTCATGAGAATGCTGACACCTGCTTTACAGATTAATCCGTTTACAACGAGCAATACCATTGTGTATTGGGAAACAGCTCCAGGAGCTTTGGCCCCATATCAAGCTAGACCAGAATCTGCAGGACTTGACTTACATGCTTTACACATGCATCGATTGAAACCTAGAGACATCACTCTGATTGAAACTGGGGTGGGAATTCAGATTCCCCCTGAGCATTACGGTCTGATCGCCCCTCCATCTGGGCTTGCCTTGAGGGGCATCCAAGTTTTAGGAGGCGTGATAGATGCAGACTACCAAGGCGAGTTGAAAGTCATTCTCTTGAACAGTGGTGACACAGACCTAGTGGTGCAACCTGGTGATCGCGTTGCCCAAATTGTCATTATGCCGGTTTATGGAGGTGTTGTTAAGAAGGGGAGCGCCCCAGCTCTTCTCACTGTGAGAGGCAAAGGAGGGTTCGGATCTACTGACAAGAACCCAGGGGCCAAGGTGTGGATTGAATCCCCAAATAACCCTTCTCAACCCGCTGATGTCATCGCCACTGGACCAGACAATGTCCTGGTAGTTATGCGACCTGGTCAAAGACAAATGGGAACATGTTCCCGCTGACAAATGCTATCTGCGAGAATGATAATACGTGTTTTGTCCTTTGTTCTTTTCAGATCATCCTGTGGAGTGCCTGTGCCATGAGTGTGGTGTATGGAGCCCGTTCGGGAGACTCCACCGGGGAGCGGGAGGGGCTCATAGCCCAAAAATTCAACCGTCAGCCGCAGATGCCAACGCTGCTGCATCAACCGAACAATGTTTGGATTCATCTAGCGCAGGAAGTGCTGAATATATCTCACTTCTGTATGAGTAACATGCAAAGCGTTCAAGATTTGATTACCACTTGTCTAGTGGCAGTGCCCACTCCTGCTGCTGTATTATTACACATCTTTAACAATACAAACCAGGATGGAATGGTGGATGTGAGTGACGTTCGCTCCCATCTGTCACTCTATGAGTACTGCCGTCATTGCCCGGAGGTGGGCAGGCGGTTGTGGAGGAACATGACATCTATACTCACGTTTAACATCTCAAATGGGGATGTGTGCTATTCATTGACCTGTGATCCTATGAAAATAGGTAAATGTGCTCAGCTCAAATTGGAGAAAAGAGACAAAAACTTAACTGCTGCACAACGGACGTTGTGCCACTCACGGAATGACCTAACCTGTTTGAATGTAAATAATTCGATGTTTTGCCAACATGTGGTGCCTGCTGCCAGCCACATTCAAAATGTTAAGTTGCCTAAAGGTTGGCTCTTTTCTTGTGGTAATCTTTCTTTTACTTATATTCCAGCCAATCTAACCGGAGGGCCTTGTGCCTGGTCACGCTTAGGCTTTCTCATGTTTCCTATGGATACTGCTCTACACCCTCGCTATACCAGAGACACTATTCAATTACCTACGGACTGTGATTCTGAAATTTCATTGCTGTCCAGAACAGAATATGTTAGTTTAGCTGGTTCTATCGTAGGGGTGCCAAGACTTGCAGTATATAATACCAGAGTTATTAATAAACTTGCATGTTTAGTAGTCAAGAATATTAACTATACATCAGCTGCCTTAGCTGAGCTGTTATTAGATGTACAGGGAATTAGAAGAGCTGCTTTGCAGAATCGCGCTGCTATTGATTATTTACTGCTTAAACACAACCATGGCTGCAGTGATTTTGAAGGATTATGTTGCTTCAATTTATCCGACCACTCCATATCAATCAACTCCCACATAGAGGCCCTGCATAAGTTGGTGAAGGGGGTGCAGCAGGATGTTGACAAGGGGTGGTGGGATTGGGCTTTTGGATGGCTGCCTAATTTAGGCCAACTGCGTTATATCTTTGGTGTAATCATTATCATAACCGTTATTTTCATTATGTTGTTGTATTCAGTGTGTGCCTAACCTTCTATCTCAGTTTCGCCCAAGAGCATTGCCATTTCAGCTTATAGGATATACTTAGTTGTAAGTTGGCCAAATGGTCCAAGGGTGGAAATGTATTGCTACATGCACTACGTGCATGTGGCAGCACTACGTGCAAGGTAAACAGTGGTGCAGAGTGTGGACCATTGGCCTCTGCTTTCATTGGCCTTCGCTTCCATTTTGGTTCACGACTCCATTTTGTCGAGTCTGGTTCGGTGCGTAAGGCACTGTTCTGTGTTTTTCCACAAGCTTCGGCAAGCTGAAGGGTGGGGTGTTTTTCTGCTCAATTTCGCTCCATCTGCCTGGTACGAAGGGCGCTATTTACATTCCACGAGCTATCAGTTAGAACAACAGGGGTATGCGCCTGTACACAAGGAGGAATGCAAGCTTCACCTTGGAGTCCTCTCCTGGGAACTTGGCCCGTTCTGAGGAGACGTCTCGAAGGGTGAACAAGGTACCGCCGATTGCACAATTTGTAAAGGAGGGGGTCTTTTTCTAGAAAAGACTCCTGGGCGTTAGTAAATACTATAAAAGTTGGGGGCCTGGATGGGCTGGTTTAGGAACTCTCTTCTGGGTTGGACGCAACGCCAGGAGGACTGATTGTCCCGAACAGAGGCTCCCTGTGCCAGCTGATTTGGGTTCCCCAGCTTTGTGTACGGCGGAGGGATGCAGACGCTCTTTTCGGTGAAGCTTTTCAATTTATTAAGTGTATTGTGTGTGCGCGCGTAATATGTACTTATTTTTGCAGTCATTTTCATGCTATTGAGCATTGAAGTATATTGTGTGTGCGCGCGTAATATGCACTTATTCTTGCAGTCATTTTCATGCTATTGAGCATTGAGGTATATTGTGTGTGCTTGTATTATATGCACTTACTCTTGCAATTATTCACAGAGTGCTTATATCTTTATCATTATTCTCATGTTATTCTCCTGATGTATATATATATATATATTAGTGTGGTTTAGTTTTGCTAGCTGAGAACTTGCCCCTTAAATAAACTTGATTATTCTACTTACGAAGGTGTTTGAGAGTGATTGCTTTACATTGTGCCTTAAAATATCCTGAAGTGCATAGTTTTGATATTCTGAAGAGTAAAGCAGCACACCTTGTGAGCTGTTTTGCCGGCAGGAGTCTTCACCCTCTCCCGTCGGGCACTTTCCAACTTAAGGTACTTTACAGGGGGTGGACTGGCAGTGCTTTGGCTCCGTGTCACACTGGCTCCCTGGTGGCCGGTGCACTCCACACACCTTTAACACGCACCACTGGTACCGGACTTTTTTGGGCTGAGGTGCTACTACGGGACCTATGAATTGGAGGGGTGGGGGTGGTGGCAAAGAGGTCAACGTTGCTGAGGAAGAGTTTCTGATGAAGACTGGGATGGGTAGTCTGGGAGTGGAGGAAGAGGAGGTGGTTGTAGGAGGTGTAATTTTAGGTGATTTGGGTGCAGGTGCAGGTACTGGAGGCTCTCGTGAGGTGGATGGATGTTGGGTGTGTGGGTGCCCGCGTTTGTGTACTTTGGGAGGGGGCGTCACAGACACACTGGGAGTGGACACAGGGGACGTGTAAATGGTAGTGGGGGTGGTGAGTGCAGGTGAGCGGGGTGGGGTGCTGGGTGTTCTGGTGCGAGTCCTAGTGCCTGTAGATGTAGTGCATGCAGGTGAGAGTGTAGACGACACTGGGAGGGAGGAGGGAGACGACGAGGAGGGGGACACAGTGGAGGCAGTGGATGTTGCTGTGTCTGTATGTGGGTGATGCTTGTGTGAGTGCCTGTGGGTTGTGTGGTGCTTATGTTTGCCTGAGCTACTTTTGTGTGTTGAGGTGTGTGCATGCTTGTCTGATGGTGTGCTTGAGATAGGCTGGGGTACAGGGGACTGGGTCTGGATGGAGGAAGTTGGAGGGGGGAGGCTAGACAAAGGGACAATGGCTGCCATCAGTACTGAGGCCAGAGATTGCAGGGTTCGATGAAGGGCAGCCTGACCAGAATGAATGCCCTCCAGGAATGCATTAGCGTGTTGCAACTCCCTTTCTACACCTTGGATGGCATTCACAATGGTAGACTGCCCAACAGTGAGTGACCTGAGGAGGTCAATGGCCTCCTCACTGAGGGCAGCAGGGGTGACTGGGGCAGGGCCTGAGGTGCCTGGGGCAAAGGTGATGCCCACCCTCCTGGGTGAGCGGGCACGGAACGAAGGCTTAGGAGCTGCTGGGAGGGCGGTGCTGGTAGGGGAGGTGGCGGCTGTACCTGTAGAAGTGGGGGGCACAGATGGTGCCACCACCACAAGGTAGCGCCCATCGGCGGACGAGTCCGTGTCGCTGTTTGGTGATCCGGTGACCGATGTGAAGCTCCCCTCGCCCTCCGTCCCACTGGTGTATTCAGAGTCTGTGGTGTGGCCCTCCATGGCCATGTGGGATGAAGCTCCCTCGTGCTCCGGTGCCACTGTACCTCCGCCTGATTATGCTGATGCACACAAGAACAGGGAGAGCACAAAAAGGGGGGGGGAACGACAGAAGAAAGACAGTTTGAGTTCATGGCTTACCGCTACCGTTGGAGGACAATACAGACACAGCAGCCCCCTGCACTACGCCGTGCTCTTGGCCTCTACAGATGCAATTCCTGGGATCTGGCCTACATGGATATGGTGGACATCTGCACACATAGATGACACAGGGGCATGTATACCTGTACTTGGCACTCTACAGAGGTGGGGTGGAGTGCCACATGGCCTGCATTCCGGAGGGGCCTAGCCTACGTAACTCGCCCTGGCCTAGGGAAACCCACAGTCCTCCTCCCCAACCCAGACCCCTCCACTGCGCGCAAAGTCCGCAGAATGAGAGTGTACTCACCCCCTTGTGTCTGCTGTGATGCCCTCAAGCGCCCATTCAACTCTGGGTAGGCCATCGCCAGGATCTGGAACATCAGGGGGGGTCATGGTGCGACAGGCACCCCTCCCACGTTGAGAGGCCATCCCCAGCTGAGCCTTCACCGTCTTCTTGCTCCAGCGGCGAATGTCCTCCCATCTTTTACGGCAGTGGGTGCCCCGTCTCTGGTGGACCCCCAGGGTCCGGACGTCCTTGGCGATGGCATGCCAAATGTCCTTCTTCTGGTGGGCGCTGACCTACATGACATGTACAGGGGAAGAAGAGAAGTCATTACCAACTGCACCGTCGAAGTGAGTGGCCCCCACCCCTACCCTTGCCATGTGGCACATGCATTCACAGTCCTTCATGTTCGCTGAACTCTGCCCCCTTCCTACTGACATCCAGCCCTCTCCACCCAGCATAGCCCATACAACGTGCTCCCTGTGTACTTACCTGTTGGTCCTGTCGAAGATCAGGTATCGAGTGATTGAACAGATAGAAAATGGCGGTGACGACCGCGGCGGTGTGTATCATCACCGCCGGCGCACTTCATCATTGGCTCCTGGGACCCTTAGGGTCCAATGTTAACCAATGCAGCATTGCGCCACGGTCTACGACCGCCTACCGCGACGGTGTACAACGCCAGCACAGATACCTCACATCCCATTGTCCCACTTTAGAGGTCAGGCAGCCGCCATTTCAGGGGCCCACATGGCTTCATTTACTACTGCGTCACACATACCTAGGCCTACACTCAACAAACATACAGGAAGAGTTCTGTATTTGGTGTCGTGTTCTGTGTAGCTGTGGATACATACCTGGGAATTTGTTGACTCTGTGGTCGCTGTTGTCCTTCTTAGGCACCGTCAGCTGGGACATTTGAGGAGACGGCGGAATCCTCTGGTGTACCGACCGCTGGTGGACCTGTTAACAATGGAGGAGCGACATTTGATCATCACCTACAGGTTTGACCGTGCCACAATCCAGGAACTGTGTACCAGGTGGAGCTAGACCTGATCTCACCAATCCTCCATCCCACAGGAATACCCCCTGAAGTGCAGGTGCTATCAGTGCTCCATTTCCTTGCAAGTGGATCATTTCAAACAACTGTGGCCATGGCATCAGGGATGTCCCAGCCTATGTTTTCCAACGTATTGTCCAGAGTGTTGTCTGCCCTGCTGAAACACGTAAGGAGCTACATCGTTTTCCCTCAGGTGGAGGATTTGGCTACAGTGAAAGTTGACTTCTATGCCCTTGGACATATCCCCAACATCATAGGGCTATTGATGGCACCCATGTAGCTCTGGTCCCCCCCCACAGGAGTGAACAGGTGTACAGGAACCGGAAGAGTTATCTTTCCATGAATGTACATATGGTATGTTTGGCAGACCAGTACATCTCCCAGGTAAATGCTATGTTCCCTGGCTCAGTGCATGACGCCTACATCCTGCGGAATAGCAGCATCCCGTATGTGATGGGTCAACTCCAGAGGCACCGGGTGTGGCTATTAGGAGACTCTGGTTACCCCAATCTGTCATGGGTATTGACCCCAGTGAGGAATCCCAGGACCAGGGCAGAGGAACGCTACAATGAGGCCCATGGGTGGACTAGGAGGGTGATCGAACGCACCTTCGGCCTCCTGAAGGCCAGGTTCAGGTGCCTGCATATGACAGGTGGTTCCCTATTCTACTCACCAAGGAAGGTGTGCCAGATCATCGCCTGCTTGATGCTTCACAATCTTGCTTTGCGACGCCAGGTGCCTTTTCTGCAGGAGGATGGTCCAGATGACGGTGTTGTGGCAGCTGTGGAGCCTGTGGAGCCTGTGGACAGTAATGAGGAGGAAGCTGAGGAAGAAGACATAGACAACAGGTAGTCAGTCATACAGCACTATTTCCAGTGACACACAGGTGAGAACTATTTTTTTACTATTACATTCACTTTCACACTTCTACCTCTATCCTGTCTGTCAATTAGTAGCAGTATTTGGTAACTCAGTTGTACCTTTCAATTACGGTTTCACAGGTGTGGTTACCAACGTGTGTCATCTGCTTGCATCCTTCATGGACTTGTGATGTGTGACATAGGTATGTTGGTATTACATTTGAAAACGCATTTTGTCATTGTCATAGCTAATACACTTTTTCAAAATCACAGACTGACTCCAGATTGTTTTGTGGTTCAAGGGTGTTTATTGAAGTGCTAATTATTGGAGGGGGTGGCAAAATGGTGATGGTGGAGGAATGTCCATGGCAGAGTCCAGTCTATTAGTCACACAGATGTACTGGCCATATGGGCATAGGAAGTGGAGCTGGGGCAGTTCCAATCTGGACAGGGTAACAAAGTGGGACAGTGGGAGGACAATCAGGGTGGTCTCATTTCCTGGCGGGGTCTTGCCATCTTGCTCTGTCCTGTTCCTGGATCTCAGGGACTGCTTGCGGGGTGGTTGTCCGTCTGCAGGGGGTGGGGTGCTAGTGTGGTGGTCCTGTGGTGGGGCGTCCTGTCCACTAGCGCCGGCTGAGGTGGTGGGCAGTTCATCATCCATGCTAGTGTCAGGGGCCCCTTGGAGTGCCACGGTGTCCCTCATGGTCTTTTGTATGTCCTTCAGCACCCCTACGATGGTGCCCAGGGTGGAGCTGATGGTTCTGAGCTCCTCCCTGAACCCCAAATACTGTTCATCCTGCAGGCGCTGGGTCTCCTGAAACTATGCCAGGACCGTAGCCATCGTCTCCTGGGAGCGGTGGTATGCTCCCATGATGGAGGAGAGGGCCTCGTGGAGGGTGGGTTCCCTTGGCCTGTCCGCCCCCTGTTGCACAGCAGCCCTCCGAGTTCCCCTGTGTTCCTGTGCCTCCGTCCCCTGGACCGTGTGCCCACTACCACTGCCCCCAGGTCCCTGTTGTTGTTGGGGTGGTGGGTTACCCTGGGTTCCCTGTAGTGGTGGACACACCGCTGATTGACGTGTCCTGGGTACGGAGGTATGGGCCCGCTGGGTGGGTGCTGTGCTGGTGTTACCAGAGGGTGGAAGGTCAGTGTTGGGCTGTGCCTGTGCAAGGGGAACCGACTGCCCGAGGCCTACAATGGTCCGGGCTGGTCATCTGGATCCAGTTGGCCAGAGCTGCTGTTATCACTGTGGGCCTCTTCTGTGGGTGGAGTGGAGATGTCTGGACCCTCCTGTGTGGTGACGTTACGTAGTGGTCCTGAAGGGGTATAAGAGCATGATTATTGCATGTGTGTGTGTCATGGTGTGCAATGGGTGGGTGTGCGTGTACCCCAGTGCAAGCATTCCTGTGTGGGGGCTTGTGTGATGATGGTTGGGGGGGTGTTATGGGTATGTGCAGTGAGCATGCTTTAGTGAGGGGTGACCATGCTTAGTTGTTGCATGCAGGGCTTGGTGTTGGGATGTGTGGTTTGTGTTATTGGTACATTAGTGAGGAGTTGGAGTGATAGGGGAGGGGGTGAGGGTGGGGGTGTGTGATAGCATGCAGGTAGGGTGGGGGATATGATAGTTTAGATTTGATTTACCAGTGTCCATTCCTCCACCGACTCCTCCGAGGCCCTCTGGATGCATGATGGTCAAGACTTGCTCCTCCCATTTTGTTAGGTGTGGGGGAGGAAGTGGGGGTCCGCCGCCAGTCCGCTGAATCGCGATGTTGTGCCTGGAGACCACAGAACGCACCTTCCCCCGTAGGTCGTTCCACCTCTTCCTGATGTTCTCCCGATTTCTTGGATGCTGTCCCACAGCGTTGACCCTGTCCACGATTCTGCGCCATAGCTCCATCTTCCTGGCTATGGAGGTGTGCTGCACCTGTGATCCAAATAGCTGTGGCTCTACCCGGATTATTTCCTCCACCATAACCCTGAGCTCCTCCTCGGAAAACCTGGGGGGTCTTTGGCATGACATGGGGTGGTGTGGGTGATGTGTGGGGTGGTGTATGTGTTGATGAGTGTGGTGATGTGTAGTGGTGTGTGGTGTTTTGTGCGTGGAATGTTGTATGGGTGATGGTGTTGTGTGCCTCTGTGTGGTGGGGTTCTCTGTTGCTGTGCTCTCTGTCTGTTGCCTTCGTCTCTGATTTTGGGTCGTAGGGGTTTGTGGGTGATGTGGGTGTGTGTTTTAAATTGTGATGGGTGTGTGGGAGTGGTGTTTGTATGTGTATCAAGTGTGTATATTTTGAATTGTCCAATGCAGCGGTGTTTTGGAGATGTGTATGTATTTTGAGCGCGGCGGTGTGTACCGCCAATGGAATACCGCAGTTGAAAGACCGCTGCGTGGATTCGTGGGTCGTCATAGCATGGGCGTGTTTCTGTTGGCGTGACGGAGGAGGTTTTGTTTTCGCCAGTTTAACACTGACCTTTGGTGTGGCGGACTTGTGTGGGTGTCTGAATTTCGGCGGTTTCCGGAATGTGTGTCATAATAGCTGTGGCGGAATTCCACGGCGGTGTTTTGGCGGTCTTCTGCACGGCGGTAAGCGCCTTTTACCACCAATGTTGTAATGACCCCCTAAGTGTTTTTTTACATTACTGCTGGCAATCCTGTACTAAGGTGACCACGACTGGTAATTTTGCATAGCGTGACCACAACACTAATAGTATTGGTTACTTGGATGATTTTTGTTCAACAAAAGTGGCTCTCATTAGTGAAAAGGTTAGCGATCTCTGAGTTATACCATAATTACAGCATAGCGAACATTTTAAGCATGTCCCTCCCGTAGCCTACTCACTACCCCCCTTCTAATTGTTTATTTTCCACTTCCAGCCCCCCCAACCGCCGTTGTCAATCTAATTCTATGTCTTGGTGACCTTCAACTCTTCTTCTTACCCCTCAATCTCTGTTATCCCCCACAATGCACATTCTACTCCCCTTTTAACTTCTGCTATGACCCACCCCATTCCTTTTCTGCCCCACCGGCACTCAAAATGACAAACTTTGAAAACAAAAGAAAGGTCAGCTGGTGGGTGCAATTCAGAAGGAATGTTTGCAACAAGGGAAACACATATTCTGCATTATCCTTATAAAGCTTGGGAGGTAGTGGTCTAATGAGGGGGAGAGCCTGCAACAGCAGCCCTATGTGTCTCCGAGCATCCCGCCCACCTTCTCGGTAGGCTGGTGGCTACATTTAAAACCTTATGGAAATTACTACAAACCAATTTAAATTAAAATATATTGCTCGAACACAATTATTGTAAAAAAAGACTAACAACTCAATTGTTGCCGTATTAACCCTTTACAAATTAAGGGCCATATGTATGAACACATTTTCCCGTAGACATAGAATGGGTAAAACCTTTGATACATCTGGCCCTAAATACTCTAGTTGGACCACAACATGTAATCATTGTTTTTTATTTACTTTCAATAAATTGACATAATGCCTCTGTATTAATTATTACATTCAAATTCTATAAAAAAAAATTTATCATCTAATTACATTAAAACTATGTAGATCGACACATAAAAACTACATTCCTCATACACAATCTAAAATACTATCTCACACGTGTATTCAAAAACCTTTCCTTTCTGATTCTAAAGCAGGAGCCTTAGAATAAATAGAGCCTTAGAACAAATAGAGAAATTAAGTATGTCGAGCCAGTAAACAAAGAGCCTGGCCCAGAGTAATGAACAGATGACCACCCTGAGGCTTTCATGCAGCCGGCCAACCCAGAAGTCCCCTTATTAAGTTATCAGTGATCCTGCTAGTCATTAGGATGTGAGGTTGGGCACATGCATTTCCACAACCATACCTTCTTTGCTCCTGTGAGGGCGCCATCGAGGAGACTAGTTGCCCTATTTCATGTAGAGGCAAAGACTGACATAAAATAGACACCTACCTAAAGCTTAGAAAGGCCAGGCTGAAAACCGGGGATTCCTCCTAGGCAGCAATTATTTTTTTGCTTTTCTTGGCAATGTGCATGGCTCGGGATTGACCTGACCTCAAATAGTAGAGCAAATCAATCACATATTGCAGAGCTAGGTTCATTTACATACTTGGGTAATGGAGGAGAGGAGTCCTTCATTGAAACAAATTGCCAACTGATGAGTATTGGACACGAAATGATGAGGAAAGAGCTTTGAGAGCTGTTCAATAGACAAAAATCCCCTAAGGATCTAAATGTGTTACAGACAGAATAAGGAAAGAAGACTATTCAGCTGATGGCTCTTTAAAAAAAAAAAAAGCTTAATCTAAAGACAAAAAAAAGCACTTAACATGGTTTTTACCATGGGGAGCACAGATGCAGCAATCGTCTTGGCTTGTAATGCTCCTGAAAAAGACTCAGGTGAATGAGTGAAACAATATTTTAAACACCGAAACTTTAAACATTGCTTCCTTTTCAGCAGTGAAAACTGGTGAATCAATCAAATAAACTCCTATCTCTGGATGACTTATTTTCGTAATATAGTGATGTGAGATCTTTGAAAACATTTATACACCAGGTCTCGTGTTTACATTGGTAAACTTCATTAATAACACGTCTAACTACAGGGAGTGCAGAATTATTAGGCAAATGAGTATTTTGACCACATCATCCTCTTTATGCATGTTGTCTTACTCCAAGCTGTATAGGCTCGAAAGCCTACTACCAATTAAGCATATTAGGTGATGTGCATCTCTGTAATGAGAAGGGGTGTGGTCTAATGACATCAACACCCTATATCAGGTGTGCATAATTATTAGGCAACTTCCTTTCCTTTGGCAAAATGGGTCAAAAGAAGGACTTGACAGGCTCAGAAAAGTCAAAAATAGTGAGATATCTTGCAGAGGGATGCAGCACTCTTAAAATTGCAAAGCTTCTGAAGCGTGATCATCGAACAATCAAGCGTTTCATTCAAAATAGTCAACAGGGTCGCAAGAAGCGTGTGGAAAAACCAAGGCGCAAAATAACTGCCCATGAACTGAGAAAAGTCAAGCGTGCAGCTGCCACGATGCCACTTACCACCAGTTTGGCCATATTTCAGAGCTGCAACATCACTGGAGTGCCCAAAAGCACAAGGTGTGCAATACTCAGAGACATGGCCAAGGTAAGAAAGGCTGAAAGACGACCACCACTGAACAAGACACACAAGCTGAAACGTCAAGACTGGGCAAAGAAATATCTCAAGACTGAATTTTCTAAGGTTTTATGGACTGATGAAATGAGAGTGAGTCTTGATGGGCCAGATGGATGGGCCCGTGGCTGGATTGGTAAAGGGCAGAGAGCTCCAGTCCGACTCAGACGCCAGCAAGGTGGAGGTGGAGTACTGGTTTGGGCAGGTATCATCAAAGATGAGCTTGTGGGGCCTTTTCGGGTTGAGGATGGAGTCAAGCTCAACTCCCAGTCCTACTGCCAGTTCCTGGAAGACACCTTCTTCAAGCAGTGGTACAGGAAGAAGTCTGCATCCTTCAAGAAAAACATGATTTTCATGCAGGACAATGCTCCATCACACGCGTCCAAGTACTCCACAGCGTACCTGGCAAGAAAGGGTATAAAAGAAGGAAATCTAATGACATGGCCTCCTTGTTCACCTGATCTGAACCCCATTGAGAACCTGTGGTCCATCATCAAATGTGAGATTTACAAGGAGGGAAAACAGTACACCTCTCTGAACAGTGTCTGGGAGGCTGTGGTTGCTGCTGCACGCAATGTTGATGGTGAACAGATCAAAACACTGACAGAATCCATGGATGGCAGGCTTTTGAGTGTCCTTGCAAAGAAAGGTGGCTATATTGGTCACTGATTTGTTTTTGTTTTGTTTTTGAATGTCAGAAATGTATATTTGTGAATGTTGAGATGTTATATTGGTTTCACTGGTAATGATAAATAATTGAAATGGGTATATATTTTTTTTTGTTAAGTTGCCTAATAATTATGCACAGTGATAGTCACCTGCACACACAGATATCCCCCTAACATAGCTAAAACTAAAAACAAACTAAAAACTACTTCCAAAAATATTCAGTTTTGATATTAATTAGTTTTTTGGGTTCATTGAGAACATGGTTGTTGTTCAATAATAAAATTAATCCTCAAAAATACAACTTGCCTAATAATTCTGCACTCCCTGTATGGTGCAATAAAATATCGTAGCCAGATTATCTACTACAAAAATATCGTGAAGTTAAGTTTACGTGAGGAAGTATTGTTTTACTATCCTTAAGTGAACCTAGAGATACCTTGGCGATAAATGTCTTCAAAGAATATAGATATCTAGCTAGTTTCATTTATGGTATCTAGGTAGCCAATATTCAGCTATGATATTTTGCTAGCATAATAGTTTTCTGCTCTGTATTCTGATTTACAACCCTAAATTGGTTGTCTTGGAATCGTGTGATTCCTGACAAGTTGCCTTTTCTGTTTCTGCATTACATTCCAAAATAATGACATGGAATACAAATATATCTTGAAAAAACAGCTTTTTGCTGCTGAGTACTATCCAAAATTCATGCTACAGCTTCACCCACCTGTTGGACCTGGCATCCTTGCCGTGGTCTCCCCTACCTTTTTGCATTTGCTTCCCAGCTTGTTGACCTTGTGCTGGACTCTGTTGTTGTTACTCTGGGCACTTTACCACTGCTGACCAGTGCTAAAGTGCAAGTGCTCCCTATGTCAAATTGTCAGTGTAATTGGCTTTTCCATAATTGACACATTTGATTTACTAGTAAATCCCTAGTAAGGTGCACTAGAGGTGGCCAGGGCCTGTACATCAAATGCTACTAATGGGCCTGCAGCACTGGTTGTGCCACCCACCTGAGTAGCCCTGTAAGCATGGCTCAGACCTGCCACTGCAGTGCCTGTGTGTGCAGTTTTAAACTGCCAATTCAACTTGGCAAGTGTACCCACTTACCAGGCCCAAACCTTCCCTTTTATACATGTAAGGCACCCCTAAGGTAGGCCCTAGGTAGCCCCATGGGCAGAGTGCAGTGTATGTTAAAGGCGGTACATGTACTGATGTGTTTTACATGTCCTAATAGTGAAATACTGCCACATTTGTTTTTCACTATGCAAGGCCCATCTCTCTCATAGGTTAACATGGGGGCTGGCTTTAAATATTATTAAAGTGCCTATTCTCTTTAAGAGCAGATAAAAATGTGGAGTTTGGGGTATCTGTACTCACAATTTAAAAATACATCTGCTAGTGCATTTGGTTTTTAGATTGTTAGTTTGCAAATGCCACTTTTAAAAAGTGGCTATTTACTTGTGTAAAACATTCCATGACTCTGCTTGTTTGTGGACTCCCTGTCTGGGTCAGACTGACAGTTGTGCTGTTTGTGAATCTCCACTAGACAGTGGCACAAAAGGAGCTGGGATGTAGCCTGCTTATCTCGATGAGCCATCAGAGCTAGAGTGGAGGGAGGAGTGGTACAACTGAATGAGCTGTGCCTGCCCTCCTACAATGACAGCTCCAACCCTCTGGTGTGTGTCTGGGGCCTGGCCTGGGCAAGGCAGGATTTTGTGAACAACAGAGACTTTACTTTGAAGTTTGCCTACTTCAAAGGCAGAAAGGGATATAAGTAGTGGATCCAAAACCCCAGACTTTAGATCACTTCTGGATTCAAGAGGAACCTCTACCAAGGAGATGAGCTGAGGAGAAGTGCTGCCCCTGCCTGTGACTGTGCTTTGTTGGGCTATCCTGCAGTTGCTGCTTCTGCCTGTGAAAGGGGACAAAGACTGGACTTTGTTGTGCATTCCTGCTTGCAAAGAATCTCCAAGGGCTTGGACTGAGCTTGCCCCCTGTTCTAAAGTCTCACGGCCATCAAAGACTTCCTCTGCCCACACCTGGACTCTCTGGTAAGAATCCTGCCCTGACAAGTGGTGTCCTATCCAGTCCCTGGGCTCTTGAAAGGTGAAGTTGGCAGAACAAGGACTGAACTCCACACACAGAACACTGTGCAGGGAATTTTTCGATGCACTATCCTCAATGCGGCTGATAAATGACACGCCACCCACTTCGTGGCTGAAATCGACACTCCACCTGCATTGCAGCTGGGAGATCGACGCATCATGGTTGGAGAAACAACGCAACACCCGCTTACGGCTGATGATAATGATGCAAACCCCATGCAGCATGGTTTTCCAACACTGTTCAAATGGATTTCACACGCATTGTCTCTGGGCTTCAAAATCATCGTGAACCTGTGCGGATCTAAGGTACCCGTCCAGAGATCGACGCATCGCTCTCTTGCGCGGAAGGAAAACAATGCATTGCTGTTGGACTTTTTTCCTATTGCAGGGGCATCTCCAGTCTTTTTGCCTCCTGCCTCCTATTTTTTCTGACCTGTCGCTGTTGGCTTTAGGACTCCGAGCACTTTATCACTGCTGATCAGTGTTAAAGTGCAGGTGCTGTCCCATCTAAAGTTGGTATGATTGGCTTATACCTAATTGTCATAATTAATTTACCTGAAAGTCCCATGTACAGTGGTATTTCTATACCCAGAACCTGTAAATTAAATGCTACTAATGGGCCTGCAGCGCTGCTTGCGCTACCCACTGTAGTAAACTTTCAAACCTGTCTCAGGCCTGCTAGCGCAGGGCCTGTGTGCGCAGTTTTTTGCCACAGGGACCTGACATCTACATTTACGTGCCAGGCCCAGGGCTCCCCTTCTACTACATGTAAGTCACCCCTAAGGTACGGCCTAGCTAGCCCTATGGGCAGGGTCCCATGTATGTAGAAGGCAGGACATGTGCCAGGTTGCGTGGCCTGTCCTGGTAGTGACAAACAGCCTAACTTGGTGTCTCACTGCTGTGAGTGTTGCCTTCTCATAGGATTGCATTAGAAATGCCCTGCCTTATGTGTAAGGGGTATTGTCTGATTTATGAGGGGTAGCGTAGGCATGTTTGGTATGGTTGTGATGGTGATAATAAATGCTGCTTACTGGTGTAGGTGTATTTTACTATTATAGAAATGCCACTTCTAGAAAGTGTGCATTTCTCTGTGCTTATGCTGGTGTTTTGCAGCTTGACTCCAATCCACGTCTGGGCAGAGGGACAATTGGGGCTCTGTGCATACTTTTCAGACAGCCTGTACACAGGGAGGGTGAAGGTGTCACAGAGGTGCATCTGCATACTGAATAGCTTTCCTGAGCTGAGAGGAGGGAGAGGCGGGGCACATCTACATTTGTAAAGGCTGTGCCCTGGCCTCACACAACAGGGCAGTTTACCCCCAACTGATGTTTGGAGCCTGTGCTGGAGGAAGGAGGGGACACTCCCAGAACCAGATGTAACTGGTTGGAGCCTCCTCTCCCCCAGTATTGTAAAACACTGTAAGGACTGAGTATAAGTACAGGGGAGTTTTCTCCACAATTTGGAGACTCTTGGAACTGGACACAGAAATGCTGGAAGGACTCACCAGGAACCACCATGGACTGCTACTGCTGTGCAGACCCATGACCTGCTTGGTCACTGAAAGGACTTGCCACCTGCTTGCATCCTCTGTGTGCTGGCCTGTTGCTGGGCCCCTTCACCTGTGGGCCTGCTTCTTAATTTCTGCTCCCAGGGGCAGGGTGCTGTGGTCCCTGACCCTTGCAACATTGGGAAGCACGAGGATTGCTTCAATATTGGGCAAAGACTCAGCGCTTTGGAAAGTGCTTTACCTTTAATGAACTTAGCGCTTTTTAAGGGAAAGCGCTGCTTCTTTTATGTTGATAGCGCTTGAAAAGCTCTTTTTCAGGCTGTTGGGGGCATCACTGCTTCGACCCGGGCTGTGTTTTGTGCAGCGCTGGAGTCGCGCTGCTTTTTGTGCCCCCGGGGGAACGAGAAAACTGACAAAAAAGAAAACGTGACAAGTGTGCTCCTATCGGTGCCCCCGGGGTGAGGTTTGCTCAGTGGAGCGCCCCCTGGCTCCAGAAGGCCCTGACTTAGGGCGATTCACCGCTGAGGCAGGGCAGAAGACGTCAAGCGGGGAGCAAAGCCTCGTCCGAGGCTCCCCGCCCCACCAGAACCCTCGTGTGGACCGCCTTACAATTGAGTGCCCCAGGAGGGGGTGCTCCCCAGGGTGCAGAGGGCCACGCAGCCCCCACATGATATTTATTCAAGCCACAGTGAGGTTGCAGTCCCTGGGGTTCAGGGGCGGTCCTGCATCACCCCCTTAGTATAATTAACCAATTTTGCCCGAGGGAAGTGGTGGTCCCCGAGGGATAAATAAGCCCAAGTCTAGATACTTGGAAGGGCAGGCGGAGCGGAGACCTCATCAGAGGCTCCCTGCACCGCCGGACCTCTTGTTGGTGCTCGGTGCACCTTGTGGGGCACCCCCCATGAGGAAGGGCCAGTGGAGGCCCGGGGGGGGCGCTAGCAATCGTGGGCCCCAGGAGGGATTTTGAACAGGAATCCATGGGGATTTTGATCAGGAATAGCGGTCAAACAAATGTACAGATTTACACCAAATTTGGCAGAAAGGTAGCTCTTGGTCCAGAAGGCAGAATAGGTGTAAATCTGTTCAGTAGTTTTTAAAATATAAAAAAAAGAAAATGTATATATCAGGATGTGAAGGCTCTGCGAATCCTCTGATCTTGTGCTGAGGTCTGATTGGCTACCAACACTTCAACAAGGCAGAGTTGGCAGCCATCTTGGGACTCAGCTTCAGCTTAGTCCCAGAGAAAAGGTAAAAAATAAGAAGAGGGGCCAGGGTAGGGACAGCCTGACCCCTTAGCTCTAGTGCTGGTATCCCCAAGGGACCCCTCAGGTCAAAAAAGTACTTTAAAAAAAAATGTTTTGCTGCACATTTGAGATGGGGTTGCGAACCCGCAGTAACAATGTTTTAAAAACAAGCACTGTCTCTGCACTTGTTTTAAGAAAGCCCCCGGGTGGGCCAGGTACCAGGGGCATGTCAAAAATAAGGAGGGGGTGAACGGAGCCAGCCTCCTAGGGCTTATTTATCCCTTGGAGATCACCACTTCCCTGGGGCAAAATTGGTTTATTATACTAGGGGGGGTCTCTAGGACCGCCCCTGAAACCCAGGGACTGCAACCTCACTGTGGCTTAAATAAATAGCATGTGGGGGCTGCGCGGCCCTCTGCACCCTAGAGAGCACCACCTTCTGGGGCAAAATTGGTCAAATAAACCAGGGGGGTCCACAGGACCCCCCCAAGCCCCAGGAATTACCACCTCCCTGGGTCTAACAGTAAATTAGATGCGGGGGGCATCCGCAGCCCCGGGGACCGCCACCTCTGAGGGGCTGAAAAAAAACGTTAGTGTACGCAGGAAGACAACCCTTTCTTCACAAAAACAGACCTTAGTGGTTTATCCCTCTTTGTATATGTGCTGCAGAATGTAGTACACATAGAAAGAGGATGTTACAAGGACACAAACAGATATTTCTTCTTGTTATGCCAGTGGTGGGTAGCCACACCATTTTGGCGCAAAACCAGCATCAGATCTTAGTAAACCTGGGTTTACATCAAAATTCATAAGTGAATGCATAGGAACCCCCACGCTCCAACCATGGAATGACTCCTTAATGCAAAGTAATACAATTTGGGCTTTGTGTGGCTTAGCAAATCCCAAAATACATATTGCGTTGGGGCTACCTCACAAAACGTGATGCAACCCCAATGCAAAATGTTAGTAAATGTGGTCCTGGGCCCAAGTGTCCATTATGATTTCTGTATCGCTCTCTGTATTTAAATAGCAGTGTTTTAAAAGTAATACCTGGCAGGCAATATCTACTAAGATGCTTATTGAGGTACTTCTATTTCAAATGAGCACTTGGACATGTAACCAAAAACTGAAGGGAAAATGAAGGGGTCATTGTGGTTCGTCAACAGCTGCATCTAATAAGTGCCATTCTCACTATTTCTTGATTCACCTCTGTTTTTTCAAACTAGTTTTCCTGAGCTGAATGGCTTCCTTTTCTTCTGGCCTTCTCTTCTAACATGGCTGATTTTATCTTAATTTCTTAAATGAAGGGGACAGGGTGGTCATTCTCAGTTCTTGGTCATTGTGCTTAAAAAGATCTTTGCAAGCAATGCTTTTTTTCTTTCAGTGGATGAGTGAAGTACTCCTGCACCCACAAATCCTTGGTGCTTTCTTCCCTATCGCCTGGGTTCTTATCGGTTATACACCCACTTCCTCAGTGCTTAATTTGTAAATAAAAACGTGCCGGTGCCCAAAGCCCTCTGCTTAAACACGTGGCTGCTACAAATAAATGTGCCAGCACAGGATACTGAGGCAGCGTACCATTTCAGGCCTCTTCAATCCATTTAAAGCCACTCCCTGCCCCTTCAGCTCAATCTTGCAGCTTTCTGCTTTCTCTTAATGTGACCCTTTTTAGTTTTACTCTTCCTCTGTAGAGAAATGAGCGCCGGCCCTCAAAAATAAGTGCTGGTGATCCGCACGAGAAACCACAAGCACAAATTAAGCGCTGCCCTTCCTCAGCCATCCTAAAGTAGAAACAAAAACTGCGGTCACTTTCCCGAAAGCAGCATGCAATCGCTGCTCTAAAAAGGGACTTAGGGCCAGATGTAGCAAAGGTTTTTACCCATTCTGTGTCTATGGGAAAAAGTGTTCGTACATATGGCCCTTAGTCCTTTCTTTAGGAGGAATTACTTGTGGGCTAAATGAATACTAATGCCTTATCTAATCACAATTCTATTTGCTACAATTGTATGAGCGATGTGGCCATAAGTGGCGAGCCCAAGCGAATATGTTTTATGGCAGGAATTCCTTCTGAGTCTCCAAGCTCCTCATTTTCGAAGAACATTTCTATATACAATAATTAAGAAGTGTTATAGACATCACGATCCGAGGAATGAAATATAAATTCAATATAAATATAAATAAATAAATATAATTAATAAAGGTAGTTTTGCACAATTTATACATATTTTTCAGGGATGTGAATTCCAGGCAATAAGGCCCGCCAGTGTCGATGACATTTTAGGCACCAATTTCTGGTTGCAGCTCAAGGGCTTCTGCTTTGGGTCTGCAAGCTTGCAAAATTACAAAATAAATATCAGTTTATCATAACTGCACACTGCAATTTAATATATTTCTTGAGCAATGCATGTTTATTTTATCTGAAACATTGTTTATTATGATGCAAGCACGTGGACTTTGAAGCAAGCTGGCGGGCTTCAGTAGCTCAATATATAACTAACCATTGCTTACGTCTGTGGGACCACATCCTCCATTTAAAGAAATACATAAACACAGTACTTAGGGGCATATTTACAAGAAACTGGTGAGTCAGTGGTGATGCACCAGTTTACTTGCATCCCCACTGCCCCAACGAACAGCACCAAGGGTGCGCCGTATTTACAGTACGGGGCACCATGGTGCACATTAGGCCAATATCGCCAAAATCTTTGACGTTTGAGTGGCGCTTTGCTCCACTAGTGTGAGAAATGTTGACGCTAGTGCAGCAAAGTGCAATGAGACCCATTGATTAAAAAATGGATGCGCTACTTTAACGCCTGCTTTGAGCAGGAGTTAAAAATGACACCAAAAATCTTGTAGATTTCACAGCGCCATTTTTACAGGCCTCCTAAAGCCGGAACGCCCCCCCTTGCATACATTATGCCTTACGTAGGCATAATGTGGCACTAGGAGTCGCAAAGTGGCACAATGCATGCATTGCGCCACTTTGTAAATATGGTGCTGCGAAAATGACCTCCATTAGCGTAGGAAAAAATTACGCTAGTGTGGCGCAAGGTGGCGCTAGGGCCTTGTAAATCTGCCCCTTAGTACATCTACATTGTTGATTTTGTGTGCTAAAGGTACTACTATCACTATAAACCTCAGCAATAAGCTACTGCAGTTGATTGTGCACAGAGAACATTTGCCATAAAGTCTGGGTCAGCCACTGGGACTGCTCTAAATGAGACTCAGCAAAAAATCTGCTGCAGGATGCCAAGCGACACTGAGGGTCGTCTTTGACAGTGTGCAGCATCGATCGGCTGCAGAATAAGGCCAAGCCGTGAACAGTTAAGTGTAATTCCTATCAGTGTATTTTAAGTGTAATTCCTTTCAGCGTATTTTTTCGTTTCGGAGAGCAAAGTTTCCTGTGGGAGCTAAAATGAGAAATGCTCTTTTTTGACCTCTTTATCCCCATCTAAGATTTGTGTGAAAGGACATGCTGATGCTAAACTTCTGCGTGGAGAAGAATCATGACAGTAGAGAGGCAAAGTCACTGGTAGTCAATGGCTCATTACTGTTGGCAGATCTGCACGTATGGATTCAGATCTGCCGTCTTTTAATCAAGTGTGTGTGAAACTGAGTTTGCATAAAAACGTCTCACAAGATACAAGCAATAGACTAGTTTCAGAAGAAAAGGTCTCGCTATTGATGAAGCAGAAAAATGAAGGTTTTGATTTATTTACGCTTAAACGTAGTGCTGCAATAATCATGTGTGACTTTAACCGAACTAATAAAGATTGTACGGGGACAAAATGTGCCCTCAGAGTAGTTTGACAACATTTATAAACGTGCTTTATAGAACGTGATGTATTAGAATTGCACTAATCCAACATAATCATAAACGTGTGCTACGATTTTGCTTGTTTGAAATGTTTTAGCTTAGCATAACTTTAGTGGAGGCTTTGGCCTAGTTGCCTGGTCTCACGGTTTAGATGCTCGTATTTTTCCAATGTGCTTATAAACGTGTATTTTTGCTTGAAGCTGTACTTTTCCACTGAGATCGTTCACATGCTTATCTTAAGGTTTCGTGCCAGCCTGGCATATTTCTCTCTTTACTCCAAGGTCAATCTGCAGGTGCGGACAATGGAAGCTCTGAAAGTGAGTTAATTGGTATAAAATGTTGCAACTTGCGTACTCGTCTCCAAGGATAATGTATGCTTAAGTAAAAGCTTGAGAACTGTCGTTTTTGATTGGACAATTTGAAGCTAACCTATGAACCCTCCAATGGAAGACCCTACTGGATTTGAACTGTTGTCTATAAAAATCAGGTGCACGAGAGGAAAGCAGCCATTATTGGACATGCCGCCATTTTGTAGACTTTGCAGCTATTATGGCCCACTTTGCTGCGACGCCATTTTGAAAGAGACTTTGATGCTTTCTCTAATCGAGAGAAAGAGATTCTAAATGATTCTTGCCCTAGAGACTTTAACTTTGATTTAATCCCTTGCATGAAGTAGTAGTTTTACCTTGCCGCCGTGAGGCAATTGCCCCGTCCACCTTGCCCCTTTGCCCCGTCCCATGCCGATCGAAACGGTACCAATGCTGATCGAGAAACGGTACCTGTGAGACGAAGACTTCCTTGTATGCTGATCGTAATTGGTAAATATGAAAGGAAATTGTACAATTGCATTGTGTTTCTTTTAGGTAACCAACTGCTGGTTTTGATAAGATCCCTAGTTAGGAGTTTTCCAAATTTATGTTGCTAAATTGTTTTTGCATGAAGTCCCACATGCCGATGCTAATTTGAGGTTAGATGAGGATTCCTTTTGTTGCATGATGCAATTTGAGACCTTGTTATGCTGACTAAATGTATGCAATTAGTTCGTTACAGATTATCGTATTAGTGATTTGCATTGCCATTATCGAATGCCTTGTGATTCAAATGCTACATAGATTGCACCTGTTTCGCCGTTATGGACAGCTATTAATGTTCATTTATGTTTATCATTTGGTGTTGAGACACATCTATATCGTGCTAGCTTTGTTAATATAGGGAAATAAATGTACTACCTTTGAATAAACTGGTGTGGTTATTCCTGACTGAAAGGTCAGGGTTTGCCGAAATGTATTCTGGATTAATTGTTAAGTGTTATGTTGATCAAGGTATTGCTTATGTTCGTTATTGATTATTGATTTGATTAAATTGACCGATATAGAGTACGGAGAGTCCCACTTAGCCAAAAGATTCATCGGCCTAAAGAGCGTCCAAATATAGATAAATTATTACTACGGACCGCTCTATCAGTAGATGGTAGCAGAGGACGGTTTCGTCTTTTGGGACCCTGTACTCTTAAAGTACATGGTGTTGAATTAACGCTTACGCCCTTTCAGACCCTATTCGAGAAGTTGAATTAGATTTTTCTTGGGTAAAATAGATTGACAGAATGATGATGGGCTAGGTCCACCGCGACTTTCCCGGGATCTCGGAGCTTGCAGATGGAGAGAACGGAGATGTGGAATCGGCGTTGGTGGTACTAGTGACGGTATGAGTGAAGTTAGGGTTTTGCGCTTGCACAGCTTATTGCCGCAGATTGTGTGAAAAGGTTGTGAGGATTTTTTTTCTTTTAGAGGATAGCGGAGGTGCGACTCCGAGTGTAGAAGTAGGGAAGTCGTCGAACTTCATAGAAATAGCGGAGGTGCGACTCCGAGTGTGAGAGTAGGGAAGTCGTCGAACTTCATGTGCGTGTGGCGCTTCGTGCATAAAAAGGTCCACGTGGTTGTTGTTGTTGAGACGGGCCCTGCGAGGTCAAGAGACTCCGGAGTATGTTGTTCTATGTTGTGGTCTGGGCGGTTTAGTAGGTTGATCGGGCGTGGTCAACGGGTCGGTACGTGTGTTAAGGGAGTGAAAGAAACTTCGACTTCGGGCTTTGACAAGATTCTAAGTGCACTAGAATAGATCATTGACAAGTTGAGAGTAGGTCTGCGGGTCAGATTTGCTTGCGAACGTGGGGACCGAGAAAGATGGAATAACTGCCGAGGCTAGTGAAAAATCCCTAAGGTCCTGAAGCGACTGTGTTACCCTTCCTGTAGTAAACCGACAGATCTGTTTTAGTTTTTGTAGCTCGCGATACATGCAAGAAGTTGTTACGAAAGGAGCTGAGTGAAGGAGGACTAGCCGCGAGGCTTTGTCAGCCGCAGTGTGTGTGAGTGTGACGTCACTAGGAGCCGCGCTGGGATAGGTTGGTTGCAGGGAAGGGTCGCGCACGGATTGGACGCAGTCCGTGGGGCTCGATTGGAAGGGGAAAGGCAGGCGAAGAGTATTCCGGGAATTAAAGTCACCTATTGATTACAAACTTTGTGAAATAAAAGACGAGAAAATGAAATTTTTTAAAGCATTAAGGAGTGCGATGAAGGGGGAGTCTTACATTAAAGCGAGCGTAGGAGAGGAGACGCCGCCCGAAGGCACACCAGCTTACATCGTAATGGAGGAAAAGGGGGTAGCTCCGTGCCTTTGGCTAAAGCAATGGCACAAGTTGACAGAGAAACATGGGAGCGTAGCATTCCCGATCCACGGGACATTCAATATAAGGATTCTGGAGAATTTGAGGTTCACGATGTACGACATGAAGGTGCCTCCAAGGCCAGCCCAGTTTGAGGCCCTAGCGATTTGGGAATTAATGGCTAGACAGCAACAGAAAAATAAGTTCGAAACAAGGATAAGGAAGGTAGAAAAGACACTAGCGGACGCTAGGTGGGATAATGCACAGAAGGTGTGGAGGTCAGATGTATTGCAGGGGATAAAATTGTTTCCCGCAATTACTAAGGAAGAAGAGGAGACAGGTAAGAAAGCTACCTGTAAGACAAACAGGAGGTGTTCCAAGGATAGAGAGGACGAGGAAAAGTTGAGAAGAGAAAAGGAGTTAGAGGATGAGGAGCTAATAATGCAATTGCTGAACGACCGTCCACCACCTTATGCGGAGAGTGGACAAGGTCCAAGTACCAGTTCTGCCCCTCCGGCACCGGTACAGAACAGTGAAACTCAGAGTTCAGGAGCAGCATCGGGATCTAAGGACCCGAGTTTACTGTTCACCCCGCAGATACCGCAGGTTAGGAGAATATATCCAGATGTGCCCATGTTGAAACCAGCAGAAAATTATCAGCCGCAGATGCCAGGGTACTACAGCAGTGACAACAGTGCAGGAATGATTCTAGATCCAACCGTAAGGGGAGTACAGAATGGTCACAACCCAACATTGGCACAAGCTGAATCAACCCAGTTTTTGATGCCTCAAAAGCAGATGCAGGGGGGAACAGCACATGCTCAGATGACGGGGAGCCAGAGTGGCATGCCGGCAATGATGACCCATAGTGTGGGAATGAACGTGCCTCAGAACGTGGGAAATGGACAAAACCCAGATGCGATATCACTACCCATTACTGTAGGTCCACCGGTACCTCTGTATAGTCAGCCTAACTTAGGTATGAGCGGTCAGGGATCAATGCTGCAGAATGGGACCGAAAGGAGGTGCATAGAAAACACTCCAGGGATAACTCCTATAGCGGCTCAGCCAAATGGATCTGGGTCCTTGATGGAGTTTAGTCCCATATGTGCTCAGTCGACACTGGTGAGGTCGAGTCCCCCACTGATAATACCTCTGTCATCGAACACTGAAAAGTTGCCGCAACCATCAATGGCAGTCGATGTGAACGCTACACTGATGGGGTTGAATGCGCAACAGCTGACACAGTGGTTCAACAGTTTGAATTCCACACAAAGCTCAGACAGTGGGAAGGGAGAAGATTATATGAATAGGATGAGGTTGAACATGGAAGCACAAGAATTGGTGGAAGGGACTATGGGTGTGAATAGGTTAGAGTCCTACTCGGAAGAAGAGCTGAGATACCTATGTCCAAGGATTACGAAAGAAGTGAATAAGGTACAAAAAAGTTTGCAGGAAATAGCTGACAAAAACGGGGTTGACATAGACAAGACAAAACACTTGAGCAGGAGCTATAGATTGGATTTTGGGACCACAGATTTTGAACACATGAGGTCAGCAGGCATGAAGGCGCACCTTAGAGAATTGCTGCAGAGTGCACAAGTGTGGAGGTGTTTGGACAAGTGGGAAAGCAGATGGGTAAAGAGAAAGGAAAAGAGGAAAGACAGTGTCCCAGAGCCCAACGAGAAAAGACCGCAGAGTAGTGATGCAGTAACCATGTTACCAATGAGGGAGACAGCAGGGGGAAAATTAATACATGTACCCTGGCACAGAAGTGACATTCAGTCTTTTACGGATGATTTTCCCAAACTGAGAGAGAAACCGATTGAATGGTATCAACAGACTGACAGGTTTGTGAAGCTTGCAAAATGTCTCTGGGAAGACCTGAACACCCTCTTTGAGATTGTGGTTCCAGCAGATTTGTGGGAGGATTGCAAAAGAGCTGTAGGTTGGCCGACAAGTGAACCAGAAAGAGACAGGGAGACGGGTGCACCATCGCCTATGGTGATGAGCCTGTACTATAAGGTGATTGAGCATTTGAAGACGAAGGTGGCCGCGAAAAATGTGGATTGGCAGAAGATCGATCGAACTGCCCAAGAGGCTAAAGAGTCGATTCATAGTTACTATGAGAGGTTGTTGAAGGCGTTCAAGAACTACAGTGGCACGGAGACAATAGAGGCGAAGGACATGCTTCATTTTGTGTTTAGATTTGTGGAAGGGTTGAGACCAGAGATAAGTCAGATGATAAAGTCGCATTTGATTTGCTGGCAGTCGAAACCGATTGATGAGGTGTTGAATTATGCGAAATACTGTAGCGACGAAATTGAAGTGAAACAGAAAAGGCTGAAAGAGAAGGTGATGATGATGCAACTTAAAGCAGCTCAGACAGGTCTGCAAGGTTTGCAAGGGTTACAAGGGTTCCAACAGCAGGTACCGCAACCGCAGCCGCAGTTGCAGGGAAACATGGCGTTTCAGCCACAGGCCAGAGGCAGAGGCAGAGGAGGTTTTGTGAATAATGGTCCGGATTTGAACACTGTTGTGACTGGTGTGCAGGCAATGAAGAAGGTGATGCCGTGTCACGTGTGCGGAATTGTCGGTCATTGGAAACGCGAGTGCCCAGTGGTGGTGCAGGAAGGTGCAGGTGCAGGTGCTAGTCAGCAGAACAATGATGTCAATGCATTTCAGACAATGAGGGGACCGAAAATGAGAGGTCCAAGCCCAAATTTTCAGACCGTAAATCAGTTGCAGGGATTACAACCTATGCAGCCGCAGCAGATGCAGATGCCTCGTATACAGATGACGCAAATGCAGCCAATGCAACAGCAGTTACCCATGGTACCTAATCAGCAAATGCAAATACCTTTGGCACCAATGAGTCAGCAGCAAGTGATGGTTCCTCCACAGGTCTCGGGTCAGGTAATGAGTACAAATGGCACCGTACAACAGTTCCCACTACACAGTGAGAGTGGAATAAACAATGTATGGGAGAGTGAAAGTTCAGGAGAGGAAGGAGATTGTGTGCTTGCAGCATCCTTGGAAGTTGATCAAAAGGGTCCGTACGTGGAGGGAAGAGTAATGGGTCATCGTGTCTCATTCCTGGTTGACACAGGAGCAACACGTTCAACTGTTAAGAGCATTGAAGTACCAAATTTGCCACTCTCAGGGAGGACAGTTCAAGTGGTGGGAGTAGCAAACAGACACCTGACAAACCCAATTACAGATCCGGTACCAGTCAGCATCGGTAACTATCAAGGGGTACATCAGTTTGTGGTATGTGACTCAAGCCCGATAGCACTGTTAGGGAGAGACTTGTTGTGCAAATTGGGTTGTTCGATTATGTGTTCGAACGAGGGAATTAAAATTCAGACGAGCAGTGATGGGGAAGAAGAGGACAGTGTAGAGGGGGATGAGATGGAAACTGTCGATGAAGAGTATCCCCTGATTTGCCTTTTCCCGATGATAACTGAAGAAGATATTCCAGCCGAATTACGGGAAACAGTCGGAAAGGAAGTGTGGGATATGACAGGGAAAGAGGTGGGATTGATGAAAGGAGTGGAACCAGTGAAAGTGACTGTAAAGCCCAATGCAATCTTTCCCCAGACCCCACAATACCACATGGCACAAGATACCCTCATGAAAGTTGCCCAACTCATTGACGAATTTGTAAAGCAGGGAGTACTGAAAGAAGTGTTGAGCAGTCCATGTAATTCACCAATCATGGGACTAATAAAGCCAAGTGGAAAGGTTCGAATTGTGCAGGACTTGAGGAAAATAAATGACATTATAGTCAAGTGTTGCCCTGTCGTACCAAATCCAGCTGTGATAATGTTTCAAGTCCCTTGCGATGCCGAGTGGTTCTCAGTCATCGACTTGTCACAAGCATTCTTTTCGGTGCCTCTTCATGAGGACAGCCAATTCCTCTTTTGTTTCAAATTCTTAGACAGAGTGTACAGTTGGTGTCGAATTCCTCAGGGGTTTTCTGAGTCACCGTCAATCTTCAATCAGATTCTAAAGAAAGATTTGGAAGCATTAGAATTGCCATTCGAGTCAACCCTAGTACAGTACATTGATGACTTACTGATTGCATCAAAGACAGAAAGTGGCTGCACAGCCGATACCATTGCTCTGTTGAACCATTTGGGAAGGAATGGACACAAGGTGTCTCCTTCCAAATTGCAGTTCTGTCAGAAGAAAGTGAAATACTTGGGTCACCAGATAGAGAAAGGGTCAAGGAAAATAATGAAGGAAAGAATAACGAGTGTACTTCAAATGAGTCCACCAAAGACAAGGAGGGAGGTGAGGAAGTTTTTGGGAATGGTGGGCTATTGTCGCCAGTGGATCCCCAACTTCTCGACTCTAGCAAAGCCTTTACTGAAACTGACCCAGAAGGATGCCTTGGATCAAATTGAGTTGAAAGGAGATGAGATGGATGCTTTTATTGAATTGAAAGAATGCATGTGCAGGGCTCCAGCTTTAGGTATGCCTGATTACACAAAGCCTTTCACATTGTTTTGTCATGAACGTGATGCATGTTCTTTGTCTGTCTTGACTCAAGCCCATGGTGGCATAAATAGACCAGTAGCGTATTTTTCAGCTACTTTGGATCCGGTTGCAGCAGCACTCCCAGGGTGTTTGCGCGCCGTAGCAGCAGTTGGTATCAGCCTCACTCAGAGTGAAGGAATAGTGATGGGACACCCAGTAACAGTCATGGTCCCTCACTCAGTTGAGATACTTTTGACCCGCTCCAGAACTCAACACATGACTGGAGCAAGACTCACAAGGTATGAAACGATAATTCTGGGCTCACCGAATGTGCAGCTGAAAAGGTGCACCACGTTGAATCCAGCAACCTTGCTTCCTGGAGAAAATGCTGAAATTGAGAACGCTGAAGACGTCGAGCATGACTGCCTTCAGGTGACTGAATTTTGCACAAAACCTCGACCTGACATTAAGGATACTAAGCTTGATGAAAATGACCAGATTGTTTTCGTTGATGGTTCATGTCTAAGAGATGGGATGGGAATCCTGAAAGCAGGATATGCTGTATGTACTGTAACAGGTGTCTTGGAAGCGGGGTGGCTTCAAGGAGTCTATTCTGCACAAGTAGCAGAACTTGTAGCCCTTACAAGAGCATGTCAACTGTCTGCATTGATGAAAGTCACCATTTACACTGATAGTCAGTACGGGTTTGGGATTGTGCATGACTTTGGGCAACTATGGTCACAGAGAGGTTTCCTGACTTCTTCAGGATCCCCAGTGAAAAATGGAGAAAGGATAAGGGAATTGTTACACGCCATTCAAATGCCAGCCGAAGTTGCAGTGGTAAAGTGTAGTGCTCATACAAAAGGACAGGACTATGTTTCTCTGGGAAATGCATATGTGGATCAAGTCGCAAGATTTTGTGCCTTGAATTGTATATTACTCAGAGATGAATGGAATTCAATAAGTGAACCAGAACTCGAACCAGCTGAAGCATTTGCCTTGAAGGTTGTAGATACAATAGATGAATTAAAAGCATTACAGAATAACGTCAGGGAGGATGAAAGAGACTCCTGGATTAAATCACAATGTATAAAAAGACCAGATGAGTTATGGGTTTCAAATGAGGGAAAATTTGTTTTGCCAAACAGTCTCTTATCACAGCTTGCGCGGTTCTATCATGGGCAAGCTCACCTAGGGAGAGATGCCATGATAAGATTGTTCAAAACTGATTGGTTTAACCCCAGATTTCGTCAAGCTGCAGAAGCAGTTTGCCATCGATGTGTCACTTGCCAGCAGATGAACCCGGGGAAGGGAACGGTTGTGAACGCGAGCCACATTGGCAGAGCCAGTGGCCGTTTAGTCGAATGCAGATGGACTTCATTGAGATGCCTGTGCATGGAGGTTTGAAGTATGTGTTGGTGATTGTGTGCATTTTTAGTCACTGGATTGAGGCATACCCCACACGTAGAAATGACAGCCTTACAGTTGCAAAGCTATTGTTGAGGGAGTTAATACCACGTTTTGGATTCCCGATCTCTTTAGAATCAGATAGGGGAAGCCACTTCAATAACGAGGTGATAAAGTTACTTTGCGAAGCGCTGAACATTGAGCAAAAACTGCATTGTAGCTATCGCCCTGAAGCCTCAGGACTGGTGGAGCAGATGAATGGTACACTGAAATCAAGAATGGCGAAAATATGTGCATCGACAAATTTGAAATGGCCTGACGCATTGCCCTTAGTGCTAATGTCAATGAGAAACACCCCTGATAGAAAGACTGGATTGTCTCCGCACGAAATTCTCATGGGCAGGGCTATGAGACTTCCTGCAGTTCCTGCAAACGCGCTTTTGAATATTACAGATGATATGGTGTTAGACTACTGCAAAGGTCTGGCTGACGTGGTCCGCTCTTTCTCTCACCAGGTGGAAGCAACCACCTTGCCACCGATCCAAGGTCCAGGACATGCACTGAAAGCAGGTGACTGGGTCGTGGTAAAGAAGCACGTGAGAAAGTCGTGTCTGGAACCCCGTTGGAAAGGCCCTTTCCAAGTGATCCTGACGACAACTACCGCTGTGAAGTGTGCGGGGGTTCCCAACTGGATTCACGCCAGTCACACAAAGAAAGTGTTGTGTCCCACAGATGAGGAAGTTGAAGCGCTAAAACTGCCAGTGCCTGATAAAACAGTGCTGAGTGCTGAGACAGAGCAAAACCGAACTGAAAGCGAACAGGCAGGAACGGAAGAGAGAGAGATATTCTCTGAGGACGAAGGGACCAACTCATTTGGGGAAGACCAAGGAGAAAGTTCAGACAGCGACGAAGCAGCTGAAGGTGACAAAGAGCCTGAAGCAGCTGAGGGTAGCAAAAAGCCTGAAGCAGCTGAAGGTGACAAGGAACCTGAAGCAGCTGAAAGTGATAAAGAGCCTGACGAAAGTAACGGTGACGAAGGGCTCGAAAAAGGTGAAAAAGCAGGAGAGCCTGATCAGAGGAGGGCTTTCCCAGAAGCAGACGATACAGAAAAAGAAAAAGAGAACGTGATTGATTCCCCAGAAGGAGGGAACAAGGCAGAACAGAACAAAAAGGTTCAAGCTTCCTCAGAAAAGATCGCAGGTCCATCAAATGGACATGGTGCAAAGAGGAGACTAAGCATATCACCAATAAAACAAAGGACTGAAGAAGGTTTGAACGACGGAGAAAGGCCAAAAGTGAAAGAGAAAAGAAAAGAAGAGAAAAGAAAAGAAGTAACTGTCGCGGTACCATCCCCGAGTGAAGAAAAAGACTTGACAAAGGTGGAAAGTACCAGCGAAGCAGAATCGAAAAGAGAAGCAAAATTGAAAAGGAAAAGGATACCGAACAGAAGATATTCCGGTCCTGAATGGGCATATGTAGTTCATGACGATTGGACTGACGAGTTTGTATCTCTAAGCCTCGAGAACGAAGAAGAAGAGATACCAATCGAAAAGAAAAGTTTTATGGACTCTGTCGATTGAAAGGGTGATAAATGAGATTGCTTGCTACAATTTAACGTGATACAAACTACCAGCTGAGACATTGCTAAACCGGATGAGATTTTTGCTGAACTGATAAAAGACTGAGTTATTGCCGAATTGAGACAAATGCTGCTAACCGATAAGTGACTGGCCTCCTGAAGAAGACTGTGTGAACATTGCGCTCGTTCAGCTTTGTAACTGAATTGCTAAATAATTTTATAGGTGCTTCTAGCTCTCTGATTCTATACAGATCATGACGCAAAACAGTAGAAAGAAATATTGTAAATACGTGTGTATATGCGTGATAATTGCATGTGTACTAATAATAATGGCAATTGTACTTGGAATGCATGGTAGGGGTGAGAATGAGAGAATTGATACTTTTGCTCCTGTTACTGTCACTGAACTAACCGCATTGAAAAGACTAGAATTAGATGAGAGGCTCTTGCATGATAAGAAAGAACTTTCGTATAATGTTTTCTATCGCTTACTAACAGAATATGTTGAGACTATGGATGCGAAAGATTGTTATGTGTGTACACAGATACCGACATCAGTAAAGGAAGGGGTGACTTATCACCACATGCCTCTTACATACGGGATTACATGTAGTATAGTAAAGTCTAGATTTTATGGTCAAACTAACATACAGTATTTTTACTCAAATTATGATGTTACCTTTGCATATGTTCCTATAATAGCGCAGCTAAGCCAGATTGCTAAAGATTGGGATGCTAAAATAATGAGGGAATTTTTCGAGCCAATGCAACCTTTTGAAACGGCTCACGCTCATAGGGAAAATCTTACCTGCTCGCTCTCTGCAGTAGAAATAAGCTTTTTAGATCGCACAGATGATAGAAGGGCACAAATGAATGCGAAATTAGAAAAAGAGCTACATAAGAGGACTTCAGTAGACAATTATGATTTTACCGCAATAAAGACACAAGGGAGAATAGCTTTAGATGCTTGGCATGTAGGGAAATTTTGTATATATCGAGGTGAATCGTATTATGATAACATTTTTGTAGGAGCGAGTGAGTGTAAACATACGTTTATCTTCAAGGCCAAATGGACATTCATGATGAACGGACTTGACCCTGTCATTCCAGGTGTATATTTCATTTGTGGGTATAATGCCTATTATCGTCTTCCGAAAGGATGGTGGGGGAGATGTTATTTGGGTATAGTGTTCCCAAAGGTTTATCAACTGGATGACCTATCGATGATTAAAAAGACATCTGGGTCCCATCGTATCCAGAAAAGAGAGACCGCAGCTGCTGTGGTAGGAGATATATTTGGAGCCATGATTCCTTCGTTGGGAGTTGTGTTGAATTCCATCAAAATAAGAAAATTGTCTACTATAGTGGATAACATGTTGACAAAGTTTTCAGGTGCTATAATCCTGATAGATGCTGAACTTGCAGCGGAAAGAGCTATGACTCTTCAAAACAGGCTTGCTTTAGACATTCTTTTAGCAAAAGATGGTGGCGTTTGCAAAATGCGTGGTGCACGACACTGTTGCACGTATATTCCAGACAATAGTGTGAAAATTAAAACTATGCTTGCTAATCTAACAAAAGAGAGTGCAGATTTGAAGGAACTGAAAGAACCAGGAGTGTGGGAGAAGGTTGGAAAAGGACTTGCTTCAGTGGGAAGTTGGCTTGGGGGGATTTGGAATGGGATATTGCTAAAAATAATAGAGGGAATTTTAATAGTTATAATTTGCGTATTTGGAATTTGGGGAATAAAAAGGGGAATAATAATGATTATGGAAAGAATTAAAAGAAGGAAGGAAGAGAAAATAATGAAAAGAATGGCAGAAGAATACAAAGCGAAAACTAGGGGAATTAAAAGGAAAAGAGAACTGACAGAATTTTAATGGAATAAAATTTGTGGGCATGATTTGGTGTGATGACAAGTAGTCATCAGAGGAGGGATTGATGAAGCAGAAAAATGAAGGTTTTGATTTATTTACGCTTAAACGTAGTGCTGCAATAATCATGTGTGACTTTAACCGAACTAATAAAGATTGTACGGGGACAAAATGTGCCCTCAGAGTAGTTTGACAACATTTATAAACGTGCTTTATATAACGTGATGTATTAGAATTGCACTAATCCGACATAATCATAAACGTGTGCTACGATTTTGCTTGTTTGAAATGTTTTAGCTTAGCATAACTTTAGTGGAGGCTTTGGCCTAGTTGCCTGGTCTCACGGTTTAGATGCTCGTATTTTTCCAATGTGCTAATAAACGTGTATTTTTGCTTGAAGCTGTACTTTTCCACTGAGATCGTTCACATGCTTATCTTAAGGTTTCGTGCCAGCCTGGCATATTTCTCTCTTTACTCCAAGGTCAATCTGCAGGTGCGGACAATGGAAGCTCTGAAAGTGAGTTAATTGGTATAAAATGTTGCAACTTGCGTACTCGTCTCCAAGGATAATGTATGCTTAAGTAAAAGCTTGAGAACTGTCGTTTTTGATTGGACAATTTGAAGCTAACCTATGAACCCTCCAATGGAAGACCCTACTGGATTTGAACTGTTGTCTATAAAAATCAGGTGCACGAGAGGAAAGCATCCATTATTGGACATCCTGCCATTTTGTAGACTTTGCAGCTATTATGGGCCACTTTGCTGCGATGCCATTTTGAAAGAGACTTTGATGCTTTCTCTAATTGAGAGAAAGAGATTCTAAATGATTCTTGCCCTAGAGACTTTAACTTTGATTTAATCCCTTGCATGAAGTAGTAGTTTTACCTTGCCGCCGTGAGGCAATTGCCCCGTCCACCTTGCCCCTTTGCCCCGTCCCATGCCGATCGAAATGGTACCAATGCTGATCGAGAAACGGTACCTGTGAGACGAAGACTTCCTTGTATGCTGATCGTAATTGGTAAATATGAAAGGAAATTGTACAATTGCATTGTGTTTCTTTTAGGTAACCAACTGCTGGTTTTGATAAGATCCCTAGTTAGGAGTTTTCCAAATTTATGTTGCTAAATTGTTTTTGCATGAAGTCCCACATGCCGATGCTAATTTGAGGTTAGATGAGGATTCCTTTTGTTGCATGATGCAATTTGAGACCTTGTTATGCTGACTAAATGTATGCAATTAGTTTGTTACAGATTATCGTATTAGTGATTTGCATTGCCATTATCGAATGCCTTGTGATTCAAATGCTACATAGATTGCACCTGTTTCGCCGTTATGGACAGCTATTAATGTTCATTTATGTTTATCGTTTGGTGTTGAGACACATCTATATCGTGCTAGCTTTGTTAATATAGGGAAATAAATTTACTACCTTTGAATAAACTGGTGTGGTTATTCCTGACTGAAAGGTCAGGGTTTGCCGAAATGTATTCTGGATTAATTGTTAAGTGTTATGTTGATCAAGGTATTGCTTATGTTCGTTATTGATTATTGATTTGATTAAATTGACCGATATAGAGTACGGAGAGTCCCACTTAGCCAAAAGATTCATCGGCCTAAAGAGCGTCCAAATATAGATAAATTATTACTACGGACCGCTCTATCACTATAAGACACTTTCTGGACAAATCGGTCTCATGCTGATATCTCTCACAACATTTTTGCTCAAGTTGTGTGTTTGCGTCCAAAAATAGTATGCACTATTGCTCATTTACACTTTTTTCTAGGCCTACCTTTAATGTCTAGAGGTTATAAAGAGAAGTATTCAACGAACATAAGAGTGGAGTGTGCCATGAGATTTCATTAAATAGGTCGTGTTACTGGGGAATCATCCGTTCTCTTCTGTACAGTTATTTTTGGACAGATCTTGTTCACCTCTACTGGGGTGATAACGTTCACCTTGGCCTTTGCATTGGTGATAAATGTCTGAGAGCAGGTTTATTTACATATTCTGCTGCTGCTAAGATCCGTTTTTAATAACATAAGCAGCAAGTAATAATTCAGACACTTGAAATGTCCAACTTGGAATCTAGGGGCCTCATTATGACCCTGGTGGCGGTCGGACCACCGCCAATGAGGCCGTCCGAGCGCCATATTATGTCTGTCAGCACCACCAGATTTGAGGGGTTATTATGACCCTGGAGGTCTTTTGACTGCCAGGGTTAATGTGGCGGCATCACTGCCAAGAGGCTGGCGGTGTATACCGCCACATTATGACCGTGGCGGGTGTGCCGCTGGCAACCCACCACATCACCACTCATACTGCCACGGCAGAATGAGCCGCGGGCCAGACATGTGAATCTCTGACCCGACGGCCCACAGAGTACCGCCGCCAGTATTATGAGCCAGCCTACCGCCACGGTTTTCGTGGTGTTAGCAACTCCCCTTCCCTGTCACCGGTATGCGGCTCCCCCGCCCCCTCAACACTCACCTGATCCATCCAAAACCCCCACCGCCTCTGATGTACACACTCACCCCAACTGCCCCTGAATCAAACATGCCCGGACCCCCTCCAATGCACACAAACACTCCCCACCCCATAAATGCACACACCACGCACACACTAATACGCACGCCCCACGCATACATGTTTTCATGTACACTGGCAGACACGCATTCACTCATACACTGGCAGACACGTATTCATAAACGCATACTTCCAGACATACTCACACACATTCTTACACACAACCACACTGACATGCAGACACACACTCACTTCACCATTCTTACACGCATTTACTCATACGCATACAACCAGGCATGCACCACAACACGCACAGAGGCATTCACAAACACAATCACACATTCATGCACACACTCACACAAAACACCCCCAACCCTCCCCTCCCCTGTCAGATGCCTGACTTACCTTGTCTGGTGAGGAGGTTGTCCGGCAGGGAATGGGAAGGGGCGCTACTACCACCAGCAGCGTCCCACCAGCAGGATACCACCAGGCCGTATTTCTGGTCAAAATACGGTGGCAACGTTCTACTGGTGGGGCAGTGCAGGTGGTAGCACCGCCAGGGCACCTCCGTCCGCCAGCATGGCTACTGCCGGATTTCCGCCCTGATTGTGGCGGAAATCCCGCAGTACCCATAATATGTCAGGCGGAAGACTGCAGCCACTGCGGTCTTCTGGCACCCTTCACATCGACGGTCTCCTGAAAATACGATGTCATAATGAAGGCCTTAGTCTACACAACAGTCTGGCGGTGCTGGCGGTCCTAATCCGACAGGGCAGTGCTGCAAGCAGCGCTGCCCTGGGGATTATGACCCCCTTCTCTGCCAGCGATTTCATGGCGGTAACTTCGCCATGAAAAGCCTGGGGGAGACGGGGTGCAGGGTGCCCCGGGGGGGCCCTGCACTGCCATGCACTTGGCATTGGCAGTGCGGGGCCCCCACTGGCCAGCACCATTGCAATGTTCACTGTCTGCTTTGCAGACAGTGAACATTGTGACGGGTGCTGGTGCACCCAATGCACTACAGCACTGCCACCGGCTCTACTATGAGCCAGAGACAATGCTGTAGGCCGTTTCCCTCTGGGCCAGTGGGAAACTCGTAATGGGCCCTGCGGGGAGGCGGCCACATTGGCGGCAACTTACCCATCCGGACTTCAGTGGTCGGGCTTTTCCATCCGTCCAAGTCATAATAAGCCCCTAATGCAGATTGGGCAAGGAGGCCAAAGTTGTTAAGGTTGATCTAAAAGTAACATTTTCCATTTTAAATGCTATAGGAATATATGTTTCCTACTGCATCAGCTGCTTTGCAGAAAAACAGACTTGCCACGAATCAAGTACCCTTCGCCACACATTATAAGTATGCTGGAAGTCATCCAGGAGATCTGTAACCATATAGAGAGACAAGGTCAAGTTCCTTAATGAAGTGATAAAACTCAATGGTGACTGGCAATATCCTTTTAACATAGGGCAGAATATGTTACCTTATAATAAGTGGTCACAACATCACACTTCATAGAACAAGGCCGAAGGCTGAGTGCCTCATTGAGGTGATTGAACTAAGGGGTGATTAACAATATCCTTTTAAGTAGGGCAGATTATTTTATTCCTTATAATATGTAGTCACACCATCACATTTCACAGAAAATGCTTAAATCCTTGGTATTTTCTTCATATGAGAGTGATAGCATGGTTGCAGACATAAAAAAATAAAAGCAGAATCTGTGGTGCAAAATTTAACACAAGCAACTAGTAATTTGCTGCAAAACATTTATTAGAATTAGCTTTATGTAAATCCGATTAAAAAGGGGCTGTAGCAGGGGCGGCTCCTCTGTTAGGGCGGAGGAGCTTTGTTCCCCCCGCAAGCAGCAGAAGCTGCAAACCTTTCCATAAACGTTGTTTATTATCCTTTCGTTCTGAAAGGGGAGGACCATGGGGGAGTCAAGCAGTGAGGGGGGGTGCACAGCACTCCCACTCAGAGCAAGCGTATGTGTGTTTGGCTGGCCATCTTGGCCACAGTTGCCAGGCTGGAGAGAGCCTGCACAGGCTCCCAGTCTGCCTGGGAACGCCCTGGCTGGGCGCTCCCAGCCAATCCTGATGCTGCTGTGAGCAGGGAGGTTGGGAGCCTGTGCCTACAGCGCACTGGAAAGGAGAGCGGTGCGACGTGGGTAGGCGGATCAGGTACGTTTTTTTAATATATATAATTTAATATACCCCCCTCCTCGAGTCACACCCGCCGCCCCTTTTTAGCGATGCGAGCCGCGACTGGGCTGTAGCTCAGAATGCGTAATAATATGCACAGAGATTCTTTATTTTGCTTGAGGAGCTATGTACAAATAAACACATCGTCAGAATTCTCTCTTTTCTGCTTCTTACGGTTCATATTAGAAAGCAGATCATGAGAATGAAAAGCATTTCTAGTTTTCGTGTTTGAACTGTAGCAGTAATTGTGAAAGGCGTACAAGACCTTCCTTTCACCAGCAAACCAGCAGTAGTTATGAAAGATGAACAAGACTGGCCTTTCACCCTTGCTGCTGGCAGCAGGTATTATTGTTTCAAGGCTCACCTGTAATAACATATTAGAGCTGAGCAGCCATGCCATTTCATTATTATAGGTGACTAGAAACATCACAATTTGACTGTAAGAAATTAGTGATAGACTTGTATACAGTATTGGAGGATGGTTATTAGTAGAGGTAAGTACGCACCTACCACTAGCAATAATGCACCCACACAATGTTAGGCTCAGTCAAGGTCTCATTACATCAGCCCCTGGCTCAACCCATGGTAGCTTGGCAACAAGCAGGCAGTCTTAACTTGGAATACAGGTGTGTAAAGCACTTAAATACACCAAAACAGTAAATAATTAAGATGCAGCACACAATAAAAATCCCACAACAATTTATAAAAAATTGTAAATATTATCTTTACAATGACACAAAAATGACAAAAACCCAATATAGGGAACAGAAATCATGAATTTTTAAAGATAAAATAATAAACGCGCTTTCTAGTGCTAGGAAATCAATAGCGCTACCGGGGGCATCTAGTCATGCCTGCCCAGGACAAAGTCAAAGTTTGAAGTCAACCGCAGTGGAGCCCTGCTCAGATACACTGAGAGGGAGGCCTCGTTCAAAATTTTACCTTCGCAATTAGAAACTTTTCAGGAGCTTTTCTCTCTCAACGTTGTGTGTGGTCCTCCTCAGCAAGCCGATTTTGATGCATGGTCGTCAGACTGCTTTTCCACGGAACCTCGGTCAAATCCTGGAAGTCTGGAGCTATGGAGATTTCAGTGGATGAACCTGAATTCCTGGCCGAGTCGCGGTTGAAGGTAGTTGGCTTGACCCATGAAGGTGAGTCGATCCCCTTATGGAGCTTTTTCCAAAAGGTGCGCCAAGCTTCTCCAAACATCTGGAACGCTCCTTCCTGAAGTTCCTCATGAGGTTGCAAAGTGTCTAAAACACAAAACCAAGTGTCTAAAAGCTCTGAGATGGGCCTTGAAATTTAGGACCACAATTTCCACAATGCACTTGGCCAAATCCTAAAAGTCCACTGGATGCACTTCATGCTGGGGACTTTTGTGATAGTTGGTGCAGGCAAGCTCTGCTAACCTGTTGCTTTCAGGGATCCCACTCCTGAGTCCTTCTTGAAGCAAGGCAAAGTCCTTAGGGCTGTTATTCCTGTGTGCAACAGGAGCAGTACTTCAGAGTGCAGTCCTCTTGGTTGCAGACCAGGGTTCCAGCAGGGCAGTTCTTCTTCTTCTTTTGGTTTCAGGCAGCACATCTGAGTTGTAATGCAGCTCAGCCAATTTTATTCAATCATCCTGGGAGATAAGCGGGGGCACTCTTGTCCAGTGAGCTGCAGGTGCCACCCAAAAGCATGACAGCCTCCTCCAGAGTGTGGCATGTTCTTGTTCCATAAAGCACTGCACTTTAAAATTCCAAGAGGGGTGATTTTCCTTCAGAGGAGCAAGACCTGTCTAAACCAACCTACTGTTGTTGCGCTTTTCCATTCACACTCCCACTCTGGACATTGGCAAATTACCTGGGGCTGCTATCTAGCTGCAGGGTACAGAGTGAAAGGGCAGGCCTGACTGACATTCCTTTCTATCCTGCTTCCTTTGAAGCCCAGTTTGATTAACCAGCCCCCTTCCTAGCCTGGCCTCAGCATCTTCCAACCTCCCCATCAGATAACCTCTGCTCAGTGCAGGACACTGATCACCTCATCAAAGCAGCCTGGCTAATCCTGTTAAGGCTGACCATTAAGGAGAGGCCACTAGCAGGTTGGAAATTGGCTTCCAGAAAAGAAAGTCTAGCTTCTTTCTTGTATTAGTTATGATAAATTCAACAGTGGCAAGTTTTTGAATTTATCATTACCAACTGTTTGAGTCCTTGCATGACACATATAGCTACTTCATAGCAATACTTATGCTTATAGAAAATATTATCATGTTGGCCTATGGAGCTAGGTATCTACAATAAGGAAAATTGAAAGGTGCAGTTTTTACCCTACCAGGACATATAAAACATATTTTATAATGTCCCTGCTTATAGTTACATGGCACCCCACCCCTGGGATATCTAGGGGAGACCTATATGTGACTTATGTATAAAAATAAGGTAGATTATCATTTTAGAAGTACCTTTAATTCCAAATTTAAATTTGCACATATTTTACCTTTTAAAGACAGTCTGCAACACCGGGCTGCTTTTTAAAATGACAGCAGGCAACACAGCAGTGCACACTCCAGTACAAGAAATCTACTTGGCCTCTAAACATCCTGCCCTATTATATTCTAGGGACTTATAGGTAGTTTGAATCCCCCTTGCCCTATTATCTACAGGGATCGGTCATTGCCCATTGTAATTGCACCATTTTACCATATACCTTTTTTTATAGCACTGACCCTGGGCCTGTTTAGAAGAGTCCAGTGGACAGTCAGGGTCAATTACCACCATTAACAGTCAGAAACATTGGGGTGAACATGCTAAAAATATGACTTTCTCTCATGGCTCCCTCCCAAATGAAAGGTGATGGGTAACTAACCAACACCTTGGTAGTCCTCATCAGCGAAGTGGAAAAACAGAGAAATTCCATTTGCAGTAACATGGGCCACCCATGGCCTGTATTCCACTGTGAAGTCCATCCCCTGTAGGGAAATGGACCACCTCAACAATTTAGGATTCTCCCCCTCCCTATTCTGCATGAGCCACCTGGGAGGTCTGTGGTCAGTCCGAACACGAAAGTAAGCACCAAACAAGTATGGTCTCAGCTTTTTCTGGGACTAAACCACAGCAAAGGCTTCCCTCTCAATGGCACTTAATTTTTACTCGCTGCTAATTAAGGCAACTGGCTGATCAAGTCCCTCTTCATTTACCTGTGCCAATACTGCCCCAATCCATGCTCTTAAGAATCTGTCTGAACCACAAATTCCTTTGTGTAGTTAGGGGCCAGTAACACTGGTGCTGAACACACAGCTTCTTTCAGAGTGTCAATGGCTTTCTGACATTCTGGGGCCCACATGACTCTCTTTGGCCTCATTTTAGAATTGAGTTCTGTCAGGGGAGCCACAATGGTCCCATACTCCTGAACAAATCTTCTATATTACCAAGTCAGACCTAGGAACACCCTGACCTATGTATGGGTTGTTGGAGAAGTTCAACCCAATATGGTTTGGATTTTAGCCTGGAGGGGTTGCACATGGCCTCCACCTACAAGGTGATCCAGGTATACAACTGAACACTTACTGGCCTTAATAGTCAGGCCTGCCTGCTGCAGAGCCTGAAGCCCTTCCTTCTGGTGATTTAAGTGATCCTTCTAGGTGGAACTGTACACAGCTTCATGCGCTCTTGGCTGGCCTCCAAGTTCCTGCTTGCTTTGGACATGCAATATCTCAGGCCTAGTACATAGCCAAGCACATTGTCCTTGGTTTCCTTGAGAGGCTTTTCCCAAGACTCTTTCACCAGGCACAATGGACCTCTTACAGGGTGCCCAAACAACAATTCAAAGGGACTAAAGCCAATCCCTTTTTGTGAACCTCCCTGTAAGCAAACAGTAGGCATGGTAGGAGAACATCCCATTTCCTCCTGAGCTTTTCAGGCAAACCATTGATAATGCAGGGTCTTTTTGAACCTTTCCACCAGACCATTAGTCTGGGAGTGATATGGGGTGGTGAACTTGTTGGTAACACCACATTCTTCACACATTGCCTTCAGATAGCTGGAAATGAAATTTGTGCCCCATCTTAAACAACCTCCTTTGGGAAACCCACTCTGGTGAACACATCAAGCAGGGCTCTAGCCACTGAAGGTGGAGTGGCTGTTTGGAGGGGAATTACCTCAGGGTACCTTGTGGCATGGTCCACTACCACCAAGATATACCTGTTCCCTGATGCAGTTGGTGGTACTTGGGGACCAACAATGTCTGTCACACCCTCTCAAAGGGAGTCCCAACCACTGGCAGTGGTATCAAGGGAGCCTTTGGTTTGCCTCCTGTCTTGCTACTGGCCTCACAGGTGACACAGGAGTTACAAAACACCTTCACTTTGGCAGACATGCTGGGCCAATAGAAATGGTTCATCAACCGGTTCCAAGTCTTATTCTGACCCAAGTGGCCTGCCAAGGGGATGTCATGGCTCAAAATGAGGAGGAATTCTCTATACTTTTAAGGTACCACCAACCACCTGGTGGCTCCCTCCTTGAGGTCTCTGGCCTTAGTGTATAAGACTCCCTCATACCAGTAAACTTTATGGGATCCACTAACATCACCCTCCTCTTGCCTAGAGGCAGTCTGCCTTAAGCTCTCAAGAGAGGGACCTTCTCTTTGCCCCTGGTAAAACTCTTCTGTGGTGGGTCTACAAGCTCCTGGTTTTCTCTCGGTTGGCTCATCAGACCCAGAGCCCTTTCTCTTTTCAGTGGATACTTGGCCCATTATTCCAGAATACAAGAGTCCAGCCTTTCCCTGCTAAGCAGCCTGTGACCTGGTCACAGCACATACCCACTCAAACAGATCCAGTATCTTTGCTTAGACAAGTCTCTCTACCCCTGATGAGTCAAAAGCTTCAAGATCGTTTCCCAGTAGATACTATACTTGGAGTGCAGGAGACACTTGCCTAGGGCCTGTCACACCTCCCCATTCCAAACTCAGCATTGCCGTGGGATGGAGTGTGGTTCTGCTGTCTGCATAGGTTACCTGTTGGTTCACGCCAAGTATGATCTGCTCTGGAGAAACCAGATTCTCTGTAACCATAGTCACACTAGCTCCTGTATCTCTCAGTGCCCCAACCTCACTCCCATTGATTTTAGGCCTCTGCCTATACCTTTCCATACTGGGAGACGGGGGGGGGCTGTAATTTCCACCCGACCCAAGGACACTGCCCTTGTTAACTCCTTCCCCATCTCTGGGACAATCTCCACCCCCACACCTACATTAGCAATACCCTTGGACTGCCCACCAGTGAGGAGCTTTTCTGTGCAACAGCATTTCCTCTTTTGTGTCCTGGCTGATAACAGTCAAAATACTGTCCTGCCTTCATCAGATCACAAAACGTTCCTGCCTTTGTAGGATCAAACTTCTTCTGCAAATACCTCTACAGGTTTTTGTGGGTCTTGTGAGGATTCTTTATGTTTTTGACCTTCTTTCCCCTGGGCTTTGCCCTGGAAGGGCACCTGTCTTACACTCATTTGTTCACCTCCCTGTCATTGGTTAGAACCCCGGGTTCTCACCCGCTCATCAGCTGTCTCCCACAGATCCCTGGGAACAGATAACTGAGTCCACTAGATACTGGCTTAACTTCTCTTGTATACAAAGAGTCAGTATGTGCTCTTTAAGAATCGAAATAGACAGCCCCCTATAGGTACTTACTCGGTCACCCTTAATCCAGCCCTCTAATGCCTTCACTGAGATGTCTACAAAGTCCACCCAGGACTGTGTGTCCTGAACTTCACCCTGTACTTTTCTGTGGTCAGACCTAATTTCTTGACTAAGCATTGCTTCATGTGGGAGTAAGATTTTGCTTCATCCCCCTGCAGGGTCAGTGGCTTATCCCACCCAGCTAGGGGGTCAGTTCCCACAGGAGTGAACCCCAATACTTAGAGTGTACCTGTTTTCTCTCAAGGGCCCTCTCAAATGCAGTTAACCACTTGTCAATATCATCCCCCCTCAATGTACATGGGAAGTATCCCTTTGGGGAGCCTGGAATTTCCCCTAGCCCCCCTCGGGTATCGCAGCATTGTCTTCATTGTTGCTGCCACCATTTCTTCTCTCTTCTTCCCTTGCCCACCTCTTCTTTTCCAGCTTTAGCTTCTCCTTCTATATAGCTAAGGCTTCCAACTGAGCCTGAAGCTTTCTCTCTTCAAGAGACAGTTTTGGTTCCTCTCTGGATGACCATTCCCTCTCTCCCCTAGCTGGACGCATGAATCTAGTACTGGCAGTTGTGGACAGGGTGTCATCCTCCTGGTAGAGGTTGTTGAAGGGGTTACCTTCCCCTTCCCCTTCATTCTCTGTGCCCAGGCCTTAAGGGACCTAATCAACTCTGCCTTTCTGATCTTCTTGGTATTAGGTAACCACCTGGACCTACACTGAACCCTAATTTCAGCCACTTTGCGTTTGTTCAGTTTAGCCAGATAAAGGTCCATTTTAGACCACGTTTTGAGTCACACAAACTTCACAATCAAAAACAGAACAAATTTGGAAAAATCTAAATAATGGATTGAAAATCAGTTTTAATACACATTTCAAAAATCCAAAAGAAAAAGTTTTGTTCTAAGTCAACTTAGTAGATTTTTACTGATCCTAACTCATTTTACTGGATAGTGCAATTCAACACAAGTCCACATCTACACCGCTGAATAATAATTATGTTGGAGGCTGGTTATTAGTAGAGGTAAGTATACACCTACCACTAGTAATAATGCCTCTGGACAATGTGAGCCTCAGTCAAGGTCTCAAAACATCAGCCTCTGGCTCTACCCCGGGAGCTTGGCAACATGCAGGCAGGCTTAACTTGGGAGACAGGTATGTAAAGAATTTAAATTCACCAATCCAGTATATAAGTAAGACACAACACACAATAAAAATCCCACACTAATTCGTAAAAATAGCAAATATTTATATCTTTAAAATGACACCAACACAACAAAAATCCAATGTAGGAACCCAGAGTTATGAATTTTAAAAAATTAAATAAAATATACTTTCTAGTGCTGGAAATCAATAGCGCCAACTGGGGGCATGTGGTCACGCTTGACCGCTACAAAGTTGAAGTTTAAGGCTGACTGTGATGGAGCCCTCCTCGCATACACTGAGCAGGAGGCCTCAGTCGAAATTTTACCTTTGCACTTAGAAACTTTTCTGGAGTTTTTCTCTCTCAACGTCGTGCGGTAGTCCTCACCATGCCGATTTGTATGCAACATTGTCTGACTGCTTTTCCGTGGGACCCCAGTCACATCCTGGAAAGCTGGAGCTCTGAGTAGGATGAACCTAAAATCCTGGCCAGGTCACGGTTGAAGGTAGTCGGCTTGACTTAAGATGGCAAGTCGGCTCACTTATGGAGCTTTTTCCAAAAGTTGCTCCAAACTTCTGGAACTTCTTCCTGAAGTTCTTCTTGTGGTTCTAAGGCCCTGATTTTGACTCTGGCTGTTAATTTCCCTGAGTGCTGGCAGCCGTTCACCATATTCTCAATGGAGAAGGTAAGTGGCCATCCGAAAGGGGGGAAGGGTGCCTGTGTGTGTGGGTGCGTGTCTGCGGAAGGGGGTGGTGAATGCATGCGTGTATGCGAGTGAATGTGAATGTGTCTGTGCATGTATGTGCGCGTGTATGGGGGTGTCTGTGTTGATGAATATGAGTGAGTGGGGCGGTCTGTGTTGATGAATGTGAGTGAGTGGGGGTGTCTATGTTGATTAATGTGAGTTAGTTGATGAATGTGAGTGAGTGGGGGTGTCTGAGTGCATGTATGCATATGCTGAATGGGTGTGTATGTGAATGCATGCATGTGTGAAGGGTGTTTGTGAGTGTGTGGACGGGTGGTGGGGATGTACACGTGTGGGGACATGTGTGTAAGGCAACAGGAGTGGAGATTCCTGCCGCCGGGTGCGTGACCCTCCAGGGTTTTCGTGGTGGGGTGACCGCCACAGAAAGCCTGGCAGTTTGCAGCCTCGTAATCCGGACGGCAGACTGAGGTCTGCTGCCAGGTTGGAGGTGCTCACTGTCAAACTGACCCCTAAGTGTCTAAAACACAAAACCAAACGTTTTGAAGCTCTGAGATGGGTCTTGGAAGTTTAGGACCACAATTCCCACAATGCACCTGGCCAAATCCTTAAAAGTCCACTGGATACACTTCAGGCTGGAGACTTTTGTGATAATTTGTGCAGGCAAGCTTTTTTAACCTGTTGCTTTCAGGAAGCCCACTCTTGCTTCCTTCTTGAAGCTAGGCAACGTCCCTAGGGATGTTGTTCAAATATGCAATGGGATTAGTATTTCAGTGTGCAGTCCTCTGGGATGCAGACCAGGGTTCCAGCAGTGCAGTACTTCTTCTTATTTTGGTATCAGTCGGCGGATCTGAGTTGCAATGCAGCTCATCCCCTTTTAGTCAATCATCTTGGGGGGCAATTACGAAGGCACCTTTGTCCAATGAGGTGCCATCAAAAAGCATGACAGCTTTTTCCAAAGTGTGGCATTTTCTTGTCCCATAAAGCACTGCACTTTAAAATTCCAAGTTGGACAATGTTACTCCAGAAGAGCAAGACCTGGCTAAATCAACCTGCTGATGTGGCTCATTTGCATAAACACTCCCTCTCTGGATATCAGCATATTCATACCTGGGCCTGCTATCTTTCTGTGGAGTACTGGGTAGCATTCTTTTCTGTCCTGCTTCCTTTGAAGCCCAGTTTGATTTACCCAGCCTGGCCTTAGCATCTGCCAACCTCCCCCTATCAGATAACTTCTGCTCAGTGCAGGCCACTTATAACTTCATCAAAGCAGCCTGGCTAATCCTGTTAATGCTGACCACTCAGGAGAGGCCACTAGGAGGCTGGAATTTGTCTTACAGAAAAGTAAATCTGGTAACTTCTTTTCTGTATTAGTTATGATAAATTCAACAGTGGCAAGTTGTTGGATTTATCATTACCAATCTTTTGAGTCCTTTCATGATATATTGAGCTCCTTCCTAGCAATACTTATGCTTATGGAAAATATTCACAGGTTAGCCTAAGGAGCGATGTATCTACGATGAGGAAAAATGAAAGGTGCAGGTTTTCCCTCACCGGGGCATAGAAAACATATAAAACGTATTTTACATGTCACTGCATATAGATACATGACACCCCACCCCTGGGGCATATATGGGAGATCTTGTGGGTGACATCTGTAAAAATAAGATAGATTATCTCTATGGAAGTACCTTTAACTCCAAAGTTGAATTTGCACACATTTAACTTTTGAAGGACAGTCTTCATGAAAGTGCTGTCTTTAAAATTGACAGCAGGCAACGCAGCAGTGCACAGTCCAGTGCAGGAAACCTACTGGGCCTCTAAAGGTCCCTGCCCTATTATATACTAGGGACTTACAGGTAGTTTGAATCCCCCTTGCATTATTATCTACTCTGGACTTACAGAGGTGTTACATTGCAAATTGTAATTGTACCATTTTACCATACACGTTTTATTCAGAGCACTGGCCCTGAATCTGTTTAGCAGAGCTCAGGGCACATGCAGGGTCTGTTAGTACCAGCATCAGTCAGAAACATTGGGGTGAACATGCTAAAAGGATGGCTTTCTCACATACAGGTATTGTATGCATCCTTTTATTATAGAACTGCAAGTTAAGATATTTGTGTTACACAAATGTGTCAAGTAGGCTTTGAAGAAGTATTTACATTTATGTTTGGACCTTTATGTTCACCAACTGTCTGCAAATGGTGGTTCATGAAATATCTGTTTATCAATGTTAATCTGACCAAGAGAGCAGTTTTACTAAGCATGCTTTTTTGGGTCGACAATGAACTGGTAGCAAACTGTCTGCAAACTGCAGCAATTTAGCTTCAGCTCATTTAAACACTCAAAGAAGATACTATTAAGCAATTTGAAAAAGGTTGTGAATGGCTAATGAGATGAATTTCCTGAAAAGCATTTTATTTTAAGGAGCAATGTAGAAGTAAAGTGAGTATCCAAGACCCCAGGTGGGATCAGATGACAGCTCAAATGATGAAAAAGGCACCTTATAAAAATAGAACATAGGCATGCCATTTGTGAATAATTGAATGACATCTGTTGATTGTAGGGTGTCATTCGTATTGCTGTGACTGCTTAAGCATTTTATGGATGGATGGAGAACTGGCTCAATTACTGGCTATTTGTGAAATTGGTGGTATAATGTGGCATAAGTACAGGTAGAAGTTGCAGAAATCCATATGGACCATATGTGTTTTATCCTTTGGATTAAGAAGACAGACGCAAGGGATGCTGTTTTAAAGCGGCTTTGGTAGTGTGTGTTTAGCTAGACAGCAAAGCACTACTGACAAACTTATGCAGCCAAAAAGGACATTTAGAGTCCTGTAGACGTTTGAGAGAGGAGTGAAAGGCAAATTTTTCTTGAATTGAGTGTGCTTCCTATCCCGGTTGGCTTGTTGTGGGCTAATCTGCTTGGGTGGATAGCTGGAAGATTGGAGTCATTATAAGGGATCTTTCTCAGAGAGGTATGACTTATTTGAATGAACCTCTTTGGTGCGCATGACGGAATGGTTCCGTCATGTGCCCTGACGCTGGTGTGCTGAGGACGGAACCATCCCATCCTCATCACACAAGCCCGAAATCCCTCTGCTGTTTTGTAAAAATAGCCTTGGGAGCTGGGAAAGAGCTTTGCCAGCTTCCAAGGCTATTTTAAGTTTTAAGTGAAATGATGAGCACATAGCTGCCAAGGTTTAGATTGTTATGTGTGACATTTTCATAATTTCAGTGTAATTATGGGAGACATTTCAACAACTATGAGTGACACTTTCTCGAACGCAAAATCAAGCGATGGAGATGAGAGAACCATTTAAATATCGGAAATTCCACCCATTTGAGCAACTTTAAGAAGGTCTTAAGCTGCTGGAAAGCAACAGAAATGGATGGGCACTAGCCTAGTGCCAGTGTAACCTCAGGTGCATTACGCTTTCTCTTCAATCCTTCGGGGAGGAACAGGCTCCTGGGGGTCGACACATCAATATTTGCTTAAGGAGCACAAGCTCTCCCTTGGGTGTTCCCATCTACCCGAGGACCAGTGCTTGCACCATTGAGCCACAGAACTGTGATGCTGAGGAGGGTTGGTTCGCTTGGCTGGGATATGAGTTTCTGTGACAGTAGGATACGTATTTTCTTGTAATATACAGAGAATTCTCGATAATCGAGAATCCTATACCTCCCGTTATACACCAGTGCCACCTGGGGCCTTTGATAAACAGTATTCGGAGCTTAGCTAGGAAAGTGAGAAACTGGAACTACACGGCTTTACCGCACTTCAGGACACTGTTCTTTTGTATGACAATCTCAGGCATTGCAGTAATGCGGGAAAATGACAGAAAATGTGTTATTCTAATGCAAGATGCGTGGCACTTGGCAGGGCTCCAAGCAAGCCGTGTTGACGTCATTTCACTGAAAACAAAAGTGAAATGAGCCATCAGCTTATTTCACTTTCTCTGCCTTGGTGCCCATGGGGCTATCTCAGCTCCCTGAGAACCAAGACAGACGGGAGAGGTGCCATTGGAAAGGGGACAATCTCTCCTTTCCAATGGTGCATTTCTCTAGTGGATCCATGCTTGGAGATTGCAGCAGGAAGGTGATCCCCAAGCAGGGATCCAACCACTAGACACCAGGGAGGGAGGGAATGGCTGCTTGTGCAAGGTCTTTTGCTCCTCCCCTTAATTTTGTGAAATAATCAGTCTTTAAGTCCCCCCGGGGAGGGGGGGCAGAAAGCCCACTATACACCAGGGATTTTTTTTTTTTAATAAAAGAGGAGTTAGGACTGCCCACAATGGGCATGCCAATGCCCCCACCCCCAGACACAAATAGGAACAGCCTTTCTGCCACCCTGGGAACCAGATGGTAGTTTGTAACCCCTGATCTGCCCTCTGGGGGGCAGAAAGCCCACTAGACATCAGGGACTTTTTGTATAACGTACAGAGGTGGGGGCTGCCCAAAATGGATTTCCAATGCCCTCACCCCTCCCCAGACACAAACAGTCTTTCTGCCCTCCTGGGGATCAGATGGGGTTATTAACCCCGATCTGTCCCCCAGAGAGGGCAGAAACCCCACTAGACACCAGGGATTTATTTTTAGAATGGTGGGTAGGAGATGTCCACAATGGGCATACCAATGCCCTCACTCCCCAGACACAAAAAGGAACAGCTTCTCTGCCCCTCCATAGGAGGTAGATGGGGTTTACTAGCCATGATCTGCCACCTGGTGGGACAAAGCCTGCTAGACACCAGAGATTTTTTTTTCATATATAAGAGAGGGGTAGGGGCCCGTCCACAATGAGCATGCCAATGCCCCCATCACAAACGGCAACCATCTTTCTGCCTCCCCCAGGGGGGAGATGGGGGCAATTACCCCCCCTGTGGGGGGGGAGGAGGTAGAAAGCCTACTGGACACCAGGGATTACATTTTTTTATTTGTATCAGTGTGGGCTGCCAGGCATGGGCATGGGAATGGCCATGCCCCCCCCCAAAAGTAGGGAAACAGTTTTTCTGCCCCGGAGAGGGCAGAAGGAGCCAATTACCCCTGTCTTGCCCAGGAGGGGCAGAAAGCCCACTAGACACCAGGGATATTGGTTTTATCTTATATGGTGGGAGTTGCCCAAAATAGGCATGCCAATGCGCCCCCAGATACAAACAATCTTTCTGGCACCTGGGGAGGGGCAGATCATGGTTATTAACCCCAATCTGCCCCCTCGGGTACAGATAGCCTACTAGACACCAATGATTTGTTTTTATAAAAGAGGGGTGGTAGTTGCCCACAATGGGCATGCCTATGTCCCCACCTCCAGCCACAAATAGAAATAGTCTTTCTGCCCCCCCCCAAGAGGTAGCTGGGGGTTATTACCCCCGTTTTGCCCCCCAGAAGGGGCAGAAAGCCCACTAGACACCAGGGATTTTTTTTTATATCTAATAGAGGAGTAGGGGACTGCCCGCAGTGGGCATGCCAATGCCACCATCCCTCCCAGACACAAATAGGAACAGTCCTTCTGTCACCCCTGCGGGGCAGATGGGGGAAATTACCCCACCTGCCCCCGCGAGGGGGTAGAAAGCCCACTGGACACAAGGGACTCGTTTTTTTGGTTTTTGTATCAGTGGGAACTGATGGATTAAACCCAGATCTGTGACGGGGTGAATGTTTGATTTGTTCTACATTCGGTCCATCAACTGTTCTTTTTGCTTTGTCGCCCCAAGTGGGAAGGGTATGCCCAGACGTGGGTCCAGTGCTCACTATGCCACCAGATTCAAGCTAGCCTGGCTAAATAGGGGTGATACCCCGAAACCGGTCCCAGGATGCTTGTTTCTGGTCCAAGGAGGGCCTGGTCTGGCCGTTCGGGCTGGACTGTTCCCTTGGGGAATAGGGTCAAGGCTGATTTGCATATGACTCAGTCCAAACTGGAATGGCATGGTGAGCAAAAAAACTGATGGATTAAACCCAGATCTGTGACTGGGGTGAATGTTTGATTTGTTCTACATTCCGTCCATCAACTGTTTTTTTTGCTTTGTAGCTCCAAGTGGGAAGGGTATGTCCAGACGTGGGCCCTGAGCTCACTATGCCACCACATTCAAGCTATCCTGGCTGAAAAGGGGTGATACCCTGAAACCGGTCCCAGGATGCTTGTTTCTGGTCCAGGGAGGACCTAGTCTGGCAGTTCGGGCTAGACTGTTCCCATGGGGAACAGGGTCAAGACTGATTTGCATATGACTGGGTCCAAACTGGAATGGCATGGTGAGCAAAAAAACTGATGGATTAAACCCAAATCTGTGACTGGGGGTGAATGTTTGATTTGTTCTACATTCCGTCCATCAACTGTTCTTTTTGCTTTGTCGCCCCAAGTGGGAAGGGTATGCCCAGACGTGGGTCCCGTTCTCACTATGCACCAGATTCAAGCTAGCCTGGCTGAAGATGGGTGATACCACGAAACCTGTCACAGGATGCTTGTTTCTGGTCCAGGGAGGACCTGGTCAGGCAGTTCGGGCTGGACTGTTCCCATGGGGAAGAGGGTCAAGACTGATTTGCATATGACTGGGTCCAAACTGGAATGGCATGGTGAACAAAAAAACTGATGGATTAAACTCAGATCTGTGACTGGGGGTGAATGTTTGATTTGATCTACATTCCGCCCATCAACTCTTTTCTGCCCCCCGGGGGCAGATGGAACCATTCATCCTAATCTGCCCCCTGGGGGGGAAGGCTAGAAAGCCCACTGAACACTAAGGATTACTTTTTATTTTTATTTGTATTGGCGGGGACTACCCAACATGGGCATGTCCATGCCCCCCAGCCAAAGCAGGAAATAATTCTTTCTGTCCCCCCACCCGTACATGGGGGCAATTATCCCATGTGCCCCAGGTGTGGCACAAATCCCACTAGACACCGGGGATTACCTTTTTTTGTAGGGCTGCCTAGCATGGGATTAGCCATGCCCCCACCCTTTCAAAAAAGGGGAAAACGTCTTTCTGCTCGCCTGCAGACTAAAGCATTTCACCCAAATGGCAAACAAGTGTATATTTGATTTTGTTGGGTGTTGTTTTTACAGATTAGAGCAGGAGAGCTTGGCTAGCTACCAAGATCATTGCAATTGCAATAGTGAATAGATGCACTTTTTTGGCAAGTGAAGGCCACCACCTGAAAAAATCTACCAGACCCAGACGTTTCATTAAAAATGATACCTCACATGTATAGGTGCCCAAAGCACAGTCAACCTAAAAACGTATTTTAAAAATTGCCCTTTTGGACCCGTTTTGGTTCCCCCTTCAACTAAACACATTTTTGGCCCTTCCCTGTCTCAGGCACTTGGCCCACCCACACAAGTGAGGTATCATTTTTATTGGGGGACGAAGGGGAATGGTGAGTGGTAAGACATTTGCGGTTCCCCACAGATTCCAGAACTTTCCAACACGGAAATGTAAGGAAAATGTGTTTTTTTAGACAAATATTGAGGTTTGCAAGGGATTCTGGGCAAAAAAACTTTGTGGGAGCCACACAAGTCACCCCTCCCTGGATATCCCTTGGTGTCTAGCTTTCATAAATGTACATGTTTGCTAGGTTTCCCTAGATGCTGGCTGAGCTAGGGGCTAAAAACAACAATTCCCCACTTTGCAAAAAATGGGTCAGATTTGTGTGGAAAAAATGTATGTATCCCTGTTGCATTATGGGCCATTTCCTATTGCAGGCACTAGGCCTACTCACAGAAGTGAGGTACCATTTTCATCAGAAGACTTAGGAGAATGCTGGATGGAAGGAAGTTTGTAGCTCTGTGCAGATTCCAGAACTTCCCATCACAGAAATGTGAGGAGAATGTGTTTTTTAGTCAAAGTTTGAAGTTTGCAAGGGATTCTGAGTAAAACAACCTAATGAGAGCCACACGAGTCGCCTTATTATTGATTCCTCTAAGTGTGTAGTTTAACATTTTTTACAGGTTTTCCAGGTTTCCCTACCTGCCAGTTGTCGTAGGGCTCAAAAACCACATATACCCACTTTGCAAAAAACAGGTCAGTTTTGCGTAGAAAAATTGATGTATCCATGTTGCATTTTGGGATGTTTCCGGTAATGGTCACTAAGCCAACCCACACAAGTGAGGTACCATTTTCATCAGAAGACATAGGAGAATGGCGTGTGCAAGGAAGCTTGTGGCTCTGTGCAGATTCCAGTGTGTTTTTTTGGTTAAAGTGAGATGGCTGCAAGGGATTCTGGGTAAAACAACCTGGTGAGAGCTATACAATTCACCCCATCCTGGATTCCCCTATGTATCTAGTTTTTAAAAATGTACAGATTTGCTAGGTTTTCTAAGCTGCCAGCTGAGGTAGGGCCCAAATACCACAGCTACCCACCTTGCAAAAATGGGTCAGTTTTGCATGGAAAAGTTTGATGTATCCATGTTGTGTTTTGGGCCGTTTCCTGTTGCGGGCACTAGGACTACCCACACAAGTGAGGTACCATTTTTATCAGAAGACTTAGGAGAATGCTGGGTTAAAAGAGGTTTGTGGCTCTCTGCAGGTTTCAGAACTTTCTATCACAGAAATGTGAGGGAAAATGTGTTTTTTAGTAAAATTTGAGGTTTGCATGAGATTCTGGGTAAAACAACCTGGTGAGAGCTACATAAGTCACCCCACCCAGGATTACCCTAGGTAGGCTTCAACAATGTATAGGTTTGCTAAGTTTCCCTACGTGCCAGCTAAGGTTGGGCCCAAAAACCACAGTTACCCACTTTGCAAAAAATGGGTCAGTTTTGTGTAGAAAAAATGATTTATCAATGTTGCATTTTGGGCCGTTTCCTGTTGCAGGCAGCAGGACTACCCACATAAGTGAGGTACCATTTCTATTGGGAAACATAAGGGAACACAGAATAGTAGAACAAGTGTTATTACCAATTGTATTTCTCTGAATTTGCACCTTCCAAATGCAAGACACTGTGAAAGAAAGAAGTAATTTTGAGAAGTACCCTCTAATTCATATGCTTGTATTGGTACCTACAAATTCAAAGATGTGCAAATAACCCCATATCTTGTGCCCATTACAGAAATACATTGCTTTCCTTGATACCTACTTTTCACTATCTATATATTTTACCATATGAATTGCTGCCTACCCGGTACACAATGAAAAACCATTGCAAGGTGCAGCTCAGTTATTAGCTTTGGGTGTCTTGAGTTGTTTGAGAACCTACAAGCCCTATATATCCCTGCGACCAAAAGTATCGGGCGGACGTAATGGTATATTGCTTTCGAAAATCTGCCATAGTCAGAAAGAGTTGCAGATGAAAACGTAGACACAAATGACTGTTTTTTCAACTCAATTTCAATTTTGTTTTTTGTTTCAACTGTTACTTTTTATAGGAAAATCTTGAAGGATCTACACAAATGACCCCTTGCTGAATTCAGAATTGTGTCTACTCTTCAGAAATAGAAACAAATGGACTATGTCCCTGTAAAATGGCGAAACTGTGCTGACAAATGTGTTTTTCGGATTCAAGTCTGCCTGTTCCTGAAAGCTGGAAAGATGTTGATTTTAGAATTGCATACCTTTTGTTAATGTCATTTGCAGGGAAAAACAAAAAACATTTTCTTGTGCAGCATGTTTGTCCCATTTTCCCCCCAAAACTCAAAATTTAGCTATATTTTGCCCATTTTCCAAAAGCCCGGGTACCCTTAGAATCACCCGGATGTTGGTTAAAAAGGACACAGATTTGGCGTGGATACCTTATGTGGACAAATGGTAATGGAAGCCAGAGAGTGAACTACCCCAAATAGCCCAAAAAAGGCTTAGCACGGGGGGGTGGGTAGGCCTAGCAGCGACGGAGGTTAAGCGAGAATGTCAGGTTTTAGCCTTTGATGAGTCCAGATATGTTTGTCATGGTTAGAGTAATTTTACTCTTGGCAGTGCTGCAAGGGTCACTTATGGAGAATCTATACACTCTAAGAGCAGTATATAGTTCAGGGGGATCATTCTGCGGGGAAGCTGTTTAACCTTACTATTGTTGGTATTTTATATAATTGTTGAAAAATAGAAATATCAAGAATAATATGGAACATTGTATTCACAAACAAGAATATTATTGTGTAATTTAGTTTTTGATATCGGTGTAATATTGAGTGGCAAAATATTGTATATTATATCTTATTGTATAATATGTATTGCTGTTCTAGTTTTTGATTTATATCTTTTTGTAATATCATGGTATTTAATTTTGGTTAGATTTTATGATTATATTTAGGAGTGGATTGTAAACTATGTATCTGAGCAGAGTGTTGTTTATTTGCTTTTGTTTTTCACTATTATTTTGTAATATGATTTGTGTATTTATTGAATTGTTTTGTTTTTAACAAAATTAAAAATCCGATATGTTTAATTCTTATTTTTCTTCTTTTGGGATAAGATGGTTTGTTAATATATTTTTGTAAATTTGCAACTAGATTATATGTTATTTTTAATTTCAAAATGTTTTGATTTAATATTTTAATCATTTCAAAATCCACAAACATATACTTTCATTTACAAAGGATATTTTATAAATTTGGTTTTAAGATTTTATGTGGTTTTATGATGTTTGTTTTCAATATTTTAATGTTTTATTTCTGTAACTGTAGGAACATTTTATGAAAAAATAAACGTTTGTTTAAATATTTGTACTTTAAACATTTTAAACATTTTTTTTTATGTATTACTCACTATTTATATTTCTAATAAAATGTTTGCTTTTATAACCACCCCAACCTCCAAGAATTAAGGGGCATATTTATACTCCGTTTGCGCCGAATTTGCGTTGTTTATTTCGACGCAAATTCGACGCAAAACTAACTCCATATTTATACTTTGGCGTTAGACGCGTATAGCGCCAAAGTTCATGGAGTTAGCGTCATTTTTTGGCGTTAATGATATGCAAGGGAGGCGTTCCCGTCTTAAAAAATGACTCCCAGGCATGTGCGTGGTATTTATACTCCCGGGCAAAAATGACGCCCGGGAGTGGGCGGGGCAAAAAACCCCGCATTTGCGCCTCTTTTTAACGCCTGGGTCAGGGCAGGCGTTAAGGGACCTGTGGGCTCAGAATGAGCCCAGAGGTGCCCTTTCCTGCCCCCAGGGACACCCCCTGCCACCCTTGCCCACCCCAGGAGGACACCCAAGGATGGAGGGACCCATCTCAGGGAAGAAAAGGTAAGTTGTGGTAAGTATTTTTTTTTTTTTTTTTTGTGGCATAGGGGGGCCTGATTTGTGCCCCCCTACATGCCACTATGCCCAATGACCATGCCCAGGGGACATAAGTCCCCTGGGCATGGCCATTGGGCAAGGGGGCATGACTCCTGTCTTTGCTAAGACAGGAGTCATGTTGATGGGGGATGGGCGCCAAAATAAAATGGCACAAATCGGGTTAAGGCGATTTTTTTGCCTCAACCTGACTTGCCCCATTTTGAGACACCTATACGCCATTTTCCCCTACGCCGGCGCTGCCTGGTGTACGTGGTTTTTTTTCACGCACACCAGGCAGCGCCGGTCGGCTAACGCCGGCTAACGCCATTCAATAAATACGGCGCCCGCATGGTGCTTCAGAATGGCGTTAGCCGGCGCTAATTTTTTTGACGCTAAACTGTGTTAGCGCAGTTTAGCGTCAAAAAGTATAAATACGGGCCTAAATTGGGACCGGAGTTTAGAGAGAATAGAACATCTGATCCCCCTAGAGTCCAACACTTTGCCTAATTTTGCTAAGTTTGGAGTGGGAAAAATAAATTGTCTCTCCAGCCTCAAGTCCAACATTTTCCCCAGAGTGGTTAAGTTTGAAGTGTGAGTAGTAAATATAAGTCCCCACCCAAATGCCATCTCTTTCTCCAATGTGTCTAAGTTTAGAGTGGGAATAGTAATTCAACACCTCCTTCCCCCAAAGACTAATACGTTCTCCAGTGTGACTATGTTTGGAGTGTGAATTGTGTACCTAAACCCCACAAAGTCCAACAGATTCTAATATGTTCCTACGTATGGAGTGGCAATAGCAAATCAACCACCCCCTCCACCAAGTTCCAAACTTTTACAATGTGACTAGGTTTTGAGTGGAACTAGTAAACATGACAACCTCAGAATGCAACTTTTTTTGTATTGTGGCTATTTGGAGTGGGAATAATAATTCTTACTCAACCCCTCCCCATCCCCACTTTCCCAAATGTGGCCAAGTCTGGAGAGGGAATAGTGCACTTGAACCACCCAGACATTTTCTACAATGTGGCTATGATTCGAGTAGGAATAGTAAATGTAATTTTTCCAAAGTTTAAAGCTTTCACCTAATGCGGCTGCCTTTTGGATTTAAAAGAGATAGGGCTTGATTATTAAGTTGAGGTGTTAAATGGGTATGAAATTTATCAGGTGCGAAAAATAACACCTATTATGAGTTTACACACCAAAATTTGCATGATACAGTAATTACTGTTTGCTTTGCCCTCTTAAATTTTGGCAGGTTTGAGCTGCTGAAATGTAACGAATATTGGGTTATTTAACACATTCAATAGTTATCGTATGGGTTAAATAAAACCAAATTCATCCAGTACGTAAACAAGAGTTTATACATGGGACAGAAAGAACCACCCATCTTGTAATCAGGCCCTTAGTATTTTTCTCTCAAATTAAAAAAATAAATGTACACATCTTTAGCAATTTTATTATTTTTTGTACATATATGTTAGTTATAATATGTGACACTTGTTTAAATATTTGTATTGATGTTGTAAATTATTTTGTTCCAGTAAAAGTATTTTGGACTTTCTATATTAAAACTGAGAAAACTGTATATATATAAATGTTTGGTTACATTTATTCATACAGTTGTTTTTGCACAGTGCTTATAATGATTTTTAATCTTTATTGTAATATATTTAAAACCTGCATTTATTTTTGTATTTTTCATATATCTTAATAAATGCTGCAAATATTTGTACTTCTATATCAATATTTGTTGTTGTGTACTTACAGCAACATATAGAAAATGTTTCATCATTTTTTAAAAAAAATTCTAACTTTTATTTGGCATTATTCACTCTTTTAAAACATAATATATTATTACATCAAATGTAGAGAAAGTATTTTTTAAATTTCAATTTTTTACCTGTTTTAGTTTGGCAGCAGGTCCAGCATAGCTGTTTTAACAGTGTCACATTTTGAATTAGTATTGGGTATTGTAGTATTTTATGATTTGTTTGTGGTAGGCCTTATTGAGTGATTTTGATATGTATGTATAGTTTTGTTATGCATGTTTATTTTTAGGGTTAGTTTCTGTGTTTTCTTTTTTATCTTTTTTATCAGGTTTTATGATTGCATTCTTATTTTGGATGGTGGTTACATTTTATTTTTCAATAAGAAGGGATTTTCCAACTATTTATTTAGTTTTTCCTTGTTTATGTAAATTTTTTGAAGCATTTCTTGCATTTTTAACAATTTTTAAGGATCTGCGGGGTTTTGATGGATGTGATATGGCCAAGTTGGATAGATTATTTAATATTTAAATGTGTTTTTGCATTTTTTGGATTTATTCATTTCTATTTTTTGATATACTACTTTTGACAGAGACATTCTGCTGCCTGTATGAGGCTGGAACAAAGGCTTAGGGCCTGATTTAGATTTTGACAGTCTTACTGCCAATCCGCAGCTACGGTGGTCCCAAGTACTCCATCAAGCTGACGGCAGGCCGCACGCCCTATTTAAATCTGTGGCGGGTCAGCCACCGCCCATGTCGATGGAGTGTATTCTATTGCACCAGTTGCATCTTGCAGCCCATGCGGCGGACTCCAGTGCTGACGATTAGCACTCTGCCGCTCTCTTGATGGCTGGATCCCACAGAGACAATTTAGATAACACAGACGTGCTGGTGCTGTATAAGTGGCAGTCCCATGACGGCAGGAGCTTGTTGTGAAACCTGTTCAGTATAGTACTATGGCTGTGGCTTTTGGATGGATGCTAGCAGATCACACCTGGTGTTTTGTGAACAATACTGAACACCTGCAAAACACCCTATAAAACACACTCCATTTTCAGAACATGATCCTTTGCAATTACACTGCAGCAGACCATTTGGATGCGGGAATTGCCATACAGGACCCAGTTTGTTTTTCTGTGTTTCTCTCCCTCTGTGTTTTGTGTTACTATTACTTTTTTGATTATCTTTCATCTTTTTTGGGCACTAGTTTTTTAACAAGTATTTACAATGGAATGGAGGAGAAATCCACATTTTACAGAGGGAGAGTTGTCTGCCATGGTCGATGAAATCTTAGAGTAGAGAAACAAGTGTTTTTAGCACTACAACCATATCTCTGGCAAAAGGCAAATGTGGACCAGAATACTTGACAGCGTGAATGCTGTAGCTAACAATCTGCGCACTTAGGAAAAAGTTAGGAAGAGGTGGAAAGAATTGTGGGGGAGAGTGCACTCACTGGCCTTCCAGCATCATCTGGAGACCCAGAGGGCTGGTGGTGGTTCTCCCAGCTGCCCCTTGCAACTCTTTCCCTGGGAGGAGAAGGTCTTGCAGGTCTTACATCCTAGGCTTGACTGGAATCCTTGTTGGACTGGAGAGTGGTAAACTGCACTCAACAATGTCCCAAGAATCACAAATGGAGTTCTGCCCTTAAGTTAGCCATTTAGAATGGTACAACACCCTTATCAAAACAGATATATCCAACTTTGACTCCACAAAACAGCTTGTTTCATCCCAATTACTAGCATCATGGTTGTATCTCTCTTTTTAACAACGTGCAATATGTTTAGTCAGATAGTCTGTTGTTCCCCATGGATCATCCCTTGCATTTGCCTAGTCCATTGCTTTCTATCAATGTATCTTGTTGTTCTCCAAAAAAAACATGTCCAAAACTCCATCCATTGACACGTGAAGGTATAGTGATTATAAGTAGTACTTTCACCGATTCACATCATGCCCACATGTGTGTGTATAAGTGGTAAATGTGTGTTCATCTCCACTATAGTTATTGAAATAGATATGGGTAACTCTCTTTTTAACAACTATAGTCTATGCTATGGTGTCAACAGATGACTACAACTACCAAGATGCCCTGTTTTTGTATCTGCAAAACAACAGTGAAATGTAATGTTGTTCTACCTTCCTTTACTTACATATGTTAACGCATCTCAAACACTTGTGCATTTAACAGTCACCACGCCATGCCATGTATTAAAATGTCAGTTGTTGTGTTCATCAAGCAAGTCTGTTGAATTCGAGATGTCCTACCATGTGATGGAGCATGCTAAATAGAAGCAGTATCGAGACACAATTTACTTTTCACTGTCCATATGATGACCCATGCCAGTTTTTCCAATAAGTTGAACTACAGTTTGTCTAATGTTTCTTAGCCTGCTAGGCCTTGGAATAGTCTTGTATTCTAATGTACTTAAGACTGTATTGGGTGGAATGTCTAGTACATGCAATAAACACTTAGGAAATACCATTTTGCATTTCAGGACATCCCTACAACATCATCACCTGAGTTTCCATCTGTGTAAATCAGCTTGCATGTATAAAACAATGAAAATCACACAAAGGCCTAATCATTCCACCAGTCTGATTTAATTTTTTAGGTTGCCACATTTGTAGCTAAAGACACTTTTGAGGTACCAACCAGATTTTAATTTCATATTGTCTGCATTCTTCTCAGGTCGAACAACCCAGGCCAGTGGACCACTGTCTGCTATTCAAGACACCGCCACTCCAGATCAGGATCAAGCCTTGAGTGAAGACTCCACTCCTGCAGGTCTGGATGATTGGGAGCAGGCTGATCTGTCTGGGCAGACAGCTCAAGTGAGTTGCACTCGGCCCACGCCTTTACCTCCCACCCGAGCTGAAACTACATCTTAGCCTATGGACAACTCCACTTCCTGTGGAAAGAGGAACTTCACACCAATCTTGTGCCCCCCAAGTCTTGGCTGTTGTTGAGACAGCACCAACAGTTGTGCCAGGACCCAGTTTGATGGGACACACTACCTCCAGGGCACAGGGTAGTGGGGGTAGAAGTTGTGGGAGGTAATCTGTGGGCCAGCAAAGTGTAGTCACTAGTGTCATTGTCAGCCAGACCACAATTGTCTTGGGAGCAGTATGAGCATCCCAAGACGCAAGGGTCCAGGTCGTAACTGAGCTCCAGGAGATCAAGTAGGTGCAGAGGGAGCTCATGTTGGAAATCTGCAACCATAATGACAAAATGAGCTCCCTAACTGGGGTGCTTTTTGATAGGCCTGACAGTGCCTGGTGGGACTCCAAGTCCCAGGCACCCCTCTGCTTTCCTTATACCTGGGGACACTCTTGGGCGCTACAAAGTGCACCGCGCAACACCGCTGCCTGACAGTGCATGGTGGGACTCCAAGTCCCAGGCACCCCTGTGTTTCCCCTACACCTGGGGACACTCGCGGGCGCTACAAAGCGCACCGGGCAACGCCGCTGCCGCTGCCTGATAGTGCCTGGTGGGACTCCAAGTCCCAGGCACCCCTGTGCTTTCCCTACACCTGGGGACACTCACGGGCGCTACAAAGCGCACCGGGCAACGCCGCTGGCGCTGCCTGATAGTGCCTGGTGGGACTCCAAGTCCCAGGCACCCCTGTGCTTTTCCTACACCTGGGGACACTCGCGGGCGCTACAAAGCGCACCGCGCAACGCCTCTGCCTGATAGTGCCTGGTGGGACTCCAAGTCCCAGGCACCCCTGTGCTTCCCCTACACCTGGGGACACTCGCGGGCGCTACAAATCACACCGCACAATGCCACTGCCGCTGCCTGATAGTCCCTGGTGGGACTCCAAGTCCCAGGCAACCCTGTGCTTTTCCTACACCTGGGGACATTCGCGGGCGCTACAAAGCGCACCGCGTAACGCCACTGCCCAGGCAAAGCCCGGGCCAAGGGCGGGCCCATCCTTCGCCCGTCAGCGACTGACTGAGGCCAGGCCGGGCCATCCCTCTTTAATTTGTTTTTTGTTTGGGGGCCCCTGTTTTTGGCTCGGATACCACACAGTCAATAATGGGGAAGCGGAAGGCAGATGATGTCCCTGCGCCATATTCTGGTGCCAAAAAACACAAGAAGCGAGCTAGCAGGAAAGCAGATGACCCTCCTAAGCCCATTAGGAATCAATTTCAAGCTATTGATTCCTTGTTTGAGGAAGTAGAGGCAATATCGAGGAGCCCATCTATCACCGCTCCCCCATTCCTGCCACTTCGACCCTTAGGAAGATTACAGATCTATTTAATAAAAAACTGCGGACACCTCATTTGTATGTGGAAGCGGACCTCCATTTGCCTCCCATATCTAAGGCTGTAATTCTTTCACCACCAATGAGGCATACTTCGAATGCTGAAGTTGTAGAATGCACCCAATCCAGGGACTCTCTGCATTTAGGCTCCAAGTCTGTAGTTTCTAGCGATATCCCCTGTTCAAACAGATTTCAACCCCTATCTACTTCTAGTGAGAGCCCAGGTTGCTCTCCACCTTTAATTCCAGCGAAACCTGGTACAGAAGAATTGGACTGGCGGTTCCAATGTAAGAGGTCACTTGAACTGGAAACTGTTTCCCAGAAGCTGGATGATTTAAAATCCTTGGTAATGGTTATTTTGGGTAAAATTTCTGGACTATCTGATCAGAAAGTAATTTGTAATTGTAAATTGCCCAGTACGAATGTCCACATCCCTGAGCTGACCGGAGGGTCCAACGTGCTAGAAACATTAGTCACTGGGGATAACTTAACCTCTTACCCCAAATGCCTAAAGTTGGGGGCGAAGTCCACGAACATGGCAACGAATAAAAAGGGGAGTTGTCTATCTCTACCCGTCAACAACCCCACTGATACCTGCCGTATGCTTAATCTTGCCTTAAAAAATAATGACCAGAGTCTTCCCTGCACAAATCCCTTGCCCAAGGAAGCCAAGGACGGGAAGGGTGTACAGGCGCCCGTAAGTCCACCCAGAGTCTTACGTCAAGGTCAATCTAATTTAATTCAGGCGACTGTTCCAAAGGGGAGACATGATGAGAGTAGAAAGGATGCATACATCTATATGACAGGGGTCCCTAGGTTGTCTGCTGGTCAGAGAGAGTCTCATGAATCTCTCACTAATAAAGTTATTTATTGGATTCGCATACAGAGGAAATATCTATCTGTCATCCGTTCTGATATTCGGGAGGTACGTAGACATGTTCAACCAGACTCAGACTTTGATTACATTTCAATTCTTTTTTTCGATACCTCCATGGTCGATAATCTTATGGCTTTCAATTCACGGACTAGTTTTCTGAAATCTGGCAGAGACATTGGAATTGGCCTCTGCATGTATTCTCCGGGGGGGGGGGGAGACACAAAGGATTGATAGACCATCTAATGTCCTTGTGGGAGGGGTCCAGGGTCTACTCAATAGTAATCGACCAGGTTTGACCAAGATCCGTTCCCCCCGGTTATCTGATCTAGACTGACTAAATGATGTTTCTCCCTCAGTGTTCCCCATTACAGTTGCTACGGCTCACAGAAGCAAATGACAAAGGGCTCTGAATTCCATTGTACCCCTGAGAGCTAGGTCCACATTTGTGCTGTATGAACTTAACATTATGTCTTGGAATGTGGCTGGATTAAAGAAAAAGATGGGAGATCCCGGATGGGTCAACCTTATCTCTAAGCAAGATTTATGTATTTTTCAGGAAACCTGGGCGGAAGAGATAATATATGTTGAGGGGTTCACAACTTATTTTGTCGCAGCTCAACCTGCCTCTGGAGGCTTTGGTAGACCTATGGGTGGGCTTATGATTTTAGTGAATAAGAAATTGCAATGCGACCATTCTGCGCTATCCCTTAACTCGCTAGATCTATTGGGTGTCAGACTTACATTTCAGCCTGGTTTTACAGTGACATTGGTCAATGTGTACCCGAGGTCCGTCCCCCCCAGCATGGAATTGAGGGTACTTGCTCAGCTAGCTGAGCATATGGAACTTTTGCATCCATCCAACCATCTGTTGATAGGGGGCGATATAAACTGTTCCTTCGTATCAAGAACCTTATAGGCAATTTGTCAACTGAAGAAGATGAATCTTGGGGTATCCCCCAAGCGAAGGATGATACTTTTAGCATTGGTTCTTGTGTTGCCACGCAGATGGCCTCCCTTTGCCTACGTTTTGGACTCAGGGAATGCAATGGTCAGACTAGATCTGATTCAAATCGTACCCCCACTTTCAAGCGTGGGTGTTCTTCCAGCATTATTGACTTTTTTTGTCGACATCAGGCTCTGGTCAGACACTCTGGATATGAAGGTGGAACCCCGCCATGATAGCGACCACCACCCCCTATGTCTTACTCTATCCAATAAAGCTTTTGGGAGAACACAACATCTAGAGACCACTGATGTTCCGATCCCTTGCCCGAACTCTAGGCAAACTCGTGTCAGTTGGTCAAAAGTTACATCTAATCCATTCTTGATCAAACAAATTTATTGTTCCTTTCTACAGCTGTTCTCTGGTTTTGACAAGCAAGAGGTCGATAGTATTCCAATCTTGAAAATCCATGTTGAATTGACAACCATTCTACAGATTTTTATTTATAAAGAAACCACTGTTAGGCATACTCTTGATACCATCCGATCTAGAGAATGGTTTAATAAAGATTGCAACCTTGCGAGGCTCAATCTCAAATTGGCTCTCCACAAGCACTCACAGGAGGAGATCAGGGTCGCTAGATTTAGTTACACCAAGACCCTGGATCTAATGAAGAAACATTGGGAATTTGAGATCTGGCAGAAGTTGCTGGAGGCAGTCGAAAATCAAGACGAGGGTTCTTTTTGGAGGTTGTTGACCAACAGGCATAGAGAGGGTAATGTCACTCCAAATCTTCATATCCAGCCCGAAATATGGGTGGCTCATTTCTCCGAGATCTATGCTTCATCCATGCAGCAGGACCATGAGGACCACAGGGGCGTTGAACGCAGACCTCTCACTGAAGGTCCTACGGAGGACATTGTTTTCACAATTGCTGAAACCACAGCAGCTATTAGTGCTCTGAAATCTGTTAAGGCTCCTGGTCCTAATAAGATACCGGGGGACCTGTTTAAGTCAGAACCCGTTATTTGGGCATGGCATATTAATACATTATCGAATGCCATCGCAGCAGGCGCCCTTATTCCGGATTCGTGGCTCGGACCGAAATTATCCCTATCTATGAAAAAGGAGATGTGGGACTGCCCATAAATTACAGCCCAATTAGTCTCATTGATAATCTCCAAAAGATTTTCTCCAAGCAAGTCCTAGGCAGGCTCATGGACTGGGTCCAAGCCAATCAGGTCCTATCTCCCCTCCAGGCTGGTTTCCGCTCAAGAATTAGCACTATGGACCAAGTTTTTAGATTCTTCCTGCTACTCTGGAAATACGTTACTTTGGCCAAACAAAACTTGTATGTTGCTTTTGTTGACCTAAAGTCCGCTTTCGATCTTGTTCCAAGACAGAAATTGTGTGAAGTCCTAAAAAAAATTGGTGTCCCGAGGAATTTGATGCACCTAATTCAAAGATTGCACAAGAACACCTATGCTCGAGTAAGGTGGGGTAGTCAGGGGGAACTTACCGATCGTATTAATATCAGGAGGGGGGTACACCAGGGCTGTGTCCTGGCACCCACTCTTTTTTCCTTTTTCATTAATGAGGTGGTGCAAGCTGTAACTGATTGTCAAAATGATGCCCCTTCATTGAACAATTCAAAAGTTCCAATTCTTTTATTCGCTGATGACTCCTTCTTGATCTCTAAAACACCTTTGGGCCTTCAGGTCCTCCTGGATAGGTTCAATGTGTTCTGTGCAGACCATGGATTGGAACTTAATTCTAGTAAAACAAAACTTATGATCTTTGGTCTTGGTTGCACAAAACTTTGTAACATCTTATATAACGAGGTTCCTCTGAGCAAGGTATGCTCTATTGATTATCTAGGGGGGAGAATCAGCAAAGATATGAACTGGCAGGCCCAGGTAGGAAAAAGCCTAGCTCTCTTAGCACACAGGTCAGTGGCAATTTTGCGTTTTCAAAAGTCTAATACTGTGAAAGTTGTTTCCCCAGCGATTAAAATGTATCTAGCAAAGGCTCAGAGCGCCGCGGTTTATGGCGCTGAGGTTTGGGTTTGCTTCAAAAGTAGCAAGTTATCTGTGGGGGAAAATAACTATGTAAGATCGCTCTTGGCATGTCCTCGTAGTACGCCCTTGGTTCCAGTGTTTTTGGACTTAGGGTTCCCCCACATTTCTGATGTAATAGCTCTAAGGCCCTTAACTTTTTGGGTTCGCATCTGGACCACCCCTGAATTAGTCGTATATTAGGAGTCCTTGCAAGACTTATTGGATAGACCAAACGTACTTTCTATCCCTTGGTTCAAGTACATTTCGGAATGGTTCCATACCTTGGGACTCATTGATTTTTGGAGCCAGCCAAATAATTTAAGGAGGGTTCACAAGGATCATTTAAAATCAGTTTACTGGTCCCATGTTAGGGAAAAATATCTGTTATGTACTTCACATGGTAGGTTGACGTCTCAATTTCTCGATTACAAGTGGTTTCCCCACTTTGAACCCTTCTTAGATTTGATTACTGATCAACTAAGCAAAAGTTTGTATGTCCAGTTCAGGTATGGATGTCTCCCCCTGAAGTCTTTTACCAGTTCATGGGGCTCCACTCCGCTAACTGATCAATGCCCAAGTTGTAACGGCTCTGTGGAAACTGTAGTGCACTTTACGTTTATTTGTCCTGCCTATGGCCTTGTCCGGCAGAAATGGCTCCGTCCCGCTTGCAGGAATATGGGGTTGAGAACGTGCAAAGATGCCCTAAGATTGATGTTGAGAAATTGCTCCTCCTTCCTAACTTGTGCGTTCAGCAAGTTCCTTGCGTCCGCATGGCATATACGTACACATTTCTTAAAAAATCACTGTGATTTGTTATTAATTGAACCCTGATTTTAAATTTATTTAATTCAATTACCGTTTATATGAAAGCCTTAACTCAATGAATTTAAAAAAAAATTATTGATGAGGGAATTAAAGGCAGCTAATAAAAAGAAACTTTGACGTTTCCCCCTCATATATAGGATGGGAGACATATGTAAAGATTTAGATCAAATGTTTTTGGTATACTCGCAGATCTCTCATTTTATCCTCATTATTTACTTTTAAACTGTGTTATTATATATTTATTATGTATAGACCATGGTTTTACTGTTGTAAGTTATTGCTGTGTGACTTGATATTTATCACCACATGTGCATATCATCAGCCCCTGTCTGTGGTCCTTCTACATCTGGACAAGTACACCAATGCCAGCCACAGACAGGGAGGCTATGCAACATGAGGAGCCTGCTCCTCACACCCCAGTACTTGCACCTATGTTCCCCCTCCCCAGAGGACCCGGTCATCAGGGCTACCAGGACAACATGCAAGTCCTCCACCACCACCTCCAAGAAACACAGATCCTAAAGTGTATATCTAGCATTCACTCTGTGGACTATTTCAGGGACACAGTTACCTTTTGTTGAGTACAGTTGTATTTTGTACATTTGACTCCAAACGTTTTTGCCTCTACTTCTATACTCTCATCCACCATATTGCTTTGTTAATTGTTTTATAGTTTGAAACCCTTTTCAGTTCCGTTGTGTCATGTTGATTCAAACAAAACAAATCCAAATCCCAATTTTTGGTTTCATATATTTGTAGTAACATGTCTTTGATGAAATCAGAGGTGAGTTTCACAAACCATGCATAACCCCAATCGGCTGTGCCATTTAGAGGTAGACTCTTCATGACCTTGACACCATGGAAGAAAGGAAATATTACATGGGATCAAATTAACCAGGCAAACTAATATTGATGCATGACCTAAGCTGGAGCCATATATCCTGCCCTCACAATAGGAATCCTACATCAATAATATCAATACTCTACATCACAGCAGTAACACAATTTGAGGCCACATACCATTACAGGACACTTTGGCAGTATCTCGTGCAATGTCACAACTACCACTCAGTGGTGTGATAAAAAAGTTCTATCAACCATGAGGAGACACATCAACAGCTTCTTACACTGAACACAAATTGAAGATTTAGCGAATGTGAAGGGAGACCAGTATGCAATGGCATAATATACACATGTGGTTTAAGCAATTTAAGCAGCACATATTGCCTTAATGGCAACATCCTACAGAAAACAGGTCAGATAAAATCTCAAGAACGTCCATTTAATCACAGTGCAAGTTGTCCCTGTACAGAATCTGTCCAACCCAAGTGGGTGTCTATCCCAGGATCAACACTTGCTCACTTTGTACTTTCCAGCAGCAATATATCACTGCAAATGTACCAACATTAAAATGTCTAAATGAAGATGACATGGTGAAGGACCCTGAAACAGAACAACAACAGAACATTAATGATTTTACATATGAAATTTGACTCAAATGATAAGTTAAGAGGACACATATGCTTAGCACAAGTAAAGTTCATCTATGTCAATAAATACAGTAGTCAATGTCTGGAAGCTCTGATCCACAAACATCTTTCCCATGGACTTTCCTGAACTGACCATTCCTACCAAATTACCATCACAGACTGATATGTTCACTATTTCACAAGTTGTTCTGACATTGGGGGTCACACTTACACTTAGGAAGTGGTCAATAACATCTTGACGTGAGTCAATTCCTTCTTCTTCACACCTGTCATTTTCATTGGACATTTTCAACATCCTCACCTGATGGTTCTTCACGGTTTCCATCCTCTGCGATGATTGGGATGTTGTGTCACAAGGCGATGTTGTACAACATGCAGCAGGCAACAGTGATCTGGCACACCTTATCGGGTGAGTAGAGGAAGGCTCCACCGTTCTTGTCAAGGCACCTAAGCCTGGCCTTCAGGAGCCCAAAACCCTACTCCTCTGGCCTCTGTGTTTTTTCCATGGCCTAAATGAAGCAGACTTCCCCATGCCTTGGATTCCTCAGCAGTCAGTGCTAACAACCATGAATAGGATAAGCTGAGTCTCCTACATGGAAGCAATATATCAATAGACTAATATCATATTAAGCCATTGTACATTCCTAAACTATGATTAAAGCAAATGTTCCTCAAGTCATTTTGTACTTACCAACAAGCCAGGCCCTCCCAGCTCCAAGTTGTGACATTTGCAGGGGTATGGTTCTGTTCTGTAGTACAAAGGAATCATGTTTTGACCCAGGAAAGCGGGCACACACACTTGAGATGTACAAATCCACTAAGCAGACAACTTGCATATTGATGGAATGGAAGTTCTTTGGATTGTGGTAGAACTGTTCCCTTGAGTGTGGTATCACCAAGGCAATATGCATGCCATCTATTGTTCCAACCACAAGTGATAGGCCATCCAAAGCATACAATTACCTCTTCACAGTGGCCAAATCTTGTTGCTGTTGGAAATGGATGTAGCTGTTGATGTGTCTCAGCATTGAAGAAAGGACTTCTTGTAACACACCACTGAATGTTGGTTGGGACATGCTTCCAGATGCTGCCACAGTGTATTCAAAAAAGCCAGTGGCCACAAAATGAAGTACTGCCATGAGTTTCACTATTAGTGTTATTTGCGGTTGTAGTCCTGTTGTGAGGCAGGAGATCAGACTCCAGCAGGGGACACAAACCCGGATAGTTTGTCTATTTAACCAAAGCCTCTTAATAACATATCCTTCCTCCATGGTGGCTTGGTCTGGAAATGGCCTGAAGACCTGAGGCTATCGTCTTCTAGCCAGGCCTGGGTTCAAATGTCTGTATGTATGGAAAAGAAAATATCAGTTTGAATGGTCACACACTTTCATAATCAACACACATCTTATGTCTTGGTAACATTAGGAATCTCATTGTGTCATATATGTACACATAATGTTATCACATTGTTTTTTACTTTAAAAATCACTTTTTCACATGTCTAATTGTTATGCGCAAATAATAAATTTGAAATGTATTATTTCCACATCATTTAAAAAACTGAGGTATTTCTTCCCTGTGGCACTATCAATGTTAAAAATAGTCACTGTTTACTTTTTAATGTGTCATATCTTGCCAAAAACAGTGTTGTTCGTATCTGACATTTGTATAGACATTAGCCCCCATTTTTAGCACTGGTGATGCACTAACAATTTAAAAATACACAGCTTCACACCCTAAAATAGCAGCTGCCTGAGCTGGCTGTCCAGGCATTGGCTACCCGAAAGCCATCGGCAGAAGCTTACAGCGTAGGAAGTGGAACACTCCATGACAGACCATGCCACAGACTATGCTGTGTACATCTCTTTCACGGATCACGTCCGCCATTTACTTGTACGCGACATATAAAAAAAAAAAAGGCTCAGTTCCATCCTAACCCTGCAGCCAACAGGACTTCCTTATTTGTTGCTGCTGCTACCGACCTCTGGGAGCCAGGATGCCAGACAAAGCAGGTGACAGTGCCGCTGCCTTTTCCTCTGAGGAGCTGGATCTCCTCACCAGGGAGGTCCTGTACCTGTACAGCCTGCTGTATAGGAACCCAGAGGGACAGGTACATGTTTGAGTTGGAAATGTTTGACAAAGTAAATCAGGCCCTAGGAAGTTTGAAGTTACTTTCATTTTCCATTACAGTGTTTTTGTCTGTGCTGGCAGTTGGAGGTATTTGGTGTGTGCTCGTTCTTGATTGCAATTATTGGTCTTGTCAGTATCTATGCTGTCCCTGTTGTGTTTAAATATTGTTATTTGTGTATTGTAGCTGTCTTTTGCTTTGTTTTAGTCACTGTATTGTTGGGTGCACGTCTATTTAGGAGTTTGTAGTTATAGGGGTAGGCCTAATGGTTAGTTTTAGTTTAGTTACAGTTAGGGGTTGGAAGGTTAAGTAGGGAAATGTCAGGAAAGGGCAGAGCCAAGAACCTGTCTGAGGAGGAGTTTGGAGACCTGTGGTGGGAGAAAGTCCGGTACCACATGAGCTGTGTATTTGGAGTCGACAGAACTGTCCATCAACTGAAGCACAGATGGGGAGATGTGGTGAGCTGGAAGGCTGATCTGATTGATTATCTTGGACTGGAAGTTGCTAACCCCATTGGTAAGTACATATATTCCATAAGCTTCTAGCTGTGCGTCTTTTTAAAAAATCTGGTATTGTTTTTTCGACTGGAGGGGTCAGGTATTTTTAGGAGTAGTATGCCATAATACAGGCTAACTCAGTTAAGTACAAACACCATGCCCCAGGAGCCTGTTCGCAGTGGCCTAACAATATCCCTAACAGACCATGCAGTGCAGTGGAGGCCCAGAATTGCTAGGGGTGCCAGGTAGCACTGTGCAGGGAATGTTGTCCCCTGGTCTGCAAGCTCATTACTAGCTCCAGACTGTGGGGGTCATCCGCATGTATGTTGCAGGGGAGCACACTCACATTTCATCACTCCACAGGCTGGCCAGGGTGTTTTGTTCACCCCAATTATTTTCTCATTCATGTATTTGGAATCTTGCTCACAATTCACAAACGAGCCTGTACAGGGCATGAATGGTTAATGTTTGTTTACCCTGCACTTGTAACATATATGGAGTTAAGTAAGTGTCTGATGTTTGTAGCTTTGTTCAGAACACGTATAGGGTTGAGAAGGCCTCAGCAAAATTAATACCTTGCACGGTGTGGTCTCTCAATTTTTACTGTTCATATAGCCATCAAAGCCATGCACCCTTACACTGTGTAGCAAGGAAGGTGGTTTTGCACATTATCTGCATTCTCTGCACCACAGACGTGATTTATTTGATATTATCCTTAAGCACTGCAACATGGCATACATATGTTCATAATTAAGCCATGTCAAGTTTGCCATATTGTACATTTCCAAGGTACAGACAATACAGACATTTGTGACTTCAATGTACTATGTTTCATATGTACACGGTGTACATGTTCAATATTCACACAGCAATGTACCATGCTTTTGTCTTGTACATGATCCTGCACCATCCACAAGTGCTGAAGTTGACACCTTCAGGGATCTCAATGCTACCAGTGAGTGTCATCTGAGTGTTTTCTATGCTCTGTAAGGATTGTGGGGGTCATTCTGACCCCTGCGGGCGGCGGGAGCCGCCCGCCTGGAGGGAACCGCCGAATGACCGCACCGCGGTCAAAAGACCGCGGCGGCCATTCTGGCTTTCCCGCTGGGCCGGCGGTCGACCGCCAGAAGGCCGCCCGCCGGCCCAGCGGGAAACCCCCCTCAACAATGAAGCCGGCTCCGAATGGAGCCGGCGGAGTTGTAGGGGTGCGACGGGTGGAGTGGCACCCGTCGCGATTTTCAGTGTCTGCAAAGCAGACACTGAAAATCATTATGGGGCCCTGTTAGGGGGCCCCACGACACCCGTTCCCGCCATCCTGTACCGCCAGAACAGGATGACGGGAAGGGGGTCGGAATCCCATTGGCGGCGCTGAAAGCAGTGCCGCCATGGAGGATTCCCTGGGCCAGGGGTAAACCGGCGGGAAACCGCCGGTTGCCCTTTTCTGACCGGGGCTTTACCGCCACGGTCAGAATGGCCCAGGAAGCACTGCCAGCCTGTTGGCGGTGCTTCCGCGGTCCCCGGCCCTGGCGGTCATGGACTGCCAGGGTCGGAATGACCCCCTGTGTGTGATATCTGATATTGGTAGCATTGAGATGTGTAAGGGGTATCATCAGTCACCTGTAAACAATTTTCCTTACACGTAAAATTACAAATGAAGAGGTACAAAGTGGCATGTGCAATGAATAGGGACAAATGCCAATTGCATGTATTGCCCATGTATGCAGGCCCACATGATTGATGACTTGTAATCTGCAGTGGTAATGTTTGGCCAGCCATGGTGTAGATGCTTATGGTACATGTACCATCACTAGCCCCAATAGATGGCCATAAGTTCAATTGTCTAGCACCCATACCATAGACAGAAAGTAACAAATATTTCCCAGAAGTATGTGACAGAAAAGTTGTACGAGATAGGCTGAGATTTTTAAGACACAGTGGCCCATATTTATACTTTTTGACGCTAAACTGCGCTAACGCAGTTTAGCGTCAAAAATGTTAGCGCCGTCTAACGCCATTCCGAAGCGCCATGCGGGCGCCGTATTTATGGAATGGCGTTAGCCGGCGCAAGCAGACCGGCGCTGCCTGGTGTGCGTGGCAAAAAACCACGTAGACCAGGCAGCGCCGGCGTAGGGGGAAAATGGCGCTAGGGCGTCTTAAAATGGTGCAAGTCGGGTTGACGCTAAAAAATCGTCTAAACCCGATTTGCGCCATATTTTTTCGACGCCCATCCCCCATCAACATGACTCCTATCATTGTAAAGATAGGAGTCATGCCCCCTTGCCCAATGGCCATGCCCAGGGGACTTCTGTCCCCTGGGCATGGTCATTGGGCATAGTGGCATGTAGGGGGGCACAAATCAGGCCCCCCTATGCCACAAAAAAAAAAATAATAAATACTTACCTGAACTTACCTTAATGTCCATGGGATGGGTCCCTCCGTCCTTGGGTGTCCTCCTGGGGTGGGCAAGGGTGGCAGGGGGGGTCCCTGGGGGCAGGGGAGGGCACTCTGGGCTCATTTTGAGCCCACTTGTCCCTTAACGCCATCCCTGACCCAGGCGTTAAAAAGCGGCGCAAATGCGCCGTTTTTGGCCACGCCCACTCCCGGGCGTCTCTTTTGCCCGGGAGTATAAATACCACGTAAAGGCCTGGGAGTCATTTTTTAAGACGGGAACGCCTCCCTTGCATATCATTAACGCAAGGAAGGGGTTCACGCTAAAAAATGACGCACACTCCGGGCACTTTGGCGCCCGAAGCGTCTAACGCCATAGTATAAATATGGCGTTAGTTGGCGTTGGTTTTGCGTCGAATTTGCGTCTAAAAAAACGACGCAAATTCGGCGCAAACGGAGTATAAATATGCCCCAGTATATTTGCCAAAGCCCAAATTTGAGCATGACGCAGGTGGGGTTGGGGTGAAAACACATATCCCAGACGACATTACCAATAGTCAACATTACATGTTTATGGGAAACTTCACACAGTGAACATATTTTCAAATGTAATAGTCCTACTATTGTGTGTTTACATCATACTTGAAGAATACATTTCTAATTGCTACCACAATTGGTACAGTGTGAAAGACTAAAGGCATCATCAGACATTCATGCCATTCAAATACCAAAATGTTTTTATATCCATATGTGTAACAGTAGCTAGGCATGTAGCCAAATTTTGGAATTAGATAAACTTGTGTGACTATGTGAGCAGGCTAGGCATCATGAAACAACCATATGTCTTAGGAAAGATGTGCATATGTATTTGAGAGGGGGCGAAGTTAAAATGTATCTTTTACAAGAGCAATCCCAGTGACCAAATGGCATATCACAATGTGTTGCTATGAGTGTGTACGTACATTGTCCATAGTAATCATTGACTTTTGTTCACCAGTTGGGCCATATTAATCATGATGCATGGCATCTATAATCCAAAGTCTCATGGGTACCTGAGCATCCCTTAGAGTACTGCATATCATCGACATTTGCGATGGCATGAGAGAGAGGCATTTTCCAAAATGCCATTGTGGATTTGAGGATGTAGGAGAGAAAGTTTATGTGAATGTGGCTTTGGGCGGTTCTTCTTTAGTCTCCCTGTCTGATGCCCATTGCTAGTATAGTTGTCCACATGGCAATATATGGACATTTCACCTGGTAGGTTCTGACAGGATGAGGGATTCCTACCTCAGTGTAGACATCACTGTCTACACATGGTAATGCAGTTAAATACCTGACTCATGGCTTCACATACCCACAGTCCTGTAATAGACACATGATCATACCTTTGTAATGATTTTCTCAAAAAAGAGGCAGTGTGTAAAGGACCACAGGCATGTCTGCACTGTGTTTTCAGCATGCAGCCCATTACACAGTTCACCTACTGGTGGCGTTACCCCCACTTGCTCCCTCCAAGCCTGTCACTCTTGATCCATAGTTGGAGAATACCTGCAAGATACAGCACAAGGTAATTATAAATATGGGATCTACTGCATGCATGCACACATTTTTTTTACATGGATATGGGTTTAGATGATTTGCATCAAGGAAAGAATCCTTGCTGACATATTGGATAGACACTAGACTATGTAAAGGTCCCCATGGTATTTCTGTATTTCTTGAAATTTATTCCATGAGCTATGTAATAGGGTTCCTGGTATTTCCATGAGTCAATATTAAAGAATTGTCCAACAGATTTGTTTGATGGAAGGTAGCTAGCCACCCTCCATCTATGTATTAAGTACCTGACACAGAGTCAGACTATGCTGCAACGTGTGGCTCTGTGTATTTTACTTATCAATTAACCAATGCTGAGGCACAATACCTGTACTTGCTAGACATTACTAATTTCACATAGGTTATTAAACATAGAATATACTGTTGTGGGTTCATTTTAGCACCTTGTTTGGGCATGTCTATTTTAGCTTAGGCCTGTGGCCTGTGACCTTTTACACACATATTCATTTCATTAATTTATTTGTTTTTATTATATTTTAGCAAGGCAGATTTTAGTGTGCATGTTTTATATTGATTATCAGCTGTTTCTGAGAAAGTATTGCTGTGCGTGTTCTACATCAGTCCTCACGCGCATTTCCTCCTGTGTTTGGCTTAAGGCTGACATGATATTTTACTTAAAATCATCGCTCCAAGAGTGATGGAGTCACATCTCATACCCTAGACATAGCCACACATCAGGCCTATATCTAAAACAACCCATGTTTGTTATAAAAACAGGGTATTTCCATGCCAGAGCCATGTCATGGTGTTCAAAATCCTGACGACAACCACACCAATCCTGGCTTTGTCTTCCAGCCAACTGGGAGGATTGCCAGTAGAACAACAGGCTAGAAACTAACCGTATTTCAGGGATGGGGATGGGGGATCCTCTCTTTGACTGACCCGGGCAGAAGGGCTACATACAACGTGCTCTCATTTTAGAGAATTAGGGCATAGGTAGGAATCATTAAATTCCGCTTCTTCCAGGATGGTGGGCCTTTTCATATGTTTCACACTAATGGTCACAATCATCACTGTGATATGTTTCATGTTCCTAATAATAGCAGCTCATGTTTTATTTACTAGGATGCATTTGCTTCAATAAATATATTGAAATCTTTCTTGCATATTCTTGTCTGCCTTTGCATGGATGTGACCTTGCGCACCTGAGAAAAAGGGCTAAGATCTGTTGACCACAACTTCCCTCAGGAGTCTGAGTGTTGTTTTTTTAAGTTGCCACAAATCACCTTTACTTTCAGGTTTGGATGAAGTGCTGGTAGCTAGCTGTTGCATTAAGGTTCACAGATTCTATCCAGAGTGAGATCCATTCAGTCACCCACACGTGGTGGTGCTGCCACCCAAACCTTAGCAGTCTTAGCCTCATGGTGAGAGTCCTATGACATGGCGCCACCAACATTGGTCAGGCACTAAGTTAATGGCTCTTCCATCACTAACGTTGGTCAGGCACTAATTTAATGGCTCTTCCAAGTATCTCTGTCTCTCACATGCTAAAGGCACCCTAATTACTTTATACGGAGATGCCCGTGGTGTTAGGGAAAATCCTCCTCAGCTTAAAACTTAGGCTGTAGGTTGTTCAAGCTTGGACCTTAAAAGGATACCCCATTTGGTATTTATAACTCTGAATCCTTTCTTTTGAGATGGCAGAACCACAATGAATACAAATAACAGCAAACTGTAGACTACCTGTCACAGTATTTACTTGCTAATGGGCTCTTTGAAGAGGGTGGGGAAGTTACGTTTGTGGTTGAGGCACACGATGTGTACAGAACAGAAGCATTTTACTCTTGGGTTACATTTCCTGTAATCCACCCAGATATATGTACGCCTCACACACATATAGAGTTGCAAGAGTACCTCAATTGGTGCAGAGCATACCAATATTTAGAGATACCTCTAACTTCTCAAGAAAACCAAGATTGGTTTGCAGGTGCCCTTCCACACGTAGTACAGCACATTAGACTTGGTCCATTCAACAATGATGGACCTACATTGCCAGCATTGGCTAAATACACACCACATCCCAATATACAAGCTATGCCGGTAGCATAAGTGCGTAAACTATACAATGACCTCATAGACATAAATGGACACTTAATACAATTCGTAATATGGATGTTAAATACGACCCTAGCAAGGGCTGCTCCAGCTGGACATCAATTGGCCATAGCAGGAATAAATCAGCAAACAATACATTTAATAATGGGTAAAGCACCAACCAAATGTGAGGAAATTCCATTTTGGATTGCAAAAAAACAAATCAGCTGGAAGCAGTGTTTCCCCCTACAGGACCCTAAGATAAATATAGAATTCTCACAACGTGCTTGGCTTTTGTAATGGTTCCTTCCATGGTGCCACTTCGGGCTCAGTCTTTGCTGCAATCTATACCACTATGCATGGTACACAAACACTTGTGAATCTTCTGGAAGTGTTAAACAAATTCAAAATGAACAAGGGGCAGCCCTGGCCCTGGATTTGGGGATAAAGTTAATGCATAATTTTGTAACAGTGTCCTCAAATATTCTAAGTAGCATTAAACGGGAAGCAGCAGCATTGGCAACATTCTTGCAGCTCCGAGACGTTCCTCAATCAAAACAGGAGCGTGAGCTGGCAAAGATTATTTCCGAGACTTATACTAGTATAGGTTGGAATAGCCTGAGAGCCAGACCAAAAAAATACAATTACAAAGTAACTCCGGTGAAGATAATACCAAGCAGGAACAAGAGGGCTCTAAAAAACTACTGTGCATATTGCACCAACATTGCCCCAAGTCACCAGTGTGCCAAGCATTCCCTCTGGCCGCTACTCAGGCCACAGCTTCTGTGAAAGTGATGTGTTTGTTGATGTACGCAGTTTGATCTAGCTTTACGCACGCTATACAGTAGGATCTGCCTTGTTTTGCTGTCTTGCATGCACATTGTGCATTCATGTGGGCAAAGTTCAT